>NW_028258308.1:24087500-24712500 GCF_053883595.1 Heterocephalus glaber | reverse complement strand
TAACCATGGACTGAACCCCTGAAATTATGAGCTGAAATAAATCTCTCCTCCTTTAAATTGCAGGTGTTGAGCATTTTGTCCCAGCAATGGTAAAGTGACTAAAATCACTTAAAGGGCCTGAAATCTAAATGCTTCCTAAATAGAATTTTAATCAATCCATCCTATTTAAAGTACAGTTGTCAGAAGTATCTGGATCCTTCACTATTTAAGCCTTTCAGGAATTCTGCTGTGGAAATCTGCCTCTTTTAGGGTACCTTCCTGATAAAGGCACTTAACTGCCCTTTGATCTGCAAGTTAATTCCTATTTTTTTCTGAGATTTAAAGATTTTGTCCCTGTACTCTCTTTCTCTAGTTTTCTTATACTTGAAAAAGAAATTTGTTTTTAAAATATCCTTTTTCTGTCATTTTAATTTGGTTTCAAGGGGGAGTATCTAAAATAACATAGAGTATTTAAACTCTGGAATATCTGGAAATACCCACAAGGACTAAGAATAGTTACCTTTGAAGGTAGAGATGATAGTTATATTTAATGAGCTGTTATTGAACCATTTTGAGTGTTTTTAGTTAATGAGTATGTTTACTTTTTTCAAGAAAAGCCATTTTTAAAACTTAAGATCTCAGGCCAGGTATTTAGCTCAGTGGTGCTGCGCCTGCCTCCCAAGTGCAAGGTCCTAAGTTTGATCCCCAGTACCAGGAAAAAAAAAAAAGAAAAACAACCTTAAGATCTCAGTCTAATAAAAGTCATATGTTACAAGGATTTAGCTGCCAAATCTAGACTTAGACTGCTTATTGGAACAGAAAGATGGCCTTAGGAAAAATAAAAAATAATGGTGAGTGTGAATTTATGAAACTACCACATAGTTTAAGCTTACATGACTGGGCTGGAAAAGGAATTAAGTTTTGAAGGAACACAGGCGGAAATCAGTTACTGGATTTATAAAGGTTAAAGATGGCAGCCATACTCGCAGATAAAATATATTTTAGTCACTTTTACCACAAGAGACAACTGAAATTGATTATTTGCTTAATTTAATATGGCATTTTCTATATGCATACTTTCAAGCAAGTAGTTTGAAGCAAGTAGATTAAGCAAATAGCATAAAGGTAAGCAGATTAGTCAGCTAGGAGATTTTAAACTGAGGTAAAATGAGAGTTAGGACAGAATGAAAAACAATAAAATATTTGAGCCTATGCTATATAATGCTTTAGCAAGCTCTAGGTGGTATAAGAGTTAAAAGTTCAAGCTGAAAAACCTACAAAAAAAGCACTCTGAAAATCTATACTTTTGTGTGTCATTGCTTTTTGGTGCAAAGAGGTTCTCAAGAAAGTGAGTATCTTATGTACCATTTGTGCTATAATATTTAATTACAGTGAGTGTACAGAAGATTAGCTATCTCAAAGATTCCTTTGAAATCAGATTGCACATCAAAACTGCATTGTGCCCTACTAAGTAAGCAAATTTAAGAAAGAGGAGAAGGTGATGTCAAGATTTATTGCAAAATGAACAAATAAAGGAATAGGATTTGCTTGGTCTTCAGCCTATTAAACCATAGCTAAATGTCAGCCTTCATTTGTCAACTTAAATATGTTTTTCTAAAATTTACAAAGATTCAGTCCATGGAAAGTATCCTTAAAACAGGAAAATGCTAAATAGATTATATTAATAACTCATTTTCTCACAGTGATATATTACCACCGAAATGTGTATGTTATTCAGATAAAGATTTCTGTTGCTTTTTTGTTTTATTTTTTGCTTGATTATAAAAGTAATATATGTTTCTGCTCCCAGATACATGGGGTCTTAGAGGTTTGCGTTAATTTCTGTTCCACAGTAGCTAAATCCCCAAGTACAACATACACTCAAGTGCTTATTTCTAGTCTCCAGGGATTTTCCCCTTTTCAAATAATTTTAAAAGGAAAAGTAAATTTTTAAAAATCCAAGAGCTGAGCTTCAAGTGCCCAGCAGTGGGAAGTAGGTAACTTGGAGCCCAAATTAGACTTGCTAGAAATAACCAGGAACCAGACCACATACATGAGGATTCCTCGCAGAGTGAGAGTTTCTAAGTGGTTCAAAATAGAATGGTAGGGAACCTAAAGGCTTTTTGGAAGAGCTGACTGCCCAGAGGCCAGGTATTTGTGTTAATAATGTATGAGTATGTTGATCTTTGAATCAGCAATGAAGAAGATCTAAATATTAGACACCCCTTCCTCTGTGTTAATACCTTTAAAGGGAGTCTTGAAATGAGTGTGCGCACACACACACACACACATACACACACACCTGACTGAAGAAAAAGCCATCCCATAAGACTCTCATGGGTGATTATCAAACATAACCTTTTTTTTTGGTACCAGGGATCGAAATCAGGATCTTGTGCTTAAACGATGCAGGCTGCGGAACCACTGAGCTAAATCCCCGGCCCTCAAACATGACCTTTTAAAGAAAGACTGCCAGATCTAGAAAAGGCCAGCCACTATGAATCAGAATCAACAGCAACAATAAGTTTCAACCCTAAGAATGCAGAGTTGGAATTAAATATGAAACACCAAGAGGCATGTATGAAATAAACCATGGAATTACACAAACGGCTTTATTAGAAATAAACAGTTTAGAACATGAAAAAAAGCAGGAGTAGCTATCCTCTTTGCAGATCAAGTGGATTTCAAACCAAAATCTGAAACACTTCTGGTCCCAAGAATTTTAGATAAGGGATGTACAAATCTTGTATGTACAAATCTATTGTGAACATGTGTTTTCATTCCTCTTAAGTAAAAACTTAAGAACAGAACTGTTGGTTCTTAACAGTAATACAAGTAATTTCTCTATTGTTTTCCAAAATGGTTTTATCATTTTACATTCACATTAGCAGTATTCGAAAGTTCTGACTGGTTCACACCTAAGCTGACATATGTTCTTTTAAAGGTTTTTAACTTCATCTCCCTAATGAGTATATAATACGATCTTGTTATTGTACCGATTAGTATTTTTCTGATTCTAGTGTTACACACCTTTGCTTGTGCTGTACTGGCTATTTATCATCTTCTTGTGTCTATTTTTTAATTGGGTTGTCTATTAATGAGCTGTAAGAGTTCTTTATATATTCTAGCCATAGGTTATATGTATTATAAATATGGTCTGTTTAAGGACTACTTTTCATTTTCTTAACAATGTCATTTAAAGTTCTAAATTTTGATGAAACCTCATTTATCAATTTTTTTCTTTTAAACATCATGTTTTTTGTATCCTAGGAAATTCTTGCCTACCCTAAATTCATGAACATTTTCCCTTATAATTTCTTCTTGAAGTTTTATAGTTTTAGTTTTTCATATTTAGGTTCATAGATCCTTTCAAGTTATTTTTATGTATGGAAATAAAGGGTTGAGGTTAATTTTTTACATACAGATAACAGATGTTCTATTACCATTTACTGAAAACACTATCTTTTCCTCTGTTCTTGAGTTGAGTTTATGTTCTATAAAATGTTAATGTTAAATAATCTTTCAAAACTCAATGGACTATATATGTGTGGTTCTATTTCCAGATTTTCTGTTTTATTCCAATGATCTATATGTCTTTTCTTATGCCAACACTGCCTTAATTACTGTAGCTTTAGAGGAAGTCTTAAAATTAGGTAATGAGGTCTGGGGATTTAGCTCAGTGGTTCCACTGCCTGCCTCGCAAGTCCAAGGTCCCGAGTTCGATCCCCGCTACTAAAAATTAGGTAATAAATGTCTTCCAACACTGTTTTTTTTTTTTCTTTTTCTAGGTCCTTTGTACTCCTACATAAATTTTAAATTTCAATATCCAATTCTTCATTTATAGCAAGTATATACAGACCTGAATTTTTATGTATACCTTATGTTTTCTAATCCTGCTAAATTCAAATAAAAATTCTAGGGGTTCCTAGAGATTTCTTAGTATTTTCTCTGTAGATGATCATTTCACCTACATATAAAGATTTTACTTATACCTTACCAATCCTATGCTAATTGTTTCTTTTTAATTGCCAGACTATTTTGGTTTGGGCCTATGTTTCAAAGTTTAATGGACGGATGAAGAGTAGGCATATCTGCCCTTGTTCCCCACCTTAGGGAGAAAGCATTATATCTTTTCCATTCATATAAGGCGTTTTTGCTGGAAGTATGGAGTACATGTCTTATCTGTTGAGAAGGTTCTGTTCTACTTCTAGGCTCCTGATAGCTTTTACCATGAACAGCTGTAGAATTTAGTACAATACTTTTTCTGTAACCACTGAGAGGATCATATGGCTTTTTCCTTTCCTCTGTTAAAATGATGACTTCTGGGGGTGGACCTTCCAATGCTGAACCAACACTGCCATCCCTATAATAAAACCACTTTCTACATTACTGCCAGATCTCTCTTCTAATAGTTTGTTTTGTTAAACAAATTTTTATCTATGTTCATACTTTTTTCTTCTATTATCTTTATCCAGTTTTAGTGTTAGCACAATGTTGATTTCGTAAAATGAGGAAGTGTTCCTTCTTTTTTCTGCTTTAAATGTTTGATATAATTCATCAGTTAAAATCTATATGAGCCTGTTGTTGTCATATGGGTAGGTTTTCAAGCTAGGAATATACTTTCTTTAATAGGTGCTATTCAAATTTTATATTTCCTCCAGAGTCAGTTTCATTAATTTGACTTCCAAGGTACTTCTTAGAAGTTGTCAAATTTAGTTCAAAAAGCATTTTTGCAATATGCTTTCTATATCCTTTTAAATTCTGTAAAATCTGTGGTAATGTCCTCTAAATTTTGATATTGTAATTTAAAAAATGTATAATTGATATTGTGTAATAGGAAGAAACGGTCTAAAGGAGCAGGGCTAGTGGGAGGGATAGGGGAAAGGAAAAAAGGGAAAAGAAAAAATATGAGAAAAAGAATAAATGGAAACATAGTCTTTGCAAATAGGGAAGGGTGGAGGGGTGAAGGGAGTAAAGGGAAGGGGAAAAAGTAAGAACCAAGATACATGATCCCAATGATGAATATAACTATTTTATACCTAAAATGTATCAATAAACTTAATGGAAAAAATAAAAATAAAAGAAATAAACAGTTTATTGGCTAAAATAAAAAATCTCGGTGGAGAGTTTGTTTCTAGCCATGACTTAGTAATTGGTGTTATACTTACCCTTCTACCACAAACAACTACAACATTGTACAACAAATACTTCAGGGCCTTGATTCTTGCTTGAGAGAAAGGAAAAATATATGCTGACCACCATACTCATTCTGGCTTCCTGCCTTGGAGCACATTCTGAACTGTATTTCAAGGAATTGGAGCCCAAACAGAAAACAGGTTTGCTAGGAAGGAAGAAATAAGACCAGAGTTAAGGATAACTCGGGTAGCTAAAATGAGAAATGGTACCAAAGAAGAGGAGCTGTTTAGAGAAGAAACACCAGAGATCTAAGAATACCCCAGCAATGTATTAGTAAGTCTTTGAATACTAAGCTGCACATAACCAGGGTGAGACTATGAGCCATTGTAGAAAACAGCTACTCAAGGTCTCACGGTGCTGGGAGACATCATAGTTCAAATCAGCCAGAATGTAAAGTCTTTCTAAACAACCCAAGTATTAAAAGTCACACCTTACGAATGAATAAGAGTACTTAGGGGCAAGAGTGCTTAGGAGTACTTAGCTCTAAGGCTGACTCTAGACCCATCCTAAAACTAATCCTCAAGGATTAGTCCTCAAGCATCAAGCTGATCCACCAGCACAGTAACCATCTGCCAGCAAAAATATTAGCAGAAAACAACAAAGTCCCTACTTTCACAGTATTGTATTCACAACATCCACTATAAAGGAAACAAGTATTACAGTGTAAAAAAGCAGAGAAATTTGACCTTTAACCAAAAGAAAAAGTCCAAAGAAGTAGGCCAAGAAGTAACCCAGATAGTTTAATTTGCAGATAAAAACTCAGAGCTATAATAAGTATGTTATGAGAAAAGAAATGGGCATTAAGGGCCGGGGATTTAGCTCAGTGGTTCCACCACCCACCCTGCATGCAGAAGGACCTGAGTTTGATCCCCGGTACCAAAAAAAACAACTGTAAAATACCAAATGATAATTGTGGGATTGAAAGGTACAATTTTTGAAATAAATATTCATTGTATGAACTTATTTAAAAGATTAGAAGTAGAAGAAGAAAAGATCAGTAAACTTGAAGGCAAGGAAATACAACCTATCCAAACTGATGCACAAAGATCATATACTATCTATAAAGTATGGAAAGAAGTGTCAACCTAGAATACTCTATCCAGCAAAATAACCTTTTTTAATGAATATACCTTCAGATAAAGATTGCCAGGAAGAATGCAACCAGCATAACTGCACCATAAGAAAAATTGAAATTCTTTAGGCAAATGGAGAATGAGACCAGCTAGAAACCTTGAACTGTACAAAATAATAAAGTTCACCATAAGTGGTAAGCTTTTAATAAATGCTGTATATAACTTTTACCTTAAAAAGCATTTGAGTGTTTAAAGAAAAATAATGCATTATTGAGTTTATCATTAAAATGTTTGATAATAGCATAAAGGACAGAAAAGAGTAAATGAAAATATGCTATTGTAAGACTCTTAAATTGTACATTATTCTGACATTGTATAACATGATATAATATTAATTTGATCAGTGTATATTGTAACCCCTAGGACCATGGATTAGATAAAATGCAGTAATTTAAAATTTTTTAACCCATAAGGCAGGAAAAAGGAAACAAAAAATGGAAACAACAAATAGAAAAGAATATCAAAGTGATTACATATATCCAATCAAGTTAATAATTACATGCTGTGATTTAAATGTGATTTGCTTTCCAAAGGGTTCATGTGTTGAAGCCTGGCCACCAATGTGGCAATGTGGGAAGGAGAGTCTACTGGGAGGTCCTTAGGTCGTTGTGGATCCTACCCTTATGGGAATGCTGGTCTCCTGGAGTGAGTTTTTCCAAGAGCAAGTAGTTATAAAAGAGAGTGCCAGAACCCTGAGTCATGCTTTGGCTTCCTGTCTGGACATGTGATCTTTTTGTCTCTCTCTCTCACACACACACACACACACACACACACATGCACACACACACACGCACACACACATCCACACACACACACCCTGCCATTGTAAGCCTAACCAACATGGAGCCTTTACCACAGCCAAGCTGACACTAGCCCCATTGGTCTTTAACCTACAGAACTGTGAGCTAAATAAATCTCTTTTCTTTATGAAGTTACCCAGCTTCCAGTATTTTGTTATAGTAATGAAAAATGAATACATTACATTAAGTGTAAGTTCACCAACAGTCCAGCTAAATGTCAGATATAAATATATAGACATGGAAGTAGTACACATAAAATGATGGAGAAAAAACACTAATGATTAGGAACTTCATAGTTACACTGACACCAGACAAAGTAGATGACAAGACAAGGAGTATCACCAGATAGTTGGGGTCCAGTTAGACAAAACCCACACAAAGATTTAAATGGGGAAAGTTTAACATAAAAGATACTAGAATAATGGCCAACTGATTAGTGAGAGTTGAAAAAAATTCTAATGAAAGAGTAGCAGATCATCAGGAGCAGCCACTGCCACTAAGGCTGTGCTGAAGATCCTGAGGTAGAGCTTTTCCCTCTGTTTTCTCAGAATGAAGAGATGCACAGCCCAATGTGTATATTACAGTACCTATATTAATTGCCTCTCAGAATCTGTCACAGTTCCATGGAGTAGTTTACCACCTAAAACCTAAACTGTAAAGTAAACCTCTAGCAAATTGCTTATAAAAGTGGTTAAAGGAAAGAGGAGAATGTTAGCATATGCACACAAGCACATAACATGAGAAGCAAAAAGTACACAGAGTAACTAAAGTCCTTTTTTCTGTCCTAATTGTTGCTCATCCTTTCATTATCCATTCATGCTCCCCACCTTCAGGCAGAACATTAGCTGAGTATTCTTCACCTGGTAGAGAAACACAAACTTATTCCTGAAGAGTCTGACTCTCCAATCATCCTGTCTTGAATTGCTTCAATTTCCCGTTAACTTTTCCTATGGATTTGGAGTACTGATAAACACCTGCAGATAATCTCCTGGGTTACATAGTCCTCCTTACCGGCAATGTATAGGGACAACCCTGTTTCCTCTTATAAGGATTAGTCACTCCACCTAAAAGAGCAACCTGTTTTTCATCATGTTGGTTCAGTAGCATAAGGAAAGTAGCCAGTTAGAACTCTTCTTTCTCCAGTTCAGTGGAACCATGCTTCATTTGAGGAGTAGGATTTCCAAACTGGCTGACCTCAAAAATGTGAGAACAAGAAGCAAACATTTTATAAAGAGTTTAAGCATTGCTGTGACTGAATATTGGGTCCCCGCTCCAATTTCATATGTTGAAATGTAATTGTTAATATGGTAATATTAAAAGATGGGATCTTTAGGAAATGATTAAGTCATGAGTGTGGAGTCATCATAAATGGGATTAGTGCCCTTACTTTTTTTAAAAAGTGCAAAGAAATTGTATATCCCATCCACCATGTGAGGACATAGCAATAGGGCACCATTGTGGAAGCAGAGAGCAAGTCCTCCTCAGACACTGAATCTGTTGCCACTTGTCTTGGACTTTCCAGCCTCCAGAACTGTGAGAAATAAATTTCTGTTGCTTATAAATTACCCATTCTCCCCTATTTTGTTATAGCAGCAAGAACAAACTAAGGCTGGTGTAATAGTTGGAGAAGCCGTTCTCTCTTCCTGCCCTTGATTCCTGAATCCTTATATTCTCACTGGGGAGAAAGTGGACCATATAATTACTCCACAGGAGGGTTAGTTAAATTAAGCAGTTCTACCATTACCAGAAGCTAGAAACTCCTTTGTTACTAATACTTTGTTTGCTTACCATTGAGATTTGTATTATTTATGGATTATATATTCATGTCCTTTGTCACATATATTGAAGTCTTTTGGGTTTTTCTAAATCTATTCAGTCTCTGTGTTTTAAATATATAGGTTACTTGTCATTTGAGTTGCAAATATTCTTCTCTGTTATTTGAGTTTGATTTATATATGTATTTAGAAGTGATCTTTTTATTTACTATTTTCTCCATTGCTTTTAATCCATACCACAAATAGAAACTTCTACACCTCATCTCACTTGGTGGGTTACAGTTGAAATGATTGTGCACCAAAAATATCTTGTAAATTTGCCTTCAGGTTATGCCAGTAAGGCATATATAAAACATGAATAAATTGAGTGCTTACACTTGGGTCCCATCCCCAAGTATATCATTATGAGACATGTACACACAAGCATTCTAAGATTCAAAAACAGAAATCCATAGCACTGCTGGGCCCAAGCATTTCAGGTAATGGATACTCAACCTATACTATTCACAAGAGGAGAGAGAGTAAGAAGCTGTTGTCTACATTTGAACCGTCTGATTATTCTTGTAACCACATTACTTAATTACTTTAGCTTTATAACATGTTTTAATATTCCATAAGACTAGTATCTATCTTTGTCTTCAATAGCTCATACCTAAATTCCTCTTTTTAAAAATTTTTATGAAGTATTTTTACTTATCTTTTCAGAGAAACTTTAGGATTATTTTATAATAACTAAAGCAATCCTAATAATAGGATTGTTTGATAATCCTTCAAATAAGGTTTTTATTGGAATCATTAAAATTATAAATTAATTTGGAATGAACTGATACCACTAGATAGCTTTCTCTAGAGAAACAGAGAGAAGGAGGTTTATTATAAGGAATCGACCCACGATGATGAAGGCTAACAAATCCTAAGACCTTCAAGGTGAGTTGGAGACTTAGGAGAGTTACTGTTTTCATTTCAGTCTGGGACTTACAGCCTGAGAACTAGGAGGTTGAATAGTCCAGGCCAAATAGAAGCAAGCCTCAAAATCCAGGAGAGGCCAATGTTTCATAGGAAGCCAGTCAGATGGGCAGAATTCTCTTACTCCTGAGTCTCAGCTTTTTTTTTCTCTACAGGTTTTCAAATGAATGGATTTGGCCCATCCCATTAGCAAAGACTGCTTTACTCAGACTACTGATTTTAACATGAATCTCATTTTTAAAATGCCCTCCAGAAACACCCAGAAAAATGTCTGACCTATCTGATCACTAAATGCCCTAATCAAGTTGACATATAGTATTATCTACACCTTTATAAAATGTTATCCCCCCTCCCCATTCCTGCCCAGCTACTCCCACCATGCTCCATCCCCCTGGCAAAGGCCTGGACACAGATATGGGCAGCAATACAGTAGTGCATCCACATTCCAGCAAGTCTTCGGGTAGAACATAGTAGCAGCTATCCTGCACTAGGCTGACAGTGCTTCAGCTGGTAGCCACCAGGACCACAAATCAGTGGGGATCAGCCTTTCATTCAGCCCTAATAAAAATACTTAGAGCCTGTGGCCTGAAGTTTGCAATACACTGGGGGCTTGCCTTTTCACAGTTTGTAGGAGGCCTCAGGACTGTAGGAAGAAGGGATGTCTGACTTGAATTCCTGGGGGGACTCCCCCAGCTGGAGCATGGTGCATCAGTCTAGCAGTTGGCCGGAAAGGTAACCTGAACAAACACATGTGCGACTAAGTCATGGGACAGGGTCCCAGGGCACCTGTGGGAGCCTGCACTCAGCTGGTAGGTGTCCCTGTGGCCAACAGGGCATTGTCTTAGCTTGTTCCATACTGTATTTTTCTTTTCCTTCTTTAACCTTCCTGAGTCTGGCTTGTATATGCCTCTTCTGGCCAACTTGAGATAACACCATCAAGATGCCTTGCCATGAAATATATATCATATAATTTCTGTGATTCCATGGAGCTGTTGAATGTTATATTTGCCTTTGAAACTGTCATTGCACAATATAAACAGTGAAAATCATACTAATAATTTAAATTTTTCATTCTTATTTAAGGTGATATTAAATAACATAACAAACATTATGACAAGAGACCACAGAAGAAAGAGAAAAGCCTTATATTTTAATACTTCAACCACAATTTTTCCTGATTTTTTGAAAGAAATGGCCTTGCTTTTTTTTTTTTTTTTTTTGATACTGGGGATTGAACTCAGACCTTGCATTTGCAAGGCAGGCAGTGGCACCACTGAGCTAAATCCCCAGCCCTGGCCTTGCATTTTTATTTTGTACTGGCTCTAAAATTTATACAGCTGGTTCCTTCCTAAGATAAGAAAACTTGGGCCACTGTGCAAGAGTGTATGAGTTTGGAGAAGTGTAGGATGATAAGAAACAGATAGTAGGAAAATTAGGAAAGGAAATGATGAATAACAATTGCCAAGAAAATAATGCATGAACTGACAAATGATGTCAACGTTGTCTTTAATTTGCCCAGTGATGGGAAGAATATTAGTCAGCACACTTTTCAGTAATGAATGTACATACACATCATCAGCCTCACACTCAGAACAAGGGACAACTATTTAAAAATCACCAAAAAATGATGCTTATATCCTGTATTTCATTGTCATAAAATGTATTGGCAGAGAGACATTTTCATTCAAGATGAATATGTAGTTAATTAGCATTTTTCAAAAGGAAATTGCCTGAGGTTCTCTGTACTTGATTTCCCAGTACCAATTTCTCATTGAGGTGATTCATGAAATTTTTCAGTTAGGTTCCTATGGTAGTTTTAAAAATCAATTTGGCTTCTACCTTCCAACTAAATGAATGAGTCAGTATATCATGGAGGCAGGTGTAGTCTTGCATAATTATAAAGTTAAAGGATGCTAGATAGAACTGAGGAAATGGGCAAAGACTAAAAGAATCTACACAGATACAACTGTTTTGAAAAGGATAAATTAGGAAATATGTATAAACAGATGAACTACATTTAGCCTATCCATTAAGAATAGCATGGTGGCCAAGAATGGGTTCTGAAATCAGACTTCCTTATGTTCAACTCTTAGCTTTATCACTAACCACTTTGTAGTTAAGCAAGGTTGTTAACACTTTCACAGCCTCAGTATTTGTGTGAGTGACATAATGATAGGGTGGTTGTGAGAATTAAATACAAAATTGCCTGTAAAGCACCAAGGTTAGTACATAATAAACACTTAATAAATGTTATTCTTATTACTTAAAATACACTCATTTAGAATCACCTTATTTGTAATCAATGTTAACATGACCTTTAAGATGACAACAATGTAAAATTTCATGGACTATTTAAAAATGTAAAATAGAGTTCATTTTTAAAGCAGAATAGAAGCAATGGAAAGAAAATGCTTTTTAACAGTTTCTTTTGGTAAATAACACCAAATAATACCTACCCAATACATATTTCCTATATGCCTTTGTTCCACCCCGTGGGGGCGGGGGGGGGATGTTTTAATTGTTGTTACCACTTTCACTTACTGAAGTCTCTTGAATTTCAGGCGACTCCTTAGGTTTCTTGAATATTTTATGTTTTGCATGAGAAATATATAGTTCATGTGCCCAGGACTATTTTTGTCTACTAGTTTTCCTTGCTCCTAAAAACAGAAACGAGGAATGCCACTGGGGAAAAAAAGAAGAAAGAGAGGAAAGCTGTCTTGCCAGCTCCTTCTGCAGCTATCTCAAGGATTCCGAATTACACGTTCACATAATTTGCATTTTCCTACTCTTGCTTTAAAAAATAAAACTTTGAGTCAAAAGCTAAAGTATATTTATTTTTGTTCTTTGTTTTATTTGTTTGTTTTGTTTTTGGTACTGGGGATTGAACTCAGGTCCTGGCACTTGAAAGGCAGGTGCAGTGCCACTGAGTTAAATCCCCAGCAGTATATTTCTTTTAATAGCAGAAAATTGTTTCTATTGCTCAAATTTAATTTAAAATAAAATGTGATGATTGGAAAAACAGGTATTATACAGAGTCTATACATTCCTAAATTTGGCTTCAAGCATCTTATTACTTAATACTCTCACACAATACCTTTTTTAAATGTAGGATTGTCCTTTAAGAAGTAGAAATAAAGCTTTCTTCTTTTTGTAGAGTCTTCTTCAGTCCTATGCTTAGCATAGAGTACTTGGCATTTAGTAGATAACCAGTAAGTATTTGTTGAAAAAATAAGTGGATAAGTGAATGAATGAATGAATGAATGAATAAACAAAGTTAGGCATCTCAAGCCTGAAGGGCTTGCCTTTTTTATTCTTTGCTTGACTTCTAAAATTCCTTAACATATTTCCTAAACTATGTCTGCATTCTAACAAAACTAATAAACACAATCATTCATGAGAGTTTTCTAGTAGAATGCACATACTAATAACTAAGATGTTCTGGTCTTAATGATATATTTTTTCCTCTAATAATAAATACTGATAGCTAGCACATTCATCATATAATGCATATAAAATGTTCCAGACAAATGTTAAGAATTTTATGTCACTACTATTATAATCATCTACAATCCTAAGAGGGATGAGATTAGATAATACTATATTTCCCAGCATGTATATGAGTTTTAAAGAAATCATATAATTCCCCTACTGTCACATATTGGTAAGTAGAAAACCAATATTCTGACCCGTGTTTGCCTAATTCCTGAGCCAAGCTCTTAATCTCTATAATCAATTGCTTACTGTGATGCAAGAATGCTGCACAATGAAGAGCAATGACTTGTAACTCTTGAAAAGAGTGCTAGTGAGAGCCTGTGGTATGGTGGGAAATTTAAACCCCTGAGAAAATGCTCTAGACAGCTCCACAGGATTGGGCATGAGGCATTGGGGGAGAATGCAACATTAAAACAGAAAACTTGATAGACGGCCAAGATATTGGCCTATAAAGGGACATATAATTTGTCATTCAAATGAGCTAACTTTTGAAAGTAAAAAGGGACTCTACTCCTGATCACTTCAGGTCACACCAGGGCTGTGCAGAAGATGGCAAATCTTTTCGAGTTTTCAATGATAACAAACAGCCGGCTCTGGCACACATGCCATAGGTTCGCCACCACTGATAGGATATAGTTACATTTCCCATGTCCATCTTGCAACTTATTCCCTTTTCTTTTTTTATTTTTTCCCTTCTTTTCTCTTCCTCTTTGTTTTCCCTATGTCTCTCACGGGCTCTTTCCATGTGTCGTAAGTGGCAGTAATTTGCTGTGATTAACAAAGAGGAGTTGGGATGCTCACTAAGTACTTCATATTTTAACCTAGTTAGACAAATGGTACAAAATAATAAGTCCTTTGCTGCTGTACTATCTATTGTGCATAAAAAATTTTCCCAGAACTCATTTATTGTGTCACAAAATTTCTAAATCAGGAGCATCTTCACTAGGTCATTCTGGCCCAGGATCTCTCTGAGGTTGCAAACATGCTGTCAGCTAGGACTACTGTCTTCTGAACAGTGGCTGAAACTTTCAAAGGCCCTCTGTCCTTTGCAACACTGGCCTCTCCATAGGGCTGCTCATGAAATGGCAGCTAGCTTCTCTCTGATCAAGTAATGTAAGAGACAGTATCTTTTCTTGACTTAGTCTTTGAAATTACCCACCATCAATTCTACTTTATTGTGTTTATTAGAAGTTAGTCATTAAGTGTTATGGTCAGAATGTTCATCTCACCAAAACTCCTATGTTGAACTCCCAATCCCTAAGGTGATAATGTTAGGAGGCAGCGCCTTTGGAAAGTAATTAAGTCATAAAGGTGGAGCTCTCATGAATGGGGTGCCCCCATAAGAGGCCTAAAAGCTTGTTTGCCCATTACTCCATATGAGAACACAGCCAAAAGGTTCCTTCTAGAAACAGGAAAGTAGCTGTCACCAGACACCCTGTCTACCAGCACTTGGATCTTGAATTTCTCTGCCTCCAGAACTGAAAGAAATTTCTGTTACTTATAAGCTACCCAGTTTTTGAAAGAACTAAGACACTAAGTCCAGTCAACATTTGAGTAGAGGGGAATTAGCCTCCACTACTTGAAAGGAGAAGTATAAACAGCTGCACAGTTTTTCAAACTGTTGGATTCTTTATTCTTCAGGATTCTAGAGAGGAACAGAACCAGTAGTGTATATATATATATATATATATATATATATATATATATATATATATATATATGTATATATACGTATTTACAAAAGATTTACTAGGTTGGCTTACAGGATCAGAGGCTGGATAGTCCCACAAAGGCCATTTGCATGCTGGTGACCTAGAGAAACCAGCAGCTGTTTAAGGAAGCCTCAGAACAAGAGGGGCCAAGGATGCAGCTCCAACCTGGGGCTTCAGGCCTGGAAGCCTCCTGGAGAGTGGGTGAATATAAGTCCATGTTGAAAGCCTGAAGAAGCTGAGGCCTGATGTCCACAGGTGATGGTAGCACTGAAAGATGCAATCCTTTAAGAAGAATCCAGCTTGCAGGCCCTGGTGGACTTTCTCTTCCTCCTGACTACTGGACAGTGCCATCCACTTTCAGGGCTAGTCTTCCCCACTCAGCTCACTGACCGACATGCTAATCATCTCTAGAAACACCTCCCAGACACATCCAGAAGTGTGCTGTACTAATTTCCTAGGCATCTCTCAATCCAATTAAGTTGACAAGATTAACCCTCACAGACTCTTTGATTTAATTTTTTTTCTAGGACCCTATCCAAAAACATCAACAAAATATAAATGAAATGCTATATAAGCTAAGATATTTATGTCATATTATACCAGTGAAATATTAGAAAATACCTAACTAGCAAGAGGACAATGTTTAATATATTACAGTACTGCTACAGAATGGAATATTGGGCAGCTATTTAAATTGTTCTGTATAATAACATGAAAAAAGTGATTAAATATTTATGAGAATACAAAATCATGTATATACTTATATATTCACATTATATGGAAATACAGTAAAACAAAATAGTAGCAATGGTTGTGCTAATTCTGGAAATTTTGGGAAGTTTTTGTTTCCAAATTTTGTTATTTATCTGTTATGTATTGTTCTGCTACTTATAATTCTGTTATTTTTACCTTAAAAGAGATAATCAAGATAATAGTTTCTAAATAAGGATTCAGCAGGCACTTTTTCTATGTAGCAAAAAATCACCTATACTCAAATTTACAGATAGTCTATAGGGTGTTATATGTTAGCAATGAGTCAGGAGAAATGACACACTCAAAAATTTTAATCCTTTGAGAAGAATTTAATTAAAAGAAACCAACAGGGTATTGAGATCAGCCCCCACTCCATCCCAGGACTAAGGCGCAAAGGGTGACAGTGACTTTCTCACAGAAGCTAGGGTCTTCAGTGTCAGGATAGGGAAGAAGGAACAGACACCCCTACATTACTATCTGGCCCTCTAACCCTGCTTGTCTCCCACTGATTGAGCCAACTGGAAACAAGAGTGCAAAAGACTCCTTGTGATCCTTTGCAAAGGTGAGTCTCAAATAACACAACAATGGATTGAGAGTGGATCTGGAAGTACAAATATAAATATCCATTGCAGGGGTTTATTTAAAATAGCTGGAGGATGATCTACTTTGGTGAGATGATTCCAAAGTTACTGCATACAATTTACATCTTTATATTAAAAATTGGCATCAGCAATGTTTGAAGAATGTATAGTGGCATCAAAATATTCATAAAACCATGTTTAGGTTTTATACTAGTTATGGATAATTTCACCTTTAGACACAGACTGCCTGAGTTTTAAGTCATGGTAATTCAAATTGATTCTGAATCTAGATGTACATAGTTCATCTAAGGTTTATGTAAAGATAGACAGTTTCCAAACTAGCAGGACATTTTATTTATTTATTTTTAAGTTCTATTTTTTTTGGTACCAGGGATTGAACTCGGGTCCTTGTGCTTGCAAGGCAGGCAGAAGCAGGACATTTTTTTTTTCAGCAGGACATTTTTAATGATACACTAGTGAACTTCCCGATAAAATTATCCACATTCAAGTAAGAGCTATAAAAGTGGATATTTTCAAATTCTTATTCAAATTCAAACTTTACTATTGCAACCTCCCTGTGGAAAAACAAACTGTAATGCAGGGAGTTCAGCTGTATTTCTAAATATCTAGCCTGAAAGATAACTTTGCAGGACAAATATGGTAAAACTTTGTCTTCTCAATGTTTCAGAAAACAGATTCCATGTTCTTCCAAATGAGAGTGTTCCATTACATAATTGACATAAATGTACTTTTTCCATATGAGGGAACATTATGGTAAAAATAATCTCACCCACCACTGTCTATTTAAAATGGAACTTCTGTACCATTCTTTAGTCTAACTGTGGTTGTCTGGAAGATGATACTGTCTTCCCAAATCTCCCCACCTAGGGAAAGAATGGTTTTGTTTGTGATAATCCCTGGGAAAGGGTTCTGTCATTTCATAAACAAAGGGTCCAGAGATGCTGAATGAACTGCAGTGCTCAGAACAGTCCTGCACGATGAATAATTGTCATGGTAACTTGTCTTTCTCAAAACACCACAGTATCTTAGTCCCTAAGTGATTCTTCTACTTTTTCTAGGTTAGATCTTTTATACTAGAATACTTAATAAATTTGAATATTTAATATTCTTTTAGTAAAATATATAATAAAGGGTGGGATAACTAAATCATTTTTTTTCAAAGCTTCAGCCCTAACCCTAAATCACTGTGCTAAACAAACCAAACCAAATGAAAGGCACTTGAAGGAATAGCTGAAGGATAAAATCCCCAAAGAAAACTTAAGATGTAACCTAAATTATCATCTGAATGGAATAGGAAGCAGAAATAAATAACCATTCCTTCTTAATTCCCTGTCTCTTTAATGCATCTGACTTTGAAGTAACATTTTCAGGAAAGTTATAGTTAATGGTATATGTGGCAGCCAAAGACTTTGTTCTTCCTTAGTTGACTGTGGGCCCTGTGGATTGGCATCACCCGTTCATCTCCTAGGCCCTTATCCTGGATTTCCTTTCTGCAGACTCCAAAATTTTTGCAGTCTGCTTTTCCTGTCATTTACATACCTATCTACTTGGGCCTTTTAAAGAATCTATCCCCTCCTTTCCATCCCCTTTGTCATTGTGTCAGTAAAAGATTTTGTTTTCCTTCAACTGCATAAGAGGTCCCACACTATTTGTTTTTCTGCCTCTTGACTTTATTTACTTTCAGAACTAATTTAAATTTAGATTTTCATTCTTAAACTTAAATTTTCATTCTCCTCCTTAAAATTATTTGAAAGCTAATGACTTTTGAGTAAAATTCAAACTCCTTTAAACGGCCAATAAAGCCTATTTGTCTTATTTTAATGAGATGACACCTAACTTAACTTGTACTGTTCGCTAAGCTCCTTTGTGTTGACTAGTTGTCTCTTTGGTCTTAGATTATTTATCATCTTGCTTTTGCTTTGCTATACAAGGCACTGCTCTCTGAAAACTGTTCTTCCCTGGCCCCCTTGCCATCTGCCTTCCAGGTACATTTGTGTTCTCTCCCTTACTCTCCCTGAAGCTCATCTCCAGCAGTGACTAAATCACCTCCACAGTCCCCAGAATTCATCAGGTGCCCATCACCTTGAGCTCAGTAACAGCCCCTTCCCTTAGTTCATCCGGTCCCAGGAATGTTGTGACTTCCTACAGCTGTTAATCTTGCATTTGTTTCACCTCACACCCTGGTTTCTCTTTTGATTGTTCCAACACTTCTTAATTTTTTTTTTATTAAAGTTCTCCCATTGAAAGTACTGGTTCTAGCTTTTCTGACTTGACTGACCTGATACATCCCCTTTCCTTCAAGGAGAGAAGAAATTCTCTGTGCAAGAAAACCATCCATTTCTCCACAGTGAAAACGCTACTACTTCACCTTTAAGCTTTCACACAAATTCCAGATTTCTCTGAAAATTTTCCTGACTGTTCCAGGCACACTAAGTCACTTCCCTTTTGTTGCCAGTGTACAATGTGCATTTATCTTATTATTGAAAGCATTTGCACACCTGCCTCCTCACTGGTCCACCAACTCCTTGATGCTACAGACCTTGTTTTTTAAATTTGAATAGCTGGGCACAAAGCAGGTAAGCAATAAATGTGTTAAATAATACACTACACTGCAGAAGTCTTAAAAAGTTCTTCATATTTAAGTAGGCTTGGTAGGTTTCCGATTTTTTAAAAACTAGCTGTTTTGTAGGGATGGTAATTATAACTGATTTTTAATTAAAAACCTAATACTTCTAGGCAAACTAGGTATTTTATTCCAGGCAACATATAACTGAGGCAACATAATTAATTGCAGTGCTCACTATATTTAACAAAATTACAGAATATTAATCTTTTAGTATCATTGAAATTTGCCTTCATATGTATGTATATCTCAAGATGCTATTATAAATTTTTTTCCTTTTAAAAATTTTTATTAGTACATGTTTGCAGTCCATGATTACATTCATTTACAGAACTGGTACATCTACATAACACATTTCAATTCTTTTTTCTCTTCCCCTCTTCCATTTTGCCAGCATCAGATTCATGTCTTTCTCTTATAAGTCCTTATAAAGTTAATTATCATACATACAGATTAACAGCCAGACTAATAGGCAAAAAAAACCCATAAAACAATTATGTTAAATCAAGGGACACTTTTAGATACATTGTGCCATTATAAATTTTGATAATTAGAAGTAGTCACTATTGTTTACCACTAGAAAAGTTTTATTATCACATCACATATAAAGTACAATTTGCCTTTCAGAACTGTATAATTTCTACATTATAATTAACATCTTTTCAATAATTCACAAAGTGACTATACCAAATTCTCAAATCATTTCTGCTTCCTGGAAGTTAAAAATGTTGTGTTTAATATTTTATTGAATTAAAGACAAAGGTTAAAAGAATAAAAATGTACCACCCAACCTATTCTTTTGTTAAGGTATAAAATCCAAAATCTGTAATCATTTGGATTCTGAACACAAAACAACTACATTGTGTCTGAAAAACCAAAACACGTTGTCTCCTACTCCAGATATACAAGTTTTTGACATTTCACAACCAACCCAGCATTATCAAAGACTGAAATATGAGCAAACAAAAGGGAAAGAATCCAAAGAAATTCAGAATATGGAGAGTTTAAGTATAATTTGAAATAATTATAGACTCTGAAACTCTGACCTACAGGAAATAATTTACAATGGATAAATTCTAATGGATGGAACAATCTTTGATGATCAAAATTTTTCAACTATAAGTCCAAAGCCAATATGCCTTTTCTGTTAAATGTCATGATTAAATATTTATTCTGAGCTGGGCATGGTGGCATACATCTGTGATCCCAGCAATCAGGAGGCTGAGGCAGGAGGATCACAGTGAACTCAAGGTCAGCCTGAACTACATAGCAAGACCCTATCTCAAAAATCCCAAATCTAAACCAAAACAAAACAATAAACACACACAAAATTTATTTATTTTTCCTCCTCTCTTCGAAGACCAATAGTGGGAGCCTCTGGTTAGAATTTTTTTCTTCTGCAATTATAAATTGTAATGTGAGCGTGAGTGTTGTAAGTGTTGTCTTTGACAACACTTGGAAATATTTATTAAAATTAAACATTTAAAAAATCATTTTTCGCTTTTCTTTCCCTTTTCTCTTCCTATTTTTTTCTTTCTTCTTCCTCTTCCTGACCACCCCAAGAGAAGATGCCTTGAACCAGAGCCAATGTGGGTTTGTGCAGAACACTCTCACTCTACTTCCTCCCACATCTGCCATTAAGAAAACACAGCGTGACTGATCTAGCCTACAACTTGACAGCAGCAGAGCTAAATTTAACCAGCTATTTTCCAGGTGCCCCAGGGATTATCTGCTCAGCCAAAAGAACAGAAAGTGTCCTGATGGCCACAGGTTGAAAACAGACCATTCTGTCCCTCAAGGCTGGAGTAACCCAAAAAGGCTTCATTTCCAAGTATTGTTGGTTTAAAATCTAAATCCAATATTTAGCTTTATGCATATGAATTTGAGTATACTACTATGTTCTGATAAGTTTCTTCTTTCATATGCTTTGAAAATATTCATTTGTACATAAACCTTGGGTTCAAGAATCTATAGTTATCTCCGTTATTATCCACCTGGCTCCTTACTCTACACTCATCTTTAAAGGAAAAAAAGAAAAGCTCTTAATACCATAAACCTAAAATTGTCCTCAACTTCCTATACCCTCTCATTTTTGTTCATATAAAACAGTAGAGGTATCATTAGGAGACTTTTTGTTTCATAAATATACACATATAAAGCCTGTGTTATGAATATGCAGACAAAAATAAGATGTCAAGTCAGTTCTTTCCAACACAACTTCCTGCAATGATGGAAATGCCCATCTGCACTGTCCTGTATGGTTGCCATTAGCCACTTGTGCTCAGTGGACATTGGAAATGTACCTATAACTGAGGAACTAAATTTTTCTGTTGCTTTCATTGGTTTTCTTTCTTTTTTTTTTTTGGTACCAGGGATCAAATTTGGGTCCTTGTGCTTGCGCAGCAGACAGCGAAACCCCTGAACTAAATCCCCGGCCCTGGTTTTCTTATTAGATAGTGAAGTCTGGAGAGTGTGACTGGAGGGTCCTATTTCTCATGAGGCATCCTATTTCTCGTGAGGCCTCAGTCTTCGTGAGCTGAAACTGACCCTTCAAGAAATGAGATGGAACCCTGGGGTTGCCATTTTGCTGCTAGAGACATGGTCTGGAGACCAGGCATGTTCTTCCTTCTGCAGCTGAGGCTGCAGTGGGGCTGGGTTAGGCTCAGAATTGGAAAACCTAGAAAGGGATATTTGTGTGGCACCACCTGAATTGGAAACCAAGGTGAACATAACCAAAGGAGGTCTGGTGTTGTTTTCAGCAAATTCTAATTCATCATGTATGGAACTTTCAAAGAAAATTGCCGAGTGGCTGGGGGTAGAGATGGGCAAAGTGAAGGTTTACCAGGAACCTAACTGAGAAACAAGAGTACAAATTCAAGAATCTGTGAGGGGCAAAGATGTTTTCATCATCCAGACCATCTCAAAGGATGTGAACACTGCTATCATGGAGCTCCTGATTATGGTATATGCATGTAAAACCTCTAGTGCCAAGAGCATCATCAGCATGATCCCCTACTTTCCTTACAGCAAACAGTGCAACATGAGAAAAAGAGGCTCCATTGTCTCTAAATTGCTGGCTTCCATGATGTGCAAAGCTGGTCTAACTCATCTTATTACTATGGATTTACACCAGAAGGAAATCCAGAGCTTCTTCAATATTCCTGTTGACAATTTAAGAGCATCACCCTTTCTCTTACAGTACATTCAAGAAGAGATCCCAGATTACAGGAATGCAGTCATCGTGGCCAAGTCTCCAGCCTCATCTAAGAGGTCCATTCTACAATCTTCTCACCCCGGGGCTCTGTGTCAGAGGGCTCAAGAGGCTCCAGCTGGTCCCGGAGAAGCACATCCTGGGGATCCACCTGGGATTTCAGCTCCAGTGAGGAGTGAAGGACAGAAGAGTTGGACCTGGGGAAGACAGAGTAATGCTGGACTATTACAGTGACTTAGGAAGTATTCCTTCTTTTCTATTTTGGAAGAGCTCAGAAGAACTGCAGTAAAAATCTAATACCTTCTCAAGAAAACAATACCCAACAAACTGGAAGCTAGGAAAGAAATTTCCCAATCCAATAAAGGGCATTTATGAAAAATACTCGGTTAACATCACATGCAGTGGTGAACAATGAAAGCTTTGCATTCAGGATTAGAAAAAGACAGGACTCCTACTTTTTCGAGTTCTGTTGATCATTGTGCTGGGACTTAAAAAAAGAAGTAAAAGTTATCCAGAACAGAAAAGAACAATTAAACTCATCTCTATTCACAGATTAGATGATATTTGAGAGAGTAAATCCTAAGGAATCCAGGAAAAAAATTCTCATAAATGCATTCAGCCATGTTGCAGGATACAAGATCAATACACAATTATTAGTTATATTTCTATAGATTATTACTTAGTAATACAAAAGAAAATTTGTTTTAAATTCCATTTACAATATAACCAAAAAGAATAAAACATTTAGAAATAAATTTAACAAAGGAGGTACAGTAAACCATCACTGAAGGATATTAAAGATGACCTGAAACAAATGGGAAACCATGTATATTGGAAGAAAATGCTACAGTGGTAATACTTGCCAAGGAACTCTACATATTTAATAAAATCTTTATTGATATTCCAATGGTGTCTTTTTGCAAGAATGGAAAAACTAATCTAGCAATTCACAGTCATGAAAACATAGAACAAACTCAAAGGACTCACACTTCTTGGTTTTGAAACTTACTGTAAAGCCACCAAATAGCTTTGCAATCAAAATTGTGGGGTTCTGGTAAAAGATAGATATATGGATTAGTGAAGAGAATTAACAGTACAGAAACAGACACAAACATCTATGGTCACGTGATTTTCTCATGAATGCCAATACTATTCAAAAGAGAAAGAAGAATGTCTTTGATAAATGTTGCTGAGAAAATGAATATCTACATGCAAAATAATAAGATTGGACCCATGCCACATCCCATATAAAAATTAATTTGAAGTAAGTTGAAGACCTAAATGTAAAGTCTCAAACTATAAAACTCCTAGAAGAAAATACAGGCATATATCTTCATGTAGTTCATGAAGGGAACTACAGTGGATTGTTTAGACATTACAGAAAAAGCACCAGCAAAAAATGAGAAAGTAAATTGGATTTCATAAAAGTAAAGAATTTCATGAATCAAAGGACAGTATCAAGAAAGTGAAAAGACAGCCTGCAGAACAGAGTGGGAGGAAATATTTGCATATCTTGAATATCAGGGTCTTGTATTCAGAATGTGTAAAGAACCCACGACTCAACAACAAAAAGACAAATACAACCAAAAATGGACAAAAAACTTAAATAGATATTTCTCCAAAGAAAACATACAAATTGCCAACAAGCATATGAAAAGATGCTCAGTATCAAAAGTCACTAGAGAAATGCAAAGTATATCCACAATGTAATATCACTTCATACCAAGATGGCTATAATTTTTTGAATCATAAAATAACTATTGGCATGGATGTGGAGAAATCCAAACCCTCATACATTGCTGGGAGAATTATAAAATGTGGCAGCCACTGTGGAAAAGTTTGGTGTTTCTCAACAAGTTAAACCTACAATTACCACCTAGGTAATTCAGCAATTCCACTCCTAGGTCAAAATAATTAAAAGTGGCTGTTTTAACTTGTACACAAATGTTCATAGCAACATTCTTCACAGTAGCCAAATGATGGATACACCCCAGATAGCCATCAGGTGATGAGTGTTTGAACAAAATATGGTACATTCATATAACAGAATATTATTTAGCCATAAAAGGAAGAAGTGCTGACAGATGCTACAACATAGATGAACTTTTAAAACCTGCTAAGTGAGGAGATACCTCAAAAAACTAGGATTGGAGGTCCCATTTGACCCAGCTATTCCTCTACTGGGTATCTTCCCAAAAGAATTAAAAGAATCATACCACAGTGATATATGCTCACCCATGTTTATAGCAGCACAGTTTGTGATAGCTAAAGCTTGGAAACAGCCCAAGTGCTGATCAACTGGAGACTGGATAAAGAAGATGTGGTTTTTTTAATAAAGTGGAGTACTGCTCAGCCATAAAGAATGAGAGACTAGAGACATTTATAGCTAAATGGATGCACATTGAGGCAATACTCTTAAGTGAAATAAATATGACACATATGTAAATACCAAATAGTTTCTCTGGTGTGAGAAACTGAAAGTGTAAATAAGGATTAAAATTAATAATTGATAATGTGAAATAGGAAGAAAAGGTCTAAAGGGGCAGGGGAAGTGGGAGGGGTAGGGGAAAGGAATGGGAAAGGAAAAAATACGAGAAAAGGAAAAATGTCTTTGTAAATAGGGAAGGGTGGAGGGGTTGAAGGGAAGGCAGGGGAATGGGGAAAAAATAAGAACCAAGATACATCACGTAAAGGTACAAGTTCCCAATGAAGAATGTAAATGTACTGTATACCTAAAATGTACCAATAAAAGAATTTAAGAAAAAAAATAAGATGGAGAACGGAATTAAAATTGTGCCCAAGTTGCAAGCACAAGTCAACTGTAGTTGAATTACAGAAAAAAACAGTTTCTGCAGGTATGCAGGCACCCCACAGAGTCAAATGCCTGAAGATTCAAGCTTGGAACAAAGGAAGCAGGTGCATGGCCAAGAGGCTGCCATCAAGAAGAGTCTGTCTAGGATTCTGCTGTTGGCCTTCACACCGCTGGACATTTGCCACTGTCCTGAAGGATTCTGTTGTCCTTGGTCACTGCTGGCCAAGAGCTCTCAACTCCAAAGTGACTGCTTCTAATAATTTCATATTAAACTGGTGCCATTGTATCACCTCTAAAAACTCCACCTTTTGAATTCATGGACTCTGCCCCTTCCCATTTAGGGTAGGCAAAAATATTTCAATATAAATTCCAATTTATTTTCAGAAAGGTTAACTTCAGTTCAAACTGTAAATAAATGAGAGCAAAGTCAGAATGATTTGCTATACAGGATTTTTTTCTTTAACTCCCTGAATAGTTGATATTTTTATTAATCATTAGTCAGTATAATATAAAACTGTATAATTATAACATGATTGTAATTAGCTATAATTATATGTAATTGATCATTAATTATAATTTATAATTGCCTTGGTTAAATTCATGGTTGATGCTATTTAATCTATAAAAATGTCAGGAGACCTGCACTGCTTGGTGTGCGCCTGCCATCTAGTGACAGAATACAGTAACACTCTGGTAGAAAGCAAGCTTGAAAGGCAAAGTCTGCCGATTTGCCCCACTTTACAAATTTTCCAATGTTTTAACCCAATCAACTATACAGTGAAACATCCTTAGGCCTTTAAAATTATCTTTCACTCTATGCACTTCCATTCAGGGTTAATTTCAAACATAGATCTTTGAAAGCCAAACCATGTCTAAAGATTATTTCATTCCCACATTCCCTAAAGTAAGATCTCTAAGACAGCTTTTATTTTACATGTGTCCAGAAACATGTGGTTTGGTCATGCTATTCTCCCACAGAGAATAACTTTATCCCTCATAAATGTGAAAACATGAGTTGCTGATATCATAGATTTCTGGCTTTTAAGGAATTTTTTTCCCAAAAAAGTGATAAGAAGGGAGGGAGAGAAGGGAAAGGGGATGAAAAAAAGAAATTAAGATGTGTTATATACCAACTCCACACAGGGAATGTAAACATTATGGACTGCAAACATGCACTAACAAAGAAAATGGAAAAAAAGAAAAAGAATGAAAGAGAATCTAGCAGCATTTTTGCAGGTATGTCTAATAAGGATGAGAGTCTTGAGTGAATAAGAGTAGATTATAACTTAGCTTCATTCCTTCTAATCCTTCTAAAATTTGTCAAGTACCACACTCTATTGGCAGCATCTACACAATCTTTCACATATCCGAGAGCAATAAAATTGACTTTATACTTCAAAAGTAATTTCTTATTATGCGGTTTCTCTTCCAAAAGGAGGGAGTAAATATCAAGTAAGTGATCTAATAAATTCAATAAGGGTAGATGGTGTGGCTAAAAGGCTGAGATGAGGTTGGCACAGCTACCATTAATGGAGGTCTATCCTCCCTACAGACAAGGTGAGTCCATGGCTCCCTGGGCTTGGTTGAAATTTGTATCTCAATTCGTACTTGGCAAGGAAGTAAGTGAAAATTTTAATCTGGATGTAGAAGTAGGAGGATGATTTGTAGTATTAACTAACCATGGAAGCAAGAGTTAAAGTTTGGGTACTGATGAATCGGGGAATGAGCTGGAGGAAGAGGAAGGGGGTGATGGTTTCTTCATGCGAGTAGGATCTGAACAAAGAAATTTTAAATTTTTGATAGGTGAATGACTTAGATAAACTTGTGAGTGGATGGAGTATCAAAGCAGAGACCTATTAAGGATGGAGTTATGATTAGAACCTGGGTGGACCAGGTGAGGGGCTCTTCTCCCTTCTCAGCTGTGTCCTTCACCCTCCTCTTGCCTGGCTGCCCCTTCTCTCTTCTTTCCCTTGGTGTTACCCTTTCCCTCCTTTGTTGTGGTGGACTCTCTTCTCCATAAGTGGCCATATTCATTTTATCATAGTTGTATATGAAACCCACAATTTCTTATAAATATTGACTAACTTCAAATTGGTGAGTTGAAACTTCTACAAGCTTCTCTAGTAAACTTCTAAACTACTCTAAAGACTCTAGAAGAGTCTAGAGACTTCTAAATCATCTCTAGTAAAGTTTCTTCTTAATTGTCTATGACCTTTAGTGGGGTTTTTTTTCCTGTTGATGTATACATCTATTTTCTTTAAGGAGGAAAGAATCCAAGGCTTTTTATTCCTAAAAATAAAAGTTATCTTCCCACTCACATCAAAGTCTGGAATCTGGAGATTGGCCCCTGACCATGTTTATGCCTGTCTACAGACTATGTAAAGATAAATCCTGTCATTGTGTGGGTTTAGAGATCATTCTTCCTCTACTAGACCTTTCTTTTCTTTCTTTCTGTCCTTCTTTAGAATGAATGTACTTACATAACTCACTAGTAATAATAACCTTAGAATGGCAAAAAGGTTAAAATAGTCCAAATATTTTTGTAAATATGAACAATTAAATAACATTTTAGATGAGTGATAAAAATGTGGCCTCTATCGAAGATGTTATGCCTGCATCTTCTTCCAGAAGGCTGAAGATGTGAAAATTGCAGAATGCTCTTCCATTTCTGGCCTAAAGCCCTGTGACGCTGTTAGAAGAGGAGCAGCACAGGGCATTGCAGCGTCTGGTATCAAAAGAGGCACAATTAGCAGATTCTCTGGGGGTCCTGTATGAGGAATTCGACCCCTTTTTATTCTTTGGTAGTCTCCACCTACCCTCAGTCACTGAGTAGCTCATCTCTGGGAAGGAAATTCAATCCTGATAGGGATGTCTACTTCTTGTCCTTAGTTTTATTTATTTATGCATTTATTGGTGCTGGGGATTGGGTCCAAGGCCTCACACATGCTAAGCATGCTTTACCACTGAGCTACATCCCACCCCCTTAGTTTATTCTGATTGGAATCCAAGACTGATTTCCATGGGAAAGGCCAAGGCTTCCAAGGAAGTTATGTTACAAAAATCTACCCTACAGAATATGCAGAAATAATTTAAATGCTATGTCAAAATACAGTGATGCAGTGGACAAAACTTTTCTCATTTCAATGGTTTAAACCTGACTGGTATTTTCTATGCATTTTTTAAACAAGTGAAAAGTTAAGTGCGTGCGTGTGTGTGTGTGTGCGTGTGTGTGTGTGTGTGTGTGTGTGTGTGTGAGAGAGAGAGAGAGAGAGAGAGAGAGAGAGAGAGAGATGTAGCTATTTTAGGAGAGATTTGCTTGCTGTTTAATCCAGTTACGGATAGATAATCCCAAAGACACGACAGTTTAATTGATTCGACTGAATTCCTGTTAATTAGAACTTTACACATGACTATGAGGTAATTTCACCCAATAGGGTTGCTCTGTAGTGTAAATATACATATTCCCTAATGCTAAGTAAATTTGTGCCTATTATATGTACTAATTATGTATATAATTCATATACATTACACTGTTGTGTTTCTCTGTGGAATCAGGTGAGTTCATTATCAAATGAACCAGGAAGAAAAAAAAAAGAAATTTTAGAACCATTTTTATTTTTTCCTGTTCATCAATCATAAACTATCGTTAGGATCATTTCCAGTGTTTTTAGCAACCACTTTAGAATCAGCTGCCTGCTAAGTTTCACCACAAAAGAAAACGTTGCAGTGAGGAACAGAGGGGAGGAGTACACGGAAGGAACCACCTGCTCTTTGGAGGGGTAATGAGAATGGTTGCTCTTGCTACATCATTAACAAGAGTTAAAATTCTCCGAGTAAGTAAACTGTTACTAACTCTAGCGGTCTCTGGATTCACAACTCAACATGCTTCTTCACTCCGCAGCCCCTCCCATGCAGAAGACAACTCCGAGACCCCTCACTGGCACATCTCGGCCCCAGTCCGCGTAGTAGAGCAGGTTTCTAAGGGCCACGCAAAATCCTTCCACGGGCTCGGAACTGGCCGCGCCCTCGCTGCCCTCCGCCGGTTGGCCGGCGCCCGCAAGTTGAAGCAGACATCTGCCAAGCAGGCTGCAGGGACGCTGCCTCGGCGCCTACAGACTTTCTGGCCGCGCATCCCTGCGGTGGGCAACACACTCCCTTGCTGGCCCCGGGCAGACGCGGGGTCGGGTCCCGGCCCGGGAAGTGTGGGGCTCACCCTGGCTTCCTCGCCCTGCGCGTGCCCGCGCCTAGGGTGACGTTCCGCTCCCCACTGATCGGAGCGCCGGGCGCCTCGGGAGGGTCGCCCTCGCTCCCGACCCGCACCCAAGCGACGGCCACCGAGCAGCCCTGAACCCCCGCTTTCTCCGGCTCACCCAGAATCAAGAGCAGGGGTCAAGAGCAGGGGCAACCGGGCCAAGGCGGGCGCCCTCCGAGGTGCCGGGCGAGAGGCGCGCGCGTCCGCAGGACCCCGGGTGCCCAGAAAGCCCGCCGGGGGGCGCCACGGCTGCGCCGGGGAGGGAACGGGCGGGGGCGGAGCGCAGCCTCCCGCCGCCTCCCGCCGCCTCCCTCCCTCGCCACCTCCTAGTCCTCGTTTGCAGCCGCCGCCACCGCCACCGCCACCGCCACCGCCCGGCTGAGGAGTCTGGAGTCCGCCGCGCCGGCTCTTGGCTGCAGGATGGGAACCTAGCGCCACGGCGGCCGCAGTGGCCGCAGCGCAACCGGCCGCCGCCCCCGGGCCCGTCCCGCCGGGGGCTCCGGGCGCCGCAAGCCCGTCCCGGAGCCAGGCCCGCGGGCGGCGGCGGCGGCGGAGCTGGGCAGGTTGCTGCGGCTGGAAGATGGCTCCCTCGGG
Organism: Heterocephalus glaber; assembly: GCF_053883595.1. NCBI lineage: Eukaryota > Metazoa > Chordata > Mammalia > Rodentia > Bathyergidae > Heterocephalus > Heterocephalus glaber. The sequence goes on along the minus strand of NW_028258308.1, from coordinate 24,682,600 downwards.
CCCGGGCAGCGTCAGGCGGCGGTGCCGGCGGGTGCTCTACTGGATCCCGGTGGTGTTCATCAGCCTGCTGCTGGGCTGGTCCTACTACGCCTACGCCATCCAGCTGTGCATAGGTGAGCGCCCCTCCCCGAGGGAGCACTGCCCGCTCCGCCACCTCCCCGCGTGCCCCTCGCCCCCCGCGCAGCCCCGTATGACCATCCCGGGACCCGGGGACCCCGACGCACCGCCGGGGCGCCCCCAGCTGCGCCTCCGCCGGCCGCAGCCGAGAGCAGCCTGGGGCAGCCTCCTTCCACTCGCTCTACCCTTGCAACTCTGAAAGATACTGTGTCACCTCCACTCCGCACCACCACCCAGCCACACCCCCTGGATGGGCAGACGGCACCGGGACAACTGTGGTCCCCGCTGCAGGCAGCCTCCCCGAGAGGGGGTACGGGTGGAGGCTGGAGGTCTCGGAGCTGGGCCCACCGTCTGAGCTACCCCGGACCTGCGCGGGGACGCTGGTCTGGCCTCCGTGGCAAAACAGGATCCCTTTCTGGTTGTCATGCATGCACTTTTTAACGTTCTGTGAAAGCGCTCAGGGGCGTCTTAGCTTTCTTTATAGTTCGAGGATTGCCAATTGGACACTTTCTAGTTTAAAAAGACATGGACAGGTGAGCTACTAGAAAGTATATTTTCGAAGACATGTGCAATACACAGGACCATAATTTAGATGTTAGAATAATGGGGGGGGGGGCAAGCATCTGGGGTTTCTACACCCAGGAATCCAGGTGGCTCCCGTCCAAATTCTAGGCTTCTGAATTGATGGGTAGGGTACTTTCAATGCTGAAACTTTTCTTTTCTAACTTGAATACGCACAAGTAGGGAATACAATTATGTTGCTTAATGTAAGCTGGCTTCTGTCTTTTCAGAGGTCTGTGAAAGCTAACCTAGGTTATCAAAAAAAAAAAAAAAGTTAAAACCGTGGATGACTTTTCAACCAGTGACTTGTGAGTGCTTTCTGTGCTTGGCGATATACCTACCAACGCGCCTGTTTTTGCTCGACCAAGCACTAGCCCTGCATGGGCCTGGGAAAAAATTAAATAGTGACCTACTTAATTAAACTTTTGCAATTTTAGCATTTTCGACGCTTCAGGATTGAGATGTAGAATCTTTTCTGAGCCATCTTACCTCAAAATGTTGCCCCTGTGAGAAATGGTGTCAGAATAATACACCAAAATAACTACTGATGTGACTTTTAAGAGAATTGAGACAAACTTCTCATTTCATATAGTTTTTAAATAGTTTTAAAATTTGCTAATTTTTTGGATTTAGGAACAACCTTTTAATTTTAAAAAATGAGTGTGAAGAAAAGAGAAGATGGGGCTATATTGACATCTTCATGACAGTATGTCTATATGTGATTTCCGGTCATGTATAATGTATGAGACCAGGAGTATGTAGGAAGGCACATACTGCATTTTCCTATGAACAGTTAATAGTAAATTAGCTTGTCTTATTGATATATATTGTATATGTTCCGTAACTATTAGGGACCTTTGCTATACTCTTTCAGTTCTTTAAAACAGCAAACAGTATCAACTGATGTAACTGGTGCAAAAGCAGGGAGGTCCTAGTCGTTCATTATCAAAGTAGCTAATTCTCGTGTATTATCACATCAAGCTAAGAAGCTTAGCCAGGCACACTGTCCCATATCCATCCGGGGGGAAACGTTTGAAGACCGAGCTCCTCTTCCCTAACAGGTACCAGGTGCTACCTGGGAGGTCTTACTGTAGTGAGTAGACAGAGATGGGTTTGAAACTACATAAATACTAAATTGCTATTATATCTTAACCATATTTTATATATATTTTCTGTGATTTTAAAACGAATTTAAAAGTATGTACAAAAGCTACATCAGTATTTTTGTAAGTGACAATTTGATTAAGAGGGAGAACGCCTCCCTTTGGACTGTTTGTGAGTGATGTTCGCCTACTGAGCCCCAGTGGAGTCTCCTACTACTTGTCACTACTCACTTGCCCTGGCACAAACGCTGGCCAAAGTGAAAGCAGTCAACAAATAGTCTTGAACAAACAAATAAATGATTGAGAAGCAGTATCTGCTAAGTTGACAGGAAGTAGTTTTTATATTTTCATTGCCATAAAAAAACACGAAGGAAGCACTCATTATAAAAGATACAGGTAAAAGGCTTTAGAGGATAGAATGAGTTGGAGATGAATCTGATTCCAGAGACCATGGCAGTGTAGGTAGTGTGGCTTGTGGGAAGTTCCAAAGCCTGGCATAGCCTTGGCTGGGTTGGAAGTTGACATTAGCTGCATGGTTCTCTTCTAGGCACTATGTAAAAGATATACAAAACCAGCCTCTTCTGCTTTTCTCACCCCACTCCCAGGATTAACCAAATCTGTGCCGCCCTGCCTTATATGAACTTTTTCTCCTCTTGGAAGATGTACAATCACATTTTACAAATTTTTCATATAAAATATTGGCCAGGGCTGGGACCAGAGGATGGAGGTCAGGGGCTGTGAAGTGGTCGGTAACAAATAGAATCGAACAAACAGGGTAATTTACCCTGGTCCTCCTCCTACATCTGCTGTCAGCCAGGGATGACCCTGAATATAAATTGCTCTGCACCCTTTGTTGAATGAACTGCAATTTAGGAGTAGTGCTTATCCTGGTATCCTTGGAAACTGGAGATAATGATTCTCATTATGCTTAGTTTCTATATTTAACAAACATGCATGTATGTAGCTCTCTAGGCACTTTTTTCAGTTAGCATAATTTCTGCTTAGGGTTTGTATTTTAAGAAAAAAATTCACATTTCTTTTTGGAATATATATGTGTGTGTGTGTGTGTGTGTGTGTGTGTGTGATACATATAGTGTGTAAGAGTCAAGTACTTCAGGTGAGTCAGCTTCCTGTTCTGCCAAAGAAAAGATCAGATAGGACTGATAGACTTGTGGTCTTTTGGAATATGTTTATCTCGTTTGTTGATTAATGGGGCCCCTTTATTCATATTACCCTTCTCTCCCATCCTTTCCTTTCCTTCATCGCTTCTTTTCCCATCTTACCCTTCTCACCATTCTGGGCTTCTTTGGTGTCTTACATGCCCATGATCCTTTTAATTATGAGCTAGCTTGTTTTCCACAAGATAAGAGAAACTTGTAAGCTAGGACTTTAGGATGCAGAATTATAGGAGTAAGGTTAGACTGTGGTCTCCAACATGCTTCATTCAGTGGACATACTGGTTTACATGTCTTACAGATCCACCGTGGCAGTTATTGTATTAACTTTGTTTGTCAAAGAAGGTAATTGAAGCTTTTCCTTTTAATTGCTAAGATCTAAAATTGTTTTAATTTTTATTTTATTATGATTTCAAATTCACTGAAAACTTTCAAGAGTATTGAAGAGAACTTTCGCATACCCTTATCTAACCATTTTGGCTTCTGTTTTTCTAAAATGTTATTATTTTCCTCCTCTCACCTTGGGAAGGTGCTATGAGACATTTATTATTGTGTTGTATACTCATAGCTCTAGGTTTGCTTATGGTTTTATTTTGTTTGTTTGTTTGTTTGTTTATCAAGACAGGGTCTTACTAGATAGTTGAGACTGGCATGAAACTCAGTATGTACCTCAGGCTACATCAAATTTGTGATCCTCCTGCCTCAGCCTCCTGAGTGCTGGGATTACAGGTGTGAACCACCAGACCTAGCTTGCTTATGGTTTTAAGTCATTTCAGACAATCCTGAAGTTTGAAGAACTTAAGGTCATCTAGACCAACCCCTATCCTGCATTATAGGTGAAGCAGTTAAATGTTTAAGAATTGCTATAAGTTTTGTATCCTCATTCTGGAGATGTCAGTTATGACTTTTGCTACTGTGGCACAAATGTCAGAATGTCTCCCTTTTCCACCAAACCCCTCACCAAATCCCTTTGCCCAGTGAAGTTGTTTAGCAAGTTTTTTAACCTCCTCTTGCTGCTGCTGCTGATCCTCCTCCTCCCTTTCTTCCTCCTCTTTCCTCTTTTCCTCCTCTTTTGTCTTCATTCCTCTTCCTTCTCCTTCCTCCCCTTCTGCTTCATCTTCTCCCTCTTCTTCCTGTCCTTCTTCCTCTTTCTTTTCTCCTTCTTTTTCCTCTTTCTCCTCCTCCTCCTCTTCTTCATCATTCTTCTTCCTCTCCCTCTGTCTGCTCTTCTTCTCCTCTTCTTCTTCCTAATTATTCTCCTATTCCTCCTTCTCCTCCTTCCCCTTTCTGTTCTCCTTTACACAAGGGTTTTGGAGTTCTTAGAAGGCTTTCTTTCTTTTTTTTTTTAGTACTGGAGATTGAACTCGGGACCGTATGCCTACAAGGCTATGAGGCAGGCACCAGAACCACTGAGCTAAATCTCTGGCCCAAGGCTTTCTAGTTTGGGGTAGAGAGTACATGTTTCTGGTTTGCAAGCCACATGAACTCTGCTATTATAGAGAGCAGCCATTGAAAATACTTTAACGAGTGGGTGTGGCTGTATTCCAACAGAACTTTATTAACAAACATAGTTATTAGCTCAGGTAGTTTGGCCTTGACAATAGTTTGCTTACCTTTGAAGGGTTTGTTAGGATATTGAAAATATTGAGACATTACTCACAGTTTTGCAGTCTTTTAACATTCCTCAACAATGATTGCAACTTCTTATATGCCACAGTGTTTACTAGAGAGGGTTAAGAATGAAAAGAAGTAATCCACATACTTAGGGATCAATTTGAGAAATATATGGTCACATTTTCTGTTTTTTTGTAAATGAACGACCAGTGTCTAAAGATAAGACCTCAACCTTAGATTCTGTTAACCTGTGAACTGCCATTCACTCAAGGCCATTTCCAGCTCTGAGGTGGAGACTGAAGGGCTCTAAGCTGCCTTCCAGCAGGCAATGAATTTGAGCCACACAGAAAAAGAATTCTATTTCTGTTAATGGCAAACTATCACTTTATAAACTATGTAGGACATTCAAGCTTTCTTTTCGGGAGCAGACAGATGATCTTTGGAATACATATGTTGCTATCTATAAGTATTAAAATAGTTTGAAATCAAATAGAATGTTTATAGAAAACTGTTATCTAAAGAAAAATGATGCATACAAAACATCCTAAATTACTTAAAAATTATTTCATTGGCAATAGTAATGCAAAATACATTAATTTTATGACTTTTCTTAATATTGTTAAATGTTTTGAAGACTTAAAATTATATGAACCAAAGGATTAAAATCTCAATATTTCTTCAGGTCTAAACTTCAAATTATAAATTATGTCTTCTAAATTCTTGGTCTGTGCTATCATTGGATTTGAAGATAAATGGTTTATGGTGTAAGTGGAAGGACTTAATTTTTTCTTCTTTTCATTTAGTATGTGAGAATTCTTTTTCTTTTGATTCACTGCATAATGCACCATTACTAATTGCTATTAATTCTTATTAGAGGTAACATACATGGGGCAATTAAGATAATCTTAGCTCGATACATATTAATGAACTAATCTCTCCTTTCCTTGTCTTATTTAACCTATTTGTGGCATGAGAACATTTAATTTTATAATGGAAATAAGTGAGAGAATTCAATCTAATAGAGCTCGACTTAAATTAAAGTTTGTTGTTAAAAAAAAGAAAAAGTTTGCTTTCATATGCTTCCTGAGAAAGTCATCCATGCCATTAGGTGCTGGCATGCGTATTTGCAGTGATTAGAAGCTGAAAGGATGATTTTTAAAGGCAAGATCATTGTCTCGAGGAAGGTTAGGAAGGACTCAGCTTCTGAAGCCTGGCAAAGGCTCAGTGAAAAGCATTTACAATATTGAACCCTCTCTTGTTATATGCCAAGCGTTTTCCTCCACAGAAATGATTTAGAGGAGAACTTAGAGATCCTCTCCTAATAGCCAAGAGAAAATTGCCTGTGGGCAAGAACACAAAAAATGAACCTCTGCCAGCTTGGGCACAGGGAGAGGAGCTGTTACCTTTCAGAAGAGGGTGAATGGTGGGAGAGCAGAAATGGAGGATGAAACACCACTCTCCTGGGAACCTTTGCTCTGGTTGTTGGAGCAATGTGAAAAGATAGTCAATAAAGGTGCAGACTTATGGGAAGCACTTAAGTAGTAATGAATTCAAATCATATTTAAAATCTTACCGCACGGACATATCTCAGAGTGAAACTATGGCAAGCAGTTTGTGCCTCTGCTATGAACTAGGTGGTTGTTTTAGCTCCTTCACTTGTTACCACAAGCATAGGCCACCTTTTCTCTGCTCTCAGCTCACATTACCTGTGACTTGGTGGGTGAAACTAGGCAAGGATGTTCATGAATACAACTCACTGAATCCATGAAAAGACTGAAGAACCTCATTTATAAAATGGATAGTAGTCAAGAGAAGGTTGATGAAGCTGACCTGAGTCTACACCAGAGGAACAGCGTTTTGGAGTCATGCTCTGATGACTGGCCGTCAAAGAGTGCTGGCACCACCACTGCTGCCTGCAGCTTTGTGAAGATGGTCCCAGCACCAAATACAGTTGGCTGAGCTCAGGTTGTGTCATTCACGTCCAGGGCAGTATTGCTCCATCCGCTCAGGTGTTTGATCTTTTTTGGCTCTCATGATAAGAAATTGTGCCAGAAGGGAAAAAAAGAAAAGAAGAAAATTCCAGAGAGTAGTATGTATGGAGATAAGGAGTTCTCAGTGAGATATTGTGCACTGATTTTTGGTAGTTTCATTTGTTTTTGTTTCTTATCTTGATGGAAAATTTGTGATTTTTCTTCACAGAAAAATACAATTGTAACTTGCATTTCATAAATTACACTGTTGACTTAATGTACTTTGACAGTTGTATGACATCTGCCAGACTTCTTCTCTGTAGGAAGTGATGGCCTCATGGGTCCCCTGAGATTCCAGCAATTCCACTGTGATGACTATCAAGATAATTATTCTGAAAATGACTTGCTAGAATATGGGATAGATTCTCCATGCTGTCTGTTGGGAAAGTAACATTCCAAAGATCATTAGAGAGATAGTTTTAATAGCATGTGAAATTCTATTATATATTGATATTACATATCAGCATTTAGAGATAATGTAGAGAATTAATGATAAAAATATAGTTGAATGAAGTTTTGAATAGTCCATTGGAAAATTTGTTGAACAATTTTCTCATTCCTTTAAGGGAATTGTATAATTGCATACTGATTATTAGTTCGATCAGATTCAGAGAATAGAAAGAGTGAAGTTATCATGACAGGGGTGGGGTGAGGGGGGGAGAAGGTAGATGTTCTGCTCTCTTAAAAAGCATATGATGTCAATAAAGAAACCAACTCTACTCGACAATTTAACTTTCAGAATTATAACTTACATCTTTGTAATATATGTGTAGTTTATTTCCTGTTTGACCTTTGATCTGACTATAACTTTTAAATTCAATTATAAATATTGGTGCCTGAAGTGTTACAAAATCCACTTTTATTGATTTTTATTTATTTTATTTATTTTATCCACTTTTTTGGGGGGGTACTGGGCATCAAACTCGAGTCCTTGCGCTTGTGAGGCAGGCGGCAAAACCACTGAGCTAAATCCCTGGCCCTTATTTTATCCACTTTTATGCAAAAATATATGCTGTGTTTATCATCTTAGCACTTCTATGCACTCTGAAATGCATTCTTGATGGTTCATTTTAGCTATCTTGTTGATTATAGTTTTTGCTTACATTTTTTTATTTTGGTTTTTATTTTTTATCAGTACATGATTACGGTATGTAATGACAATCCTTATGGGGAGTTGATACACATCCTAATTTTTTTCAGGCCCTTCCCCTCTTCTTCCTACTCCCCCCTTCCATCTTCTGATCCCATTCCTATTTGACAAAGATCCATCTCCCTATTTCCTATTAGCTAACTTTTATTTTGCTTTCCATTTATATTTTGGGTTTCTCATAAAAGAGAAACAATGTAAAATTATATATGTGTGTGTCTGATTTATCCACTTAACTTTATCATCTCAAGTGATATAAATTTTTCTACAGATGACTCAAGTCTGTCCTTCTTTATAGCAGATTAGTACTCCATCATGTGTAAATGCCACATTTTCTTTACCCATTCATCTGTTGATGGATATATAGGCTTCTTCCAAGATTTAGCTATTATGAATTGTGCTGCTATAAACACAGATATGTAGGCATCATTGTAACATGATGTCTTTAGTTCTTTTGGGAAGATGAGTCAAATGGAATTTCTATTTTAAGTCTTTTGAGGAATCTCAGTATTGATTTCTATAGTGGTTGAACTAGTTTACATTCCCATCAACAATGTAAGAGGATTCTTTTTTCCCCTGCAGCCTCACCATCATTTGTTGTTATCTGATTCTTGATGATAACCATTCTTTCTGGAGTAAAATGGAATCTCAGTGTGGTTTTAATTTGCATTTGTCGAATGGCCAGCAATGTTGAACATTTCTTCATGTATTTATTGGCCATTTGTACTTCTGAAAAGTGTATTCATTTCTTGTGCCCATTTTTTTTTGATTGGGTCTTTTATTTGCGGGGGTATGATTTTTTGAGTTTTTAAAATATGCTTTATATATTAGTCATCTATCTAAGGAAAGCTAGAAAATATATTTTTTCCCATTCTGTAGATTGTCTCTTCATTCCTTTGGCTGTTTCCTTTGTTGTACAGAAGCTTTTTAATTTGATATGATCCCTTTTGTTGATTCTTAGTAGTATTTCTTGTGTAAGGAGGATTCTGTTCAGAAAGTCCTTGCCTATGCCTATGTCTTCAAGAGTTTTACCTATTTTATCTTCTAGCAGATTGTGTTTCTCTTTTAACATTTAGATCTTTAAACCATTTTGATTTTAGTTTAGTACATGGTGAGAGTTACAGGTCTAGATTCAGTCTTCTCCATGTGGATGGCCAGATTTCCCAGCACCATTTATTAAAGAGGCCATCTTTCCTCCAGTGTATGTTTTTGGTCCCTTTGTCAAAGATCAAATGGCTTAATGTGCTTGGGGTTGTTTCTGCATCCTCTGTTCTGTTCCATTGTTTCACATGTCTGTTTTTGCACCAGTACCATGCTGTTTTTTATAACTCTAGCTTTACAATATAACTTCAAATTGAGATTATGATGCCTCCCACTTTGCTCTTGTACACATGATTGCTCTTCCATTCTGGGTCTCTCCTAGTTCTGTATGAATTTAGGACTGGTTTCTCCACTTCTGTGAAGAATGCTGTTGGTGCTTTGATTGGGATTGTGCTAATCTGTGTATCCATTTTGCAAGTACGGCCATTTTGACAACTTTAGTTCTGTTTCTCCAGAAACAGGGGGTGTCTATACCCATTTTCTTCAGGTTTATTTTTTTTAATCATGAATAGATGTTGGATTTTGTCAAGGGCTTCTGTGTCTATCGTGATGATCATGTGATTTTTGTTTTTGTTTCTGATGTTGTGATGTATTAACATTTATTGATTTGTGTATGCTGAACCATCCTTGGTTATGATGTATGATCTTTATGATTTGTTGAATTCTGTTTCCAGTATCTTATTGAGGATTTTTGCATTATACTGTATCTATTAAAGAAATTGGCCTATAGTTCTTTTTTTTGGTCGGATCCTCTTTTGGTTTTGGAATCAAGGTAATGCTAATATTCAGGAATGACTTTGGTAGTCATTCCTGAAAGTACTTTAAAGAGCTTAAGTAGTTTTGGTGTTAGATCTCCCCTGACCTTTTTGTAGAATTCAGCAGTGAATTCATCCAGACCTGGGCTTTTCTTAGTTGTAGATTTTTTTTCTAACTACTGCTTCAGTTTTATTGTCTGTTGTTGGATTCTTCAGGGCTTTTGTATCTTCTTGGTTTCATTTTAGTATTTGTTTTGTCAAGTTGGGTGCACCACTGCTCAATGCACATATGTTAATAGTTGTTATCTCTTCCTGTTGAATTGTTCCCTTAACCAATATGGAATGACTTTCTTTTCTTCTCTGATTAGTTTTGGCATTAAGTCCATTTTGTCTAAAATGGGATAGCTATACCTGCTTTTTAAAAAAAAATTAATTTTTTAAAGGTTCCTTTTATTTGGAATATGTTTTTTATCTGTTGATTTTTAGTCTCTGAATTTCTTTTGGGGTTGTATTTCTTGTATACAGCACACTGTTGGATTTTGCTTCTTGATCCATTCTGCCAATCTGTGTGTTTTGATTGGCTAATTGAGACCATTCATGCTGAGAAGTATTATTGAAATGTATTGACTTACTCTTCTCATTGCATTATTTTCCTTTGCTGATTCCCTTTTTTGTTGTTGTTTGGCTTAACTACTCACCCTGTCTGATGTATTCATTCTATTAAACCTTTTGTTATTGTTAGCTTCATTATCTTTTTTAGGATATCTTAGAATTTTGGAAGTGCTGGTTTGCTGATCATGAATTTCTTTAGGTGTCCTTTTTCATGGAAATATCTTATTTTTCCATCAATTTTGAAAGATAGTTTTGCAGGATATATCAATCTGGAATAGAAATTGTTTTCTTTTAGGGATTGAAGCCCTTCACTCCAATGTTTCCTGGCCTTTAAGGGTTATGTTATGAAGTCTACTGTAATTCTAATGGGTTTATCTTTATAAGTAATTTATTGCTTTTCTCTAATAGCTTTTAAGAATCTGTTCTTGGGTTGAACTTCTGGGATTTTGACATATTATGTGTCATGGAGAGGATCTTTTCTGATGGTGGCTTCTGCTTCTATGTGCATCACTTACCTATATGTTAAATTCTTTTCCCTTATTTTAAAAGTTTTCTATTATTTCAGTAAATAGGGTTTTTTATGCCATTTCTGCTGTCTTCTGATTTTTCACTTATTGCAGTTAATCTTAGATTAGTCTTCTTTGTGTCATCTACCGGCTGTTGGGTCCATTTTTCATGTTCTCTTATTGTTTTTAAGATATATCTGAATGATATATAATAACAATATAACAGTGTCAATGATAACACCCCTGTCTTCTAGTTTTGACACTTTGTTCTCACATTGATCACTTCTGCTGTCCATAGTTTAGACAGAATTTTTAATCTCCTGAATTTCTGTTTGGTGTCTTTTTATGGACTAATTCTTTTCTATACTGATCTTTTCTGTTTTGTATCATTTTGTTTAGCTCAGCCAGGTTTTTATTAGTGTTTTCTGTAGACTTTCTGATCTTTTTATTAGGCCTATTATCTGTTTAGCTATATCTTCTCTGAGCTTGCTAAGTACCTTATCTGTTTTGTTATCTTATTGAATAATTCAGCTGTGTGTTTTTTTTTCACTCCTCGCCTTTGATGCCCAATGGGTCAGCTTTGAAGGAATTGGGCATTTTTGGAGGCATTTTGTTGCCTTGTCTTCTCATGTTTCTATTTGTTTTTTGTGCTGAGGCTTGCAGGTAGATTATGGTGGAAATTTTTGTTGCTAGTGTAGACACCTCTTCAGTCAGTGTTGCAGGTGGCAGCCTGCACTGCATTACATTTTTAAAATGCAAATGAAATGCTTTATAAATGGCTGGGTTTCATTATCTGCCACTATAATGTACTGAAGTGTACAATTAAGCACTCCTGTTTTACTTCAATTAATTTGACCTCTTTGGCTTTACTCACAAGCTTTGCCACCCCAGAGAAACAGTATGATCCAGAGGAGACTATCAGAAAATACACATGAAACAATGTACAAAAAACTTTTTCTCTAAGTTTTTAAAACTGTACATCTAAGGAGTGAAATAGTTATGAGTTAGATATGTATCTCTGTGGTCATCTTATAAAAGATATAATTCTTGTCAAAAGAAGTTCATGTAGTTCCAAGAACTTTATAAATATACTTGGTTATAATTCAATAAAATTTAGCAAACCAGGTTACATAATTATCTATTTTCTGTATATGGATAAAATTAAATTTCTGTCTCCATGTTTATTGCATTATGTTAAAAATTGGATTTTCCTTTTATTTGAAGGGTATATTTGGAATGAGGTGACTTAAAATCCAGATGAGGAGCTGGGGGTGTAGCTCAGTGGTGGAGCATATGCTTAGCATTCAGGGGTCCTGGATTCAACCTCCAGCATCAAAATAGAAACCTCAGACTGCATTGTGTCCCTCACTTTGAGGGCCCATGGGTCATCTCAAATAGATAAGGAGCTGGATTTAATGTGTGATTTTTCAACAGATTTTAGAGATGGAAGAGGTGCTGGGATTTGAAATACTGTACTGTCTGTAATATATACCACATATTCACATTGGAGTGCTTCAGTACAAAAGGCAGTCTGCTTCAAAACAGCTGAGCTTGAGCTGTAATGAGAGACACCTGATGCCATTTGTAAAGAAAGAAAGAAGATATATTTCAGTTATGAACCTCAAAGTGAATATCATAGGCCTGCTTCAAATTGCAAGCGCTAATATGTGATCAAGTTTATTACAAAGTGGGCAACTCCATGTGATATGTATTAGGAAAAAAGACTCTCAGGGATTTATGAACTTAACTATGACTAGTGATTATCCAGGGCATCTCCAAGGAGGTCAGTTAACATAAAACGATGAAAGGCAGAACCAAGTTTGACTTAATCAAGGCCTTATGTAAATTATATTTTAGTGAAATATTTCTTATTCCATGACTAATACATACTGAAAACTAAGAAATGTGGAACCAAGAAATGTATGACAACCAGAGGGATGAAAATGGTAATGATACTACAGGCTTTCATAAACTTGCCCTTTAACATATAATTACAAATGCCAAGAATTGAAATGCATTTCAACTATCCATAATTTTGGACATATTTTGGACATTTAATTTATTCATTCATTCAAAAAATATCTATTGACTGCTCTTGGAGCTTACATTTTAGTGGGGAGGGAAAAGTAAGAAAGATACAGTAAGTAGTTAGAGGATCATAAGTTCATGAGAGGAAGCAAAAAGCAGGGCAAAGATGAGGAATGCCAGGAAAAGGTTTTAATCTTCAGTAAGGTGGTGGGAGAAAGAAGTGAATTCAAGGTTTAAGCAAGGACCTGAAGCATCTGAGGGATTTAACCAGACTAATATTGGAGAGAAATGGATCTGAGGCAGAAGGAATGGTTTATATATAAGGTAGGCATCTGCTTAGGGTGTTTGATGATCATTTGACTGGAGTGGAGTAAGAAAGGAAGTAGCTAACAAAATCAAGAGGTGAAGGTTTTGACTTGGAGTAAAACGAAGATTTATTGTAGTGAACTGAGTGGAGAAGTTACATGCTATGACTTAGGCTTGAAAGGATCATTCTGGCTGCTGTGGAACCTGGGCTATTGTGTTAACGCAGGTGAGAAAGGATGAGGTGTCAAACCATGATGTGAGTATTAGAAATAGTGACAGATGCGTCTGGATGTATCTTTAAAGGATGACAACTGAATTTCCTGATAGACATATGTGAGTTATACAATAAAAGAGCTAAAATTGATGCCAGTGTTCTTAGCCTGAGAAACTGGAAGGATGGAGATGCAGAGGCTGTTAGAGTTCTTGGTGGGAGTCATTAATGATATGTTGATGTTGAAATAGAGATGCAGGGTATTTGTATATATGAGTTTGGCATATGGGATAGAAGTCTAGAATGGAGGGGGAAATTGGGGAACCTTCAACATATAAGTTAGGTTAAAGACTTGGCAAGAAGAAGGAATAACATGGAGGAGGGAGTATAAAGGTGATAATGGGGGAAGGATATGAGCAAAATTTATTATACAAATTGAAATCCCCCCAAAAAATGAAATTGGGGGGATAGCAGGGAAAGAGGGTAATGAGGGTGATTAAAATGATTAAAGTGGGGGCCGGGGATTTAGCTCAGTGTTTCCACCACCTGCCTTGTAAGCGTAAGGACCCGAGTTCGATCGCTGGTACCAAAAAAAAAAAAGAAAAAGATTAAAGTATGTTAGGTGCTTATACAGATCTGCTGGATTGAAACCCATTAATCTGTATAATAATAAAAAAAAGAGTAGAAAAAAATACTTGACATCAGACAGATTTGTTCTCCCAAGAGAGGGTATAAACCTAACAGATAAGTGGACCAAAGATGACCAACAGCTTCTATGTAGGAGCTAGCAAGGACCAAGAAGGAACGACCAAATTCAACAGTGTGAACATTCAGCTCATGTTTTGAATTTATTACTGACTCTATTCTTCTGACCTTGAATATAGAATGTTTACCAAGGAGAATCATATATACCAATGTATGAGTTGTGGAGATACCTGAATTAATTTAGTCTAATTTAAAAGGCTTTACTTACAGATAAATTTATCTGAGGATGATGTACAGAAAAGTTCATGGGCAATGACCATGTCTGGTGTGTGCACTTTTGTAGCCCTGGTGCCTAACACAGAGGCTAACACATAGCAGCATTCAGCACATTAGCTCTCTTTCTTTCATGAATGAATATATGACTGAATGCCAGCTGAACTTGTTTAATTTGAGCCTTGTTGGCACAGTAGATATTTCAAGTGTCAAAGAACATTGAATCCTTTATGAAAGGATTATCTGTTGTAGTTTTTTAATCATCCAAGATGTTCATAAAGAGGTTTCTAGTATTTTTATGATTTCAAATATAAGATGACTTTTATCTTTTTGGACTTTGAAATGATTATCTTTAATAAAAATTTAGATAAATTAATTGTACAACGCATTTGAGAATTTAAAAGATAATTACTAAATTATATTAATAAATTAGATCTATTAATAATAGTAACAATTTAGAATGGCAAAATATCTGCCCTGATATACTTATAAAGAAATTACTTAAAAAAAAAAAAGAAATGAAATGTATTTATAAGAAGCACTCAAATTTAGTCAGCATTTCCAGACATACTAAGTCCATTTTAGTAGTGTAACTAAAACTTCCCCTTAAAATGCTGAAATTGTTACTTAGATTTTTTTAAAAACTTTATAAAATATTTCAATTCCCCTTTTCCTTGCCCCAGCCTGCTCAAATATAGTATGCTGAATGTAATTTAACTGATTCAAGACTATAAATCTTGGACAGATGCACATACAAGAAAGTATCCAAAATCTTGAGTCTTCAGATTTTATATTCAGTTTCATCTATTCCCTATTGACTGAAAAAGGTCAAGGAGGAGTGGAATTTGTCATTTTGCCCAGACATTCTTTTGAATCTCAGGCATTGATAATCTGGAGAGACTCATGAATGAGCTACTTCACAAGTGGAAATGTCTAGCTAAACATCTGCATCCCAATAAAGCATTGTTGTTGTTTTTTTCTGTCACTTCTGGAAACACTCTTTTGGAAGTGCTAAACGACAAAAACTCTGCACTGTGGAAACGACCAAAAATGAGAAAAAAATTTTTAGCTAAGGTTGAATATTATCTTGTGGTTGAGAATAGGCTCTGGAGCAGAGGATTTATTTTTTAATTTGTTATTGTGGGTATGTTCAGACTTATCGTTTAGCTCACTATAGCTCAGAGGCATTAAGTACACTTACAGTGTTGTGCAAACATCACCACCATCTCCCTCTGGAACTGTTTCATCTTCCCAAACTGAATCTCTATGCCCATGAAATAATAGTAACTGTCCATTTCCCCTTTCCAGCCCTCTTCATCTGTGTTGTAGCATGTATTAAAATTTCATTTTAAGGCTAAATAATATCCCTTTGAATGTATGTATCACATTTTGTTTATCTGTTCATCCATCAATAGATATTACAGTTGTTTCTACCTTTTGACTGCCATGAATAAAGCTGCTGTGAATCCCTGCTTTAAATTATTTTGGGAGTATACCTAGGAGTAGAATTGCTGGATAATATGACACTCCTATGTTTAATTTTTTGATGGTCACAGTACAGTTTTTCTTGAGTAGGTGATTTTTTATGGAAATGTATTCTACAAAAGCCTGTGTGCACCTTTGTAAACATGTCCAAATTTGAAGTTCTCCAGCAGTATCCATGAGATGTATGAATGTCGTTTTTTTTTACCTCCTTACCCTTTCATAGCTCAGTGGGAAAGTTGATGGGTAGGGAATTATGAATAGTCCCATTTAGCCTGTGCAATAGCCTTCATTACTGGGTAGTTGTCTGTCAGGAGGATGCTGGCCATCAGGCATGTTCAGGGTAGAAAACTTCAGGGCTGCTGACTCAATTACATAGTCCAGGATTTAGCAACAGATTTTGTACAGTAAGAGTCTACAGCATGAAAGGTAAAAGTTAAGAAATGTAATCCCTTTAAAGAACAACTTGTTAGCAAGTGTAAGTGGTACTCAGACTGGGTAAATAAAAATTGATGGGAGAAATATTATGGAGATACAGTAGTAGCCAATAGTACTAATTATGAACTAGTTCCTGATCCATAGCCCAGGGACTGAACATGATTTAAGAGTAAATAGCAAGGGATTATTTTTTATAGTGTGTACAAACCTAGGTAAGTGAAATCATATTCGCAACAGAGAGATCTATACTAATATTTAGGAGAGAGATCCCAGTAGGAAACATGAGATACAGCTCTCTCTTTCAGCACAGGAAAAGACTCAGTCTAAATATTGATGACTATCTTTTTAAATTCCTTACATACTTTTATACCTTGCCGCTCACATTAATGAATGCATCCACCATATAATCTGGTGATGTTTGCATAATATTGCACTGATATATTGTATCTTACAGCAGTACTCACACAGATCTTTCATCCCTGGGCTGCCATCATTGTGTGAAATTTGCTTTTGCTGCAACTGAATGTACATAGCATTACAGTAGTTACCGTCAGATGAATGTGCTAGTACTTTAGGTGAATGCAGTGTCAGGTGAAGGTATGATTTGCTGCAAGTAAGAAGGGAAAGCCATCATGTAATGCAAGTTGGGATCAAACAAAAATTGCATACATGAGAACTTTGTGAATGTATAAGAGCAAAGCTACAAAATAAAAGTGCTTCCCAGTAATCCATTACTGAAGGGAAAGCTAGTGAATAGCTTGACACCTTTACGTGTTTTCACAGTTATTGTGACCCAGTGCTATACTGCAGTCATTATTGCTGGTTCTAGGGTTGTTTGAAATCTTTTAATTCACCTCTTCAGGTGTGCCACTGTGAATTCTATTCCAATGAGCATCATGAATGCAAGATTGGAATTGTAGCTTTATGTAGCTCCTTTCTCTGGAGAGTTGCAAAGTATAATATAAGTGTCAAGGAATTCTTATGAACCTAAAAATATTGTTTTAATTTTAATGTGTTATTTGTTCATGGACTCTAGTCATATGGTATGCAACATATATATGCCAAACCTAGGAGGTGGTTTTAGAAGATTGTGTATTTCCTTGGAGAAACAAGGAAGCATTAGTTTTTCTGCCTCATAAATCAAACAGCTAATGTTTGGCAGTGAAAAAATCAGAGTACTCTCAGTATTGTCTTTTGTGATAATTTTGCATATATCAGATTGGGAAAAACTATGTAATGACATTAAAAGTACATTACAAAAATTATTTCTATCTGGTTATATATATTTAAATTATAAAATAACTAGAATACAGAGAAGACTTTTGCTTAGTACCACTACATATATACATATATATTTAAGAGATGTGATGACTAGTTAAACTATCAAGGCCCTTCCAATTCTAAAATTCTGGTCTTGACTAGTGAAAGGAATATTTCAGGTTATAAATCCCTACTTGACCTTCCCTGTGACAGTAGGCAACTATTACATGGGAACCAGGTAGAACTTTGCTAAGGATGTAGTATCCACCATAGATTTCCCGTGGTATAAAGGAGTCAGTTGTGGCCTCTCTGGTCATTCCTTAAAAGGGGCATCTGGCCTGGAAAGGAAAGGGGTTGGAGTTGAAAAGATGCAATGATTGTTGGAACTTGGAGTTGAGTTGCAGCTATGTATGGAAAAGGGAGAATCTATACAATTTAATATAAACAGAACAGTAAAATTACACCTAGGATGAAGTCTACATAAGTTGTTGGCACTAGGAATTTCCTCTATTTTAATTTGAGACAGCAGTTGTGGAATTTCTTTGAGTAAGCTTTGAAATGAGGACACTGAGATCAAAGGACAGGCCCTGAGATTAAAGCTGATCTCAGGACTGATCTCATATGCAGTCAATGATTCAGGAATTGCATTTCTCTTTCCCAAGACAAAAGTGGCAGTGAGTTCAGGGTCATAGTCATGAGAACAAAATCTTTATTCCTTTCAGAACTGTTACATTGAAAGACACACACATTTCTAATGATTTAATTACAAACATTCAATGATTGTTTCCAGCCTTCAATTAGTAAAATTAGATTTTGTACCATCTACGTCTGTAGAGTAGGGCTACTTAGATATTTAGAACAATGATTTGGTCATCAGGTTGCTAAAGAAATGATGTCACAGGGAATGCCGTGGATGAACCTGGGGATGTTATGCCAAGTGAAATAAGCCAGTCATTGCGTCCTTCTCTTAATAGGAGGAATCTAATACAGTCAAACTAAAAGAAACAGAGAGTACAGTGTTTTCCAGGGCCTGGAAGGAGAGAGAAGAAACAACTGGGCTGCTGTTCAACAAGTATAAATATTTTGGGGTACAGTATGGGCGATGAGTAAGCTCTAGAAATGCATTGTCCACCACTGTTCCTTTGCTTAACACTGCTGCACTGTGCACTTACTTTATTTTTAAAGAGGGTACACCTCAGAGTAAGTGTTCTTAGCACAATAAAGAACCAAAAAATAAATAAATATAGTGATGTGGTTGGGGGTGGGAAGAGAAATACTTCAAACTTGGCAGATCTTCAAAATATAATAACGAATTACCAGTTCAGGGAAGATTGAGGTTCTGTCTCTCTTAATATCAGCTTCTGCAAGTGAGGGATGTACCTTCTGCAGAACTGTCTTTCTTTCCTGCTGCTGCTGAGGTGGAGGTCAGGAAGCCCCTATGGTCAGGAAGCCTTCCTATATGGGGAAGCTCCTAACTTCCCCATATTACCCTGTCAGTCTTGCCCTAGGGACCCAAAGCCCTATGCCTTCCCCAGTGCTTGATGTGAGATGTTCAGAAAAGCCCAGATTCAGATAATACTGTGAAATAGGTCCATATATTTGAATTATTTGTATCCAAGGTTTGTAAGATTGTTTGTTTCTTTCTAGATGTTTCAAGTAGGTCAGCAGAGGAAGGGTGACGAAACAGGACATTTTACATCCTGCTTTCCAGAGCACCCCACATCAGAAGTAAGAGGAAATAGCATGAGTGTCAAACACAGGCCAATAATTGGAAACAACCCAAGAAAGAGGCATCTGGCCAGGACAAAGAAGCCCAGTGGGGCACATGGTTAGGAGGTACCTGATGTCACAGATTATGGGAGGCCACATGGAATCCTTGAGAGAGTTTGGGGGTCAGACAGGCCCAGCTCCATATATTATGACTTGACTGACATTAAACATTATTTTACCTGGAGACTTTCTTAGCTTTTAAAAGCATAGTAACACCTACCCCAAGATTATTATAAGGTTTTAATGGGTAAAGAATTTAGCTCCAAATCCTTGGTATATAGTAAAAATTGTGCAAATGCTCCCTTCCTTTATGTCTTTAGTCTCACCCCTTCCACCCCTTGTCATCTGACTTCCCACCCTGACTGACCCACAGCTGTCCTCTCACACCCGCCTGCCTTTACCATGTTCATACTGAAGTCTTATTTTGTACTTGTGTTTTGTTTTTGTTTTTTGAGCCAAGATCTCTTTTACGTAGTTCAGGTTGGACTTAAACTCACTGTGTAGGCCAAATTGGCCTCAGATTTGTGGCAGTCCTCCTGCCTCAGCCACCTAAGTGTTGGGATTACAGGCATGTGACACCATATTTCAGATTTATTTTAAATAATGTTATAAGGTTTATTTTTTCTCTCAAACTTCTGTGGTTAGTTTAGGCCCCTAAACTATAGAGCTTCAGAACGTGACTGTATTTGGAAATAGGGTCCTTAAAGAGGTATTTAAGTTAAATGAAGTCACTAAGGTAAGCTCTAATTCATTATGATTTGGTGTCCTTATAAGAAGAGACTTACATACAAAAAGGTACAAAGGGAAAATGATGTAAACATACAGTGAGACAACATCTATTGCAAGCCAAAGAGAGGCCTCAGAAGAAACCAACCCTGCAGCACCTTGCTCTTGGTCGTCTAGCTTCTAGACTATGAGAACATAAGTTTCTGTTCTTTAAGACCCCCAATCTGTGATACTTTGTAATGGCAGCCCTAGCAAACTAATTGAGGTGTCAAAACTGAAGATTTGGAGTGGGGTGAATGCCTGCTCTCATCTCCCAGCAGGTAGAGGAGGAAACTGAGATCACCCCTGGTCCACTGTGATGGAAGGAAGACATGCTTGGATGTTACAAACTCAATGGGCTTTCCTTACACAGAGCACTGGATTTTGTAATATTCCTAATACTGTATTTCATGCATCCTGCCAGCTTTCTAATCTAGAGGCTAATCTAGAGGCCAAACCACCCAGAAAACAACCCTTTTACACTGTAGTTAAGAAATTGCCTGGAGGAATCACAATTTGAAACTTCAAGCAAATTGTACTACAAAGCTACAGTGATAAAAACAGCATGGTGCTGGCAAAACCATGGGCATGTAGATCAACAAAACAGAATAGAAGATGCAGAATAACTGCAAGCACATGCAAGCTTGTGTGTCTGATTTATTTAATAGTCTGATTTATTTAGAATAGAAGATGCAGAATAACTCCAAGCACACTGATCTTCAACAAAGGAGCCAAAAATGTACACTGAAAGAATATAGCTTCTTTAACAAATGGTGCTGGGAAAACTGGCTATTCACATGGAGATGACCCATATCTAGGCCCATATCTTTTACTAGGTACTAAGCTAAAATCAAAATGGATCAAAGATCTAAATAGTAACACAGAAACAATCTGATGGAAGACAAACTAGACAAAACTCCTGAAGACATAGGCATAGATGAGGATTTTCTGAACAGAACCCCAATTGCACATGACATAACATCAAGAATCAATAAATGGAATCAAATCAAATTAAAAAGCCTCTTCACAGCAAAGGAAACAACCAACAGAGTGAAGAGACAACCTACAAAATGAGAAAAATGTTTTTCAGCTATCCTTCTGATAGAGGACTATTATCCAGACTATATAACGAACTCAAAAAAGTTACCCCCCCCAAAAAATAAAAGACCCAATCAAAAAATGGGCAACTGAAGTGAACAGATATTCACAGAAGAAGCAATGAAAATGGCCAATAAATATGTAAAAAATGTTCAATGTCTCTGGCCATTAGGAAAATGCAAATTAAAACAACCTTGAGTTTCCATCTTACTCCAGAAAGAATGCCTGTCATCAGGAAATCAGATAACAGCAAATACTGGTGGCTGTGGAGCAGCTGGGGAGGGAGAATCTCACACACACTCATACACATTGTTGGTGGTGGTGTAAACTAGTACAACCTCTATGGAAATCAGTGTGGAAATTCCTCAGAAAACTAAAACAAGAAATCCCATTTGACCCCATTCTTCTCCTCCTTGGTATTCATCTGAAAGAGTTAAAGTCATCATATTCCAGTGATACATGCATGAAATTTAGCATTTTCACAATAGCTAAATCTTGAAAATGGCATATATGTCCATGAACACAAGAGTGGATAAAGAAAATGTGGTATTTATATACAATGGAGTACCACTCTGCCATAAAGAAGGATAAACTTGAATCATTTGTAGGGAAATGGATGTACCTTGAAATCATAATGTTAAGTGAAATAACTCAGACACACAGGCTTAAATATTACATGAGTTTTTATATGAGAAACCCAAAATATAAATAAAGAGAAAAATAAAAGATAATAAAGGAAAAAAGAGAGATAGAGGGAATAGAGGGGAAGGGAAAAATGCAGCAGGAGGGAAAGATGGGAAATGGAACATAAAAAGAATTAAGGTGCATTATGTACATGTATCAGCTTTCATAATGAATGTGATCATTATATACTATAAACATATTCTAATAAAAAATAAAAACAGTGCCAGTATTTTTTTAAAAAGTGCCTAGGGCTGGGGATTTAGCTCAGTGTTTCCACCACCTGCCTCAAAAGCACAAGGACCCGAGTTTGATCCCCGGTACCAAAAAAAAAAGTGCCTGAACTTAAGTTTGTTTTTATTTATGTTCACTTTTGGCTTTGACATTGCGTTGTGCCATTCTTCAAGAAAAGGTCTCCAGTAATCCCAGGGTGTTTTCCACAGTTAGTCATTTCTGTCCCGTAGTTTAGACCAGTATAATTTGCTGGATATAGGTTGTGTGATAGAAGCCGGGAAAATGGCTCAAACCAGCAGGGAGTCCTACTTCTTCCCAGAGTAAGCAGCTCTTCTCCATGTGTGACAGTGAGACTCTGATACACTTTATGTGGTACACTTTAACTGATACACTTTATCAGAATCCGGCCAGAGCATGGTGGAGTGCAGCAGATGGGGGTGAGGTGGGAAGGAAAAGAATTTTAGAAGGGGTAAAGTAAGAATATGTAGTTTTAAAATTTGCCGGTTTGGGCTGAGGATCTGGCTCACTGGTGGAGCACTTGCCTAGCATGTATGAGGCCCTACATTTTATCCGAGCATTGTACCAAAAGGGGGGACTCGCTTATTTTAGTTTTATTTTCATATTAAGTTGTTCTCACTATAATTCTGCACTTTCCTGCTATTCACACTTTAGAAGGTCTTCCAGCAATTCATTCCTACCAAGTTGGCATTTCACTTTCCTGAAAATTTTAGTATTACTGCAAGCTTAAAATTCCCTGTATAGTTTTTTCACTCAATTATTTATAAAACTGTTAACACTAATCTTTGATGAACTCCTACTCTTAACATTTCACTGTTTGGCCATGTATTTATCCTCCATATTCAGCTAAAAGTCCCTAATAGGTGCCAGATTCTATTCTAGGTGCTTTTGCTTTCCTAGTTTAATTCTTAAAACAGTCTGGTGAGATAAACACTGAGATAAAGCTGAGGGAGGCTAAATCACTTGGCCAAGATAAAATACCAAACAAGTGGTAGAGCCAGGATGCACACACTCAGGGATACAAAAAAGAATCAAACAAAAATAATTATAGATTGTGTTGAGTGCTAGGAAAGACACAGTCTACTGGGATAGTGATTGCACAGGGTCAAAGTGACAGGAAATCCCTCTGTAAGATGCTGACATCTGACTGCAACTGAAGGATGATAAAGAGTGACCAGGTGTGAGCTCAGGTGAGCTTTCAGACAGGGTGAAGAAAGACACCAAGGCTTGTTGTGTTCTGGAAACACTCAGAAGCTCATCATGCTGAGCATGGCAACTAATGCAAGAAGTGATCTTAGAAGAAAGGTAGGCAGGGGCCAGGTCATGCCTGATTACCAAGACAGAAGTAAGGAGTTTGGACTTTACTGTAAACACAGTGCAAAGTCTTGGGTTTTGGATGAGATGACATTGTCATCAATTTACATTTTAGGAAGGATCATCATTTTCATATTACAAATAAATTTTTTAAAGGAACTGTATAGGGATCCAATGAGGAATGTAGACTTCCTGTCTGTGTGTGTGTGTGTGTGTGTGTGTGTGTGTGTGTGTGTGTGTGTGTGTGTGAGAGAGAGAGAGAGAGAGACAGAGAGAGAGATTAGGTGATTAGGGCTTTTATGGTACCTCTGAGAGTCCAAATGAGAAACTCTATGTTGGTGTTTAATTTCTATGCTATTGAAGCCTTATCTGTGCCCTTCATTTTTATTCTGAAGCTACTAAATTGTTCTTCACAGAACAGTTCCTATGAGTCCCCTGATAAATTAATTTTTAGAATGACTTTTGTTCTAGGTTTTCAAAAGTTGTTTTTTTTTTCAGAATGTATCAAGGTGGTAAAGACAACTTTTTAGCCAGGAGAATCTTTAAGATAAAGGGCAATTTTTGGTTTAAACTATAAAATTAAAATACAGTTCAGCTCATACTGAGTGATCAAGTCACATAGATTGGGAGGATTGGACTGGTCTAGGTGTCACATCATCAGGTTAAATGCCAGGGAAGAACCTTTAGGGAGAGAATGATGTTAGCAAGTTGAACAGGCAAGAATGCCCAAGTATGGAAGCTTCATGCATGAGTGGGAAGTAGTATGAGATGAGGATGGGGAGGAAGGCAGGCCCTGAAATTGTCCATAAAATTGCCATGTCCTATAAGGACAACAAAGAAAAACATGACAAAGATTCTAAAAATGTAAGTAGGTCTGGGGGTTATAGCTAAGTGGTAGTTACATACTTAGCACAAGCTAAGGTTCTGAATTCAATTCCCAGTACCAAAAAGTACAAGAAGAAGGAAGAAAAAAAAAAAGAAGAATGTAAGTAGATATGTTTTAAAGGAAATTTTTAAAAATGTTATTAGGAGGCTTCTGTCCCGCTGCTCCTGGCCCAGAGGAAGGGGCTTCTGAGCTGCCTTCCCACTGCTCCTGGTCCAGAGGAAGGGGCTTCCCGGCCACCATCCCTCCTGCCGCTCCCGGGCCAGAGGGCTGCCATCCATCCCGCCACTCCTGGCCCAGAGGTAGGGGCTTCTGAGCCGCCATCCCACTGCTCCTGGTGCACAGGAAGGGGCTTCCCAGCCACCATCCCTCCTGCTGCTCCCAGCCCAGAGGAAAGGGATTTTGGGCCACCATCCCTACTGCTGCTCCCAGCTCCTGGCCCACCACTCCCAACTCAGAGGAGGTGAGCTGCGTGGGCGCCAACAGCACTCCCCCACCCCCCAAGTCGAAATGAGAAAACACATAAATAAGTCTCAAAACAAGACTTCCAGATCACCTACAGCAACCCCAAAGGGAAATGAGATGGAACACTCTGATACTCAACCACCTGGACCCACTGAACTGGCAACAAAAGGGGATCTGGAAAAAAGGAAATCAGAAATAATTTCTCAGATAACAGGAGAAATTGTGCTCTTAGTGCAAGACATGATTAATAAATCTAGAGGGGAGCTCAGGAACATGATGGAATCCCAACAGAAGAAACAAATGGAATCCATAAAACAGATGCAAATAGATTTCCAGGACATGAAAAACTCCATTGAAAGTCTACACAGCAGAATGAACCAATGTGAGGACAGAATTTCAGATATAGAAGATAAGATTGCAATTAGTGACCAGGAAAAGAAAAATTGCTTCAAAATTATAAGGGAACATGAGAAATCAATCCAGCAGCTGCTAGATGATGCAAAGAGGAATAACATAAGACTGATTGGGCTCAATGAAGAAACAGGAGAGAGTGGAGATGACATAAAAAAAATCTCTTCACAAAAATAATGGCAGAAAACTTCCCAAGCAGGGGAAAAGAGCTTGACATATAGATAAGTGAGGCATATAGGACTCCAAATAGCCTTGATCAAAAAAAATCTAGACATAGGCATATGATTGTTAAGATTCCAGAAACTCAACAGAAGAACAAAGTTCTACAAGAAGTTAGACAAAAGAAACCAATCACATACAAAGGAAAGCCCATCAGAATGACAGCAGACTTCTCAACACAAGCCATCAAGGCAAGAAGAGCTTGGAGTGACATATTCCAAGCCCTAAAAGAAAACAGCCTCCAACCCAGATTGATGTACCCTGCAAAACTATCTTTCAAAATGGATGGAGAAATAAATAAGATACTTTCATGACAAAGAGCACCTTAGGAACTTCGTGAATACCAAACCAGCACTCAAAAAAATTTTACACAATATCCTAGGAACAGACATTGAGGATCACAACCCCAGGAAGCAAAGCAGAATGAACCCATCTGGCATGACAAGAAATTAAATGTAAAGGGGAAGAACCCAACGAAAAGAAAAAGCCATGGCAATGACAAGTCAATACGTTTCAGTTATACCCATCAACGTTAATGGCCTCAATTCACCAATCAAAAGAAACAGACTGGCAGAATGGGTCAAGAAGCAAAATCCAACAATATGCTGCATATAAGAAACACACTTAATTCAAAAGGAAACTCATAGACTGAAAGTTAAAGGGTGAAAAACAATACTCCATGTGACGGGAACCCAAAAAAAGCAGGAGTAGCTATCCTCTTTGCAGATCAAGTAGATTTCAAACAACACTGATTAAGAGAGACAAAGAAGGACACTACATCCTTGTAAAGGGAACAATCCAAGAGGAAGAGATGACAATCATAAATATCTATGCAACAAACACTAGTGCACCCAACTATATAAAACAAATACTAACAGACATGAAAAGTCATATATGCACTAATACAATTGTAGTGGGGGACCTCAACACCCCACTGTCACAAATAGATAGATCAACTAGACTAAAAATAAGTAATAAAATACTAGAACTCAATCGAACTCTTGAACAAATGAACTTAACAGATGTTTACAGAGTCTTCCAACCCAAAAAATCAAAATACACATTCTTCTCAGCTGCACATGGGTCATTCTCCAAAATGGGCCACATACTCACACATAGAACATGTTTAAGTAAGTGCAAAGGAATTGAAGTTATCCCCTGTATGTTATCACACCATACTGCGCGATAAAATTGGAGATCCATAGCAAAAGAAACTCAAAAAATGTCATAAACATGTGGAAATTGAACAACACACTTCTGAAAAACCAATGGGTCACAGAGGAAATTAAAGAAGAAATCAGATAATTCCTTCAATTAAATGACAATGACAATACAACATATCGGAATCTATAGGACACAATGAAAGCAGTCTTACGAGGGAAATTCATAGCAGTGAATACACATAATAGGAAAACAGAATGAGCCCAATTAAACAACCTGATGCTGAACCTCAGGCTGCTAGAAAAAGAAGACCAGGACAACCCCAAAGCTCACACAAGGGAGGAAATGATAAAGATCAGAGGAGAAATCAATGCAATGGAGACTAAGAGAATGATACAAAAAATCAATGAAGCCAAGAGTTGGTTCTTTGAAAGAATCAACAAAATTGACAAACCTTTAGCCAACCTTGTCAGAAAAAGGAAAGAAAAGGCCCAAATCCATGCAATTAGGAATGAAAAGGGTGAAATGACAACAGACCCAGCAGAAATCCAGAGGATCATCAATACCTACTTCCAGAACCTATACGCCAATAAGATGGACAACACAGAAGAAATGGACAGATTCCTAGATACATATGAATTACCAAAGTTGAACGAAGAACTAAAAATTCTAAACAACCCAATATCAACCAATGAAATTGAAAATGTAATTAAAAACTTATCAACTAAGAAAAGCCCAGGTCCTAATGGCTTCACTGCTGAATTCTACAAGACATTTAGAGAGGAACTGCTGCCACTACTGTTTAAACTCTTCAATGAAATTGAAAGGGAAGCAGTACTCCCAAATTCATTCCTGGAAGCAAGCATCACCTTGATCCCCAAAGCAGAGAAAGACCCAACCAGGGCCAGGGATTTAGCTCAGTGCTTTCGCCGCCTGCCCTGCAAGCACAAGGACCCGTGTTCAATCCCCAGTACCAAAAAAAAAAAAAAAAAGACCCAACGAAAAAGGAGAACTATAGGCCAATCTCACTAATGAACATAGATGCAAAAATCCTTAATAAGATACTGGCAAACAGAATGCAGAAGATCATCAAGAAGATCATACACCCTGATCAAGTAGGATTCATCCCAGGGATGCAGGGATGGTTCAACATACACAAATCAAACAATGTACTACACTATATCAATAGACCCAAGGACAAAAACCATATGATTATCTCCATAGATGCAGAAAAAGCATTTGAAAAAATCCAACATGCATTTATGATAAAACCCCTACAAAAAATTGGAATAGATGGTCTCTACCTCAAACTGATAGAAGCCATCTATGAAAAACCAACAGCCAATATCATACTAAATGGTCAAAAGCTGAAATCCTTCACACTCAAATCAGGAACAAGACAAAGATGTCCACTATCACCACTCTTGTTCAATATAGTTCTGGAAACATTACCCATGGCAATTAGACAAGAGAAAGAAATAAAAGGAATAAAGATAGGTAATGAAGAAGTCAAATTGTCATTCTTTGCAGATGACATGATACTCTATATAGAAGACCCCAAGAACTCCACCAAAAGTCTTCTAGACTTAATAACCAAATTCAGTCAAGTAGCTGGTTACAAGGTCAACACACAAAAATCAATAGCTTTCCTCTACACCAATGACAGACTCACTAAGAGAGAAATAGGGCAAATAATTCCTTTCACAATAGCATCCAAAAAACTGAAATACCTAGGAATCAACCTAAGGAAAGAAATCAAAGACCTCCTCTCTGAAAACTATAGCACTCTGAAAAGAGAGATTGAAGATGATATCAGAAAATGGACAGATATCCCCTGCTCCTGGGTAGGAAGGATTAATATAGTGAAAATGGCCATACTTCCAAAACTCCTATATAGATTTAATGCAATTCCAATTGACATCCCAGCAGCATACTTCATAGACCTCGAGAAAACAATCCAAAAATTCATTTGGAACAAGAAGAGAGCCAGAGTAGCAAAAACAATTCTAGGTAACAGAGACGTGGCAGGGGGTATCACAATCCCCAACCTGCAACTCTACTAGAAAGCTACTGTGATAAAAACAGCATGGTACTGGCAAAGAAACAGACTTGAGGACCAGTGGAACAGATTAGAAGATGCAGAAACAACGCCAGACACACTCAGCCATCTTATCTTCGCTAAAGGAGCCAAGCACCCTCACTGGAGGAAAGATAGCCTCTTTAATAAATGGTGCTGGAAAAATTGGGTTTCAACTTGTCAAAGATTAAAACTAGACCTATATCTCTCACCATGCACTAAACTAAAATCAAAATGGATTAAAGATCTAAATATTAAAATAGAAACTCTGAACCAGTTGATGCAGAAGTTAGGTAGAACTCTTGAAGACATTGGTGTAGGAAAAGATTTTATGAACAAAACCTCAGTTGCCCGTGAACTAGCACAAACAATGAACAAGTGGGATCTCTGCTTATTTTTTTTAATTAAATTCTTTTAAATAAGAACCAAGAGAGACTATGTAAGGGTGCAAATTTCCAATGATGAATGTCATTATATTGTATACCTAAAAGGTACCATTGATTAGGATCTCTGCTTATTAAAAGACTTCTGCACAGCAAGAGAAACCACCAGCAGTGTGAAGAGACAACCCACAATGTGGGATAAAATCTTCACCTGCTTTTCCTCAGACAAAGGTTTACTATCTCGAATCTATAAAGAACTTAAAAATATCAGACCTCCCAAATTTAAAGACCCAGTCCAAAAATGGGCAGCTGAAATGAACAGACATTTCTCAGACAAAGAAGTAGAAATAGCAAATAAATACATGAAAAAATGCTCAACATGACTGGTCATTCGAGAGATGCAAATGAAAACAATGCTGAGATTCCACTTCACTCCAGAAAGAATGGCTGCTATCATGAAATCAACCAATAACAAACACTGACAGGGCTGTGGGGAAAGAGGAACCCTGCTGCACTGCTGGTAGGAGTGTAGACTGGTGCAAGCACTGTGAAAATCAGTATGGAGATACCTCAAAGAACTAGGGCTGAAAGTTTCATTTGACCCTGCTATTCCCCTGCTGGGTATCTTCCCCAAAGAATTAAAAGAATCATACCACAGGGATATATGGTCACCCATGTTCATAACAGCACAGTTTATAATAGCTAAAACTTGGAAACAGCCCAAATGCCTATCAACTGGAGACTGGATCAAGAAAATGTGGGTTTTTAATAAAATGGAGTACTACTCAGCCCTAAAAAATGAGAAATTAGAGACATTTATAGCTAAGTGGATGCACATTGAGGCGATACTCTTAAATGAAATAAATAGGACACACATGTATAAATACTGAATAGTTTCTCTAGTGTGAGAAACTGAAAGTGTAAATAAGGACTAAAATGTATAATAGGTAATGTGAAGTAGGAAGAAAAGGGGCAAAGGGGAAGGAAGTGGGAGGGTTAGAGGAAAGGATAGAAGGGAATGGGATTAATATGAGAAAATGGAAAAATAGGAACAAAATCTTTGTAACTAGGGAGGAATGGAGGGGTTGAAGGAAGGGCTGGGCAAGCGTGAAAAATAAGAGCCAAGAGAGATTATGTAAAGGTGCAAATTTCCAATGATGAATGTCATTATATTGTATACCTAAAATGTACCAATGATTAGAATGAATAATCGGTAATGCAAAATAGGAAGAAAATGTCCAAAGGGGTAGGGGTAGTTGGAGGGGCAGGGGAAAGGAAAGAAGGGAAAGGAAAAATGCTGAGAAATGGAAAAAATGGAAATAAAATCTTTGTAAATAGGGAAGGGTGGAGGGCGTGAAGGGAGGGCTAGGAATGGGGAAAAAATAAGAACCAAGATGCATTATGCAAAGCTACAATTCCCAATGAGAAATGTAATTGTGTTGTATACCTACAATGTACCAATAAAAGAATTTACCAAAAATAAATTGTTATTAGGAGTGCTGGGGATTTAGCTCAGTGGTTCTGCCGCCTGCCTCACAAGCGCAAGGTCCCAAATTTGATCCCCAGTACCAAAAAAACAATATTATTAGGAAGTGACAGATATAGTTGTAATTAAACTGGAAATGTTAATGTGAATAATACATTTTTTCTTGGTCTGTCATTACAGTGGTCTAGCAGCAATGTCAGTTTTGAACTCTAATACACTAAAAAGGAACTAGAATTGTTTGAAAGGACAAAAGGTTCTGCTTTAAGGTTCCCACTGGCCAGTTTCATCAAGGACTTCACTGTCAGCTTGATAAAGTGTTTCAAAAGGAGCACAGTTGATTCTGTGAGAGCTACTGGAGTACAGAGAATTAGCAGTAGCAAAGGGCATTGGAGACCTGAGCAAGAGGAATAGCATCGAAATATTGAGAATGAAAAATTAATAGGAGTTGGGTGAGGAAGTAATAGAAGTTAACCTGTTAGAGTGGTGACTTCAGGTGATTGTTAAAAATGAGCTTTTGTGTAAAAAGACTAGAAAAATGTAAGGTTAAGGGAGAGATTTTGTTAAGACAGGAGGTAGTAAAGCATATTTGTGTTGCTATTCATACTTCCATTTTAATCTTTTAAATTTGAGCTGCTTCTATTAGTTAATTGAAAATGTTCTAATAACTACATCTATTTTCTAAAAGTTAGTTTTAACTTGTAACTGAAGTGATCTAGTAAACTCTAAGCTTATTGAGCACATGGATAGAATCTTACCATTTTATTGTCAACAGTATTAGTACAGTTAATAGAATGGCTTTCAAAAAATACAGTTAAGCAGAAAAGCAGAATGTGGCAATAAAGTTATCCTTACAGTTCATTCATTAGCACTATTTTCTTATTTTTGCTATTCTTCATTATCAAATTGCTTATATGTGGTAAAGATGTGTCTGTGTCAGAGTTAATCTGGAAATTGTTAAAGATAGAAAAGTTACTGTGTGTAAGCAATAAAAGTATTCTTCCAAAGGAGAGTTTGAATTTGAAAATTTTAAAAAAGAGAAAATTTGGATTAAAAAAGAAAAAGAGGGCTGGAGATTTAGCTCAGTGGTGCCATGCCTGCCTTACAAGCGCAAGGTCCTGAGTTCAATCCCCAGTACTAGAAAAAAGAAAAGAAAAAGACTAGAGCAATTCAAAATATCTGAAAACCAAATCACTCTAGAAAGAATTATGTAGTTGTTCTTTGCTAATTAAAGGTGAGGAGAGTGCATATTTTATCTACTATAAAGCCATATTTTAATATCTACTATTTTGGATTATAGGCATATTGGTGACTGTGTTAGTTACTTTTCTCTCATTGCTGAGACATAATACCCAACACTCAAAGTTAAAGGGAAAAGAGTTTATTTAGCTCACAGTTTATAGAGGTTTCAGTTCATAGTCAGCTGGCTTCAAGGCAGAGTGGCACATGGCAGAGGAGGGTCACAGAGTAGAGACAGTTCGTGATGCCCACATAGTAGCAAAAGCAACAAGGAAACCTTAGCAACAGCATCTTTCTGCCCCTTTTATCTTATCCAGACTACCAGGACTAGGGCAGTGCCAAACCAATCAGTGGACTGGTTCAGTGATCACACGCCCTTAGTCCCAGCATCACACACTCTAGATTCAGGTACCTCTGAAAAAGCCATCTGTGACTGCATGAGTCTTTGGGGGGACATCTAGACCCAAACCATAACAGTGACTAAAAATTGAACTAGCTTTATATTAACAGCAGTTTTCTGGACTGTTGCTTCTTAATAGAATTTTTGACAATAAACTCTTTGTGTATAACTACTGCGTATTTCTTATTGTTTTGTTTAGCTCACCTAACCTTTTATTAGTGTCTTCTGAACACTCCTGAATCATGTCCATTCTTACTTCCCTTATCTGTTTAGTTTTCTGTGATCCCACTGAGTACATCTTGTCTTTGATCTGTTTTCTAACCTTTTCTGTTATCCTTTCAAGTAATTAAGGGGTGTAGCTTAGGCAGTTCTGCCCCTCAGTGCCCCCTAGTTGGCTTTGAAGGAATCAGGAGTTTGGGGAGGCATTTTGTTTATTTGTCTTTTCATGTTTCTATTGTTTTTGTTTGTTTTGTTTTATGCTGAGGTTTGTGGATGCTTATAGTGTAAAGATTTTGTTGGTAGTATAGAGATCTCTTTAGTTGCTTTTCAGTGGTGTACTTTGGGAATGCCTAACCTTTGCCTCAGCCCCAAGATCTGACCACCTTGGTTGATTTGGGAGGGAAGGATGCAGTATAATTAGCCCTCAAACCAAGTTCTCTGGGAATGAGTGTTGGTTTACAGAGAAATTAGCAAAAATTATGCAACCCTAGCAATATCAAACAATCAGCTACAGTAGTATCATCCAAGACAAATTTGATGTTAACATAAGAATCAATTATATACCACACTTAACTCTAAAGAAGAAATCCCCAATTATGGAGTAAGTATAAAACAACCCAGGTATTGACTTAACATCTAGTATATACTAAATATGACAGCTATATCTCCACTAATACTAGAAAAGAATTCAACAATAATTTTACAGAGTTAACTATCAAAAGATTAACAAAGCTTTATGGTTACACTATTAAAGATATAGGCTTTGGGAATGGGAGAATGGAAGAGGAAAAATTTTGAAACCTTAAACTATATGATATGAGGAAGAGAAGTGGCACAAAGAATCCTACTGGGAACTAGAAGAATGTTTATAGAATTAGGTAAAGGTAAGAGAAAAGCTGATAGGAAATAGAAGGTAAAAAAAGAGGGAGAAAAATCAAGAAATTATATAAGGAGCAAAACAGAAAAATTAAAGGGTAAAAAATTTAGAGGGAAGAGGAAAAATTAAGGAAAGAAAAAAGAAGCAAGAAAAAGAGATTAAAAAACAAGGAAGAAGGACAAAGAAAAATTCTTCAAGCCCTGGTAAACTGGTGAAGCAGAGAGGAGGAAAGAAAGAAAAACTAAACTAAAAACAATGCATCTGCTGACACAAAGCAAAAAACCGTAACAATGACCAAAAAAACCAAAACCAAAAAATTCTCTGTGATTTTGAACATATGATTTTCTTCTAGGATCTACCATTTGGTGGCAGTATCTAAGTCAAGACATGTTCCTGCTCATGCTGGCAGATAAAAAAAAAGGCAGACTCCAGATCTGTGCTGGATGCAGGCACCAGCAGGCAGGAGGATTAGGGCAAGGATGCCAATGCCAGTGATTTTCAAATCTAGAAAAATTCAGGCCAAGCCTGGCCTCTGGCTGTGTGGGCAGAGCCTACATCCTTTAGTTTAAATGTTTCAGGGGGTCTCTTTTCACCCTGACAAGAGCTCCCTGACCACAGCTGTCTACTGTGGCTGCCTCTCATCAGTCACTGTGGGAACTTAACACTGGGAGTCTGAAATTGAAGCCATCCCATGGCTGCTCTGAGTCTTGGGTTCAAACAACCCTTCCCCGAAATAGTGTCTGACCAAGCCCTCTCTCCAAGGATATGGTGGGAGCTTGAAATGGAGTCACTCACAACCTGTTGCCTGTCAAAGAACTGATATGGGAGCAGAATCCCATGCTTTCCCTGCAGCTCAGAGCACCCACCAATTTCACTGCCACGTTTCTCCCTAAGACCCTCTAGGGTCACCAGCTTTCACTTGGTCTCTGTAGATTCAGTCTCCCTTTCCTGCATACCACAAGCCAGGAGCTGGGGAGAAAGTGCAGATTGTCCCTTCCCTCCATGTTGTGTTCTGTCTCTTCAATATTTCTGTAGGTTTTAATTTTCCTGTGAGAGCCTTCCTGGTTCCCAGGGATATCTATCTATCTATCTATCTATCTATCTATCTATCTATCTATCTATCTATCTAATCTATCTCTCTCCCCAAGTCCCTCCCTCCCCCTCCCCTCCCACCTCTGTCTCTGTCTCTGTCTCTCTGTCTGTCTCTCTCTCTTCTCCAAATTGTTATTTTTCAGTGTCTGAATTCCAAATCTTGGAGAACCTGCGTTGTTATTTATATTGCTTACTACTCCTCCATTTTCTTGGAAGTCTTCATCCCCAGTTTCTAGACCTTCTGGGCTTTTATTTCATTATGTAAATGTTATTAGAATTATTTACTGTAAGTATGTATCCAAGTATTACTTGTTCAATTTAAAAAATATAGCTTCTGTGGATTTTGAACTACATTTATGGAAAAACAAGCCACAAATGGCAAAACTGGCTTTTAAAAAGGTATCTTTGAATTCATATTCCGCTAATAGAGCAGTGTTCATGGTCAAAAAGATTATCAGCTTACATTAACTGTGCTTGCCTTCTTAAATGTCATTGGGATTCATGGTTTTAACTTCTGACATCTAGAATCGGAGATTAGCAAATACATTTTCTTTTAAGCACCAGGACCTCTGGCATGGACACTGAGGGTCACTCATACATAAATGCACAAATGGAGTCAAATTGCTTTTCCTTTTCTTTAGGTGAGCTCTTCTAAGTGATAGGAGGTTTTGACCCTAGGAAGAGTTACAGTCAAGTTTGGGGCATGATGAGACAGAAACATCGGGCCTTAGAGAGAAATGGAAACACATGGTGGGAGTTGAGATATAGAAAATAAATTTACCTTGAGTCATGGATTAACCACTTCAGAGATTCTGTGAGAAAATGAATTCTGACTAACCTCTGACTTGTAAGCAAACTTCAGGACAGGCCAGCTGTAAGTCAAAGATCATGGTCCCTGCCTAACCCATCCTGGAGAACAGAAACATTAAAGGGAATTGAGAACCTTAGGAGACTTCTAAAAATGCCATGTCAAAGTTGGTAGGAGATCTGGAAATTATATATTATTTAGGCAAAAGGAGAACATTTAGTGGGCAGAGGGAGACAGTAACTTTCAGTGTGTGAGGTCTTTTGTATTTTATCTATTGTGACAGATTGGAAGCCTAGATATCACAGGTAGAAACTGCAAAGAGATGAATTTTAGCATGTTGTATAAATGAATTTTTTTTAAATTCTTAGAGCAAGCCAGTGTACAACAGGCAATGCTCCAGAGCTGGGGGCTCCTGCTGGCTCTAGGAACTAATATTCATTAGCTTTCTTGAGAAGGAGGCTGGTAGGTCAGGTGATCCAAAAATCTCTCACTATGATCTAATTCCAGGACTCCTTAAGGCAGTAAAATTCCATTCCAGGACTAAGGATTGCAATTCTGCACCCCTTTAAAAAGCAGAGTAGGAACATAAGTACATAAAGACAGACTTTTCCTTGGTACAACTGAGGTAGGCCAAAACTTTCAAAGACTTTACTATAACACAGGAGGGCCATATGGATAGCAAAACAAATAGACAATACCAAAAGTAAAAACAAAGTAGTCTGGATTGCTTGCCTCAGCTCTTGTAGCCCTTGTCCTAATTCACCTGCCACCTTCACATTTCTACTACAGCACCCAAGGGGTCCTGTAAGTTGCCCAAGCCCCTCGATGTACAAATAGGGAGCAATTAGACCCACTGGGCATGAGAATTCGTATTGTTAGAAATTTGAAGAGTATGTGCTGTGAACTCAGCATTTTGTTCCTTGTGGAGAGCTTACCAGGTGGTTAATTTATAAAGAAAAATAAATGTTTCTGGAAATGTAACGGCCCAGAGAACATTGCTTTTATGTGAACTCTGTAGTTGCGGGGAAAACAATAATCCAGCTGATATTGGGCTGAGACCCAGCAGGTGCACAAGTGAAGAGCGCTGCTCTGCTGTGGGAGCCAGGGCTGAAGCGTGGGCAGAGTGGTGGCTGACTGCAGCCACCAGTCTCCCTTCCCACTCTGTCTCCACACAGCACTCACCTCTCTCAGTAAAGTTGGACAAATTTTTAATGAATGTTGGTTTGAAGAGAAGCCGAATCATAACCTATTTAAATACCTTATGTCTCTGTCAGACCCTGTGTTTGCCATAAGCTTCATATAACCTATTTCCTCTTTTTTTTCTATTTCTGTAGTGTCCATGGAAAACATTGGTGAACAAGGTAAAATATGTTATTGTTGCAGATATAAAATGTTAAATTAGTTTGAAAAAAGTTTTATCCATTAAGATTTGGCTGAGATGAATAAATTATTCTGTAAGAATATGGAAATAAGATGTGGTAAATAATGTCTCATTTCTCTAAATTTACAGATTGAATTCTGTCAGACTTGACAGAGTACTCTACACTGAAGTGGCCATAATTGTACCAAAGATTCTCTTTTTTTTTCTTTTTCTTTTTTTTTTTGGTACTGGGGATCGAACTCGGGTCCTTGCACTTGCGCAGCAGGAGGCGAAACCACTGAGCTAAATCCCCGGCGCCCAAAGATTCTCTTTTAAAGTAAAGAGATGTCAGCATCTCTTGTCCCAACTCACAGAGTCACCTTCATAATGTATGAAAACTGCCATTGGCCTTAATCATCTCATACTAACTTGGGGGCCTTACTGAATAATAAAAATATTTAATGATTCTATAAATAGAAATATACTATTCTTTAGAAAATCAGAAATTGTTCTTACCAGGTACAGTAGTTTCAAAATGCCAAGCATGCTGTATTCTACATTAGCATATTTTATTCAACTAAATCTTACAGCATTAGGTTGTATACTAATGTATCATTTAGAATGAATTATTATCACTATATACAAATTAATATCTTAAGTTTGTGTAATATTTTATAACATCACATAAATAATGTTTACATATATTACCTTGAAAAAATATCCAGAATCCTTTTCTTAACAACTGTCTTGCATGATAAATAAGGCATTTGAACTCCCACTGGAGGAAATCTCTCCTTAACCAGATGGTCCCTATTTAAATATGTTCTCATTACAACAATGGGGACCATCAGCAACAACTATAGTTAAGGAAATCAGCAAACAAATTCTCAGATAGGAACTACTTTTGCTATCTCTGTGAGTAAAGCAAAGTTTTTAAAACCTGAAAGTTTTATTAACATTTATTTCTTGCTGTTTACTCTTTAAAATTGCAGGAATAACTGCCTTATTTTTACAATTTAGGAAAGATCCCTGTTAGCTATTTTGCCAGTGGACGTACCCGTCTACAGATAGGAGGGTTCTATTCATGGCTGTAAAATAGATCTAATTATGCATTTAGTGATTAAAAAATACTCTTGGCTTTATGTTTATATTCAATGAATTGTACTATTCCAGTGTGATGTAAATGAATTTTTATAACTTATTATAATAGATAATTTCAATATTTTAGAATGAGCAGATCCTTTCTAAACACCATGATTTGTGTACATATTTGCATATTACAATGATAACGATGTTCCTTTCATTTTAGTTGTGTGCCTGATGGCCTATCATCTGCTTTTTGCAATGTTTGTCTGGTCGTACTGGAAAACTATCTTTACATTACCAGTGAATCCTTCAAAAGAAGTAAGTTAAAAACATTAGCAAAGTTATCGTAAAGATAGAAATCAGTAATACTGATGACTGAGGAATGAATCTTCTTCTTTTCACTAGTGTTGTAAACTTATTAAGCATATTACTTTTTTGGATTTAAAGAAGTACTATGTCTGCTAATAAATACTTGGATTTTCACTTAATATGAGTTTTCACTTAATATGAGTTTGCGGCAGATAATCATTGTATTTCAAATATTAAATTTGTTATGCATTCTACTTGTGCTTTAGAGTCATGTCAGGAGGAATGAATAGATAGAGCTGGAAGGTACAAACAATTCTATTAAAATTATTGTACTAAAGGTGTCAGCCACTAGAAACAATAACAAATAGCCTAACTCATCTTCTGTCCATTCAAAAGCTCTATAGTTAGTTGACAGCTTCCAGGTAAATAGACTCCATGTATCTTACTGTTCTGCCATGTGTAGCCTCTATTCTGAAGGTCATCTCTTGGCCTAATGTGGCAGCTCAGTTTGAGAAAGCATGTATACATTCTAGCTAACAGGCCAGAGAAGCTAGGGAAGAGAAGTAAATGCCCTTCCCTTTAAGAACTTTCTGGAAGTTATTGATGCTTTTTTCACTTATATTTAGAACTTAATCATATGGCCGCATGTATTCACATGGAAGCTAGTAGTAGAGTCTTTATTCTCCATGGTCTGGGTAACCACTACAGCAGAAGAGGAGTGTGGTGACCAGGGGACAGCTAGCAATCTATACCACAGAATGTTTCCGATAGAGGGGTGTGATTAAATTAAATTTGTGTTTTGAAAGATCATTTGATTTATTTCTTGGTCTTTTGTCTGATTAAATGTTCTTAGAGCAAAGGACTGTGTCTTATACATTTTTACATCCTTCACACTAGCCCAATATGTTTGTTAAATCGAAATAAACTTTGCTACCAGTAATAACAGTATAGTTTTTGTAAGCCAAATTTTTTTTTAAAAAGACATCATTGCAGATTGTTTCCTGAAGTAATAGGTTGAAATGCGGCTATGGTCAAACAAGCCAATAATTATCCTATTTAACCTGGAAAAGGATATTAAAAACAAAACCACAGATATTTGAACAGAATTAATGGTATGCCTAGACTAAAATGTCTTTTCCTCGTCTACTCTCTACTTAATTTTTCTTTCCTTCTCTCTTTTTTCCTCTCTCTTACAAGATTTGCTTCTTTTCTATAATCTTTTAACTGTATTCTAACCTTAGTTGTAGGTTTGAAAGAAAATGCTGACTGCTACTACAGGTAATTTTACCCATTCCTGTGGTCCATCTATAGCTTCTGTACTGGTAACTCCCAAACCTGTTTCGGGGTCTGAACTCTCCTCAGAGTTTCTCTTACGTATCTCTCTGCTAAACATAATTCTTTGATCATTCCATTGACACCTTAAATATAAAACCTTGAAAACAGAAGCCATCACCTTATTCTTTCCTAAACAGTTGACTCATCACCTTCTTATATCAGGTAATATCACTGCCATTCCCCTCACCCCTCAAGCATGGCAGCCATACTTAACTTCTCCCTCTTCCTCACTCTCCCCAGCATCCAAGCCCTACTGCTGTTTTCACCTTTAAATGTTTTTTGGGGTTTTTTTTTTTTTTGGTGGCGGGGATTGAACTCAGGACCTTGTGCTTGCAAGGCAGGTGGTAGAACCACTGAGCTAAATCCCCAGCCCCTAAATGCTTCTTTTTAAAATTCTTACTCTTTTTTTAAATCACTGGCTTAATTCAGAGTCTCAGTCATCTCCCTTGTCCATCCTTTGTCTGAGATGTTAAACTCTTCGTGATTCCATTTAAGGGTTTGCCTATTATATTGGTCAGATTTCCATTGCTGGGAACAATCTCTGACATCTGCAATTAAAGGATGAGAAGGTTATTTTGTTGTTGGTGGTGGTGGTGGTGGTGATGTGTGTGTATTTGTGTGTGTGTGTGTGTGTGTGTGTGTGTGTTTAGGCTTACAGTTTCAGAGGTTTAGGCCCTTGGTTAGCCAGCTCCAAAGCATAAACATGGCAAAAAGGCATGGCAGAGGAAAGCTGCTCCACTCACGGCAGGTGGGAATCAGCAGAAAGAGCATAAGAGGGCCAGGGACCAGATAAGTTCCCAAGGCCACACACCCATCAGCCACTTCCTCCAACTAGGCCCTGCCTCCTGATAACACATTCGGCTATGAACTCATCACTTGGCTAACCCATTGGTTAGGTTAGTGGCCTCACAGTCCAGGCAGCTCTTTAGGAGCTTTTTTAACTCCCAGGTTGACAATTAAGATTAACTGGCACACTTACATTCCCTTCCCAGAACCCTGCAAAAATTCATTCACTCTGACACCGGAGTGTTTCATCTAAAAAGAAATTTAACACTGAATGTATTGCTTGTGTCTGTTCAATGATTCCACATAATTCCACAGGGTAAAGTAAAGTCTCCCTTAGTTAGCAAAAGTCTCTCCTATCTAAATTTTTGACTTCCCACTTTATACTCTAATAGTTCTTACTTTCATGTACTTTCCTATGTACATGATGGCAGTATTTTCTTTCTAGAATAGTCATATCTTTTTTCTCATTGAAATAATTCTTGAATTCATCCATACTAGCCACTATTCCTTAGTCTTCTTTGCTGGCTCCTTATTATCTCCTGGACCTCTAAAGCACTGAATTTCAATTTCTAGACATCTTTTCATATCTGCATTTATTCCATTGATTATGATATTTAATTGTGTGGCTATGTATCATCCCATTGTGATAGCTGTCAAATTAACACAATATTAGTCTGATCTCTCTCAAACTCCAAACTCAATGACAGCTACTTATTTGATATCTGATAAGAATTTCCAGTTCAACATATTGGAAAACAAAGTTCTGGTTTCTTCGCCACTTTCCCAATCTTCCTATTCCTAAAGTTTTCCCATCTCAATAATGACAATTCCATCTTCCAGGTATCCAGGCCAAAAACCTTGGAGTTACCCTTGGCTGCTCTTTCTCTCTGACATCAGATCCAGTTCATCAGTGATTCGACAGGGCAGGCCCTTCGAATGTGTTCACAGTGTGAGCTCCTGCTTGTAGCCACTGCGCCCACCCTGAGCCAAGCCCCCATCATCCCCCACTCATACACTTGCAGTAGCCTCTTAACA
Source organism: Heterocephalus glaber (assembly GCF_053883595.1). Taxonomy (NCBI): domain Eukaryota; kingdom Metazoa; phylum Chordata; class Mammalia; order Rodentia; family Bathyergidae; genus Heterocephalus; species Heterocephalus glaber. Next base: position 24,641,668 of record NW_028258308.1, on the reverse strand, counting down.
GGGTTCTTTGCGAAAGAAATCTTTGCCTCCATCCGTGAATTTTGAACATGGTGGTCAGAATTATCCTTTCAAAAGACAAGACAGATCAGACTGTATTCTCAGAACTTTCCTGTAATAGCTGAGCTTGCTCAGAGTAAAAGCTAGTTCTTTATGGTGGTCACCTCTCGGGCAGTTGAGTCACATTAGTTTCCTTGCTATTCCATCACCATGCTAAGCATGTCTCTCCTTCAGAAATCTTAACCCTACCATTTCTCCTTCACCAGGAATGCTCTTGCCACAGATAACTTTATGGCCAACCTCTTCACTTTCTTTTTTGGGGTGGTGGGGGGAGTTACCAGGGATCAAACATGGGACCTTACGCTTGCGAGGCAGGTGGCAGAACCACTGAGCTAAATCCCCAGCCCCATCTCTTCACTTTCTTTAGATAGTAATTTATCTTTGAGGATTTTTGTGACTGCTCCCTATAGAATAGCAGACTTTCTGCCCCTGGCCAGGACAAACTTCCTACATTTTACCATATTGTATTTGTCTCCGTAGCATTTACCCTCCTGTAACTCACTCTATTCATTTATTACTTGTTTTTGTATCACCACTAAAATATAAGTTCTGAACTTTATTCTCTTTGGTCACTACATTTCCAGTGCACAGAGCAGTATCTGACCTATAAAAGATATTCAATAAATATTTGTTAAATGACTGATAGGAAGTAGGGAAGAAGTTCTGTATAGAGACATGTGTTTTATGTTTATAGCTTTGTCAGGAAGTTGAGGTTAGCTCTAATTTTCCCCTAAAATTACACATGAGATCATCAGCTAAGAATGAAAAGGGGGATAGGTTTATTGAAGTTTGGGGATGAAGGTCTGAAATAGTGGCTGGAAAAAGTGGAAAGTAAAATGATACCAAAACACAAAAGAAATAGTAAGAAGGTGCAGTCAAGATTGATGACAGTAAGTTCATAACTTTACCAGATTATGTTAGGTAATTTTTCTACCCAAGACATATACCTTACTCAGTTCAGACAATTGTGTGAGATAAAAATTATTTATTACCATTTTACAGACAGAGCTTTGGTCAAACATTAAGTAATTATCCCAAGGTACCCAGTGCTAATGTGTGGCAGAACCAAGATTCCAACCCAGATCCATTTGGCCATTAAAATCACACTGTTCTCACTCCACGTGCTCTGGTACAGAGAGCAGATACTGGGCCGGGGATTTAGCTCAGTGGCACCATGCCTACCTCGCAAGCGCAAAATCCTGAGTTTCATTCCCGGTTCCCAAACAAAAAAACAAAAATAAAATGGATAGTACAGACAGCAGATACCACAATGGAGAATAGGTAGAGTAGACAGCACAACATTGACTGGAACATGAAGAAAAAAATAGAGAAATTTCTATTTATATGGCATTTTTAAATGCATGTATGTTTAAAATTTTGATACATAAGGTAGACAATATGTTAGACAATATGTGTATTAATAAATAAGTACTCATATATTAATGGTGCAGTCCACATTATTTTTTTATGGAGAGTGGTACAGAATGAAAAGACTTTGGAGACTACCATTAGGAAGAAAGAGCCCTTGCTTGATGGTTAAAAATCTTAGGTTTTGGGCCGGGGATTTAGCTCAGTGGCACTGCACCTGCCTTGAAAGTGCAAGGTCCTGCGTTTGATTGCAGGTACCACACATAGAAAAAAACAAAAAACAAAAATAAAACAACTTAGGTTCTTCCATTGAAATGTAATCTTGGGATACTCTGTCAATTTCGTTAGCAGTCAGATGCTCCTCACTTGTAAAATGAGGATCCTAGGCTTAAATTGACAATAAAGCATTCTCATATGCTAAACAGTTTTGAAAACTCGAGTTAAAAAAGTAAGAGTAAAGGTAACAGAAAAGCTAAAAAATTAGAAGTACAAGTAACGTAAGAAAAATATTGTTAATATTTTCTGGTCCCTACTGAAAGAATGTAACAAGTCTGGGCACTGTGAATTAAAATTTGCCTTTTTCATAATAAGATTGTTACATTGATCATAGTTTTTCAGTTATAAAATTTTCTCTCAACAGTAAGGTCATATAACCACATTGAATTATATTTTCAAAATGGAAATGAGGCAAAAAGGAAAGGAAAAATTTTCCATACCACTAATTCAGTCACTTTACATTTTGCATTGTTTCTAGCTATTTTTGTATAGAATGTACCTGTTACAATTTTTTACATAATAGTCCATCATTGGCTTATTACCATTTTTAATAACAGCATATTTTCAGTGAAATATTTAATAAATACTTAATCACATCCATCTTGGATTTTTAGGCTGATCTCATCTTTTCATATACATAATGCTATCATTAGCTCTTTCATATATATGAACTTTACCCATATTTTAGATTATTACCATAATATAAATTCTCAGAAGTAGAATTACTAGATCAAGGAAATTTAAGTCATTTGCCAAATTATTTCCCAAAAGTATTGTAGTTATTTCCAACATTACAAGTCTTATGAGATCCTTGGCATTGCATGTTGGCATTAAGAAAACTTTTTGTTGCCAGAAAGTTTTGTTTTAATAGGCAAAAATGTTTTATGATTTAATTTGTGCATTTAAAGGTATTAGTGAGGTTGTATTATTGCCCTAAGCAAAAAACAGCTAGCAAACAAGGAAATACAATTCTGTGAATATTCTTTTTTATTATATCTTAGTTTTCTTTTCCTAATTTGTAGTGTTCTTTTAAAATTATACTCTCCTCAGGGCCAGGGATTTAACTCAGTGGCACTGCATCTGCCTTGCAAGCACAAGGTCCTGAGTTCAATCCCCGATACTGGGGGGTGGAGGGGAATATTGCATATAATTATAATTATATAATATAATTAATGATATATTAATTATAATATATTGATTAATAATACAATATAATAATTATATTATAATTATATATAATATAGTATATATATTCTCCTTAACTTGAAAACTATGCATGAGCTGAAATCCAAGATCTTGATTTCTGATAACATTTCCAGTACAGGAAGGCAGGCTCCTTGAAGAAATCACTCATTTTAGGACTATGGCAGGAAGTATTTGAGATGAGACTGGAACATTTTGTAGTGCAGAAAATAGGGAGTATCCAGAGAAAATTGATGATGATATATCAAAGGACGCAGTCAACTAAAAGAACTCCCAGAGGTAAAGTTAGAATAATTTGAGCAACAAAAATAATATTAGATTATAACCCAGAACATAAGATAGATATCAATGAGACTACTGATATAAAGAGTTGAACAAATTAATAGTTGGAGATATTAGAAAAAATCTATCTTGTCAAGAATTCCAAATAATTTATGTAAATAATTTGCCCTCAATGAGGCGAGGAATAAGTTCCCATTCTTTAATGAGGAGCTGCATATAGTAAATTCCTTCCAAAGAATACAGGATGGGGAAGGAAAAATAAGGATTAATTTTAAGATGGAAAAACCTGAAACTTCCCCAGCCAGATGACAGAGGCTAACCTCAACAGTAGTAAGTCATGTTGATGAAGTATACCATTTATATAATGTGATGGGTATGGGACTTTACCTGACCTTCCTCCCTAAAACCTTTAATCCCAAACTAATCATGAGAAAAATCTTCAGACAAATTGCATTGCATGGTCACCCTACAAAATACCTGAATGGCATTACTCAAAACTATTAAGGTAAAAACAAAACAAACTGGGTATGGTGGCACATGCCTGCAATCTCAGCACTCTGGGAGGCTGAGGTAGGAGAATCACAAGTTTGAGCCCCAGCCTGGGCAACTTAGCAAGACCTTGTCTCAAAAATAAAATATTTTAAAAGGGCTGGAGATGTAGCTCAGTGCAAAGGCCTGGGGTGCAATCTCCAGTATAAAGAAAAAAAAAGGGGAAATCTGAGAAACTTTTTTAGCTAAACTGAATCTAAGGAGCTATGGTAAGTAAAAGTATAGGAAGAGTATATTGTTTTCTCAGTGTTTCTATAAACCTAAAGTGTTCTTCAAAAAATAAAACTTTAAAAAAATAGATAAAACTTATTTAACCAAAAAACAAAAATAGCAGTGTCAACAAGCACTGCCAGAAAGAAAAAAGAAGCAGCAGCAGCAGCACTGCCATCTCTCCTGTCAGTGGGAGGTCAGCTATGTTAGCAGTTCTGTAGAAAGAGTGTGAGAATAGCATTGTAGACAAAGGATCAGCATGACCAAAGTTGCTTTCTCTGAAACAACCCTGCTTTTATTGACTATTACAGCGTTACCACGTCCTTTGGTGTTATGGCTGTCATACCAAATATTTCCAAGCAAAATACCCAGTTTCATTAAGGGCATTTGAGCACATGTACGCACCCATGTGTAGTGTGTGTGTGTGTGTGTGTTCATTACTTTTTTAAAGTTAATAGCACTTTCAATTTTTAATTTTAAAGTAATGTCATCTACAGGTACATAATGTCCAACCTAGAACTTTCAAGTGAGAAAGAAAATCTGATAAATCTTCTGCTAAACCAGTGGTTGCAGGTGATAGATCAGCAAACAATGTGAATTTTCCTCAGTTCTGAATTCTGTTAAGATCTGAAGGGTGACAGTATTTTCATAGTATTAAAGTTGTTTTTCAGAGTAACTTTGAAAATAGTGGAATGAATCCTATCACTCCAGTATCCAATTGTTTGTGAGATAATTTTCCACTTGTTAGAAGTGTGGTTACCAACCTTTTCTCTGATCCAAGACATTTAGATCTGCCTCTTCTCCTGCCCAGCCTGTAGGATCAGGCAGCCAGGCACTTTTTTAGGTTTTTCCTTGCACCGCTGCCCAAAGGCACACAAACTCTTATTTACATGTTTTAGCAATCAAAATAATATGTAAACATACTTCTTTTTTACTTAACTGAAGATTTAAAATAGCAAACTCTGGAGAGCAACTGATTGAAAGGCCACACTTAACCTTCCTAAAATGGGCCTTCATTTGTTATTTGTACAGCGTTCACTTGAAAAATGACTATTTGAAGTGTAATTTGGAACACTTAAATGCTGTGAACTTAACAGGAGGACCACTTAACCTAGAGAATAGTTTTTCAAGTATTTTAGAAACTTATGAGGGACTTAACTAATATATTTACTAATTTAATGCTAGTAAATTTGATATACTTATTTAGAAAAATTCATGCTGTATACATTTTATGTTTGGAGAAAATTTTTTTAAATTTTCTTTTACTTTAATGGGTCTAATTTTTTTTTTAGACAGGGTCTTGCTGTGTAGTTCAGGTTGGCCTTGAACTCACTGTATACTCCAGGCCAGCCTTGAGCTCACAGCAATCCTCCTGCCTCAGCCTCCTGAGTGCTGGGATTACAGGTTTGTGCCACCATGCCAGGCAGGGTCTGAAATTCTAGATTAAACAGAAGGTCGTGTATACAGGAACATTGTGATAATTTAAAAATTATTTACACTTGAAAGTTGGAGGGTTTTTTCTGTCTTTTAATAGCCTCAGTAGAATTGTCAACTTTTAAACAAAGGTTTTTATTTTTCTGAAGGAAAAGATTTAGGTTTGGATATCATGATTTAATTTTCACTAAATTGTTCTTTCTTTAATTAACAAATTTAGATCACCCTTAAAAAATCTTTTTAAAAAACTATAAACTATTTCCTATATACAAATATGCATATGGGCTGGGGATTTAGCTCAGTGGTTCTGCTGCCTGCCTCGCAAGCTCAAAGACCTGAGTTCAATCCCTGGTACCAAAAAAGAAAAAAAAAAGTATCCCAAATATGCATATAACATGTAATTTAAAGAATAAAATAAGAACAATCACTCACCCAATATATAAAACATTGTTTATGTTTTTCATGTCTCATAAGTACTTCCCAACTGTATTTCCCTGTATTCTTCCAGAAGTAATGACAATTCTGCATTTTATGTTATTTCCTTTTATTTTATAGTTGTGTCATTTACACAGGTATCTCTAAATAAAAATACATAGATTGTTTAACTTTCTGGTTTTGAAATTCTATAGGAATGAAGTTATTTTATATATGTTCTGTACAATGATTTGCTATTATTTTCAACAATGCATTGAGGTTTGATTCTTTGTTTTACACAAGTACGGTTCATTAGCTGTAAGTGACAGTAGTATTTTTGAATATATTCTACTGCAGTATCTTTATCCATTATCCTATTGATGGCCATTGACTTGTATTTAATTTTACATTTCAAGCAATGATGCTGCGATTATCCTTGTATATGTCTCCTTGGACATGTCTAGGGAAGTTCATACAGTACAGACTTTTTAAACTCGTGTTTGTGTGCATGTGTGTGTGTTATTATCAAGTAGGAGCACAAGAAAATTTTCATTTTTCTCATGTATTTTTAACTAGTTGGGCCAAATTGGCAGTGTACGAAGTAAAATGAACAATTAGTTCTTTTGAGCACTGGAGATTTTATGTAACAATTATCCCTATGTTAAAACTTACTCAGATGAGAAAATGTGTTTGATTGATTTGTTTCTCTTTTTGCTCTGAATGGTATTCAAATGAAAAATTTGTCCATTGAGCCATATGTGTTTTGCGCACCATTTATCTATTATATAATTAATATTTGGATAGAATGCCACAGTTTATGACCACTTTTGATATTCCGTTCCTTTTGAATTTCACAAATACCTAAGGAACTAGGCAAAATCATTATTATTCTCTTTTTCTAGATGCATAGTGATCTGTGAGATTAATAAACTTGTCCAGATTTGAAACTCTATTACCTCTCTGAATATATACCATTAATATTTTATAAAAATACTTTTGGGTATAGTGGAGTAGATCAACATATTATCACTTCTTTGGAAATACTGATTAAAATTTAAATTTATTCCACAGTTCCATCTCTCTTATGCAGAGAAAGAATTGTTGGAGAGAGAGCCAAGAGGGGAAGCCCATCAGGAAGTTCTTAGGCGAGCAGCCAAAGATCTTCCTATCTATACCAGGACCATGTCTGGAGGTGAGCATCAGCACGGAGCACTTTGGAACAGTATCCAAAGAATGTGTTGTGGTGCATGTTAGCATTTATATACCTGAAACTGTCAAACATTCATTTTAAAATACTGTGTTATTTCTCAGATTGCTGTTTAATCCTTCCTGTACAATCCGATAAAACAGAATGGAACCTAAATAACACTGTGGCACAGAGATCTCGACTAAATCGGAGCTGACTTTAATCCTATTCCTCCTACTTAGTTGTGACTCAGTGAAGATGTGAGAGCTGCTGAAATCTTGATTTATATTAGGACTCATTTTAGAAACTTTAATTACAGACTTTCATCTTTGTACTTAAGGTCATGATATCTATCTATAATGAATATAGTTATTAATTTTAAGTGTTTTTTCATAAATTTATAACAGTAACTATATAATTTATGTATACTCATCTTTGAAATTTAAACTATTTTTTACAAAAACAACTAAATTAATGTATCTCTTACTTTGGTCATATTTTCAAGGAATTTTTTTTCCTGGTACAGGGGATCAAACTCAGGACCTTGCACTTGCCAGGCAGGCACAGTGCTACTGAGCTACATTCCCAGTGAGAAATTTTAACATCTAATTAAACAATTGTCTTTAAAACCAATGTACATGAACTATTGATGCTTGCCCACTAAGACTTAACAGAAATGTTGCGCTGTGTGTTGTGTTTAGACCTGTGCTGCTTATTATGGTATCCACTAGCCCACTGAGCTACTGAGCACTTCAAATATGTCTAATCCAAGTTGACAAGTGCTTTAAATGTAATATACACAACTGGTTTCAAAGATTTAGTATGAAAAAAATGCAAAATACCTCATTAATATTTTATATTATTTATATTTGTTGCTAACTTATGTTAGAATCATAATTGAATCTAAGTCTGACACACAATTTTATACTGTTAATTTTCATTGTTCCTCAGTGATCAGATACATCTTGTAAATGCTACTGTGTTGAAATAGCATTTCCAAATTAGTCATCCATAATTATCTTTGATATCTGTATTATAGAAAAAAAAAAGGATGAGGGCTTCCACTGCAAGAACTAAAATTCTTTATTGAAAGTACTTCCTCCAGTACTCACTTGTAATCTTGTATCTTGTAACAGAGACACAAGGTCTTTCCCAATTTAAGCAACTAATAGAGTTTATTCATAAATTTCCAAATTTTGTTTCAACAGTTGTATTCTTACCCAGTTATCCTAGCTGGTTGTATCCTCATCCAATTATGCAGAGGAAATAAACTGATTTATTGAGGGAGACTTTAAGAGAAATAGACATACCTGTAATAGAAATAGCCACATCTGCACATGCCTGAACTGTAACTACTGATAATTGGAAATGCCTTTGAAAAAGTTCTTTATGAGATCCTCTATCCTTGGGAAATCTCTCTAGAGAACTCTGGCTATAGAGAAGTCTTCTTGATTTTTTTCTTTTTTTTTTTTTTTGTATTTGAAGAAAGTTGAGTTTTTTCTTAAACCAAATTTAAATTTAGTATGCTTTTTAGAATTTAAATTTGGGAGAAATGATAAAAACCATTTAATTTTATATTCAATTCCATGTGATATCTAAGTGAAACTTTTTATTCCTAGCAATTCGATATTGTGACAGATGCCAACTCATAAAACCAGATCGCTGCCATCACTGTTCCGTCTGTGATAAGTAAGGGAAATTTTTCTTCTAACGTTTCTACATGCTGGTGGTCTTTTATCTGTATTTCTTTTCTATTTTCCAGATTTTCACCTTTATTGTTTATTCATGCTTCTCAGATTGTTATTAGAAAATATATTTGGTATCAGCAATTATTTTAATACTGTGCAGTTTAGGACCACAATCAATTGTCCCTTTTCCCCCAGATTCATGATGACATGAAGTACATGATTCTTAGTAGTGATGACTTGGCTAGTTCAGTTTAGCAAATTCTTCTTTTGTGAATGTTTTCCATTTTTATAAAGATAATTCATCTGACTTTATGCCAGAGTTGTTCTATATTTAATATACTACACAAACAGTATAGTTTAATGGCTTAAGAAGTGACATTTAAAGTGACTGTTGCACCTAGACATCTGCAAATCTGTTGACATTTTGAACTTTCTTCAGCATAAAACACTTGTATGTTGGTATTTTACATTATTTTTAGAAAATTTATCTATTTGCATTTTAAAGCATGTAAAGTTCTATTAAGTGAGGCATGGTGATACAGTCAGTACATGCCTGCAATCCCAGTTATTCAGGAGACTGAGTCAGGAGGATTGCAAGTTAAAGGCCAGCTTGGACAACATAGTGAGACTGTGTCTCAAAACAAATGAAAATAATAAAGTTTATTATTATACTGTAATTAGAAATGGCTGTAGTGTTTATTTTAGATAATAACTTTTACTATTGTGCAATTGTGAGGTATGAAATTTTGCAGTATTTTATTTACCACACTATTTGAAATAACAGTATTTTATATTTTCATCATATAATTTAATAAAATTAAATTTGGGGGGTTATTGATTTTTGTGTTTTCTTTTGTTTTTAGATGTATTTTGAAAATGGATCATCACTGCCCATGGTGAGTATGGCTGTAGGTTTCTGTCCCTTTATAAATTGTTGTAAATTAAATCACTTCTGTATTTATAAATGACTTTAGTTGACATAGGAAGTGCTTTCAGCTTTAATTTTTACTGAATTAGCTCAAGAGAGCCAGCCAGTAAGTTAACAATATAAAAGTTAATTTTACATGTTTGCTCAAAACAAAGGGTTTTATTTTTATCCATATAAAGAAATACAGATACTAAAATATTTTCCAGAAATGTAGACAATAATTTATACATTAATTATACATAATAATACTTCAGTAGACATTGCTAATAAAAAATTAAGTTAACTAAACATTTGACAATTTATTTTAAAGAAATTTTTCTTTTCCTGGTCACTAATTGCAATCTTATCTTCTATATCTGAAATTCTGTCCTCACATTGGCTCATTCTGCTGAATAAGCTTTCAATGGAGTTTTTAATCTCCTGGAAATCTGTTTGCATCTCTTTTATGGATTCCATTTATTTCCTATGTTGAGATTCCATCATGTTCCTCAGCTCCTCTCTATATTTATTAATCACGTCTTGCACTATGGGCACAATTTCTGCTGTTATGTGAGAAATTATTTCAGATTTCATTTTTTCCAGATCCTCTTTTGTTGCCAGTTCAGGGAGTCCAGGTGGTTGAGTATCAGATTGTTTCATCTCGTTTCCCTTTGGTGTTGCTGTAGGTGATCTGGAAGTCTGGTTTTGAGGCTTGTTTACCTGTCTTCTCATCTCCACGGGTGGTGGGGGGTGAGGCATGCTGCTGGTGCCCATGCCACTCACCTCCTCTGCACTGGGAGTGGTGCTATGGTGGCCCAGGAGCCTCCTCCTGGGCATTGATAATTTATTTTGAATAAAATGACAACACTTTTAGGAATAGAATAGCAAATACACAACTACCCAGATACATTTAAACAAGACTCTCCACTTAGAATTTATTAATGTTTTCAAGTACTTCTAAATCAGATTAGGCAACTTAATAGAAGATTATTTGAGTGATCTAATTAATGCAGGTGGGTCTTCCTGATTTTCCTTATAATTTTTCATCTCAGTGTACACAATTGTCACAGCCATGCTAAGGTTGCTGGCCAGGCTGCTTTGGACATTAATCATATTTATTCCAGAAATCTTATCTTCTTTCAATGATAGCACAGAGGAAATATATTCATACCCACAAATCTACAGTAGACATAGCTGAAAATTTGTATAGGGAATGAGTCTTTTAGCAGGAACAGTAGGAGAATGTAGAGTCTGTAGTATTCTAGACTTCTCACCAGTATACCCGCTTCTTTTCCTTCACCTAGATTTCTTCCTTTGAAGTGTTAAGACTAGTCAACTCCTATAAGAATAATGTTCTCCTTAAAGAAAAATCTCTGTAAATAAACTTCCTTTGTGCTAATTTACATTTGCATTCATTCTTTTGCTCTTTGTTTTTTTCTTTCTCTCAGCAACTGTTCCTGTCAGTATCTTTGACTGTAAGTTTTCTTAATCCTCCTTCTATTCCCCTGCCCACATCTCATGACCCACCTGTGAGTTCACACACTGTAGTGAACAACTCTATGATTTATAACAGCCCCTCTTTCTAGATACCTGTGTTTCTTTGCTTCTCCATCTGATGGGTCTCTTCTACCTGGATAGGTTTGTTCAGCTCAGAAGCTGGGCAGTCCAGAAATGCCAAAGCATTAACACTTCTAGGGCCCCTCAACCAGTGAGGGCCTAGCCAGTAACACATACTTTATTGGCATCTCTCCCTTTTGTTTCTTCATTTTAAAAATATTTATTTTTTAATTTTTGGTGAATTGAGCCCAGGGTAGCATGCGTGTTAGACAAACACACACCCACTGAGCTATGTTCCTGGCCCCTCCTTTTGTATCAAACTGTATCAGACTTCTGGTCTAGAGGTCTGCTTTGAGGGAAACTCATATTAACCATTGTCTGTTCTGGGTTGCTGTGGACTCAAGATATATTTAGCAGTGGTAAAATAATAAGTGGCATATAGTTGACTCCAGTTTTTTCAATTTAATAAAAGATAAGGAAGGGGGAAGTGGGAATAATCCGTATTTATCCCAAACCAATATATACCTATAAAACTTGTCATGTACTTGTTATACTCACCATTACAAAAATAGGAGGTAATGATTCACCATTATAGCAATCTCTCTAAACCTGCAGTTAATCTGGCTGAATCAGAAATTTACAGGATAATTTGACAGTCTTTCAGATTTTGACAGATCCTATTAAATAAATGAAAGGAAACAGGTGTAAGACTCCAGAGCCTTTTAAATACCTGTAGTCATACCTACATACTGTATCGCACTCACCTTTTAGTGGCAGTGTGGGAGAAGTTTAATGAACTGACTGCTTACTGCACAGTCATTTCTCATGCTACAACCCCCAACCCCACCACCATCTCAGCTCCAGCCACTTCCTACAGAAAACTGTAGCCATGTCATTTTGTGAAGGGTTTGATGCCAAGAGCCTAATATTCAACTGGTACCAGCCAGCTGAATGAAACAGCCCTTTTAAAAAAATTCAAATTGAAATTTTAAGTTAAAATATGTATAAGGCTGGAGGTATAGTTCCGAGGCTGTGTGTATATGCTTAGCATGCATGAGGCCCTGGCTCCTACCCCAAGAGGATACTTTTAAATTTATACCTATACATACTTGTGGTTCTAAACTCCAAAATCAACATATTTTTCTAGCCCACCCTCCCTTTCTTTCTTCCCCACTTACAGAGAACCAATACTATCGTCATAAGCACTGTTCGGGTCTAAATGTGTGTATGTGTGCAGGTGTGTGTCTGTGTATCTCTGCCAGTCTGTGTCTGTCTGTCTGTCCCTATTTTAAACACAAGTGACTATGCTATAGACTGAATATGGTGTCTGGGTTACCTCTTTCACTTAGTATATCCTGAATTGTTTCCATGTTAATAAATAAAAAGTATTTTTACAGCTATTATATAGATGTATTTATTAAAGGGCATTAGGACATTCCCAAACCTTGAGGCAGTCATTTTATATGGGTCTTATATATGGTTTTGAACATAAATCCCTGTCAACTTTGAGCATTTGAAATATTGGGTTAAAAAGTGTCTCTGTATTTTCAGTGAGCTTAGCTCAGTTAAAATTATATATCAGGATTCAGGAAATTAATCTTATACTTGTTACTTTAAAGTGTTTCTGTAGTATTTACTTCATTGGGCTTTTTTTTTCTTTTTTTCTCTATTTCTTTTTTCTTTTTTTCATTGGGCTTTCTATTGGAGAAGTGTTTTTTCTTTTACTATAAACTTTTAATTTAATTTTTAATTAATTATATCAGTAGTACTTTCACACACTTACCAAAGACTAAGTAACACATCTAAAAGTAAATAATCTTAGCTTCAATTTATTGAGTGCCTACTGCATTGTAGAGAGCAAACATCTAGATCCTTGTGAAAATAAAAAAAAAACAGAAGAAATAGAAATGATTTGTCCTAGTTTAGAGAAGAGGGAAATGAGCCTCAGAAAAGTTGAAGAATGGGTTCAAAATCACATGGCCAGTTTTTTTGGCTTTGAAAGGGTACACTTTCCCTAATATATTATGTTTTCTAGTTTAGACTCAGAAAACGATTTGCCTGGAACAGAGCCAACAGCTTTGCTCTACACTAAAAACAACATGAGAGGGATTTTCTATCTCAAATGTTGCTTGTTTCTTTATATGAAGTCATTCTTTTTCCAGATAGAGGAAGCTCAGACTCAGGATGAGTTTTTTTCTTTGTCAAATTGACAAAGCAGTAGGCATTTAAAAATGTAACCCAAAGCTGCCTATTATGAAGAGCATAAACTATTACTGAAAATAAATAATACTGCTCTATTTCCTCTAATAAAAAACCTATCAAAACATTTTTCTATGTACATATCAAACTAAAATATTTGATCTTTATTTATTGACATTCTCCTATGTTTCCTAGTCCGACAAGGCAAATTACCTCATCATCATTTAAAACAAAATCTGCTTCTTACATTTGTGTAGGAATAGAAGCACTCTGCACTATCCATTTCAATTTTCCCTAGTCCACAACAGTCTCTGTTTACACCTAACTGTCCAGAGTCTTCTAGCACTTTCATCTACCCATTCTTTCTTCTTGAAACTACACAGATAAAGACAATATCCTGTGTTCTTTTGAGACAAATTACAATTTAGACTCGGCTCATACTATTTCCCCAATATTTCTTGCCATTTTTTTATTCCAGTGCTATAAAAAGCAATCTCAACAATTGGCTTGCATTCCTCCTGGAACTTCCAGAGCTGCTAATACAGCTGTTTTCATACAATGTACACCCACAAATTTTGGCATCTTTATGAATTCTTTTCCCATAAACAAGACCTTTAAGTCCAAAAATTACTAAATCTAATGTTGTTCCCTTTATAATTTGGGGGGCATAAAATGTAACCATTTTTTCATACAAACATGGTTTTGTCTTAAAAACCTAGAAAGAAAAATGTTTCTTTTTGTTACTAAAGTCAATAGAGATTATTTTACAAACACTAGAGTGGAGACAAGACATTTAAGACAAGGAAACAGTATGAGTACATTTTATGCAGTAGCTTCATTATACCGGATAACAATGTGTTCATTCAGTAGTGACCATATCAGCCAACTCTACAGTGCCACTGCATCACAAGTATGCAAGGTCATCAAGTAATGCCCTTGCCTTTGTGAAAAGGAAAAAATTTTGAGAGTGACCATAAAATGAGTTTTTAATGTTTGTATTTATTGATATGATAGTTGAAATTCTACCATCCCTTGCCTTAGCATATAATAACTTTAAAGTTAGAATTTATAAATTTCCATATTTGGTATCACAGAATAGAGAGCTGGATTTCAGAAACCATCTCAAAGTCCTTATTTTACAGGTAAGGAAAATGAAATCCTAAGAGACTATTTCACTTCCTTGGGACCACATAATTATCTAATGTCTGGGGCCACATAATTAGTGTCAAATGTTCATTATAACTGTCTGTCTGGCTTCTAGTACTGTTTCTTTTCTGAAACCTCCCATTTAATATGCTTTGACAATCTTCAGTAATACAAGGAGATATATGTGAAGGTGGTTCATCTAATTTGGATAAACTTAATACACTTTAACTTACTTAATTGTAGTTGGAAATTGAACCCAAAGATAACATAGAGGAAGGATTTAGTGAATTTCTCTAACCTGCCTGATTCTATTAGATATCGCACAAGCTCTGTGCTATTAGGTATCTGCTTACTTTTATAATTGGACATGAAATGTAGTTACATTAATTATGGTTGATTAAATACAATATTACAATATTAAATATCATATATTTACAATATTAAATATCATATATTGAACAACAAACATAGAGATTACTTCTCAGTGAAATTGATTTTTTATTGTTTGCATGTATAGCTTTTATGCCTTATACTTTTAAAAATGCCAATAAATTTAAAACTAAATGCCATGTTAATTTTGAGTATATTTATACCTATGTTAAGGTTGTATAATTCATTAAGACTGTTTTTGTTTCATTGGCAGGGTGAACAATTGTGTTGGATTTTCAAATTATAAATTCTTCCTTCTTTTCTTGGCTTACTCTCTGCTGTACTGCCTTTTTATTGCTGCTACAGATTTACAGTATTTTATCAAATTTTGGACAGTAAGTCATTATTTTAGTACCTTATGTTAAGTATACGAGAATATATAATATAAATTTTCATCAGTGAATTATTTCAGACACTGACTTTATAGAACCAAGCTAATTTATGTAGTCAGTCCTCATTATTTGCACATTTTGTATTTGTTAATTCATCGTCTTCAAAACTTATCTGTAGCCTCCAAATCAGTCTTCACAGAGCTTATGACAGCCTTCAGATGTGTTCAGATTGGCAAAATAATTGAGTGCTTTAGGTGCACATTCCTGGTGGAGGTAAAACAAGGCAGTGCTCCGCCTTCTTGTTTTAGCTCCCGTACTATAAACAAGTATGCTCTTCATAGTCTGTTTGGTGCCTTGTTTTGATTTTTGTGCTTTTTGTTGATTTTGTTGTTGAAAATGGTCTTTAGACATAATGCTGAGGTGGTCCCTAGTGTTTCTAAACAATACTGGTGTGTCTGATGGAGGAAATACATGTGATAAATAAGCTTCATTCAGGCATGAGTTATAGGGCCTGGCCATGAGTTTCATATTAATGTATCAACACCATACATTAAATAAGGCATCCTTGAGCAAAAAGTCATATAAAACAGGGTTGTGAATTGATCAGTTGATCAGATGTGACAAGACACTTGCAGGAACCTAATCCTATATTTTCCTTAGGAACGGTGGTTCACAAAAGTATTCACAAATTCAGTGTTCATGGCAAACTTATAGAACATAACCTCTGAGAATAATGAGAATTGACTATATAAACGGATTTTTTCAGTATTTAAAAGAAGTGTTTTCTCTTTATGTATAAGATTACTTTAAAAGCTGTTATATCTGCAACACCTTGAATTTTTCTTAGATGTTGCTTGATTAGGCTTTAGTTAACTCATATATTTTCAGCACTGTATTTTTAGGTAAAGGCAAAGCAATATTAAAGTAGGGAATCATAAATAACCTATGATAGTCATTGCAAACACCAAATGATGGTTAAAAAGCCATTTATCCTTTGCCAAGATTACTTTCTCATTTTCATTAAATTATCTTTTATTATGGTAAGACTGAATTGCTAGATTATTTATGTAAGATTTGAGTCAAATTTGATACCACAGAGTTGTCAGATCTTTACTTTGTGCCAGTTGCATTGCTAAGATCTAGAATACACAGGTGAATGGCTATATGCCTAGGGTTCAGAGATACTTCCAGTTTCCAGCTTGAAGTGTGTGATCCCTAATGAATGCATGGAGACTATTACTTCACTGCTCCTCATTCTTGTGGATGGTTTTCATTCCAAACCACATATATATATTTGAAAAGGAATGAGCAGAGTTTCCATTGGGCACACTTGCTGCCAAAAGCTACCAGTAAGATCTTGTGTCCTGTGTCAGTCGGAAAGGTACTACAGGGAATTGAAACACCATGACTTTCTATCAGGTGTGGCCTCTCCCTGTCAGGTCAGGTGCTTCACTCAGTGTCCATTCCAGTCCCACGCCCTGCAGTCCAGGTCTCCCTAGATAAAATGTAAGGGTCATACTTGCTTTGAAGAGGTCTGTTTCAACTCACGGGTATTATAAAGTCTACTTTAAACAGGTGTTATTCGCTACAGTAATGTTGGTCTTTTTCTAGATGCTATCATTTAAAAGAGTTCAAAACATTATTGTGGATGTGTTGCTGTATGTATTCTCTTAGCTGATGCTGTTGTTTGTAGTAATATAAAACATTAGTGAGATTAGCAACCAAATTAGGCCAATTAACTTTCATTTTCTGGCATTATAATAAAACTATTTAAAAATATGTGAATCTTAAATATGTTAACAAAACATGTCCAAATAGTAAATTTTTTTTTCCAAATAGTAAATTTAAAACTACATGTTATAGTTCCTTTTATCTTGCCTCCTACTGTTACATTTTATACTAAGCAAACATAGTTCTTCTATAATTTAGTTATATAAAATATAATAAATAGCCCAAATTTTAACCTTTTCCAGTTATATATTCATATCCTAGTAAACACTTAATATGATGACATGTATGTGCTTGAGATCTATATATATCTGTATAGATATATATATTCCTAATATTTTAACATGAAACTGTGTCTTTTTTCCATATCTAAATTTAATAAAAAATTTTAGGCAAAATAATGTACAAATTTACTTATAAAAGTAGGGGAATACTTATCCCTTTGACAAAGCATTTCATTTTTTTCCTTTATAGAATGGCCTACCTGATACTCAAGCCAAGTTCCATATTATGTTTTTATTCTTTGCTGCAGCTATGTTTTCTGTCAGCTTGTCTTCTCTGTTTGGCTATCATTGTTGGCTAGTCAGCAAAAATAAATCTACATTAGGTGAGTATCCAACTATTGTAGTTGACAGAACCTTAAATACACAGATATTCAGTGACAGTTGCTGTATGATTAAATGTTAGCCTGTCCTGAAGTGGTAAAGATCATTGTTATTTCCTCATTTTATTGTGGAATGTCACTTAGACACATGTAAATTCCTACATTCCATGTATTTACTGGTCATCATCGTGTGCAAAGCATTATGTATGTACAGTGGTAAGCAAGGGGAAAACAGTGTATTGAGGGGCACACAAATTTAAAACAAAATGTAAAAGTAGTTATGAAATGCAGAGTATTTTGAATGAAACAGAGCATGCTGAAGTATGAATAAAGGAGAGGGCATGATAAAAAGTACCTGTTTAGAATGAGTTGCCAGAGAAGACCTCACCTCAACAAAAAGAACTTAGCATAAGAAGTCAGCCATGGAAAGAGCCAGAACCTTTTAGATAGAAAAAGCAACACCCTCAAAAGCCCTACAATTATGGGATGCAGAAAAGTAGATTTAGAAGGAATTGTGTTGCTGTAAATGCCCCTATTTTAAAAAAAGAAGAAATATCTCAATCAATAATTTACAACTTACAGAACCAGAAAAAGAAGAGCAAAGTAAAACCAAAGCCAGCCATAAGAAGGAAATAATAAAGATAAGAGACAATCTCTCTTTTAAGATACCAGAAAATTTGACAAAGATTAGCTAGAAAAAAATATGTAAAAATTCTTCACAAGAGTCAGAAATAAAAATGAGGACATTACTACTGACTTTACAGAAATAAAAAGGATTTTAAGAGAATACTATGATCTGTTGTACAGTGGTACCTTGGTTCATGAACTTAATTTGTTCTGTGATTTTGGAAAAGATGGCCGCGATCATGTTTGTCAACTGATGTAGAGTTTGCAAACAAAAAATTTTGCCAAACGCTTTTGTTTGTTTGTGAACCAAACTGTTCACAAACAAAAGTGTTCATGAACCAAGCTACCACTATATCCAAAAATTAGGATGGACAAGTTGCTGGAAACCACCAAACTGATTCAAGAAAAAATAGGAAATCACAACAGATCTATAACAAGTAACGAGATTGAATTAGTAATAAAAACCTCACAACAAAGAAGAGCCCAGCACAAGATAGTTTCACTGTTGAATTATACCAAGTATTTAAATTGTTAACCCCTAATTCTTCTCAAACTCTGCCATAAATTAGAAAAGAATGCAATACTTCCTAATTCATTTTGAGGCCGATATTGTCTTGACACAAAACCCAAAGACCCGACAAGAAAACAACAGACCAATATCCATTATGAGTATGGATGCAGCAGTCCTTAACAAAAGCACTAGCATACCAAATCCATCAGCATATTGAGTGAATTATAACCTATGATCAAATGGGATTTATCCTAGGAATACAAGGTGGTTTGATGCCTCAATATCAATCAGTGGTAGCATAATGCATTAGTAGAATGAAGGAGAAAACAGAAGATCATCTCAATTAAGAAACAAGTATTTAACAAAAGCAAACACCCTTTCAAAATTAAGAAAACACACAGCCATAGAGAACTAAGAATAGAAGGGAACCTCTGCAACCTAATAAATGGCATGATGGACAAGCTGCAGCTGATATCATAATATCAAAAAACTGAAAGCTTCCCCTAACATCAGGAATACAACAAGGATGGCCTCCTTTACTGCTATTCAGGATTGTACTGCAAATTCTAGCAAGATTAATTGGTCAACCAAAAGAAATAAAGGCACCCAAAACAAAAAAAGTAAAACTAGCTCTATCCACAGATGACATGACCTGTTTACAACGGCTGATTGAAACATATGATGTGTACTGACATTTTTAAAAACTTATATTAAAAGATACATTGCCATTAATCCCCTTCAAAATACTATCTCTTATTTTAAACACAGTTATCCCATAATTCTTACTATTGCCAAAACAGTTCTGGAAGTCCACTTTTGAGAGTGTCTTTATAAAGTGTGATAAAAAAAAATACAGTGAATGTGGTACTATGTGCCATCCAGTGGAAAGACAGGCTCGTAAAAATACAATGTGTTCTTATCCACTTTATTCACTGGATATAGCACCATGCAACCTGTGGAACTTCTCCAAAATCAAAATCAACAAATGATAAATGTTTTGAATTGATTCATGGCATTTAGGCAGCCATGACAGCATAACTAAAGATATTCACAAAAGAGAAATTCCAGAACTGCTTCAGAAAGTGGCAGGCATGATGGAATTCATGTATTTGAAGTAAGAGGGAGTATTTTGCAGGAGATTAATGGCAATATATCTTTTACTGTAATAAAAATCTTAAACATTCATCATTTTTTAGAAAACCAAATATTCCTAAATATTAGGAATCATTAGTAAATACATGCTTTATACATCTGATTGCTTTATCATTTTTTTTAGAGGCATTCAGAAGTCCAGTATTTCGACATGGAACTGATAAGAATGGATTTAGCTTGGGTTTCAGTAAAAACATGCGACAAGTTTTTGGTGATGAGAAGAAGTATTGGTTGCTACCCATTTTTTCAAGGTATTTTGCTGTTAAATTTTTCAGGTTTTAAACTATAGTACATCAAAAAAAGACAATTTCAGGGAAAGTCTCTTGTTCTATAAGTCTACAATTCTGCATAGTAACTTCCACTTTTTAAGTATAACTTTGACTTCCTTCATATCAACATGAAAATCAGTTAACCCATTATTTCTCTTAATAGTATGTTGAAGCCAGTGTCTGATCCACATGTTTTCCCTATAACATGTTGTGTTCTCAGACTTTGACTATGTTGTCTTTTTCATGGTTCAACTGTTTTTATTTTAATTATAGTCTAGGTGATGGCTGCTCCTTTCCAACTTGCCTTGTCAACCAGGATCCTGAACAACCAGCTACTCCTGCAGGACTGAATTCAACAGCTAAAAAGTAATCCCATGAGGTTTTGTTATTGTTGTTTTATTTTCAAATAATGTCCTTTGGCTATATATTCCTTTGAAAAAAATTTTAAGAACATGATATAATTTACTACCATAGTTTCCACTTAGAGTGAGGAAGGAAGAAGAGTCTGATGGGGAGGGGGATAAATAGTGAACTTTATTTACAGTCATAGAATCTATCAATAGTCTAGAATAGTGATGGTGAACCTTTTAGAGACGAGTGCCCAAATTGCAACCTAAAACCCACTTACTTATCGCAAAGTGCCAACATTGCAGTTAAACCTGAATACTGAGGTTTTAGTTTAGAAAAACAAATCATACATTAACATCTTTTCTTTAAAAAGAAAAATGTGCCATAAGTTCACCACCGCTGGTCTAGGAGGTGGGTAAACAGGAGTTAAGTCTCAGTATATTTTAGTTGACTGAAACATATTATTTTTTTTTATGTGGCACTTAAAGCATTGTAATTCAAAATTAGCTCCCCGCTGCTGCAGTGAGCAGCCAGGGTAAAATTCCCCTTTAAATCCTCCATGTGCTTTTCTTTCTGGCAACTTTTGAAAAGATCAGAAAAACTTCTTGGATCAGCCTTTGGAGATCAAATGGACCCCAGACACCTGTTTGACAATTCCATTAGTAATGTGCACTGTATCCTTTGTGCTCTTTAAGAACTTCCAAACATCTCTGAGCTGCTTTTTTATGAAGATGGAGAAGAGAGTCTTGGAAATTCATTGTCTAGAGACTTTTGCTTGAGATTTAAGCCTTTTAAAAATTCTACTCTATCAAGGGTTTAAGATGGCAACAGAAAGAACTGAAATTTAATTCTGACTTTACTACTAACTGGCAAAAGGCAAAATTACTTAAACTTTTAAAATGCTATATATGAATTTTCAATGGTTTGAACACTGATTTTTATATCTTTACAACAAATTTGAATTTGATCCTACTTCTAGTTTTTAAATAAAAGCAAATAACTGAAGCATAACTGTAGAATCATTTGGTATTAAATTCTAGAGATTTTCTTAGTTGCTGCAGTATCTCATACACAGGACCCATCCCGATCCTCCTCTTCTCCACCAAACACTTCTTATGGATCATAGTACTTTTTTCTCTGGGTCCTGGAGTGAGCAGAATCCTCTCCTGGCATCCATTCCAAACTCATTTTAAGTTGTCCAAAGAGATACAGCCTATTTGGCATTCCATTGTTAGAGTCAGCTGGATACAGCCAAGACTGTACCAGTTAGTGAAGAGGCCGTTCTGATGTATTTCACAGGGAGGTTCAAAGACATCGCGGTCTTTTACTGGGTCATGCTCTACGAGTTTTGGCTTGAAATTTCCACAGAGATAATTGTGAACATATTTCATTATATTTTAATGCAGAAAAAAGCTAGTTTTAATAAATTATTTAAGATATGTATTCAAGCTTTTATAAAATTTAGTAGTAGTTTACAATATTTCTTACCCTTGTTAAATTTCTTTTAGTTTAAGATCTTGAGGATTTCAGAGATTGTATCTCTCCTTTTATCATGGAATGTCGTGAGGTTTGGGAAAAATTTTAGGTCCTCTATTTTTACCTAGCTAAGTGATCTTAAAGTCAGCTAGCCTTTCTAGTCCTCTTTTCTCTTTCCTTTAAATGTTGACATTAGGTTTTGTGGGGGGGGGGTTGTTTGTTTTGTTTTTGTTTTTGTTTTTTTGGTACCGGGGATCGAACTCCGGTCCTTCCGCTTGCGAGGCAGATGGTGGAACCATTGAGCTAAATCCCCAGCCTGACATTAAGTTTTGACAGCTGAAGTCTCTTTCTTCTACAAAGTTCTATAATTTCTCTTGTTCAGTGTATAAAAAATTTCTGTCTAGTCCTGCTGTCAGCACTTTAGAGTTGTGTTTTTCTGCCAGTCTATTTGCATACCCACCTAAACACATAAAAGCCATACTCATAAATCTTTTGCAAAAGACAAGGGGATCTAGAGATGGAAGGAGAGAAGAAGGAGTGGAGAAGGAGGAGAAATAAAAAGAAGACATGTGTGTTACCAACTCCCCACAGTGAATGTAATTATTATGCATTGCAAACATATACTAAAAAAACATTTTTAAAAAGTTATTTCCAACTGAACAGGATCAAAGCAGAACTTTGAATTCGATTCACAGCCATTTATACATACACATAACTCTGAGTCTCCTCTACTTGTCCATGTATCAATATTAGTGACCTCCATTCACCCAGATGGCCAGGGAGAAACAGAAACAGTGGCATCATCCCAGTTTCCTCTATCAGTTATCTTGTATTGTATTTATTCCACCTGCAAATCCTATTAGAACTTCCCTCAAAATATATCTATTATCTGACTACCTTCTTACCACCACTGTGGTGCCTTGCTGCTCTAAGCCACCATCATGTCTCAAATAGGTAATTTCAACAGTTTCCTAATTGCTTTTCCCAGCTCCATTTTTCTCCACTAAGAATTAACTAGAATTATGTCACCCTGCTGCTCAGGCCTCTCCAGTGTTTTCCCACCTTCTGTAGACTTTAGAAGGTTACTGAATGTCCTTACCACAGTTTACAAGACTGTTTGATCAGACCTGAGACTCCTCATTCTTATCACTTTTTTGTCACTTACAATCCTCAGGCACCTAAACTTGCTGTTTCTCAATACAGCAAGCATTTTCTTTATTTAGTGGCTTTATAGTTGCAAGTTTCCCTTTTTAACAGTTCTTTTTCCAGTTGTCTTGTAGTTGTCATTCCTCATTCCTCTTCCTAAGAGTTCTTTCTCCGGATATCTGAATGATCCTTGTCTTCCCTTCATTCACTTTCTGCTTAAGTGTAACTTCACACTGCAGGCAATTTTTGATAACCCTATGTAAAGCGGTAACCTGGCTCCCCTTCTTCTCCTTGTGCTGTCTTTTTTTCTATTGTTACAGATCTTATTGTCACCTGACTTATTATATATTTATTAGTTTTTCTCAATTACAATGAAATTTCCATGAGAACAAAGAGTATTTGTTGGTATATCAGGTTTCAATAAATATTGTTTAATGAATGTATCTTTGTCATTTGTTAGAGTCTGTTAGGTCTCTGTCCTTCTCTTGAAAAATAAGAAGAAGAATTAAAGTAAAATTAAAGAGTGGCTTTTTTTGTCTTGTTGGGTTTCCTGATTTATTTTTTACATGAATGGGCACAAATGTGTAGAAATGTGCTCTTTTTTTCAGTATTTACCTCCAGCATTTTAGTAAGGAAACTGTTAAAGCTGCAAAAATTTAAAGCATACTAAATTTTCAGATATAAGGTAATTATTAAGGACCAAAAGCTTGTCCTTATAACCTTAAAAATATAACAAGTCAACTAAAATACATAAAATTGGTTTTTGAAGAATTTAAAGTGTTTTTTCTTTTAAATATTATTATAATTACCATTTCAGGGTGTTCTAAAATTTCACTACTAGTTTGTATGCCAATTTTTCCTAAGTGAAATATTATTTTATTTTATTTTTCTATTCCAATATATTGCTATGTAGTAGGTCTACCTAAATGTTAACTCAGTGGCACCACACCTGCCTCGCAAGCTCAAGTACAAAAAAAAAAAACCAAAAACCTTGAATTTTAAAGAAATTCATTCAGGACTCACTCCCCAAATTAAACATGTGGTTTGTAAGATCTGATGTCAAATGTTTTCAACATTCCTATAAGATGTCCAAATTTGTTGTTGGTTTTGTACAGGAAGATAGAGAATTATTTGTTCAAGACAATTTAGGCCACTTTAAAAACACTAGATCAGTTTTCTTCAAGCATGTCTTTCTAATGTCACCTTTGTATTTTTTCCATATTCACACTTCATTTACAAAATTAATAATTTTATTTTATATATTTCTTTAAATTGTCATTTAAACTTCTTTAAACAAAATTTTGTATTACTCTCATAAATGGGAAACTAGTATAATTTGCCATAGAATATAACTTAAAATATAAAATTGATAATAAAATAATGTTATTGTTATAACTAGATTTCCTTACCTGCTAAAATCTGAGGCTGAGGTCTATTCTCTATATTTGGAATGAAAATTTTTGAGAGTTGAAGAAGGTCATCTTAAGGAGGCTAAAGATAGAATACTCTTCTCATTGTGAGTCAGTATCACTTAATACTTTATTCTTATAGTCCCAGATTATCTTGAGTACCTTCTATATTCACCCTATAATCTATAATTACAAGTACTTTTAGTTCCATACTTTGACAAATATTCAGCAGTGCTACTAAGATTTAACTTGTGATTATAACTATTATTTATCAGTCCTGAAAATCATCAATTTCCTGCAAAGCCATTGAGAGAGTCCCAGAGCCACCTTCTTACTGATTCTCAGCCTTGGACAGAGAACAGCACAAATCCAGGAAAAGGCAAAGCTGGTAAGGGTATGCTTCTTTGACTATTTTTAGATATATTTCATTTTTAAAAGGTGAAAAATTCTAATATGTTACCTAGGGATTTGTTGGTTTTTTTTTTACTTTGGAGTCATAAACCCATTGTAAATGTAGAATTATTCTCAGAGAACTTCTATCTGTTAGCAGTAGAAAATCATTTTGTAAAAAAATAGTTCTAAATTTTTTTTACCAATTTAAAGAACCAAATTTTTATCACTGTATATTTTTCAAAGATACCAATATATAAAGTATAAAAATGAGGAAATATATCCAACTCAGAGAATGTATTGAGGGCTGGGGATTTAGCTTAGTGGTTATGCCACCTGCCTCACAAGCGCAAGGACCCCAGTTCGATCCCTGGTACCAGAAAAAAAAAAGAAAGAAAATGTATTGGTCACTTTTCTATTGCTGGAACAAAATGCCTAACACCCACATCTTAAAGGAGGAGAGGCCTATTTTGGCTCACAATTTCAAAGGGTTCAGTCCATTGTTAGCTGGCTCCAAGGTAGAAAAAGCATGGTGGAAGAACATAGCAGAGGAAAGCTGTTTATTACATGGTGGCCAGAAAGCAGAGAGAAATCAGGAACAAGAATACCTCTTTCCATATCACACCCTCAGTGACCCACTTCCTACTAGACCCCACCTCCTAAAAGCACTTTCAGCTATGAACTTGTCAGTGGGTAATCCACTGATGAGTAAAGCCATCTCCATGATCAAATCACTTTCCAAAAAACCTACCCCTGAATATGTGAGACTTTGGAGTACATTGTAGATCTAAACCATAATAGAAGGTTGAAAAATATCTGTTGAAAAGAAAGGATCTTAAATTGTATACTGTGGTTTTTTACTCTAAGACTTCTATCTAGCTTCCAAGTGTTTAAAGTGATTGCATAATTACCATAACTTAGCCTGCCTGCAGTCTCTTCATATCTTTATTACATTTCTCTTCTTATTGTTGTTGATTTTCATCTTTTGATTATTTCAGTCAATACAGTGCATTAGCAAAGAACAAACAAGTCTTTGAAGTCAGACCTGTTTACAAATTCTAATTTGGGCATCTATTAGTGTATATTTATTATATTGCCTAACTTTTTTTAGACTTAGCATCTTTTTCTTTAAAATAAAACTTATTTGGGCAGGGTATTTAGCTCAGTGGCACCACGCTTGTCTTGCAAGCGCAAGGTCCTGAGTTTGATCTCTGGTACCACCACCACCAAAAAACAAACTTACTTTACAGGGTTAGTAGGGATTGAGCAAAATAATGTGATTATAATGCAGGTGTGTATAGACATGTGTAGTGTCACTATAAATGAGTACAAAACTGTACATCCAAGTTCAGGCATTATTAGCTAGAAATATCTCCAGATTGACTAATTTTACAAGTTCTTCAAATATTTTCTTCTTTCTTCTAGTCTTTTTTTTTCTTTTAATCAAACTCACCTTCTGCTGGCTTTGGCTTATTGCACTTTAAAGTGATAGAGAAAAGCAAAGAGTTAGTCCTGAGTAACTTTCTAGTCAGTATTGAATACTTGATCTAAATGAGGATAAATTTGAGTCATTTGTAGGAAAATGAATGTACCTCGAGCCTATCATGTTAAGTGAAATATATCACACACAAGCTTAAATATCACATTTTTTCTCTTATGTGAGAAACTCAAAATATAAATAGCAAAATAAAAGACAATACAAAGTAGGGAGACAGATCTATCTCAAATAGGAAGGGGACCAAGAATGGAGGGAGATGGGAGAGAAAGGAGGGGAGGGGATGAAAAAAGAATTAAGATGTGTATGTATGTGAGCCAGGTCCCCACAAAGAATGTAATCATTATGTACTACAAACATGTACTAATAAAAGTAAAAATGGAAAAAATATCTAATGCATGATCAATAATATTTTTCTAAAATACAAGATTTCTTAAAAGGTTCTTATTTTTACAGAATATATATGCCCTTTGAAAATCCTCATAATTTGAGTATTCATAATTTGGTCTCTCTCTTTCCCATCAAACCTGTCATCTCACTCTCCCCTCCATGTTGAGGACTAGGTATTGCCTAGACAAAACTTGATGGTACCTGTGCCCTTAAAATCCATCAGTTTAATTAGAAGCAAAGAAGTGATGTGGAGTTGGGGAACATTGTTGGGGGAGACAGGGATAAAGAGCTCTCATTTTTCCAAAAGGGATTCATACGCTAACAGAAGTGATCTCTTGATTTTTATGTACTGTTACTTACTTGGCATTTTAGAATAATTTTTCCATTTGAAGGGTGAATTGAGAAACTAAACTTTAAAGGATGGTGTAAAAGAAGGGAGGAAAACATGAGAAGGACAAAATGAGAAAGGGTTTAAGGATGGTTTGACTAGATTATAGTAGGAGATAAAAGAATTAGGAAATTAGATGTGACCAAAGCCAAATTCAATGAATCATTTATTATTTTGTTTCCCTACTTCTTTAGTTGTGTAGCTCTATTTTTAGCACACCCCCCCATGATACTGTACTGTGACACTGTAGAACATGTGAGTGTATGTGTTTCTATAAATCATCTTACAAACTTCCAAACTATATATACACGGCACCTTTGAAAGTATTCTGGGGGTTAGTTATAGATGATAAGTGAACTCTGCCTGTTGTTCAAAAACAATAAAAACACGGTAATTTATGCTCTGTTTTCTAAGGTATGAGCAATCCTGCATTAACTATGGAGAATGAGACTTAAATCTTCAAGCAAAATAAATTCATATTTTATAAAAGTAAGGTAAGTCTTTTCTTTATTATTATGGTTTTTTAACAGTTTTCCAACTTTCCTAGGCTTGTTTTCATAAACATTTTTTTTTTTCTTTTTTGGTACTGGGGATCAAACTTGGGACCTTGCGCTTGCGAGGAAGGTGCCAGAACCACTGAGCTAAATCCCCAGCCCATAAACATTATTTTTGAGTGACTCATATGTCTTACTTGAACTATGGAATCACGTTAATCATGGAGGGGCCTCTGGACATGAACCTAGCTTCAACAATAGCTAATATTTACAGGAACTTGATAAACTATGAAAATAAGTTGATGAAAAAGTCAAATGCATATTTATTCATTAAATGGCAGGTTCCATGCTAAATATTGAACTTTACATGAAAATTATTGTCATTTTTCATTTCTTAAGATCACAGAATTTATTTATTTATTTATTTTGTCCTTCAGGATATACAGTCATTCTGTCTGTGACTACCTATTAGCACAACCTTTCTGAGTTCAAATATAACATGATTGTGTCCTGTTAGCACAAACCACTGTCATCCCCAATTCTGATCACAGTAGGACCTTATATCATGTGTTACCTTAAGATAATAGGTATTCCAAGTAATTTTTTGTTAAACTATAATTTTTTAAACCTATATAGTTCAAAATCAATTGCCTTAATCTGTTTAAAACCTGTGGTTAGTGAAAAAATATAAGGAACCACTTAAACATCTAAATAAACAAAATAACTATTTGTACCATTATAATAAACACAATATAAAGAGTTGATCATTCAAGTTCCTAGGACAACTCTGTGTTTAAAAATTCTGCAACCTAGAATCCTAAAGTCTAAGAGAAGCAGAGAATTTGCATCTAAAAATCATTTCAGTCAAAGTACTTCGTGGATATCTGATTTTTTATTTGTTTCTTTGGTTTTGGTTTTGGTGAATAGCCATGCAATTAACAGCAAAAGCAGATCTGATAATTTGCCTCTTGAGTGGTATTTTGATTTTGATAAGACCAGGATCATCAGTTCTTAATCATGATGGTAGAGAAGAACAGACTGATCATAACTAGGTTAGGAGAGTAAAAATTTATTCTTCTGAATTTGGTGAAATAGCAAATAAACAGTATTAAATTCCTGGAAATAATCTTTAGAAGGTAGCTATGAATGTATAAATATGAACCTTTAGCCAATATTACAAATAAAATATTTTACAGAAATAGTTCTATAAAACATATAATTTCACAGGATTTTTTTTTCAATATTTCAAATCATTAGTGATGGTTACTATTCTTTGTGAAGTCAGTATTAACATTTTTTTGTATGTGTAAGATATTTAACATCTTCACATAGTGATAAAGTCATCTAGACTCCCCACTATTTGGACACAGGCTAGTGTTGCATTTGTTCATTAGTCTTCCCAACACATTACCAGGTGTCAGATACATGGTAAGTTCTCTATAAACATTTGATAAGTGATCAAATAACATTAAAATTAATCTGACAGAAGCTTGATTTTATTACATTTGTATATATGACATTAGAAGTTATAATAACCAACTAGCAGCATGAATCAGCTACACAAACAAAAACATTACCAAGTCACTTTCTGTCATAATTTTTTGAATTAAATAGACATAAACATTGGAAGTAAATGTTTTGTTTTTTAGTTACATTTTTCTAAAGGTAGCTAATAGATACTAGCTTTTTTACATTACATCTTAGATTTGCAATTCATTTAATACACATTTACATTGAATGTCTAAGATTGAAGAGCTTATATTACTGAATGATATCTTCATATCTTTTGGTACTACATTAGTAAATAATGTTTGATCATTTGAATCTATTCATTATTTGTTTGTTTTTGTGGTGCTGGCAGCTGTTCCCAGGCCCATGTGCATGCTAGTCATGAGTCATACCCCTACCTCCACCCCCACCCCATTCTGTGGCCTTTTTATATTCTTAGTTCAGCATAGTTTCCAGATAGTTATAAACCCATGGTAGTGCTAAAAAGTAGATTAAATTTAGCTTACACACTCTGTCATACAATACAAATTTTAAAATGCTGTGTTCTTATGCTTATGAAGTATGAAATTTGTTTTCTTAAATCTCTCTTCCAAATCATTTGACATTCCTAACCCTATTTGGCCTCAGATGAATGTAGAACTAACAATGTAGAGTCCATTCAGACTACGGCCTGGAAGCTATAGAAATGTAGAACTTAGGCCTCATACCAGACCTGCTGAGTCAGAACCTGCATCTTAAAATGGATTTCAGTAAGATCCTACTTGTATATGCACATTATTTTTTAGCTAGAGGTCTTTATTCAAAAACACATCTACCCAGCCTTCTAGCATATAAAAAAATTTTGAACAAGGGCTGTAAGTTATTCCAACAAATAATAAATGAAGTTAGATTTTTTTGTTTGTTTATGGTTAATAATTTGTTTCATGTTTTCTGTTCATTTCAAGATACCAGTGCTGTAGAAGAATGGAAGAGGCTTCCCACAGGAAGGTGCCATCGGCCAGTTGTTCCTATATTCATTTGGCTAGATGGATACAAAGCTTTCTTTTTCTTTTTTTCCTCTCTTTTCTTTTTTTTAATCCTCTCCTTTTTCTTTCTTTCTTTCTTTATTCCAGTGCTGGTGATAGTGCCCGGGCCTTGCACATGCTAAGCAAGTGCTGTCCCACTGAGCACCATCCCCATCCCTGGATCTACAGAATATTAACTGGTTAGTTAGCCCTTGCTTAAAGCATACCACATTTATTGTTATAACTATCAGCATCCTATTAAGTATTAAACATAGTTATGGCTTATGAATCAAAGGGGAAATAAATTCTATCAAAAACTGGGAATAAATTCATGGGCTAATTTTTACCCAAAGATTTGGGTTGCATAGTTTATCATATAGAAAGCCCACTGATTGTCTGAGTTTCTGATTCAGAAAATTGAGACTAATATTGTTTAAGATTTAAAGTCATATTATAATGTTAGGCTTTATTTATAAAACTTACTAGTTACTTTTAAGAGAAAGTGTCAAAAAATCAGACTTTATTTTTTTTCTCCCCTTGATGTGAATCTGGCCTCAGACTATAAGTGAACTGTAGTTAACTGTGAATTCATTACAAAGTCTAAATGGCCTACAGTTGAAGATCACTAAACATTTTTGCTAGATTTTCATTCTAATTCTAATCTTTGTTCCCTGCTAGAAAATAAGTGTAAAATTGAAGCTTGAACTAACTGATACAGCAATTGGCTAGAAAACTTTTGTCAGAACTAATATAGTGTTTTGACAAATTTTGTTACATCAGAAATGTATTTTCATCTCTTCTAATCTTAAAACAGAGGGGGGTAAAATCTGTGATAACAATTATGAAATTTGTTTATAATATTCTTTAGTTTTGCTTTTTGTTTTGTTTTGTTTGTACCGGGGATCGAACTCGGGTCCTTACGCTTGCACAGCAGGCGGTAAAACCACTGAGCTAAATCCCCGGCCCTAGTTTTGCTTTTATAAAATCTCTTTTTAGGTTATTTCTCCTGTTAAATATAGTGAAAATATTAAATCTCTGATAGGAATTCCTGATGGATCGTTGGATTAACCTTGAAATGATATTTATATTATTTCTGTATTCTCATTAAAACTATGACAGTTCACTTATATTTTTCCTCAAATACCCATTAAGATTAAATTATGCAAATCATTAAACAAAAATCATACACTTTTAGAAGTTTAGCTCAATATGAACTAAATGGTGAACTGTTTGGAAATTTAGTTTAAGATAAACTAAAATAATGTGTTTATTGATGCCAAAATGTTTGGCTTCAGTAAGTATACTCAGAAGCTCTTGTGCCTTGTACGCACTATTTACAAAATGACAGTAACTTATTTTTTAAAAAACAATATTGAATAGAGTGTAAGTTTTTAAAATGTTAACAATTAGGATAAACTGTATACTTTCTTTGGTACTAATTTGAGAAATTAAAGCAGATTATGTTTTAAACTCAGCTAAGTAAATGGTCTAAACAAAAGTCTAACACATCACAAAATAAAAGACCAGGACATAATGGAGTAAAAGATCCTTGTAGTTACTCATCCTTACTAAAAGTATGAAGAATTTCATATTAAATGTGTTTATGGAAGAACCTGTCAAGCAAGTCCATTTTGTAGTTCATTTGAGTACTTTTTTTAAACAGTAGGATGGTAGTTTTTTCACATTTTTTTAAGCTAAAGAGTTTGATGACAATCAGCTTGAAGAAATCTCAGAAGATATGACACATTTTCACTTTTACCTTCAAGTATTTTTTGGTCACTTATTATTACCTGAAGTGCCAGACTGGAACCTATAACTCCTGCTAGAAAGTCTTAAGGGCAACAGTATCATGTGATTAATTATATGCAAGCAGATTTTTTGAAAGCACAGTGCTTACTATACCTGTTTTCCTGGACAGGATCAAACTGGAAGCCAAGGAAAAATAAGAGGCATTTTAATCTTTTACTCTATTACAATATTGTTAATTTTCCTCCCTTTAGGTCTTTTATGTACTTTCTTAAATACATAAGTCAACACACATTAGAATGAGATTTGAAAATATTAAGAAATGAATAAACTTTTTTTCATCACCTTGTAATGGTTCCCTTTCTGTTTTTATACAGTAAATAAACACTATAGGGTTTGGGGATTTTTTTTTTTGGTCTGATTTTGTTTTTAATTGTTAGGGTTATGATATTTGGAGGTGATCCTAGTAGATACGCAGTATAACTGTACCTGAGCGAATAGGTCTAAATTTTGTATATACATATATTAATTTACCTTAAAAATATTTTAACCATTTTACTTTAAAAATATATAATGGTGGGCTGGGGATTTAGCTCAGTCGTTCTGCTGCCTGCCTTGCAAGTGCAAGGTCCCAAGTTCGATCCCTGGTACAAAAAAAAAAAAAAATATATATATATATATATATATATATATATACACACACACACACACACACATACACACACATAATGGTTTAACTCAAATTGAGCTACTTCAACTTCAGCAATTCTAATTGTCCTTTAAACTGTTAATTTTGCTTTTCCTGTTTTTAGAGACTTTACCAGTTAGATACTAAGATTTAAGAATTTTTTCATTTAGAATCATTGAAGAAATGTTTTGTATGTAGTAGATAATTACTTGCAATTATGTAGTGGAAGAGGGTTATTTTTTCCAAGATAAAGAACACTTGCATCTGAATACAGTGATGGGGCATTCAAGGAAGTACATATCTATAAGTCTACTCCTGATACATCCTAATTTAACTGTCTGTTCTCCTTCCTTGTCTATATGAAATGACCTATGTCCTGAAAGTACAATTCCTTTAAAGTTATGCTTTTTCTAATAATCTACCAGAGGTATTAATGGTAAAATTCATGCCTATAATGTAGTCATAACATGGTCTCTGGGAAATGGAGTGAGAAGATGTGAAATGACTCACTGGTAATTAAATAATTCTGAGGGACAATTAAGAATAGACCATAGAACTCATAATCAATAGACATTTGTTGGAAATATGGCCTTTTTTGACAAACTACCTTCACTAAGGAAAGCCAGTGCAAAGGATTTATAGACCATGCTCATAAAAAGTTAAGCTAGCAATAGTGATTAATGCTTTAAGAAAACATGTGAAAAAAATGTTACTCCATTATACCAAATACCCACAATGAAATAGTCATTATATATATATTGAAAATATGTTCTAATTTTAAAAAAGAAAATGTGAAAAAAGTTACTCCATTAAAGATTAGCAAATTTGTGGCTGGGTATTTAGCTCAGTGGTTTCGCCGCCTGCTGCGCAAGCTCAAGGACCCGAGTTCGATCTCCGGTACCAAAAAAAACAAGCAAATTTTTCCTATTTTGAAATACACGTAATATATGTAAACTTGCTAGTCTGATTCTGAAATCATATTGCATAACTTGCTATGCTTATCAAATAATTATATATAAAATGGTGATTTTGATATCTCTGAATTTTTTAAACCCTAGAACATACATACAAATCACAAAAGCAACTTACACTGTAAACCCTGATAATTTCCGCTAGTATGACCATCTTATCCATACACACTACAAGTTCTAATCTGACCATATTTGTCCAAAGTGACACATTTCAACAATGGATTTTTTTCACCAATAGCATATAATCTAAGTAAGATCCTTCTGTGGAAGCTTGTACTTTGTAAGTAGGAAATCTCCTGGCTTAATACCAAATGTTTTAGTCACCTAGACTCCCTTTCCACATAGCCAATTTAGCACATATTTCCTCTTGAATGTGGAAGAGGACTTTGTTATACACCTTAAACATGCTTTTACAAAAATACCACTGGAATTGTTTAGCCTTGTCTTGGTAAAAATTCATATTGTTTTTTATTGAAATTTTAGTCTGATTATGTTAGCATTAATACTTGCCAACATTAGAGAAATCTTGATTTTAATGTTAAGCAATCTGTTCCCCAATCAGATTTCCTTTAGAACACATAACCAAAAGGTGTTATTTTTTGTTAGAGAACACAAGGAATTTATTATTATGATGCAAACCATGCACTTTGCTATTCTTTTTCCTGTGAAGGATTTGCTACTCTTTTTATAATAGTGTCCTGGCTTGTGAACAGTGGACATTACTAAAGGGATGAATTCAAGTATTTGAAAAGAATGCTTGCAGATCTGACTATGAACATGAAGTGTTTCCCAGTACAATGTTCAGTGCAGCAGGAGGCTCTCAAGTAGGGTATCTGCTTTTTCCTTCCTCAAAATCTTGAAGTAATTGAGAATACTCTCTCATAACAGCCCAGGTGATTAAGACTCCAATCTCTAACACCCTTTAATTGTTCTTACACAGAGTTCAAATCTGATAATCTGGGTAATAGAGGCATCTTTAAATCACGTGTAGCCCTTTCTTATTGCAGGAAAGTGAATGCAAAAATAAAACTGGCCACAAATGTTCACCAATCTTTGATATTCTTGTCCATTGCCACATTTCTGTGTTACAAATTGGGGGAAAATAACTTAGGTCTGTCTTCTAAGTTGGGTTATTTCTAATAGCACCAATTAAACTAAAGAGAAACTTTTATTAAATGACTTTAGGCTCTAATTTATGCCACTTAAGAGCTCTCATGCAGAAAGGGCATTACTGTTTTATGATTTATGAAAAACTTACATCATAAAAAAGGCTTAACCATGTAAGGAGCTCAATGGTGAGCTGAATTTATTAGTACTCAATAGTTTCACAGGTAAAGGTGGTTATTCAAATTGAGAAAAAAAATGCTCCAAGGTAGAAGTATGTTGATGCAGAATTAAAAGAACTGATACCAACTCTGGAAGGCTTCAATTCTTCTGTTGTTTTAAAATTCAGTTATCCAAGGGATGCTATTGTCACAGTTTAGATTGCATGTCTTTTTTCTGTCAATATGTATGGTTCCCTAAAGTGCACTATTAAAAAATCCCAATTAGCCTAATCATTTCTTTGTGAAAGTTGACTATTAAATTACACACTGATCTGGTAGTAACATGTAAATGTGTGTTTGAAAGTTCTTTAAGCCAGGGATTTAGCTCAGTGGCACCATGCCTGCCTTGTGAGGGCAAAGTCCTGAGTTCCATCCCTGGTACAAAAAACAAACAAAAAAAAACCCCACAAAAAGTTCTTTAAAAACTTATATGTAGGCAAGATGGGCCAAGGATTTAGCTCAGTGGTTCTGCCACCTGCCTTGAAAGCAGAAGGACCCAAGTTTGATCCACAGAACCAAAAAAAACCCCCAAAATGCAAACTTACATGTAGGCAAGAGGTATAGAAGATGCATGAGCCCCAAAATGGCTACAAAGAATCAACATATAAGTAAAGCTCATATGTACTGGATTAATGACAATAGAGGTAGTTTAAATCACTTGCTGCTCTTTCTCACTGTAGGGGAGTGAAAGTATAAACAAGTTCAGGAATTTTTGTAAACTTTCTTTATATCCAGGCATCCTGGTGATACAAAGATAGCTGCAAACATTAGTTCTTGTATCTTATGTTTAAAAACACACAAAGTTCTATGGCACAAGTGAAACAGGTTCCCATCTAAACCATTTAAGACCTATGACACAATTAAGATGTAAAATAGTAAGTCTCTCTCCATTCTTCAAACTAGAACTTCCAAATAATTTGGAAGTCAAACAATGATCTGAAACCAAAGGAACTTTATTTCTTGGTGTGGTACTGGATAAGGAATCTTTTGTGAGGTAGAGCCACAAGTATGTGAAAGCAGTGAATTTCTCCTCCTGAGAGATTGTATTCAACATACTTCTGCATGTGAGGGAGGACAATATTTTTTTTTAGTTCTTTTATTGGTACATTTTAGGTATACAATTCATTTACAATTATCATTGGGTGTTTGTACCTGTACATGATATATCTTGGTTCTTATTTTTTTCCCCATTACCTGTGCACCCTTCACCCCCTCCCCCCTTCCCTATTTACACAGACATCATTTCCATTTTTTTTCTTTTCTCATAGTTTTTCCTTTCCCTCTCTTCCTTTCCCCTTCCCCTCCCTTCACTCCTTCGTCTTTGGACTTTTTTTTCCTATTTCAAATTATCAATTATTCATTTTAATCATTTTAACCCTTGTTTACACTATCAGTCTCTCACACCAGAGAAACTATTTGGTATTTACACATGTGTCCTATTTATTTCACTTAAGAGTATGGCCTCCATATGCAGCCATTTAGCTATAAATGACTCTAGTTTTTCGTTCTTTATGGCTGAGTAGTACTCCATTTTATTTTAAAAAACCACATTTTCTTTATCCAGTTTCCAGTTGATGGGCACTTGGGCTGCTTCCAAGCTTTAGCTATTACAAACTGTGCCGCTATGAACATGGGTGCACATATATCACTGTGGTATGATTCTTTTAATTCTTTTGGGAAGATATCCAGCAGGGGAATAGCTGGGTCAAATGGGACCTCTAGTCCTAGTTCTTTGAGGTATCTCCATACTGACTTCCACAGTGGCTGCACCAGTCTGCACTCCCACCAACAATGGAGAAGGGTTCCTTTCTCCCCACACCCCCTCCAGCATTTGTTATTGGTTGATTTCTTGATAGCAGCCATTCTTTCTGGGGTGAGGTGGAATCTCAGTGTTGTTTTCATCTGCATCTCTCTAATGATGAGTGATGTTGAACGTTTTTTCATATATTTCTTTGCTGCTTTTACTTCTTTGTCTGAGAAATGTCTGTTCATTTCAGATTCCCATTTTTGAGTTGGGTCTTTGAATTTGAGGGGTCTGATGTTTTTCACTTCTTTATATATTCTAGATAGTAGTCCTTTCTCTGAGGTACAGCT
This sequence comes from Heterocephalus glaber, assembly GCF_053883595.1. Lineage (NCBI taxonomy): Eukaryota > Metazoa > Chordata > Mammalia > Rodentia > Bathyergidae > Heterocephalus > Heterocephalus glaber. The sequence continues at coordinate 24,604,667 of NW_028258308.1, read as the reverse complement.
GCTAAAATTTTTTTCCCATATTGTAGGTTGTCTGTTAGCTCTGTTGGTGGTTTCTTTTGCAGTGCAGAAGCTTTTTAATAAGATGAGATCCCAGTTGTTGATTCTTTCTGCTAGTTCCCGTGCTACTGAGGTTTTGTTCCTGAAGTCTTCTCCTATGCCAATGTCTTCAAGAGTTCTACCTAACTTATCTTCCAGCAAGTTTAGTGTTTCTGTCTTAATATTTATATCTTTCATCCACTTCGATCTTAGTTTAGTGCATGGTGATAGGTATGGGTCTAGTTTTAATCTTTGGCAGGTTGAAGTCCAGTTTTTCCAACACCATTTATTAAATAGGCTACCTTTCCTCCAATGATGGTGGTTGGCTCCTTTGTCAAAGATGAGGTGGCTGAGCATATCTGGAGTTGTTTCTGCATCTTCTAATCTATTCCACTGATCCTCAGGTCTGTTCCTTTGCCAGTACCATGATGGTTTTATCACAGTAGATTTGTAGTATAGTTTCAAGTTGGGGATTGTGATACCCCCAGCCATGTCTCTGTTGCTTAGAATTGCTTTAGCTATTCTAGGTCTCTTATGGTTCCAAATGAATTTTTGGATTGTTTTCTCTAGTTCTATGAAATATATTGTTAGAATTTCAATTGGCATTGCATTGAATAGATACAGTAGTTTTGGAAGTATGGCCATTTTCACTATGTTGATCCTTCCTACCCAGGAGGAAGGGATGTCTTTCCATTTTCTTGTATCCTCTTCGATCTCTTTTTTCAGAGTCCTGTAGTTTTCAGTGTAGAGGTCTTTTGCTTCCTTTGTTAGATTGATTCCTAGATATTTCATTTTTTTGGATGCTATTGTAAAAGGAATTGTTTCCCTAATTTCTCTCTCAGTCTGTTATTTGTGTACAGGAAGGCTATTGTTTTTTGAGTGTTGACCTTGTATCCAGCTACTCCACTGAATCTGTCAATTAAGTCTAGAAGTCTTCTGGCAGAGTTTTTTGGGTCTTCTATGTAAAGTATCGTATCATCAGCAAATAATGACAGTTTAACTTCTTCTTTTTCTATTTTTGTTCCTTTTATTTCTTTCTCTTTTCTAATTGCTGTGGCTAATGTTTCCACAACTATATTGAACAGGAGTGGTAATAGTGGGCATCCTTGTCTTATTCCTGATTTTGGTGTGAAAGTTTTCAGTTTTTGACCATTTAGTATGATATTGGTTGTTGGTTTTTCATAGATAGCCTTAATCAGGTTATGATAAAGACCTTCTATTCCCATTTTCTGTAGGGTTTTTATCATGAATGGGTGCTGGATTTTGTCAAATGCTTTTTCTGCATCTATTGAGATGATCATATGGTTTTTGTCCTTGACTCTGTTAATATGGTGTATTACATTTATTGATTTATGAATGTTGAACCATCCTTGCATCCCTGGGATAAATCCAACTTGGTCAGGGTGTATGATCTTCTTGATGACCCTCTGTATTCTGTTTGCCAGTATCTTGTTGAGGATTTTTGCATCTATGTTCATTAGGGAGATTGGCCTGTAGTTCTCTTTTTGGGTTGGGTCTTTCGCTGGTTTGGGAATCAAAGTAACACTTGCTTCCAGGAATGAATTTGGAAGTATTGCTTCCTTTTCAATTTCCTTGATGAGTTTAAAGAGTAATGGTGTTAGTTCTTCTTTAAATGTCTTGTAAAATTCAGCAGTGAAGCCATCCAGATCTGGGATTTTCTTTGTTGGTAAATATTTTATTACATTTTCAATTTCACTCATTGTAATTGGGGTGTTTAGAATTTCTATATCTTCTTCATTTAACTTTGACAATTCGTTTGTATCTAGGAATCTGCCCATTTCTTCTGTGTTTTCCATTTTATTGGAGTAGAGGGTCTCGAAGTACGTATTGATGATCCTCTGGATTTCTGTTGGATCTGTCTTGACTTCACCTTTTTCATTCTTAATTACATGTATTTGTGCCTTTTCTTTCCTTTTTTCGATAAGGTTGGCTAAAGGTTTATCGATTTTATTTATTCTTTCAAAAAACCAACTCTTTGATTCATTAATTTTTTGTATTGTTCTCTTAGTCTCCATTGCACTGATTTCTGCCCTGATTTTTATAATTTCCTCTCTTGTGCAAGCTTTGGACTCGTTATGCTCTTCTTTTTCTAGGAGCTTGAGGTTCTGCATTAGGTTATTTATCTGAGTTTTCTCTGTTTACCTAATATGGGCATTCACTGCTATGAATTTCCCGTGTAGAACTGCTTTCATTGTGTCCCATAGATTCCTATATGTTGTGCTGGCATTTTCATTTACTTGTAGAAACTGCTTAATTTCTTCTTTAATTACCTCTGTGACCCATTGGTTGTTCAAGAGGATGTTATTCAGTTTCCATTTATTTGTTGGGGTTTTGTGGTGTCTTATGTTATTGATCTCCAATTTTATTGCACTATGGTCTGATAATATACAGGGGGTAACTTCAATTCTTTTACGTTTACTTAGACATGTCCTATGAGCTAGCATGTGGTCTATTCTGGAGAATGACCCATGTGCAGCCAAAAAGAATGTGTATTCTGATTTTGTGGGGTGGAACACTCTGTAAACATCTATTAAGTCCATTTGTTCAATAGCTTAGTTCAGTTCTAGAATTTCCTTGTTAACTTTTAGTCTAGATGATCTATTTGTGATAGTGGGGTATTGAGGTCCCCCACTACAATTGTGTTAGTGTTTATTTGGTTTTTCATGTCTATTAATATTTATTTTGTATAGTTGGAGACATTCATATTTGGTGCATATATATTTAGGATTGTCATCTCTTCCTCTTGGATTGTTCCCTTCACAAGGATGTAGTGACCATCTTTGTCTCTCTTAATTAGTTTTGGTTAGAAATCTACTTTGTCTGCAAATAAGATTGCTACCCCTTCTTTCTTCTGGGTTCCTGTGGTGTGGAGAACTGTTTCCCATCCGTTTACTTTCAGTCTGAGTTTCTTTTTCAGTTAGGTGGGTTTCTTGTATACAACAAATTGTTGCATTTTCCTTTTTAATCCATTCTGCTAGTCTATTTCTTTTGATTGGTGAATTGAGGCCATTAACATTGAGGGTTATAATTGATAGATATTGATTTATCTTTGTCATGATGTTTTACTTTTGTTGGGTCTTTTATTTCTTATTTATTCCTCCTTTCCCTTTAGTGTCTTACCTTGCCTGGTGACTTCCCTCTATTGGGCCTCATGGAGTTGTGGCCTTCATTGATTTTTTCTAGGATATTGTTTAGAATTGCTCGTAGTGGTGGTTTGGTGTTCATGAAATTTCTCATGTGTTCTTTGTCGTGGAAGTATCTAATTTCCCCATCGATTTTGAAAGATAATTTTGCAGGATACAATAGTCTAGGTTGGAAGTTATTTTCTTTTAGGGCTTGAAATACTTCACTCCAGGCTCTCCTTGATTTGAGGGTTTGTGTTGAGAAGTCTGCTGTGATTCTGATGGACTTTCCTTTGTAGGTGATTTGTTTCTTTTCTCTAACTGCTTGTAGGATTTTGTTTTTCTGTTGGGTTTCTGGGATCTTGACTATTATATGTCTAGATGTGGATTTTTTTTATCATGGCTAGTTGGAGTTCTATATGTCTCAATTATCTGTATGTCCAATTCTCTACCTTTGTCTGGAAAGTTTTCCACTATTACTTCTGTGAACAGTTTTTTATGTCAATTGTGCTTTCTCCTGTTTTTTCATGGACTCATATCAGTCTTATGTTATTCTTTTTTGCATTGTCTAGCAGTCGTTGAATTGATTTCTCGTGGTCCCTTACCATTTTTTAAAAATCTCTATTTTCATAGTGTCTAACTGTGATCCTGTCTTTTATATCTGATATTCTACCTTCAGATTCCCTTAATCTGCTGTGGATACTTTCAATGGAGTTTTTGATCTCCTGAATATCTGTTTGAATCTGTTTCATGGATTCCACTTCTTTCTTATGTTGGGCAATCATGGTTTCCATTTCTTTCTTAGCTGGGTATTCATGGCTTCCATCATGTTTCTGAGCTCATCTATTTTTTTTTAATCTGTTTCTGTTCTAAATCCTCTAATCATGTCTTTCACTCTGCTCACCATCTCTGCAGATATCTGGGAGATTATTTCTGCTTTGAATTTTTCTAGAGCCTCATTCATGTTTTGTTACTTCCTGTGCTATCAGTTCAGGGTATCCAGGTGGTTGGTTGTAGGACTTTTCCATCTCATTTCCCCCAGTATTTACCCTTGGTGGGGTGGAAGTCTGAGTTTGTGCCTTGCTTAAATGTCTTCTCATTTTTGTTTTTGGTACTGTCCTTGGTTTAAGTCCTGGGTTGATAGTTTGAAATTGCTTATTGTAGGTATCTTTGTTGCTTGTAATTAGAACCCTTATGGAATGATTGCTTCTCAGAGGTGTCTTCCAGATACAGCTGGACTTTAAGTTTTGAGTCTCTAATGACTCTAAGGCTATCTCATTTTCCTTATACTAGGAAGGTTCATTGACTAGATCAATAACGACACCTTAGCTTGAGTGATACAATCAGCAACGTCATTGCATCAAGTACATCTGTGAAAATGACATTTTGTGGTAGTTATTAATCTATCACCTTTAGCTGTGTAAATTAAATCAAGATCGAGGACCAACTCAACATACAGTGAATAAACTCTTCAATATAACAACTTTACCCTTTGGGATGGGGAGTTAGAAGGGGTTGGGGAGGGAGGGACAGATGGGAAGAAGGATAGGGGAGGTTAGCAGTGTGGTCAGAGGACACAGGTGAGAAGGAAAAAGAGAATAATAGGAAAATAAAGAACTCCGAATGAGGACCAAAACAGGGACAAAAAGGGAAGATAAACAACGTGGTAGAGCAAGAAAGTGAGTGTAAGAAAGGAAAGAGAAAAGAAAGAAGAAAAGAAAATGAGAGAAAAAAAAATATTTGCAAAGAGTAGGAAAAAAAATTAAAGATAAGAGGAGCAAAGGAAAAGAAAAGAGAAAAAAACTAATAATACTAATTTGGGGAATAAAAAATAACAATGAAGATGAAGGGCCTCTTTCAGGATATGTCTCTGCTGTCACAATAGACAACATGGGTTGCAGTGTGCAGATATAAGTCAATGAGTCTCAGCGAGCTAGTCACAGACCCATGAGATTCAGGCAGATTTCTGGCTACAAGTCCCAAGTTGAGCTCCCTGTCCTCCTGCAGGGTTGAACTCTGCAGAGTTGTATTGCAGGTTCCAGATGCCCTTCCCCTGAAGATAGTCCCAGTCCTGATGGGAGGTGAAGATGACTCCAACTTACCCAGTACAGTGGTCTGGTGGTCCGGTGTCCTCTGCGTCTTTGTAGTGTGGAACCAGGTGGCTGTACAGAAAAGAGGCCAGAGGAGCGGTGTGTGTGTGTGTGTGTGTGTGTCCGTGTGTCCGTGTATCCAGTGGATTGCTGCTGGGGCGCGGGCTGAATCAGCATGTTTCCCACGACTCGCGACCTTGGTACCAGGGAGGACAAAATTGACCAGGTTACCTTAAAAAAGAAAGCAGTTCATTCTGAAGGCAGCATGGTTCATCCACAGGCTATAAAGTAATGAAATGCATTTCTACAAGAGACCAGTTGCTTATTTGCTTTTATACTGTATCTGTATTTGGATTTGTATACAAATGATTAATGGAAATTCCAGCTTTGGGTACTTTGTATATATTCCTATATTTCTACAATGTATTAACAATTAAAAGGTGATATTGTTATATGCAAAACTGTTCTCATATAAATTATACCCTCCAACATACCAAATGTTATATACAAGTTAGACTTATACATAGCTACTATACTCAGGAGAAATAATCTTATTTTTCCTACCCCTTTCAATGTAAAAAACTATGAATTCTTAACACCTTCATGCTGCAGAGGTGGACTCATGTCTGATTTGATTCCACCTCAGGTTGTTTATCCAAAGAAGACACTGCATTTGTCATTACAGATGAAATAAGGAACAGTTATTCTTTGTTTTGTTTTTTGAAAAAGGTATTTGTATGTAGTCTACACTCATCTCAAAATTCACCATCCTCCTGCCCAGCCTCCCAGTACTGTACTGGGCCTGCAGGTGTGCACCACCACACCCAGCAAACAAGGACTCTTCTTTGGTAGAAGGGTGGACCCTTTTCGATAAAAGGTTAGGTAGTAAATATTTGAGGCTTTGCAAGATAAGACAACCTCAAGGCCATTAAGTACTTATGGAAGGAGAAAACACATTTCCACAGATTTTTTAATTGAAAAAATGCAAAACTTTAATACTTGAGTACAATTTGAGAAAAGTGGAATGTGGGGGGAAAGGGATAACATTTTGGTCAATTTGGGCTCGTTAGCATTCCCTATCATCAAAATCAATTGAAAATGTTCATCTATTAATGCTGATTTGTAGTAAGATTTTCCTACTTCATCTCCGAAAGCCTTTTTCACAGAGAGATCCAGGTATTGGCACTTAAGTCCACCCCTAAGCACATGACTTTATTCATCACTTGTAAGCACTGATAAGATTCCATTAGTCTTTTCTTGATATTTGCTTTTCACCATGTTATTTCTATGTATATTATTTCCAACAAACTATTAAGAGGAAACCAGTATAGTTAAATGAATTATTTTCTTTGCACTTGCATCAAGTTAAAAAACTAAAACACTGAAGGAAGTACAGGGAAATATTTCCAGTAATGATTTGTATGGCAATGGAAATTACACATTTTAACTTAACAGCCAAAGTATACAAAGCAGTTTTATATTATTTTGATTTAAATGCAAACACTGATTTCCAAAGCTACTCAGTGTCCAAAAATAGTGTTTGAGAACAGTTCTCATTCAGGAAAATTCCAGGGTCAGCTGTCAAATAAAAAAATCACAAGACTTTACCAGTGATAAGCCACTGAACTCTTCTGTGGTAGGGGCAAACCAGGATATTGCTTGTTTTCTCAAAAAGCTCCTGGAACTGATGGTAATTAAGTTCACAAGTGTGATGAGGTTTACTATTGACATTACTAGTTCAGTAATACCAGTATTTTCTGCAATGTATTAACTGATTAATAAAATAGCTATAAGCATTAAACACCTTACATTTTGTGACTTTATACATTTGAGCAACTAATCTATTGTCTGATCCATGTGTTTTTACCACTGACAGTAATATCACATCTAGTTGATTCCATCTCAAGTTGTACTGACAGCAGCTTCTCAACATCTTTGAAAATATTCTTACACACTGTTGTCCAGACTACCAGTAGAAACAAATTCTTCATCACTTCAAATTCAACATTGATTTCTCAAAGAAAAAGTGTTGGTAGTAGGTACTGGTAACATCTAAGCACCAAACAAATACACTCAAAATTATTTAATGCTGCTTCAGATATTCTCTTCATGTAACTTATCAAAAGGTTGTCTCGGGCTGGGGACTTAGCTAAGTGGTTCTGCCACCTGCCTCAAAAGCACAAGGTCCTGAGTTCAATACCCAGTACCAAAAAAAAAAGTCTTATTTTCTCTGGGCACATTTGGGATGTTATATTCAAACATGACAACCCATTACCACTAAGCGACTTTCTTTGCTGAACTGAATGGCCATTTTGGTTGCAGCTTCATTTTTAATTTTCATTAAATATTATTCTGTGATGAGGTATTCAATTTAAAATTCTGTAATTCTTCTGCTCCTTTTTGATGTTTGGAATACCATCAATTTTAAATTTTGGTAATGTTAACATGTATTCTCACTGCATCATAATGTATTACCATGTTATTTTTATAAAATCCACCTTTTCATCTTGATATAATGGGCATGTACTAGAAACAGAAAAAAATAAAAAATGCTGTGGTACATAAAATACCTATGGCACCCCAAATGCTGTCAAGTGGTACCTACTTGATTGTGAAACAAGCCATAGGAAGGCAGTTCCTGCAGCAGCTCTTGAACTCTCCCATTGAACTCTTTCCATAGAGGGAAAGTAGGTGATTGATGTGGTTGCATTCTAATAAAATTTTATTTATGGACATTGAAGTTTGAATTTCATATACTTTTCACATTAGGAAATGCTTTTTTTCCCCTTTTAAAACTAAAAACCATTCTCAGTTCACGGACCACAAATAGGCTGGTCTGGCCTACTGGCCAGTTTTTCCCCCTTTTTATATTAGATTTAACAGACTATGGTGAGACTGGATTAATGGCTCAGGAACACTAAAAGAAAAATAAGCCAAATATATTTTTTAAAAACTGGAACATTCCTATTCCTAAATAATGTAACTACTTCTAGGGAGAGAAACCAAAAGTGATACAAGTTACAAAATACAGCAACTATGTGGCTACTACTTTATTAAAGATCAAAATGGTAAGAAACCAAATTGAAACTTACTTCTTCATTGTTAGCTTTAAATTACACCAAATTTATTTATTTACTTTGTAAGTCTTTCAGAATAAATGCTTTCTGGAAAGTCCAAGAATAAGCCAACACTTAAGATGGAGAAGGTTCAGGATGATTTTCCCACTAAAAGACTAACATAACCACCTTCAGTTAAAGAAGGAAATTACTGAGTTCAGTTACATAGCCAAATAAAATGGATATTTAACATCCCCAAATATTTCTTAAAAAAAAACCCACCAGTCATCAACATATAAGAAAACATTTCTGAAGCCTTTATTTACAAAAGCTTTAAAAACAAATAATACCCTCTGTTTTGCAAACAATTTGTTTAAAAAGGACCACCCAGTTACAGCATTGTCATACAACGAATAAAGAATGTACAAGAGAAACAAACTACTGTTGCTAACATCTGGAGATTTGCTAATATTACTGATTGAACTGTAGGTAACACATTATAACTTGTAATCCCTCATTTTAGGAAAGAGTTAATGATTAGCAAGTCTTCCTACACATGCTCTGGTCTGGTCACATTCTGCATGGCTATATATTTCACAGTCTCTTTCGTCACTATATATAAAATAGATTGCAAAGATATACACAAAAAAATAAACAAGCATTACACTCCTCAGGTAATTTTATTAGCTACATATATATATGTGCATGTGTGTGTGTATGTGTATATATATATTTTGTATTTCGTTGTTTTGCACCAAATCGCTCCATTAATTTTCTCTGTAGCAACTATGTAAGCACAATGTTTATCCTTTAATTTGATATAAAATATAACTAAAGGCTTGCTATCTTTGGACTTTAATGAAATTGATTTGTGTAATTAACAAATCAAGAGCATAAGTATGGCTATAAAATAAAAAATAAGAGTAAACAGTGATGAAATAAAAAGATCAAGGGATGTGTGCTATCATAAAATAACTAGTCTCAATATCTTGAATGCCAATTTCTGGCAGATATTAAATATCCAATCACAAGGGCCTTTTCCTGAGGTGTAATGCTGGTTTGAAAATTCTTCAGTCACAGAGCAGTCTACACATGACCACAAGAAAGTGGCAGACATTAGATGTGCTTGGAAGATTAAACACTACATACCGAAACAGTAGTTACTAAGCTCCTCAGTAGTTTCCTGTCTTTTTTGTTAGTATTGCTGAACCAGCGGTTTGCACAATGCATGTGCTACATTTGGTGGGTCAGAAACAAGCAAATACTGTATAAAGTTGGCAAAAGGTCATTTTTCTACCTAACCACAATTTCTGATAAAACAGAGGATTGAAATCACTCTAAAGTGCAAAATTGATGGTCCACAATCTCAAATAGCTAAAACTCTGCAGAATGGAAGGGAGAGACATGAAACAGGGAAATAAATTACAGTCAGTGCTAGTTAATTTAGAAAAGGGAAAACACAAAACCAAGCTGAAGTAGGTAAAGTTTATCAAATTATTCAATACCATGTAGCTTTCCCCACCCTCTGTCACACACACTTGCAAACAAGTATATTAAATTAAGGCCAAATTTAACCTGAATGTACTTCTATTTAGTAAGATCTGAGATAGGAATGGTCATACTTAGTACTAAAGGCCAGAAAATAAAATAGACTCTGAAGAGGTGGGGCATGGGGGGCGGGTGTTATCTATTTTTCAAGGGATTCAACCAGAGATAAAACCTATATACAAGCATGTGTGTAGCTCAAATAAAATAAAAATAAAAGGACTATTTCATGTCATGACTGCTTGTTGGCTTCCTCTTCATACGCATTCCCTGTGCCATTCTGTACGTAGGATGAACCAGAACCAAGGCCATACAAATGGCCACAATATTTGGCATCATCAATATGATCTTCAAAGAACATCTAAAAAGGAATTTTGAAGAAAAAAATATATAATTTTAAACAGAAGGTACCATTTACAATTTATATTTCAGCAGTGTAAATACTGATTGCTCAGCTATGAAGCTCTTTTCTATGATGTTCCTGTAAGACCACACACATATTTAACAAATACAGAGCTCAAAAGGAAAAAGACTACTATAAAAAAAGAGAAAACTAGTATTAATGCACATCTTTCTCATTAACATTTAACTACTTTTATAAGAACTTGTGGGCATGGAAAAAAACCAGACTTTTTATTCCATTAATAGTAAATACATAGGTAAGAATAAATGAAAAGTCAATGGCAGGTGAAAAACTGAAGGTTTTCAGTTGTCTTGAACCTAAGTGCAATCTGAGCTGACTAAACCCTAAACATGCTGAACTGAACATTCATATTAGGTTGCTATCCCTGAAGAAATTAAGAAAAATAAACAACCACTGTCAGGAATCTACCAGTAAGCCATTGAGGCACTTTTAAAATGCAAAGGAGAAAAATCCAAAAGGCTCTTTTAATTCTGTAACGAAGCACTGGGAATAAGTACAAAACAAAATATTTACTTGTCACAAATGGAAATCCAAATTGCTTCTGAATTCATACTATTTGGCAAAATGGATTTAATGCTTTCTCTTACTAATACATTTCTACAGAAATTTTAAATTTACAGTCTCAGTCAATTTCTTAAATGTCTAGAGAAACATAAGTCCACAGTAAATATTCTGCAAAAAGAAAAACTTTTTCTGGGCAAAGTATCCTATTTTGTTTTTCTACAACCAATTTTCTGTTGTGCAACACAATGCATATTTAACCAAATGAAATAATCTAAGCGTAGGCTTGAGTTCATTAAATTTCATTCATCCAGATGGGCATAGTGGCATAAGCTTGTAATCCCAGCACTTGAGAGGCTGAGGCAGGAGGATTGCCAAGAGTTCGAGGTCAGCCTGAGCTACATAGGGAGTTCAAGGCCAGCCTGAACTACACAGCAAGACTCTGTCTCAAACAACAACAAACAACAAACCCAAAATAAAAAACTTCATTCATCCATAGAGAATTTAAGGGTATTTGAGGTACTAATCTCTGCCTTTTGTCATTTAGGAGTCTTCCTAATATGGCTTTGAATCACACTACTACTTGAGTTTAACCCCTTTAGAATCCACTTTGTAAAGCTTAAGCCAATAAAAAACCTTGAGTTCTACTCTAAAAAACTTTCAAAGCATGAGCAAATAAAATTTTTACCACCAGTTTAAAGTCTAAAAGAAGGCCAGGATAGGGAAAACCTACCATAAATTCCTCGACTCGGTAGACGTAGTACTGATGAAGTCTAAGAAAGATTACTTCTCCCACTAGTAATATGTTTGATCTTGATAAAAATTACTCTGGCCTGTTTTCTCCCTAAGAAATAATATGGTTGAACCTACATGATATTTAAGTCTAAATTTTCAAATTTTTACTCTATAAAGAACTTATTCTTCCATTTCCTTCTGAATTATATTTCAAGATGATTTTTTTAATACATTCACTAGTTTACAAGTGTGATACATATGACTTATATGGTACTTCTAATTGTATTTTCACTTAGTAGATTCTTATTACCTAAAACTTTTGCAATCAGCTTTTAATGTACTCAACCTAACAACCAAATGATAAAAAGGCACTGATGTCTTCATACTTCTCTCATTTTGAAAAAGGCCATTCCTGTAAGCAATGAATCAGATCCTGCTTGATGCTGTGGTCCTATCCGTTCCAGCTCTAACTGTTCAGCAACTTCTTGTAGTCCACCCTAAAGAAATATAAAAATTGCTCGTCAAAGAGAAAAACCCTTCAATGGATGAATTCACAAATCATAAAGTTGGGACACTGACCAAAATATGAATAAATTTTAGTATATAAAGGTAAACCCTAAGATTAGAAAAAAAAAGAGAATATAAATTATTTGCTGAATGTGGGAGATTTTTACAATTTATCAGAAAGAGATCCTAATTAGGAAAATTTATCTTCATCATAGGGTTGTATCCAACTTCTTAGAATAGCCTGCTGCTATAAGCTACCTATGTTAATACTGCTAGGATTAAAAAAGAGTAAGAGTAAAAAGAAGAAAAAAAATGAAGGAAATAAAAGAGGGAGAGACATTGGGGGAGGGGGACAAACCTCAATAACAAAATAAAAACAAAATTCTCTTTTAAACTGTAAAGACTCTACTAGCAAACTAGTCCTTCACTACATAACACAGCTTGAAACAGTACTGGCCACAGCAGCTGTTTCTGAGCTAAAAATAGCATGAGGCTTAGGTATCATCAGCAGCTGCTTAGGAGAATAACAGAATACAACTGAACAGAATAGTATGGCTGCCCTTGTCACCCTTGTCATTAACCTAAATTTCAACATACAGTAGCAGCTCATAATCAGAGTATATGGTATTCTTAGGTATTTCCCTGGAATATATACATAATGAGAAAAATTTGGCACTCTGTTCCTGGAAACTGTCACTACAAAGACATGTCAATTTTAAAACATGTTTTCAAAGCCAGAGTAAAATATAGAGGTCTGGAGTTCTCAGCATATATAACTTTTTTTTTTGGTACTGGGGATTGAACTCGGGACCTTGCGCTTGTGAGGCAGGCAGCAGCACCACTGAGCTAAATCCCCGACCCCAGCACGTATAACTTTCGAGGGGTAGGATGAGTTTCTATAGTAGTAAAGGTATTCTACTACAGGTTAACTTGTTTGAAGTCTCCTCAAATAACACAGAAGTCTGCTACTTTTCAGTAGCTACAATCATAAAATAAACCTTCTTAAACCTTTTCCTAGTTTTACGCTGGAGATATTTTGTATTATAGGCAAACTATTCTAATTTTCAGTTTATTTGTTAAAAATAAAGTTTCTTTATTCAACTCCCACATGCTTCTTTCTGCTTAGAAGTCCTTATCAGGACGTAACATATTTCCTATAGCACTTATGTCTAACAAAGTTTAAATCTTGAGAGGAGGGGGTAAAAAAAAAAAATCTCTAATCAAGATAAGTTGAAAGGAAAAGCATTTTACCATACTACTGAATATATCTGACCATTGTTGGTCAATTCAAATTTTATCGCAAATGGAAAGATTCCATGTGTTGGGACAGAGTGAAAACTTGCATTTCTGTGCATATGAGCACCTCACTGGTCCTCACATTTCAGCTCTGGTTCATGATTTTCAATCTGGAAAGCAATTAACAAAAATCTGACACAGTTTGACTTCTGTTAAAAATGTATCCTGCAAAGATAAACTGAAGCTTTGAAAGAGGACTACCTATAAACTACTGCTTACCCAAGAAAAAGAATCACAACAGTAACATAAAACTTAAAATATGGTTTAAAAAACACCCGGCTTTCAATTTTATGTCAGTTACTTTGGTCTGAATAGTGTGCTGTTCACATATAATATCACCTGAAGCCTTACTTTGAGATTTTTGCAGCTCTTCATGAGGTACTTCACATCATAAATTACAGGAAAAAACAATCGAAGGATCTCAAAGAAGTCAAGTTCTTCTTCAGGCAAGTTAGAGTTGGTCAGGATTTTGATTAAATAGCCAAAGTCATAGCCACTACAAAAGTGTTAAAAGAATATGAGAGACATATAAATACTATGAAGATGACAAAAAAAGTTTTTCTGATACAAATGTTAAGCAAGTCACAACAGGCAAAAAAGGAAATCAACCAAAAAGCAAAACAAAGTGCACACAAGGATTAAAAAAAAAAAAAGGATTTTTACACAACTATAATGGGAAAAATGCTGTCATCTTATACAGAGTACTAAAAACTTGTTACCTGATATACAGATCAACAGTACCAACCCAACTATATAGTCTATAGTCGCTATAGTGCTGATGCTAAAGAGAATACTGAGAAAAGTACCAAACTACTCACAGAAGTATCAAAAAAATTTAAGTAATTATGGAAATACAGAAATAAAGATGAATAGAAATTTGATGAGAATGTCAGAAGCTAGCAAGAGAATTGGCACTTGGAAGGCAAAAATAATGTAAATCTTCCCACCTTTTATATAAGGTGGTAACATAAAAACCCAAAGAGTAAGTTAATTATCCAAAAAAACCAAGTTTTTTCCCACTTCTGACTATAATACTAAGTATACTCTCTTCCCTCACAATTCTGTTGCTTAATATGGCTCTCCAAGAGATACTAACAGAAAGGTTGCACATAAAAGTGGATATAGTAAAGGCTGAGAACTACTACCACAGATCATAATGTACAAACCCACACTCTCAAATGGACATCTCTCCCCAACTCTAGCCTTTTCCATTGCTTCCTATCTCTCTCTACTCCTGGACCTGTTACATACACACCCCCGCCCCTGACTGCCTTTCCGGTAAGGACCTGACAGCAAGCCTTCTCTAAAGAGCCCAGATCCCAGAGATTTCTTCTGTAGCACAGTTGTTTTCTTATACTACCTGTTAAGAGTACAGGAATTGTTTTCTGCACTAGTCTAAAGGACAAGAATCACATTGTAAAATTTTTTTCTCCTTGCATATAGTTGGTACTCAACAAGTATTTGATGAGATGTTACTAACAAGTTTTGGAGGAGATACAAAATAAAATTCCTATTTAAAATTCAGAATTTTACTTTTAATTTGAAAAAGCATGAGTGGGGTGCTTTAATGTTAAAAGATTAAGGAACATCAAATATAAGCATTAAAGAGCAGAAACAAATTTATGACAGTTGGCAAGGAAGTAATGTAAATCATCAATATAGCTCTTTTCTTACTACTAGTAAAAGTAAGATTGGAGTTTATGACTTAATTTCTTTACTGTAAATAGAATATAAAAAGAATAATATTTAGTGGAATAAAATCTTATCATATCTTAGTAATTTTTTTTTTTGTACCAGGGATTGAACTTAGGACCTTATGCTTGCGAGGCAGGTGGTGGAACCACTGGGCTAAATCCCCAGCCCGGTAATTTTTAAATATACTACATCTGAATCTAGATTCTAAACAATAAGAAGACATGAACCCTATCTGGTTTTGTTCATCTTAATACCCATAGGCTAGCACACAGTATTTGCTTACTTTTTTGAATAAAAGAATGTCATATATATTAAAAGGACAGAAATATGCTTTCTAGTTATCTTGTACCCTCATGAGTAATAAAACAAAAAGAACTCCAAAAACTGCTCCTAAAGGTAACAGACTTAAGTGTTGCTTCCTGCCATACAATTTTAAGTAGAGAACAGAGATAAATGAGAATAAGTATGTTCAGTATTTCCAAATCAAAAATTACTGCTTAGACTATATCTATGTTTACTGTAAGAACAGTCCATAACTGTAATCACTGAAAACTCTAAAGCATGCAGGAGACATGTATTTAAAATATATATGTAACGATCAAGTATAAAAGCATTAGCATCTATGTAACATAATGCATAAGTTTTTAAAAAAAACTTAACAAGGCCTGGGGATTTAGCTCAGTGGTTCCACCGCCTGCCTTGCAAGCGCAAGATCCCAAGTTTGATCCCTGGTACCAAAAAAAAAAAAAATAACCTTAACAAAACACCAAATAAAATCATTTCCAAGGTTACTTGTAGTCCCTAGACTGTCAATTTAGCTTATTTACACAAGAAAACGGTTCTCATACCAGAAAATCTATTTTTACATAATAGAATTTGTTTTCTAGAATTCTCTTAAATGATCTAGTTTTAGAATTATAAAGAACTGAAAACCAGCATTTACAGAGAATTTACTCTGTGTAAAGTGTTTTACTATACGCTTTAAATGTTATCACTGACTGCTAAGGCAACTCTGCAAAATATTTCTCCTAAGAGAAGTTTTCCCTGCCACCTTCTTAAAAAAATTTTTAAATCCATCCACACACCCAACTTTAGTATTCTCTTTGCTATTTTTCTTCATTGTATTATGTAACAAACTAAATATAAATTAGGTCATTTTAAAAAATGGTGTCTCAATAGAATGTAAACTGCATGAGGACAAGGATTTTAGTCTGTTTTATTCACAGCTTAGAATCTTATCACAGTGACTGGCTCATAGTAGATAATAAATAATTCTTAATGGTTTCCTTTCTATAAAAATAAAAATTAAGGCTTAGACATGTTAAAGAACACTGGATGACACCAAGCATCAATAGCATTGCTGGATTTCAACCAAGGTCTTTCTATTTTTCCAGCCTGTATTCTTTCGACCAAGTGGTACTGCCTCTCACTGGCTAAAAAAAATTCCTATTAGCCTCCTAAGAGGCAGGAGACAACTACATGGCAATCAATTCTTTCTAGAATTAGGCCTGAAAATGCTGATATGAAAGACTGAGGCAAGTATGAGGCAAGTACAAGACAGAAACACAAATGCCATTTTCTTTTTTTTTGTACTGGGGATCGAACTCAGGCCCTTGGGCTTGCGGGGCAGGCAGTGGAATCACTGAGCTAAATCAGCTTTATTTGCTTTTTTTGGGTACCGGGGATCGAACTCACGACCTTCCACTTGTGAGGCAGATGGCAGCACCACTAAGGTAAATTCCCAGCCCCAAAATGCCATATTCAATGCAATCTTTTTTACCTATGAAATGATAACCATTTGACCCCTTCACAGAGGACCACTCCTGAAGTCATAAGAAGTTCTGCAAAGTACTGGGTTTCAATGCCCTCCTCCTCATGTTTTTTAAACTGGATACCAGATGTTGTTAGTAGCTCTATAGAGTCCTGGGCATACATGTCCTCCCTGGCAGGAGAAAGAGAAAGACATTTAGAAGTGCCATTACTTCAGACTTTTTCTCCCACTTACATCTACAACCATGGAACAAGAAGACAGAGAATTCTTAGGTTCCATTGTTCCAATGCTTTACATGTATGCAAGGAAAATACAACTCAATTCCATTAGTCTTCTACACTTCACAAAAACTTAACTGAGCTTAAAAAGTCTTCTACTCACCAGAGGCCACCACTGCAAAGTGACAGACATGCTCATTTCAAGCCTCTCAGGCTCAGCAGCCCTTTTAATGCTCCCACATGGAGCTGCAGCCACAGCTGTGAGGGACTATGCCCATCTCTCATGCTCTCAGCAGACCCAGGAAGGAGACATCAAGTGGGAAACATCTCGCGTGCCTGAGTTATACTACATTCCATCTTAAAGAAAAAGGAGATGCCTCCTTTCACAAATGATAAGCCTTTCAAATGGCTCCAATAAGTTGTCAACTGTTTAAGGACTCTGCTATAACAGCAATTTCTTCTTCCAACAATCCTAATCCTAGATTTCCAAACTCAGGCCAAGAAATCTAAATATAAACTCAAAATTTCACTTAAACCAGAGAAGTCTTCTCTAATTTCCAAACCATCTAATTTGTATAGGTATCCAAAATATTAAAGTTACCAAAATACAGATATATACTTTTAAGAATAATGAAAACATATTTTGTAGATTCACCATCTAATTTTTACTTGGACCAGAGAGTATTTTTATGGCTTATTATCAGGAAATCAATTTGTTTTTAAATGTCTCAAAAAAATAACAAAGTTAACAACAGAAACAGAGAGAGGAACCACAAGAATCATTTTAAATCAAATTTTCCCCAGGAGAAACCTTTAGAAATACATGGTATCTGAATAAATCCAATACTGTACAAATCTTTTTCAGTTAAATCGAACAGGTATTGGCTCTGCAATACTAAAAATATATACCTTAAAAAATAAGACTGTCACTCATTGTGTCCCAGTGCTCACAGTGAGGCATGCTTTAGCAACTATAACCAACCAAACGCGTAACAGATTCTTCTCAGGCTCACAATACTCTGGACCATATGCTCAAATTACTTTTAATTTGTTATCTTTCTCCCAATCACAATTTAAGCTTCAAAAAGGCAGTGATTTTTTGTTGTTATTTTTCAATGTTACATAACCAGATCAGAGAACACATGGATGAAGTAGTTGCTTTACTAAAATCAGTATTTACCAAATTTGCCCAAAGAACTTAACAAAAATAATGAGTTCCTAAGTCCCAATAAAGTCCCAGACTTACTGACTCACAATTCCCAAGTGAGAGGCTTGGATGAGTATTTCATAAAAAAGTAAGTTTGGTAAATATATGTGTGCAAATTATTTTTTCCTACATAGTTCACATAGCTTAATTCAAATAAAATTTATGTACAGTACTCTCATCTAAATTTTGTGAGGCTGAGTATTTTTTGTTTGTTTTTTGGTACCGGGGATCGAACTCGGGACCTTGTGCTTGCAAGGCAGGTGCTGGAACCACTGAGCTACATCCCTGGCCAGAGGCTGAGTATTTTATCACTTGGATCAATCTCATACTTTGTAATACCCAACTTGTGAGAAACATAAAGTTGGAAACCTAAAGCAAGTAAGTTAAATTTCCAGAGATGATGAAGAAATTTTCCTGTGGTAAAGTAAACTTTGTAATTCTTTTGAGTTAATTCTTCAAAAGAGTAAACCATCTCTAATAGTACCCATTTCAAAATTTTAAATCTTTCCATTCTACCTTCCCCACTCTCAAAAGTCCTAACAATGCATTAAAATATGCTAACTTCAAAAAGATAATTGAAATAATGTGTAATCAAAACATACAAATTGCTACAGGTCCTCGTGTTTGTTCACTGATTATAAGATCAATCTATTCAGAATAATTATAAAAACTAACGTGATCCTCCCCAACACTAAAGGTTAATCAACTACTTAAGTTTAAGGCAACAAATATCGGTTATAACAATTGAACACGATCAATAACCACATATAAATCTCTGTAGGTTTTCCCCAAAAAGCTGGGATGCACTGCAATCCTTAGGCAATATCTGAAAGACAAACTATTTCAACTATGTGTACTAAAGTCAGTAAATATATTTAAATTACCTCTTTCTACAAATAAAAACCTAGCCTACTATAAAAATTCACATCTTTAAACATAAGTTCCCATAACCAAAGGGTTTATAAAGTACTTTATCAACTAGTTGCTTACTCTCATATACTTTCCTTTAAAAGTAAAATTAGCTTTGTTAAAAACATAAACTCCAGTATACTTAAATTCATGCTAAGTTAAAATACAAATAATGGAATGACAGTCACAAAAACATAAATTAAACTTAATATTTAATAAGCTCAAGTAAACTAATAACACAAAGATGCTGAAAATCCAGCAAAGGGTATGAAAGAAAACAAACATGATTTGTAAGCTTGAAAAAAATTAGTACCAATACATACTAGATATCAAAGAAAATATTCTGAGTCAAAACAACAAATTTTTCCAAATATGCTAACATTTCACAGGCAAAACAGGATAGGAATTTTCAACCTGTAAATGCACATAACTTTCCAAAAAGCATCAATCCCATCTCCCTTTTTCTCAACATGTACACATGTGCATGTATACAAAACTATCAAAAATGTTGAAAGTACCCAAATCCTTTGGATGAATAAATGAAGTTTAAAAATATTTATTTTAGGGTTTAGTTCTCTACTTCTAATAAAATTACCTAAATGGTGGATGAAGATGTACAGCTCACTGACTTACACTGTTGGGGTTCTGTCTCCAAAAAGCCTATCATAAGCCTAAAATGTAAGTTGAAAATGAATTTAATACACCTAACCTACCAAACATCATAGCTTAGCAGCATAGTACAGCACAGTATCAGCTGCTGATACTTATGATCACATAGCTGACTGAGAAGTACCACTTGCTCCTTCACCCAGCACTATAAGAGTATCAGTATCATATATACTGTTAGCCCAGGAAAATATCAAAATCAAAACCCAAAGTCTGGTTTGTATTGACTATATATTGCTTTTCTATACTCATAAATTTATAACATTTAAGCTGTACCCATTTTTAGCCAGGAACCATCTGTATATCCAGAGGCTTATAACTTGAAAACCATAGTAAGTGAATTAAAATTGAAAGCATACGACCTAAATGTCCAACCACAACACATGACTAGGCATTTTATGATATATCTAGATCAAAATAAATGAGAAAGAAGTGTAAGTAACATGCTCATAATAACATATAGATGATGTATTCTTTTTTCTTTTTTGGTACCAGGGATCAAACTCAGGACCTTGCACTTGCGAGGTAGTTGCAGTGCCACTGAGCTAAATCCCCGGTCCTAGATGATGTATTCTTCATGGAATAAACTATACAGTTACAAAACAACTAGGAGAAAAATGCAGGAAACATAATAGTCATCTCTTTTTACATTTTTTATTTTCTAGATTTTCTTCAAGCATGCTATTTTTATAAACAAGACAAAAATTTTCAGTGAATGTTTTATCTGTCACAATCTCAGTTGTTACAACCTAATTATTACAACCTATTTTCCCTTGTTTCTTTCATGTCTAAAATCCATAGGCTTTAATGTAAAATCTCCAGTCCTCACATCGAGAATCAAAACTGGCCAACTAAATGATGTTTAACTCATCCATAACCCTTAATATCCAAATGGATGATAAGAGGGAAAAACAATACAAGAGTAACACTAACATTTTTAGCCTCTATTGCAGGTATGGCGGCCATAACTTCAGTTTACTTCAAACCATGGAAGCCAACTCTAACTTAGAACATTGTAGCAGCCACTATACTCCTCAGCTGAACCTGTATTTTGTACTATTTATTATTAATAAATCAACACAGTGGAAATGAATCAAACTTTTCCTAGCTTTAAAAGAAGCATAAAGTTACATTTCCAAGCCCACAATAAGTAATTACAGTGACACAAATGTCAAGAAAAGTGAAAGTAAATCATTTCTATGTATAAAACATATTTGCTCATGTTTCATTTTAATCAGTAAGTTAGATATTACAGAATATTTTTAAGATTCAGAAAATATTAAATATCAACATAATTAAAACTTGAAATTAAATGTTATTTTGATTTCAATGTCTTTAATTGTGTGCAATTTGTAAATATCTACATATATCCTTAATGAAATTTAAATTATAACTATAAAGAGCTTTTCATATCTGATCTGTATATCTACACATAATAAACAAGGAACTGGATAGTTACTTCCTTGGTGCTGATGGCAAAAGCTGGATGAACAGTGGCATGGTTTAAATACTGAATCCTTAGGAGCAACCCTAACTTAGAACAATGTGAAAATTGAGTACACAGAGTTCATAAACACTGAAGGCAGCCAGAAGAGTGATGGAAAATACTTAGCAATTGACACATTCATTAAAAGGTCAATTTTCATCTTTCTTCAACATGTCCAAGACGCTACTCATGGTGGTCTCTTTCCACATTAGGCAGTACTGGTTTTATTTTCCAAATGACTTCTCTTATTTTTTCACTACATCCTTGAATACTAACATCAGTGTAAATGGTAGCAGAACGTGGTAATAGGTAAGTCCCCAACTTACAAACAAGTTCCATTTTGGAGAACTGTTCGTAAGTCAATTCATTCATAAGCAGACAAAGTGAGTGTTATACAGTATACCTGTGCAAGTCTGCAACTCAAATGTTTGTAAGTTGAGGACTATATTCCTTTTGGAAAAAAAAATGAGCAAAAACAATGTTACTCAGAGACTGTAGTAAGAAAGCCACTGTTATTAAAACAAAGATGTTTCTACAAAAGGAAACTCAAATTTTACCAAAACTAAGACACTCATGGGTAACTTCCTACTCATACTGAGGTCACAACGGTATCCAATTATAAAATGATGTTCTAATGATCGGCTTGGATAAAACAGAACATGAAACAAAAAGGACTAATTAAAGAAAAGGGTTATCATTGCAGGAAAGGACAACTCGCATTGTTTCAGAGCTGTAGTATTTGTAAAAGATCATCAGTTATAGTGGAGATGAGTACTTTGTACCCTTTTTACAAGGTTCTAGAGAGATTTACAGTGTTACATACTGGATTACTACTATAGTATTATTATCACTAGGGGTGAACCTACAGGACATGGATCACAGTGGGCTATCTGTATCACTGAAAGCTCTAAAAGGTTTTGGTTTTTTTTTTGGTACAGGGGGACCGAACTCAGGTCCTTGCGCTTTCAAGGCAGGCCGCAGAAACACTGAGCTAAATCCCCAGCCCAAAAGTTCTACAAGGTTCGCCATCACTGATCTATACAGAGTAAAACAGTCACACCAAACATAGTGCAATTATAAGCTAAGGTAATATACCCATGATACTACTGCCCTCTAAAATCGTCAGCTCTGCTGTTCATAGCTTTTATGAAATAGCACATTATTTAACAAATAGAATTATTATACTGGCAATACCTATTAATTGTCAAGTAACTTGTTAGTATTTTTCAAATCAGATGTTAGATCAAATTATACAAATACAGGCTGTCAAAGACATTGCAATATTGCCAACTACTCAGAATATGTTGAGCATTTTATTTCAACTTAACAGTCCATTTGTAAATAATCTGTCCTTGCCTAAAAAATACTCCAAATGTCCCACAGTTGTCAAGACTACCTCTACTCATAAGTAAGGATTGTGACTCAGGAAACTAAGTTTGGACTCAGGGCTTGAGTTTAGACTGATTCTGACATATAAGAAACACCAGAATACTATTATTTTTCCTGTATGAAAATTAAGAAGTTTTGTGAGTTGCCATGGGAACATAAAAATTACATAACACTGATTTGAAAAGAAAATGCACCCAAATTTCCAAGAAATGTCTTACTACACTTGAAATGTAATCTCTTAATAAACTGGAATACGACTATAATAAAAATCTCTCCACAAATGGATTGGCTATTTTAACAAATAAGTCTGTATTTCAAATTGGACATAGTATTTAAAGGCAAAATTAATGCTTCAAGGTTATTTTTTTCTACCAAGCAGTATTTTCATACCCAAAGTTTTTGGGCTGGAAATGCAGTCCACTGGTAGAACATTTATCTAGCATACACAAAGCCCTACGTTCAATCCTCAACACTTCAAGGAGACAATCACAACAACAAAGTTTTCCAAATTCTAAGAAAAATGGAGGTCATATTTTAAAAATAAACATCTATAAAATTAAAGTATTTTTGCTGGGCATGATGCTGCATGCCTATAATCCCAGAGCTTGGAAGGCTGAGGCAGGATAACTGTGAGTTCAAGGCCAGTTTAAACCACAAAGTGAAACCCTATCTCAAAAAAACAAAACACAGAATTTTCAATTTGAAAGTCTTAAATCTTTATAAATTGAATTTTTGGTCTCATAATTAAAATGAAACCTAAGCTTTTAAAATTTTATATTTTATGTATTTCCAGGATAACTATACCAAATTCACTTACAATTTCACTATACTTGAGATAAGAAATTCCTAATACTAAACTTAAAAAAAAAGGGTATGTATTCATTTCCCACTTACGTCAAATTAAATTTAAAATTAAACTGCCAAGTTGAAGTTCCTGGAGGGTATTCTCCTTGCTCATTCATAAATGTCAGTCCTAGCTGAATTATCTTTAATAAGTCCACATTACACCGCAATAGTTGGTACTGATAGTCAGCATTGCTCCTGAATTCTCCAATTGGTCTTGCAACCACACCTGGAAACTCGGTGTCCTGTAAAACAATTTTAAGAGTAATTATTTACTTAATGGTCAGGAGCATAATCTATAAATTCCTAGAAGTTTTGATGCAAATTAAAAGATCTTGTTATAGATGACACTCTATACATTCATATTTAATAGTAAATACAGTACATTTTAATTAAGGACATTACTTCTTAAAACCACATAACTCTATAAACTTAATGATCTTTTCTTACTTTAAATATGTTATCAATAAATAATACATATAAGGCACATGGGATAAATAAAACCAAATACTTACTCTAGACCCAATAGGAGAAAAATCATGAAATCACATCTCCCGAGGGATATGTTAAACTATGCTCACAGTATTCCAATATTACAACCAACCTGAGTGAAGAACTGGTTAAAGAGTAGAAGATGTACTGTGGTTCCCAACTGTGAAACAAGGTTTATCTCACAGTACCTGGTATGGAACTGAGGACCTTGTCCTCGCCAGGCAGTCATGGCATCACTAAGCTACATCCCTGGCCCTATCCCTTATCATCTGAGAAATAAAGATAACTATAAATTTCCACTGGGTGAAAAAATAATCCCCTCAAAAGAAAATAACCTCTCTGCTGGGGATGTAGCTCAGTGGTGACGCGCCTGCCTGGCAAGCACAAGGTCCTGAGTTCAATTGCCGGCACTGGGGAAAAAAAATAACTTCTACTCTAAGTTCACCTTTATTAAGTAGAACTTTTCCTATTTGCAAATATTCATAATTTCACCAATCATCCCACTCATTCCCTCAATAAAGCACATTTATTTTTATTTGTACTAAAAATACAAAGAAACTTACATCTGTTAAGTATTAGAATTCAAGCTAAGATAGCTAAAAACAAAAACTAAACAGCAAGTCAGTATGAAATAGTAAAGAAATTAAAACTTCTCTAAATTCAGTCTAATTCAAAGACCAATTACTGAGTACTGTATAGGTTATGTCAGGTGTTGAGGGGAAAAGGGATAAACAAGATACTTATCCCTTGTTTTATGGAATTAATCATCTAGTCTACCTAGAAAATTATAGTTGCAAAAGGTACACAAAGTACAATAGTAAAGCAAGAACAAAAAACAAAAACCTTGCATAAACAGTCTAAGCTGAATTACTAGCATGTGCAAAACGGCTGCTTAACAATAGTGTTCACAGATCAAAAGGGCTGAACTGAAGACTATCACAATCCTTTTTCCCTTTATAAGAAGGATTTTAAAGATTTGGTCATGAGCATACCATAGCAACATAATTGTATTTTCGGATAACTTGACGAATTTTCTTCATCTCGTCATCCAGGTTACAAGCCCAAACTTCACATATTCTTTGGCTATGATCTACAGTTGCTGCTGGCATAGTGAGAGCACAAAGAAGTCTAGACGCCAAGCATCAAAATGTTATACTTGATTGAAGACTTGTTTCATAAAATACTTTATCCTTTATTTATGGACCTGTTAAAATAAAAACCAGCTATATGATAAATCTGAGTCATAGAATTAGGTTGGCAGAAACCTAAGAAATTATGCAAACTCTGATTCATAACAAAATCAAAGTTTAGGTAATAATGTCACACTTGTCTAATCTGTAGGAAAAAACCGGACTATAACACCAATTTTCTGAGTATGATTTCAGTGTTTTAATGCACACATACAAATCATTCTATAACTTTCCATTATATTAAAAATTGCTTGGCTCAATTCATCCCCTGCACATAAAGAAGCCATCTGTTTCCAGAATTTTTTTATTTTTACTACTATTCTTATTATTAAGACACACTCTCGCTACGTATGTAGTTCAGGCTAACCTGGAACTCACCATGTAGCCCAGGCTGCCTCAGCTTCTCCACTGCTGGGATTACAGGCCTGTGCAAGTATGCCAGACAGTTTTGAAATTTGTAAAAAAAAATATTTTAAATGCGGAGAAAAAAGTAAGAGCCACAGAAATCATTTGAATGTTCTTAAGCGCTGGATGGAAAAGGCAGGCAACAGAATTGCTACATTTAAGGGTTTTTTTATTTTCTAAAAATGAGAGCCATTTTCCCCTGAATACCAAATACAGACTTCACCCTTCTGGTCCCTAAACTAGGAGTTCATGGTATATAATAATACGGGCCAACATACTGCTCTTAGGGAATTTCCAAATGCTTTTCACCAAAAAATGAAAAAAAAAAAAATCCGTAACTGAAGTAAGAGTTTGTGTCTTCTTAAATTCTAGAGTCACAAGCGTAACCCCAAGTGCTCTAAGAAGAGTCTCTCTCCCTCTGACACACACACACACACGCACACAGACTAGACACTGTAGTTTAATATGGCTTTTCACCACCTCTCTATGGCAGTTCCAGAACCCCTGAAGAGGCACCAAAGGTCTTCTCATTATTGGAGGTAGCATCTCCATGGGCTCCCAAAGAAACAAGAGGACAGCACAGAGCCATTCGTGTCACAGATTACTCTCTTCCCTGGCAAAGAATCAGTACGAAGGCGGTGATAACATTTACGGGGGCCAGACTGACTCCCAAGCACTGCTGAGTGAAAAGATACCAGGACCTGAAGATCTAGGCCACCGCCCTCCACTCTCAATTTCCATCCCACAACGAAGCCCAGGTACAAAGCCCTTACGTCATCATTCCGCGCCAACTTCTTGACATACCCCACCCCCAGTTACCCTTCCCCCGTCACCCGCCGCCAAGATCTCTCTTCCGCTAGCCGCACTCCGGTAGGCTCTATCTCACACCCTCTTAGGTTCATCGTTCCCGCCCTCTTTTTACTTCTCCAGCCCGCCCTGCCCCCTGCAAGTCTGTGGCAAACTCAAGATCTACTTGTGTCTCTGAGCTCGCGATCCTCCTCCTCCTCCTCGCCATAGAGACAACACGCGGCGGCGGTGGCGGTGGCGGTATCGGCGGCGGCAGCAGGTACCCCATAGACACCTCTCGCCCAGCAAGGGGGAAAGGGGAGCCGGAGCTGCGCCGCACCGTGCTGCGTCGTCGCTTCTCGCACGTCCTGACGGGGGCGCTAGGTGATGACGCGCGCGCAGAGGGGGCGGGGTGCGCGGGAGGGGGCGGGGCACGCAGGTGACGAGGGTAGGGTGGTGGAGCGCTGAGCCGTCAGACTGCCTGACTGGCTGGCTTGAGCGGCTGGACTCCTAAGCTAGGGCTCCCTGTCCCGGAAGGCAAGTTGCCCTCTCCAGCTGTTTCACTAGTAGAGTGTCTCCCCGAACCCGGCTCCGCGAACCGGACTTGCCTAGTGGAGACGCGGTCCCCCAGCGCTTGGGCCACTGGCGTCTCGGCCCGCTCCTGTGTCTCTGGAGAACCGACCAGCTGAGCAGCTGAGAGAAGCAGGCCAGAGGCTTCGAGGGCCCGGGGCCCGGGGACCCCAGGAGGATGAGCTGGCTCTTTCCCCTGACCAAGAGCGCCGCCTCCTCCGCAGCTGGGGCCCCCAGTGGCCTCACCAGCCTCCAACAGCAGAAGCAGCGCTTGATCGAGTCCCTCCGGAACTCACACTCCAGGTGACTGGTCTCTGCTTTTCCGACTGGAGGGAAAAGTAGGGCGGAGGGCGGGCTGCTCCTAACCACCCTCACGGCGCTTCAGGCCCAGTTCTCCAGCTGTCTCATTTTGGTAGAACTCACTTCTTTGTGGGTAACACTCCTGCTCTCCCTTTCCTACCTCGTGCTTACTCTGCCTCTGGAGCGCCCCTGCCTTCGGCCCCACCACTGCTTAGCGCTTCTGCTTCTGACTTGGTCATCCTTCATGACACATCGACCCTGACAGTAATCTCGTAGTCTTTATAGCCAATATCCCTAGGTATCACTGGTCTTCTCACTAATCTTTCCCTTTGTGCACCTGATTGCAGCACTGGCAGAATTGTTAAAATATTATATACTCTTGGCTAAAGAGAAGTGTGAAGAGTAATCTCCCAAGCTGCACACAAAGTGAAAGAAAAAAACTGCTGCAAAATCAAAGGAGAGGGAAGCCCAAGTTTTCATCAGTGACTTCTTCAAGTAACAGTCAGTCAGCCTGGTCCAGTAACCTCTCCCCATGTCGCAACTGCTGCTGTCTGTACATTCCTCATTTCCTTAATAGTCTTGATTTCACCCTCAGTAGTTGCTTTATATTCATCTCAATTATTTTGTCTCCTTATGAGGTTTTCATTTCATTGTGGGCAGATTAGAAATATTTTGCACTTTAAGTTATTTTAACTGTTTTTGCTATCATCTGATTTGCTGCAGCCTTTTATGTTGCAAATGTCTGTGGCCTCTAATGATTTTCAAATATAGAACTGCTTAGCTGGGTGTGGTGGCACATGCCTGTAATTCCAGCACTCAGGAGGCAGGAGGATTGCCTCGAGTTCAAGGCCAGCCTGGGCCATATAGCTCAAGGATAGCCTGAACCACAGAGCAAGACCCGTCTCAAAAAAAGGAGAAAAAACTGCTTTGTTATATGAGTTTTACAATTATATTTACTTAATAGTTTTACAACCTGTGTTTTATGTAAAGATGCCCACATGGTTAAAATCTAGACATTTTAAAAATCTTTTCATACATTTAAAAATAAGTTTCATGAGAAAATTGAACAATTCCTATTGAACAGACTATTAGGGGCTATTTTGTCTGTTACATTTCAGTATTTTTCCCCAAGCAAGTAAGTGATAATCTAGGAGAGTTTAAAATTAAACATTACTAAGAGAAAAATTCCCTGCACAATCAGTTTAGCCAAAATAAGGCCTTTTGCTGACTGAACTTTAGGTATTTCTTGATTCTTTGTCTCAATTATCCTTGTTCAGAACTTTCAGAAGGAAAAAATGTGGGATTTTTAACAGAAAAGAGTGCCAGGCTATTATTGGAGACTTTTATTTTAAAACTAAGTTCATAAAGTTCTTACAAGTGTAGGCAAGGAAAGATGTGAAACCTTTCCACACCTGTCTTAAAGGTAACAGCTATCGTTTCTGTAACAAAAGACATTTACAACAGAAAAGCACAACAAATTTATTTCACCAAAATTTTATTTGACATGAGAGCCTTCAGAAATGACAATCCAAAGGCCCAGGAAAAACTCTTTATTTTTATGCTTAGGTCAGATGAGGAATGGACAGCTGTGTAGAAATATGATTTGCAAATGGGTCTGATATAATGGTAATAAATAGGAGTGGGGAAACACTGAAAGAGCTGTCTATTCAGATCCTGCGGGACCTGTGTAGCATTCCTTCTTCTCAGGTACGAATACCAGGCAAAACCCCTCTGGAATGAGGATCTTCTAGGGAGATCCCAAGGTTTTATAGCTTGCCTTGCAGGGGGAACGTTCTAGTTTCATTGACCCTGCCTTGTAGTCAGGGAAGGTTGGTTTTTATGGCTGCTTTGGGGAAGAAAGGTGAAATATGAAGACAGGAGAGAGACTTTTCTTCTGGGACCTTCTACTCTGTTCTAGTTTAAAGTACTTAGCATGCTGAAATGACAAACTTTGGGTTATTTTCTGAGTCCCAACATAGGTTCATTTCCTAAATTATGTTCTGAGCTAACCTGAAAGAAATACTCTTACAAAATATGATTATAAAATAGGTGACTCAACAAACAAGTCTGTCCCCTTAGAAGTTGTCCCCTTGGAAGACTATATAATGTACTATCCCTCAATTGCAGAAACACTTTTTAGAACCACACCTTTGGAATTAATTGCTTTTAAGCCTTCGGTACGTTCTGATAAATATTAGTGCTGGAAAATTTTTATTTTTTGAGGTTAGAATTGAACTTTTGAAATATTTTTAAGTCCCTTATAGCTAACCCTAGTAGAAAAAGTGATTGATCTAACCTATGCTTCTGTCCTCCCAAATAAAATTTTTGTAAAGCAATAATTGTTCATCTAAGGAGTTCTGGAGTTGAATGAGAATAGTAAATACCTTGAATTGAATGCAGAAAGGATGCATTTATGTTATTTTTTGAACCAGAAATTTTGAATTTGTGACATTATCTACATATTAGGATTATGAACATGTAACTTTAAATATTTTATTGTGTTCTTTTATAAAAGTTTTACTTAAAATATTTCACATCTACAAATTATGCTTGGATAATTCTGGAGACATTTAAGTAGGATATATGCTTTCAGTTTTCAAAGAATTATACAGTCCCAGGGGAAAAAAAAAACATTGCCATCTACCCACTCATATTCTTCTTAAGTCCACTCTTTTACCTTTTAATTAATGACATATACTTTTTTTTTTTTTTGGTACCAGGGATCGAACTCGGGTCCTTGCGCTTGCGAGGCAGGCGGCAGAACCACTGAGCTAAATCCCCAGCCCCAATGACATATACTTTAAAGCTAGCTTTATTGGCCAAAATAGTTATACGCTTTATATTCAAAGATTTTTGTACAAACACACCATGATTGGATATTCTGAGAGGCACTGTATAAAAGTTAAAAGATTGTTTCAAAAATTTTTTTGAATCATACAAAGTCTTGCTAAATAATAAATCATCTGAGTATAGTAGCACACTGCCTCACTTGGGGGGCTGAGGCAGGAAGATCACTGTGAGTTGGAGGCCAGCCTAGACTACATATCAAGACCCTGTCTCAAAAAAACAAAAAAAATAGTGTTTTCTTGTATGCTGCCATCCTCTCGTGTGTCATAGTCTCTTTTTTGTTTTTTCAAATGTAAGGCCAGGGCTGGGTGTGATGGGCATGCCCATAAGCCCAGTACTTGGGAAGCTGAGGCAGGAGGATTACTGGGAGTGCAAGGCCAGCCTGAACGTAGAGTGAGACCCTGTCTCAAAAAAAAAAAAAAAGTAAGGTCAGTAGCTCTCCCTGACTGTGAAAGTATCCAAAGATTTTTTCTTCTGCTTTACTGAGTAAACTTTTCCCACCCTAACCTCTCATTTCCCTTCCAGCTTTTATCTGTTTTCCAGCTCCATTTCAATAGTTTCTTTACGTCCCTTTCCCTTATGGATATTAATTCATTTTCACTTTCTCACTTCCCTTAAAGGTTAATTTTTTAAATTTATTTTTAAAATTTTTTATTAGTACATGTTTGCAGTACATAATGATTACAAAATTCATTGCGGGGAGTTATATGTACATACAGTATCTTAATTCTTTTTACTTCCTTTTTCCCACCCCTGTTCCCTCCTTCCATCTTTTAACATTTGTTTTTAACACTAATGGTTTTATAACTTTTCTTTCAAATATTCTCTTACAGTATAGCTGAAATACAGAAAGATGTGGAATATAGATTGCCATTCACCGTAAACAACCTGACAATTAACATTAATATGTGAGTAGAATTGTCCTATTTTTAATGTAATAGATTTTAAAATTTTTTGTTTTCTCTCCTTAGTTACTATTAGAAATAAACTGATTAAAGTGGACTTATTTTAAGTAACTGTAATCTGTAAAATAGTATGTAATTTAGTGAGACAAAAAATTTAAAAGGCTCTTAACTTGAAAAAAAACCTCACTATTGTCTAGCACAGTGCCTGCACATAGGATGCATTGTTAAATACTGCATGCATAAATGAACTGAAGCAGGGATATATATCTCTCCCAAACATTAAGCTATGTTAATTTGACATATGATCTTTTTGAATCCTCATAGTAGGCCTGCAAATTAGGACAAATTATAGACACATGGTTAATAAATAACGTAGTCAGAATACAAACTCAGATTGGTTGACTCTAAGGGCCCTTTTTTTTTTTGGTACCCGGGATCAAACTCAGGACCTTGCCCTTATGAGGCAGGTGGCAGAACCACTGAGATAAATCCCCGGCCGTAAGGGCCCATTTATTGCCCCATTTATCAGACTAGTTTAAAAATCTTTGGCTTTGGTTGTCATCTTCTCCTTTTTTCTCCTTCTCTCTTCCTCCTCCCCTTTCCTTCTCCCTCCCTTTCTTGTTTTTTGGTTTTTGTTTTTGATTTTGTTTTTTTGAGCTAGTGTCTTGGTATGTAATTCAGGCTGGTCTTGAACTCATGACAAACTTCCTGCCTCAGTTTCCCCGAGTCCTGGGATTACAGGCATGCAGCACCACACTTGTCTTGGTTTTCTTCTTTACAGTGCTGCCAACAAATAATTTTCTGAGCCAACGGGGAAATAGAGGCAATTTAAAGGGAAATATGCTGAGTTTAAAAGATTTGGAAAGCATGTTTCTGTATTCAGTAAATTCATTTTTTAAGACTTCATCTGCTAATCTTAATTTTGCAGTACTGCAGAAAATGATTAAATGTTTCACTTTTTATTGTATTGATTGTTTCTTTGGTTTTGAGACAGGGTCTTACTGTGTAGTTTAGGCTGGTCTTGAACTCACTATGTAGACCAGGCTGGCCTTGAACTTATGGCAATCCCCTGCCTGAGCCTCCCAAGTGCTGGGATTACAGGCATGTGCTACCACACCAGGTCACTTTTTATTGTATTGAGTATTAACTGTATTTTACTTGAAACCATGTGGTTGACCTCAAAGTTGGGAAAGTGGTGTTAATTAGGACAGAAGGGAGTCGGGTAGAACCAAGGCATGATGACAGATATACTATTTTAACACTAGTACTTTCCATTTTATCTATTTAATCTTTAGAAATAGAACAGATTCTGAAATAATTATTGGCAGTATCTCAAAAGTTTTTTTAAAAAGCCAAAGAAAACTGGGCCGGGGATTTAGCTCAGTGGTGCTGCCGCCTGCCTTACAAGTGCAAGGTCCCAAGTTTGATCCGCGGTACCAAAAAAAAAAAAAAAACTATATGGCCAGAACCTGTGATCTAATAAATGGCCAGATTGTGTATGAGTAACCTAAAACAAATGTCTGGTATAATTTTTAGCTGAGATTTTTGTATAGGCTGCTATATTTTGTTTGAAAGCAATTAATTGGAGTGGTATGAAGACTTCCATAATTTAAGGTGTCCACATTCCACATTAAGGAGGCTATGTATTTTGAGTCAACTAAACAACCATAACAGAGCACTTATTACCAGATAATTAATCCATATATATGTTCAAATTTAATTTCCTTTTAACTTTGTTTTAGGATTTTGACTATATATTGTGACGTAACATTTGCTGATTTTGTTTTTCATCTTTACCAGATTACTTCCTCCACAGTTTCCTCAGGAAAAACCAGTGATCAGCGTTTATCCACCAATACGACATCACTTAATGGATAAACAGGGAGTATATGTTACCTCTCCATTAGTAAGCAATGTATGTATGTTATAATTTACTTCAGAGTAATATAACAAGTGTGTTACTTTTCTATTAAATGTTTTATAAACATGAAATACAGTTAAAGTTTCATTTTAGAATCAATAATTTTCCAAAATATTTTATGGTATATATTAGATAATACGGTATTTACTTAACACTATGCCTTGAAGTTCTTGGATATGATATGGCTGGTTAGCATAAAGGACTGTAACTTAAATCTACTTTCAGTATCTACCTTTGAACTCTCTAGTTGTAAACCGTGAAATGTGGAAATATTTTACCTCTATTATTGATTGAATGAACTTCTAACCTGTTTTGCCAAATGCCAAATATTTGTAGTATCGAGCCATAAGAAATGTTGTAAATTGTATATCACTCTTATTTTGAATTGACACAGTATCTTTTACTTTTATGTTAATTTTTGACCTGAAAAGTAGGTTAATATTTATAATGACTCTCATCATTGAGATTTCATAATATTTTTTAAAGGAGATATTAATTATCATGTATTGCTGTAATTTTCAGTTTACAATGCACTCAGATCTTGGAAAAATTATTCAGAGTCTGTTGGATGAGTTCTGGAAGAATCCTCCAGTTTTAGCTCCTACTTCAACAGCATTTCCATAGTAAGTATATTTATAATGAATAAAAACTTTTGCATATATTTTCATTTGCCATATAAATCAAAATATAGTATAAAAAATCAAATGATGTTGAGACAACCCTTTGATTTCTACATCCCAAACTTTATACATATATATCCACACTTTAGAGGCAACTGTTTTCCTCTTTTAACTATTTCTTCTAATATGTACCTTTATCTTCCTTAATAATATGTACATGGTGCTGTCCCTTGATTCTTTAATTTTTGATAGTATCTATTTACCTACTATTATAATAGTAAAATATGTACATGCTGCTGTCCCTTGATTCTTTAATTTTTGATAGTATCTATTTACCTACTATTATAATAATAAAGGCTTTAATTATTTTTCATAAAACTTCTCTTCATTCTCCCACTGAAGTTACATCATTTTTTTATTAAATCCATATTTACTGTTTTTATTACTTTGACTTTTACTGTAAATATTCATTGCTGAGCCAAGTATGCTACCATTTTTACTTTCTTCTGGACCTAATAGATACCTCAATTTTTTATTGGTTTTGTTTTCTTAGATCTTAATTTTCCACATCTTAAATCTTAAGATCTTAATGTTCCAGTGAAATTCATTTTAAATGTTTATAATATTACAAAGTGTTTGTTTTATGGATGCAATATAATTTATTACTAGTAAAACTTCTTTGATCAATGTTTATTGTTTCTAATCTTTCCTAAAAGACTCACTCTTCTTCATTTTCCTCAGTGCTACAGTAAATATTTTTCCCAGATGTTTGCATATTTGTTGAATAAATTCTGGAAGTAGCCTGCACATTTACAGTTTTGACAAATACTGCAAAATTGCCCTTGACAGTAGTTGTACCAGTTTCTACTCCTGTACACAATGCATCTTTCTCCATCCTCTTTTTTTAACATGGTATATTGTCAAAATGGACTTTGCCTATTTATAGGCAGCAAATCCTATGTTAGCATAACTTCAGTTATATTCACCTTACTAATAATGAAGTTTAGCATCTTCTCCTATGCTTAAAAAATGTTCTTTTTTTTCTATAACCTGTATATAGACTTCTGTTGTTATTTATTGGTAGTTCTTTATTAATTTGTATGAATTCTTTACACATTTGAAAAATTATCCTTTTATGTGTGATACAAGTTTCAACATTTTCACCTTTGTCTTATTTTTTATAGTGCTGGGGATTCAATGTAGGGTCTTGGGCAAACTAGATAGGCACTCTACCACTGAGCTAAATCCCCAGCCCTATTAGTTTTATAAAGAGCTTGTCATACAGTATGTTATGGAATGTATCATTATTTTCTCTTATGCCTTCTGAATTGTAAGTTCTTTCCCAATTGTAAGTTCTTTCCCAGTGGTTTCTTCTAGTTCTTTTTAAGTTTTGAAAAAAAAATTAAATCCTTGATCCATTATATTTTTATCTTATTGTAAATGTGAGGCTCTGGCTGTAATTTAATTTTGTCCAAATAGCTCAAGACTATTTATTGACTATTATTCACTTATAGGGGAGTCTATCTCTATTATATCTCTATTATATCCCATATGTGTTTAGGGTTGTTTTTGGATTCTGTTTTTATTTCATCTATCTGCTTATTCATTTACCTGTATTATGGTTTTTAAAATTATTAAGGTTTTATAATTTAGTTTGCTTCATAACAGGGCTAATATCTCTGTACTCTCCTTTTTCAGATTTTTTGCCTTCTATTCTCACTTTTTTTTCCATAAAAATGTTAGTATCGCTTGTGAACACTTCAAAATCTGTGATAAATGATTTCTTCCAACAAAACTTTCAATTCTGGTTAATTTATATCATGAAATGAAATAATAGTAATCCTACAAAAATTGTTTAGGTTTTATGCATTTTGGAACATGTTTCAATACAAAGTGGAATATTTTCATGGTTAATAGAATGTTTAAGACATAACTGTAAGTCCTTTACTTTTTTTTTATTATTAGTCCTTTACTTTTTGCAAGAGAGCAAGTGACTCATATGCACTTATTGTTAATTCAGGTATTGATATTTAGATGATTTTCATTTAGGAATGAATTACCTTAATTCTTTTATAATTGTTTTCTTTAAACTTATCTAAGGGGGAAAATGTTAAATGTAAAATATTTATCTTGCAAAAATACATATTAACATTATTTTTTGATTAAATCACAAATATGTAATTCCCTGTATATGTAATTATATGAATTATGTGTGTGTGAATTTTTTTACATTTTAATACTTTTAGCAGCTCATCTGTGCGTTTAATTTTTCTTTAATATTTTCTAGAAAAGCAGTCTTGGTTGTCAGTTAGATTTTTCCAAAAACAGTGAAAGCTAAACAGCATCCACTTGAATAAATTTTCTGAATTGAATGGTTTTTGTTTCTTTTTTTTTGGTACTAGGGATTGAACTCGGGACCTTGCGTTTGCAAAGCAGGTGGCAGAACCACTGAGCTAAATCCCCAGCCCTGAATTGAATGTTGTTTCTCTGTCCCTCTGTGAAGAATCTAATCAATGCCATTGAATGCTGAAAACTCAGAAATGGCCTCTTTATTCACTTTAATTCTTTTTTTTCTTGGTACTGGGGACCAAACTCAGGACTTTGCACTTGCCAGGCAGGCACAGTGCCAATGGGCTACATCCCTCGCCCAATTCACTTTTAATTTTGACTAGTTGAATTTTATGCTTTCTTGAGCATTTATATTTTTCATAGGAACCACAGTTCTTTTTTGGAGAGGGTTGTATTTTTGTCACTTACTGTAATATCTAATCATCACATACGTATAACAAGTATCAGCTGCCAAAGACAGATTTCCATCTATGGAAATCTATGACCATTGTTATTTAGAACAATTCATGGATAATTTTACATACTTTACTCTTAACATTTCCTCTTTTCTCTTTAGCTTGTACAGTAACTCAGGTGGGATGCCTCCTTATGCATCTCAGCGCTTTCCATTTCTTCCTTCATACCCTCCACAAGAAGCTAATAGGACTATCACTCCTTTATCTGTTGCTGACACTGTTTCTTCTTCAACAACAAGTTATACCACAGCCAAGCCTGCTGCTCCTTCATTTGGCATCCTTTCAAGTCTGCCTTTGCCCATCCCTACAACAGACACTTCAGCACCGGTCAGTATCTTCACTAATCTATGTTTTGTACCTGTACAGTATGCATTCAGTCAGCAAACGTTTATTATTATGCTCCAGCTACTAAACTAAGCACAAAATATAGAAGTATTAAATCACATTTTTCAACTTTCATTACAAACTCAAAGAGATAACCAACAACTAAATTGCAAATAAGGAATTTCTAGAGACATTGTAGAGTTATGATAGAGACATAGTTGAGGGAATGGTCATTGTTCCCAGAGACTAAGATAGAAGTAGGGCTGCCTTTATAAAAATGTAATTCTGATTTTTTTTTAAACCACTTTTTCATCCCTAGTGCCTCAAACTACATGGAGTACAATAGCAGATGCTCAATAAAAGTGAGGTAGATGAATGAGTACATTTATGCTTGAGGCCAGAATGGGGGAGGGAGTCTTGCTTTGTAGCCCAGGCTTGCTCCAGACTTTCAGTCATCCTCCCAAGCAGCTATGGTTACAGGCACATACCACCACACTCCACTTTGGAGGCCAGATTTTAAAAAATGGTTATGGATTTGCAAGAATAACAAGAGGTTATAGAAGACATTTTATGTGAGACAGTAACATTGACAAAGGCACTACAGTATAAACCAGATGGTATTTTTGTAAAGCCACCTATAATCTGTCTGGCTGTCACACAGGATGTAGACAAAGGCACAAGACATGATCATGTAGGAGAAACAAGTGTCAGATTAAGGAGGGTATACATAGCATATTAAGGGCTTTAAGCATCCCATCATTTAAAAATCATATATTCTGAAGCTTATAACTTGAAGTGTGAGATGTTAAAAAGGGAAATACTAATACTTTGTGCATAAAATATTTTAAAGTATTTAGAAACTTTCAGTTTTAACCAATACTGAATATCACCCATAGTTATCATAAGTATTATAAAACTGTATTATATCCAACATTACTAATTTCAGAGTATATAATCATTTAGTATATAGACTGAAGAGGACAGTTTTTTCAGAACTTTTCATCATTTTGTTAATGTTATGAATCAACTTAACTACTATAAACAAAATTACAAAACAACCTCTCAACAGAACAAAAAAATCATATGTATTCTTTTTTATATATATATTCAAACAATGGATAGTGTATTTCTCATTATCCTACTGTTTCATTTAACTTAGATATATAATTATTCATCCTGCTGACAGTTTATTGAGGTTTTTTTATATTTGATGTATTTCACTTAAGAATATATTCGTCTGTATCAATGAAATCTATAGATAATTCTTCACATTTGTCACAGATGCATTTGAGGTTTATTTTATAGCTATACACTTGACCAAAAAGAGCTAATACAGGCTCTTTTAAGATCCTAATTTAAAAAAAAAAAAAGTTAAAAAAATGTAACGTTACTGAAAAAAAAAAAGTAGCCTGAAGGAAGAAGAGGGGCATAAGAACAATGGGAAATACACAATTAACATGTAGTAATGGAAAACAGTTTGGGGATGTAGTACATTTAAATTACTTTTATAAGTAAGTGGGAGGAATCAAAGAGATGGCTGAAATTTAATACCTTGTAAAACTCTTCTTTAGATAAGCCAAAATGGTTTTGGTTACAAGATGCCAGATGTCCCTGATGCATTTCCAGAACTCTCAGAACTAAGGTAAAAACTTGGAGAGCAAAACTGAGATTGTTTTCTATTTTATTTGTAAATATAAACCAAATCATCATTTTATATCCATATTAAATAAAAATATTTTTCTAAATCCTCACTGTTCCTATACTGTAATTATCTTGGTGGGAAAGTTTTATAAGTCAGTTTTAAGTCTAATAGGTTGTGTTTATTGAATAACTAGTCTTTACCCTAAATGATATAATGGTTATATCTATACCCTAGGAATGATATAATGGTTACCAAGGTAATAAGTCCTTTCTCACATATGACTTGCATTCTTTGAAAACTATTTCTGAATACAGTATTCCTGATGATTTCAAAGTATATCTTGTATTAGATCTGCCATTGTTCCTTTTAGTAGATAAGCTTTGTACATAGAGAAATAGATTAAAAGTTATTGTTAAGTATTAGCAAGCTGTTTTTAAAGAGCCCACATTTATGGTAAATAAGTTGGTAATATTCAACTTAAGGTACCATTGTTCATGGAACACGGTTTCTCTAAGATGCTTCATGAACAAATTGTGACCATCCAATTTGGGGAAGCATTGTATCCCTTCAGTTGTACCCAACTGAAGGTTTATGTTCCTCAAAAGGCTATATTAGAACTGAATATAATTAAATTTTTTGCAGGATTTCTATTTGTTTTTTGTCTTTAGAACTATTTCTTACCAGGCTTGTACAGCCAAATGTCCATGAAAAATTCTATAATTTAAAAGAAAAAGTTTATCTTTATTTAACTCAGTGATTTACAGTCATTTTTTAGGATATAGTGACTTTTTGCTAGTAATAAAAAGTTAATGGATATTTATAGTATACTACATACATCTTCAGGGTTTAGTAAGAATTATAATGTTCACAACAACCCCATGAGGCAGGAGTCCCCATTTTATAAAAGATTATCTTTCTTTTTTCCCGTTAAAAAGTTCTACTTTAAGCCAGGTATGATTATGCATGCTGGTAATTCCAGCATTTTCTGGGAGGCTGTGGCAGGAGGATTACCCAGTGTGGGTAATTTAGACTCTGTCTCAAAATAAAACATAAAAAAGGACTGAGGATGTAGCTCAGTGCAAAGACCCTGGGTTCAATCCCCA
Organism: Heterocephalus glaber; assembly: GCF_053883595.1. Taxonomy (NCBI): domain Eukaryota; kingdom Metazoa; phylum Chordata; class Mammalia; order Rodentia; family Bathyergidae; genus Heterocephalus; species Heterocephalus glaber. Next base: position 24,565,241 of record NW_028258308.1, on the reverse strand, counting down.
GTAATTAAAAGAAAAGTATTTTTCTGTTTTAAAAAATTTATATCACAACTACAAAGAGGTAAAGAAAATAGTATAATGAGCCTCCATGTGTTCATCATTCAGAATCAACAGTTAAGAACCTCTTTGTTTTCTGTATTTACTTTTCTGTGTGGCTGTCTTGAGCAGCTGTGGGCTTTTGTGAATGTGGCTTATTTTAAAGAAAATCCAGATCCTGTATTATTTTCATCCATAAATTCTTGAGTAAATATAAAGCAAGCACTGAGTAAATTCAGTCTCTCTCTGACAGTTTGACTCTCTCTTCCATAACCCCAATCAATATCATCATCATACTTTAATAAAGTTAGTAATAATTATCTTACTTCTCCAGGATCTTAATTAAATCTTTTTATTGGTAGTTTGTTTGAATCAGAATTCAAAACAAGACCCACCTATTTCACTTGAATACTGGCTTTATTAAGTTTCTTTTAATCATAAATCATTTCTCTCCACCTTTTACACACATTGATACATACATGTATTGATATATAACACATATATATGGATATATATACACACATACATGCATTATTACACATTTTTGAAGACATTGGTCATTTGTCCTAGAGATTCTCCCATATCCTGTTTTTGCCTAATTGATCTTTGTAGTACCATTGAAGATACTCCTCCATTTCCCATATTCACACTATTGGTGGCTAAAAATGGGATATTGATTAGATTTAGGTTCAATCCTTTTGCTAATTAGTACATAGTTATTACATCACATAAGGCAGCGGTGATGTCTGGTTGCCCTATTTATAATGACTTAAGATTAGATTGGGTTGAAGCCCCTAAAATGATTGACCATGAATTATTTCATTAAGAGTTGCAAATGTGATTTCCCTATTTTATAAATCCTACTGCCAGAATTTATTAGCCAGATTTCTTTTTGAAGGGCTTTCTTTAATCAGCCAAGTTATAATGACATACATCTCATAATGGAAAAACAGGATTAATACTTTTTTCCTTTTATTTATCAACTCAGAGTAATGAGCTGATGTACCAGTAAGGTCCAGAAGCCCTATTGGTGAAACTTAAATCGGCTTTTGTATCATTTCGAGCAATAGGAAAATACTGTGGGCTCAGCATGAACCATTCTTTTCCCAGACCTGGAATCATCCATTTCTCTGTAAGGGCACTTGTTATTTTTCAAAATCACAATATTCTTTCTAAGATTATTGAGTGCAGGTTAAGTTGTTGCTTTTGTCTTTTGTTTTGGCTTTTTATAGTTATTTTGTATTAGGATATATCATGCCAGAATGTACAAATACTGTTTTTTAATAAGTCTCTTCAAATAATACTTCTCTGGATGCTTAAATGCCTTAGAAAAAACAGACTCATTTACAAAGCAACCCATTTGTTTTGGAATTACAGAGGCTGCTTTTATTCCCTTTTTGTATTTTTTATAAATATATAATGTTTTTATATGGTTCTATAGTCAAAACTACAAGATATATTCAAAATATATTTTCATCTGTGTCCCCTCTACCTAGCTTTCTCTTTCACCCTAGATAACCATTTTTGGTTTTGGTTTAGAATTCCATTATTTTTCTTTTAATATTTTATGAATACATGTATACATCTATATATTCACAGACGTATATGTATCTATATCTTTTATTGTGACAGCCATCTGTTTATTAGCTAAATAGACATAGAAGTGAAAATGGGAGGCGGTTATGGTTGCTCATGCACCCTACCTTTGTAGTCTTACAGTAATTTGATACAGTAGCACAGACTACTTACCTTGTAGAATCTAGGGAGATTTAATTGACCATGTTTTGGCCAATGTGTCTCTGAAATTAGGCATTGACCAGGTCTCAAGCTGATAGTAGAAGTGTCTCCCATGAAATCTTCTTACAAAACAAAATTATACTAGTTTGGTCTTTTTCTGACTCTGTTTACCTCCCAACAACACACATAATGCAAGAAGAAGGTGAGAATAACCTGTCTGTAGACTTTTACTTCTTTGAATCTGGTATAATGCTGATACGTTCAGTATTGTGTCTGGAAGAAATACATAGCATTTTTTTTTTTTCTAGTATAGAGGATTGAACCCAGGTCTTCACGTTGAGCTACATCTCCACCCCCTATTATTATGATTATGATCATTATTATTATTATTATTTTTCTCTGTATGGGGATCAAACTCAGGACCTTGCACTTGCCGGGCAGGTGCAGCGCCACTGAGATAAATCCCCAGCCCTATTGTTGTTGTTGTTATTATTATTATTATTATTAAATATTTTGAGACAAGATCTTACTAGGTTCCCTAGGCTGGGCTTGAAATTGTGATTCTCCCTCAAACTCTCAGAGTGCTGGGATTGCAGGCATGTGCCACCATACCAACTTTTAAATAGCTTAAGTTTTGCAAATCATTAAGACTAGTTCCTATCTAGGAAACTGTAGAAATAAGTGATAATCTAAAGCAATCAAGCAGAATTAAGAAAAAGTATGTAACTATATTACTGCTCTCCTATTTTAAGGAGCTTCCGCTGAATTAGGGAGAGAACTATAGTATATTAGTCAGCTTTTCCATGACTAGGAAAAAATGCTCAACATCCACAGTGTAAAGGAGGAGAGGTTTAATTTGGCTTACAGTTTGGGAAAATTCCATTCATGGTAGGCTGGCTCCAAGCTAGAAAAGGTATGGTGGAGGAAAGCTGCTTACCTCGTGGCAGCCAGCAAGCAGAGAAAGAAGCAGGTTCCAGGGAGGGAGATATACCCTCCAAAGGCACACGCCTAGTGACACCCAGCCTTACCTCCTAAAAGCTCATTTAGCTAGGAGTTTATATCAATGGATCAGTCCACTGATGTGTGTAGCACCCTATGATCCAATTATCTTCCAAAAGCCCCAACTCCAAGCACTCAAAACTTTGGGAGGAAATTCTGTATCTAAACCATAACACATAGTCATCCTTTGTTTTCTTTACCTGAGTTAAATAGACTGTAATGTTGATTTTAGATCACTGTGTAATTGTGAACACTTCCTCACATTTATCACTTTCTTTTTAATTTGTTCTATTTATTGAGACAGGGTCTCACTATGTAGTTCAGGCTGGCCTTGAACTCACTACGTAGCCAAGGCTGGCCTTGAACTCTGGAGATCCTTCTGCTACATCCTCCCAAGTGCTGGGATTACAGGCATGCACCACCACGCCTGGCTTCACAGTTGTCACTTTAAATAAAGTGGATATATTTGGTGTATCAGAATTCACTTCTCCAGATTTTGTTGAGAATCTTGTTTTTTCCCAATTTTTTTTTGTTAGTATATGTTTGCAGTACATGATTACATTCCTCGTGGGGAGTTGGTACATGTACATATCTTAATTCTTTTTTCATCCCTTCCCCTTCTCCTTTCTTCCTTCTTCCCTTTATCTCTTGATGTCCTTCGCATTTGCAAAAGATCTATCTCCCTATTTCCTATTATCTTTCATTTTGCTCTTTATTTATATTTCAGGTTTATCATTATAAGAGTTATGCAATTAAGGTTGTGTGTGTGATTTGTTTCACTTAACATTATCATCTGAAGATGCAACCATTTTCCTACAGATGATTCAAGTTTATTCTTCTTTGTGGTGGAATAGTGCTCCATTGTATATAAATACCACATTTTCTTTACCTAGTCATCTGTTTATGGACATATAGACTGCTTCCAAGATTTAGCTATTATGAATTGTGCTGCTATAAACATGAGTATCCATGTATCTCATTAAACTAAACTAGAAATTCCATTCAACCGAGCTATTCCCCTTTGAAGTATCTTCCCAAAAGAGAATGGTATAGTCTGCTTTGTTATACTGTGACTATGTTATTTGGTCTTAAGATTACAATTAGCCTTCCTATATGTTTATGTAAAAATTATTTAGAACTTTATCAACTAAATAATGATGAATATCATTATGGAGAAAAACTAGATGAATAATATTCACTAACAGTGTTTTTTCTTTTATGTTCTAGTGTCTCGCAACTCACGGATATGAATGAACAAGAGGAGCTATTACTAGAACAGTTTCTGACTTTGCCTCAACTGAAACAAATTATTACTGACAAGGATGACTTAGTAAAAAGTATTGAGGAATTAGCAAGTATGTCTTCCTTTCCTTCAATTTGTGTTTATTGAGGAAAAAAAATATGATTACCTAGAAATAAACCAGAGATTTACCTTACAGGAAAAAACCTCCTTTTGGAACCCAGCTTAGAAGCAAAAAGGCAAATTGTTTTGGATAAGGTGAGTTGGTAATTATTTTTAAGGCATTTATACAATTTAAAAATAGAATTAAACAGCATTTTTTATTTTCTTCTTTAGTATGAGTTACTTACACAAATGAAATCTGCTTTTGAAAAGAAGATGCAAAGGCAGCATGAACTTAGTGAGGTAAGGTTGTCTAGTTCTTTTCTTTTCCCAGTAGAACTTTTAATCCTAAAGTCCATGGGCCAAATTTCTACTCCCATTATTATCAGAAACCATTTGTTAAGCATCTAACTTTGTAAGACTTAATTCCTTTAAATATAGATAAACAGCTCTCAGTTATGAAATTCTATAAATCTGTGTTCATGTAAGAGAATATCTGATTCTAAAACAGAAAAATATGAAAAACTCTCATAAATAACTTCTGAGTGAGTAATGGAAGCTGTGTAACTCTTACAACAAAAAACTTTAACCTTAGGCTCACTTGTAAGAGTTCAGATAACTTAAAAGAAAAGCTAGCAAATCAAAAAATATAATATATGAAAAATATTTTATAAAATGTAACCTATATTTGTGAAAAAATCTTTAAAAAATAAAAAAGAATGGAGGGCTAGGTGCAATGGTGCAGGCTTATAATCCCGGCACTCAGGAGGCTGAGGAAGGAGAGTAGCTGTGAGTTTAAGACTGGGTGGGGCTACATACTGAGTTCAAGGCCATCCTGAACTATATAGTGACATCCTGTCTCAAAAAACTAAAAAAAAAGTAAGAAACATAGTTAATAATATGTTCTTTTAAAATTGAAATTTGGAAGGTAAGGCCTATGTATTACAGCATAAAATAGAAGTAAAACAAACAATTGTCAAAAAAGGCTATTAAAAGAATATAAACTTATGAATTTCACATATCATTTCTTAGAATAAAGAAATAATACCTCATATTGAGCAATTAATAATGTGCTTTATATTATACAAAGCGATTTACTTATTATACATATTGGCCCATTATTACCCCAAACCCGATGAAGTAGTTTTTCCCCCTGTTTTCCATTTTATAGATGAGGAAATCAAAGCACATGAAGCTTGAATAATTTCCTTGAGGTCATGTAAATAGGAAGTATAAGAATTAGGGATTAAACCTCAGCAATCCAACCTCAGAACCCCTGTGAGGGTCAGCTGAAGTATTCTTCAGTACACTTTGGAGCTCAGTAGGTGTTGAAGAATCTTTCACAACAGTCAACATCATTCCTTACACAAACTTCTAGTAAAATACAAAAAGAAATTAATTTTTATTTAATGAAAAGATTACAAGCCAACAGTAAATATCATACCTAATGCTTAAGCATTTGCAGTATTTTGTTAACATTAGGAATAAGAGAGTAATGCCCCATTATCACTGAGATGAAACATTGCTTAGTAGATTCTGAACACTGCAACAAGACAAGAAAAAAGAGGCACACTATAAATGAAGAGGTAAAACAGTTGTTTACCAAAACTCAATAAAAAATCCTAGAGAAAAGTCTCCCTATGTTCCAGCAATTACTACTGGAAAAATAGAGAAAAAACTCATTTGCAACATCAATAAAACAAAAAAATGCTTAGAAATGAACTCAATGCAGTGAGAAACTTTAATGAAATTAAAGCAGACTTTTTTAGAGCAACGTAGAATATCCATAGAATGAAAAGTAGAGTATTACGAAGATTTCATTCTTCCTAAAAAAACTTACAAATTTTCAATACATTTCCAATCAAAATCCCAAAAATATTTTTAAAATATCTTAAACAGATTTATTCTAAAGTTTATCTGAAAACTAAGTAGATTAAGTAGAAAGAGGTTGAACTAAAAGAAATAATAAGAATCATTCTTTTTCCTATATCAAAATATACTGTAAAACATTATTTAATGTGGTACTTTTGTAGGAAAAAAATAATTCTGTGGAAAAGGCTATGCAATTCAAAAATAGACTCGATATGTGAATAATCACTGGAAAAAATTGAGGACTCAACAGATTATATAATTGATTATTCAGTATCCATTCTAAAAAATGTTAGATCCCTATGACATAAAGGACATAGAAAGATATTACAGATAAACTGTTTTCAGTGGAAACTAAAAGTCAACTAGCTCCTAAGATTTTTTCTAAAGATTATGGTGGAAAAAAAAATCTTTCTAAGCATAATAAGAGACAGAAGCATAAAGAGCTGACAAATTTGACTATATACAAATATATAACTTCTATATGTTAAAATTCATAAAATTGAAAGTGAAACAAAGAACACATTTGTAGCATATATGACACAAATATTAGTGCTAGTGATCTGTAAAAAGCAAAGGAGAAAACAAGAAACTTAACCAAAGGAGAAATATAAATGTCCAACAAATATTGTGCCTTAACAGTTACTCTTACCCCTGAACGTTTATATAAGAATTGCTTAAGTGATTATTGAAACATTCAAAAATTTAAAAACAAAATCCATTTGAATTTTGGTCTTCTCTCTAGAGGTACTCTCTACATGTGCTCACTTAAGTCTGATGAAAATGAATCCTCTATACTCTCAAGTGTAAAAACCTCATCAGTAGACTGTAGGTTACACGAGTGCAAGGATTTGTCCTGTTTAATTCTCTTCTGTATTACCCAACACCTGGTCCAGTGCCTAGCACAGAGTAGGTACTCAATAATATTTAAGTAAAGCAAAACATTTGGATATACACTATACTTTACTCTAATCTTTTCAAAAGCAAAATAAAACATTGCCCATATGAGCCAGACTTGTAAAGACAGATAACCAAGCCAGGCATGGTGGTGTACACCTGTAATCCCAGCACTCGGGAGGGAGGCTGAGGCAGGAGGATCACTGTGAGTTCAAAGCCAGCCTGGGCTACATAGTGAGTTCAAGGCCAGCCTGGGCTACATAGTTCAAGGTCAACCTGAACTACATAGTGAGACTCAGACCCAAAAAAAAAAAAATGAAAAATACTTTTATTTCCTACATTTAGGTCTTTGAGCCACTTTGAGTTAATTTTTGTCTATTAAGTAAGATAAGGGTCCAGCTTCATTCTTTTGCACATGGATATTCAGCATTTCCAGCACCACTTGCTGAAAATATTTTCTTTTCCCTATTGAATGGCGTTTGACACTCTTGCCAGAAATCATTTATTATATATGTGAGGGTTTATTTTTTGGCTCTCTATTCTGTTCAGTATATGTTCATATGCAAGTACCATACTATTTTGATTAATGTAGCTTTGTAGTAAGTTTTGAAACCAGGAAATATGAATCCTCCAATGGTGTTCTTATTTCCAGATTCCTTTGGCTCTTTGAGGTCTCATGAGATTCTGAAATATGAGTTTTAGGATGAGTTTTTCTGTTTCTACAAAAAGCACTGCTTAGATTTTAATTTTTAAATCACTTTGGTGAGTGTTGTCATCTTAACACTCATGTCTTCCAACCCATGAACATGGGATGTCTTTCCACTCATTTGTGTCTTTAAGTTTTTTCAGTAGTGTTTTGTAGCTTTCAGTCTTCTACCAGAGTGTCTTCCATCTCTGATTAAATTTAGTCCCATCATTCTTGCTATATTCTGTTCATTAGAATTGAATCTTTAGGTCCAGTCCACACCCCAGGAAGAAGATTAAACAAGAACAGGAATACCAGGAAATAGGGGGTCACAGAGGTCATCTTAGTGGGTGCCATCCACAATCATTGAATTCCAAAATCCCCAGGAAAAGAATTGATTTGCCCAGCTTTCATTCAGTAGTTTGCAGCCAGTGGTTTGGTTTCTGTGTCTACATCATATTCAAAAGCTGAAGACCTGAGTGGGGGCTTTATAAGATAACAGATTTTCACAAGAAGAAGCTATATACAGCATATAACAAGTTGCTTCTCCATTCTTCTGCCTCATTTCTTTCCCTCTTAAGAGTTTGAGTATTATAAACTAATATAATGACTGGCAGGTTTTTTATTTTTGTTTTCAGAGCTGTAGTGCAAGTACCCTCCAGGCAAGATTGAAAGTAGCTGCACATGAAGCTGAGGAAGAATCTGATAATATTGCAGAAGATTTTTTGGAGGGAAAAACTGAAATAGATGATTTTCTGAGTAGCTTCATGGAAAAGAGAACAGTATGTAATACTCTTCAGTTGAGGATGAATGACAACATAATATCAAATTACTTAATTACATTCTTGAGTAAGAAACTTCAGCATGTTACTGAGCTGGAGATTTGAGTGCTATGAAAGGAATCTGAAGAGCCTTTATTGGGAAGGATAGCAACATTCCACTGTCACTTTAAACCTGCTTGTTTTGAATACACAAGCAGGTAAATACTGTAATAGTTCGTTTCAGAAATGGTGGTAACTGTAGCACTCAGTAGTAGCTGGTAAATCAGCATAGGTCTGGTTTTTGTTTGTTTATTTGTTTGTTGGTACTGGGGATCAAACTCAGGACCTTGCACTTTCGAGGTAGCCACAGTGCCCCTGAGCTAAATCCCCGGCCCCTACCATAGATCTGGTTTTAATGGTTGTTGTATACTTTGGAATAACAGCCTGTTTTATAAATTGTTTAAGGAGATAGTAATCTGTAGAGATTAAAAAATTAACTTTAAAAATATTGAGAACAGGGGCCAGAGATTTAACTCGGTGGTTCCGCCGCCTGCCTCCCAAGCAGAAAGACCCAAATTTGATCCCCAGTACCAAAAAAAAAAAAATATTGAGAACATTCTGGAATAGCTTCTGTTCTGCTGATTTTTTTCACTGACTCTAAAGAAAAACCAAAATAACGTCCTTTAATCGAGTCCTAAATATTTACCTAGTTTCTCTGAAACATCACACTTTAAAAATAATCTTTAATTAGTAAATTTTATAAAATATATGTGACATATGTATTGTGAAGGCAGGTGGGAGGCAGATTTATCATCTCCATTTTTTGTGAGTGAAAAAGTTCAGAGAGATAGTGACTTGCCCAGGTTGCAGTAAAAGTAAGGCATTGATTTCTGGTCCATTCTATATTGTGCCTTGAAATTTTTATTTATCTTCATGGTTAACAAGAACAGGATTTTTACCATATCTTAAAGACACAGATATTTGAAATTAAATACTTAGAGAATTGATTTAAAGGATCAGAGTTTGTTTTACATTGACGGTTTGAAGGTAAAGATTATCTTCTACACAAAATTGCATGCTTCTTTGATAGGAAGTATTAGCTACCTTCAACATTTAAAACTTGAAGTAATGCCAGCAGGTTAAAGCTTTCTTACTTAGAATTCCGTTATAACATTTTAAGTAGTAGACATATTTTTGGATAGGTGACTGATATTTTAAATAATATATCTTCTAGATTTGCCATTGTAGAAGAGCCAAGGAAGAGAAACTTCAACAGGTGATAGCAATGCACAGCCATTTTCACGCCCCTCTGTAGGTAAGCCATACTTGAGTCAAGTCTCATGCTTCTTGCATAAGTAGATGTTCTTAACAGTGCTTATTCAGACAGCTTTAAGAGTATTCTATCATTAGAGCTATTGTGTTATGTAATATATATATTTTGTATTATATTAAACATAATATTACATAAATAAACACATAGCCAGTAATCTTTTGGATATTGGCTTAGGTGAGTAGGATTTCTGACTATTATTAGTTCCTTTCTCCCAGCGGTTGTGTAGCATATACCATATCCCTTGCTGACGTATTATTCATAGTCATATCTTTTTTTAAAACAAACTTGCAGTCCCTTTTTCATCGCACACCCAGATTACTCCAGTAATTTTCTGTCCAGTTTTCCTGACTTTAGTGTTCTTCCTACACAGAATTAGCAAAGTGATCTTCCTAAAGTACCACTTGTGTTGTAAAATTTCTCTGTTGCAAAACCTATAATGAGCCACTAGCCAGGACATTATAAGTGCCTCATTTCTCTATGGTTTTAAAATTTTATAATCTGGCGTATATTTCAGATCTTTCATTTTAATTTTCCATTGTCTCCTTGTATTATCTTACATGTCATGTTTTTCCCTCTACCAGCCCATCATTGTTCATGCACTTACCTGATCTCAAGCCCTTTTTCCTTTCCCTCTCCATCTGTTTTGCCTTAGGAATGACTGGTTGGAAGAATAAATCTCACACTAGCAAGCCGAAATAAAACCAGCATTATTTAATAATTCAGGGGTACATTATAGAGCCAAACAAATAAAATACAGCTCAATCACCTGACAGTAAAAGCCCTAGAAGCTACTAAAGAAGCTAACTAAAATGGCATCTCTTTCTGTCACTTTCTGAGGCTTTTCTTCTTTCTTTTATTTGGTGCTGGGATCAGGCCCAGGGCCTTGTTAATGTTAGGCACATGCTCTCAATCACCTTTCACCATTGCTGCCCACATTCCGGTTATATCATCTGACAATTCAAGCAGCCAGTGGAGTCTAACAGGAGTCTCTGGAGTTCTAACACAAATCTTCAGGAAAGAGATAACATCCTGACCTAATTAGTTTGGCCTGGAGATTGGTATTATGTGGTCCTCTGCCCAGCCAACTGAACTTTAAGAAGGAACATGGGAAGTCTCCTAAAAAAGGAAGTGTGCTCCAGAGAAGGAGGTGACATTTCTCATCTCCAGCTCAAATTTATCTGCCTCTTGTAATTCACATTACTGCCAGTTATGAGTTGTTTTATATTTCAAGATTTGTAGGGGAATCTTCTTGAATGTAGGGCTGATTTTTACAACAAATTTGTATTCTCCACAGCTTTAGAAAAAAAGTTGACATTGAAAAATGCTTATTTATATGACCACACTAAAATCCTTTCCTCACTTCATTCCCTCCTAATTATTGCAAAAGAACGTAAAGGGATGAAAATTTATCATCTTAAGTTTTAGATTTCTAAAATTTTCTTTTCTTTCCAGATTTTCCTGAAAACATGAAATGCCAAGAGAAAAATGGGACACAAACCTAAGCACATTGTTTTATATTTATGATTTGCGAGTTGGCATTTCATCACAGTGGCTGAATTCAGAGATAAACAGTACTATGTAAAGTGTATATAGAATGAAGACTGATTTTGTATAGGTTAGAATGATTGCTATGATCTTTGACGAATTTTTCTGCACTATTTGCACTAAAAATGTTTATTTATTGTTGATAAATCCTATCATATTTAAATTTCACTGTGATTCCTCTTATTGATTAAATGCCTATGCATGTAATTTTAGCTAGTTTTCAATATTTTATAAAACCTCTTAATTTAAATTTGTAGTTTTAATTTGAAGTTGCCTCATTTCTTTGTCAAGAATTGTGTGTTAGATTATTTTACTCTTCACCTCTTTTGAAAAACTATTTTCAACTGTGGCAGTATACTTTTTTTTTCTTTCTGGATGATAAAGCCAATTTATTTTTAACTATTTGTAGTGTCAGAAAACACCAAACCCCCCGATATGCCATCTTGAGTCATAACTTTTCATACTTACAATAAATCAAGAGAGTAAACCAGTTGCTTTTATAAATTGTTTTATTTTTAAAACTAAAGATGCATTTAAGAAGCAATACAAGTAAATATTTTATTTAATAAAAAAATACCAAGACAAACTTTTATGCTAGTATTTTTCAAATAAGTATCTGATGGGTATGTGTTTAGATTGTTATACTTTCTAACTTCCAAATGTTACCAATCTTTTTGTTAATAAATAGTAAATATAGATATTAAAAAGTCAATGAATTGTCCCAGCCTTCACTGTAAGTTAGACTTTCCTAAAGAAAAATACAGAGCAGGGTATTCACGTGTGCCACAACAGGCTATTTATTATCTAAAGGTTTTGCCATCCCTGATGTACAGTAATAAGTAAACTTAACATTTAAATTTTACACAATCCTAAATTTTAATGTATTTCACTGAATTTTCTCTTTAACTTGTTCTGCATTCAGCCATTTGTTGTTGTAACATTTGATAGGCTGTGATCTTCTCAGATGAAGACAGAAAATTCTAGCACTCCAAAATGTTCTGTCATGCCCCTTTGCAGATGGTACCACTTTCTCAAATACCACTATTCTCATTTAATCATCTTTTTGCCTCTTCATGAACTTCTTAAAAATAGATCTTAACATCGGAAATCTTGTATGTGCTTTCTTGCTTTTGAAATTACAGGTAGGCTAGTGTTGTATGATTAGAATTTTTGGGTTGTTTTCAGATTTTTTTTTCAGAGTTTGAACATTAAGAATAATGCAGTTATAAGAGCTGGGCATGGTGGTGCACACCTGTAATCCCAGCACTTGGGAGGCTGAGGCAGGAGAATTGCCACAAGTTCCAGGCCAGTCTGGTCTACACAGTGAGTTCAAGGCAGCCTGAACTTCATAGTGAGACCCTGTCTCAAAAAAAAAAAAAGAATAAAGCAGTTATGGACATTCTTGTAGGTATCTTTTAATGGCCATATGCACTCATTTCTCTTTAATATATACGTAGGATGTGAACTGGTGCATTGTAGGGTGGTTATGTACTTAGCCTTGTAGATTCTACAAAAAAACTTTTCTAGAGTGTATTGTTAATAAACATGAGACTTTTAATTTGTCTCAACTTGATATTGTGAATATTTTACATTTGAACCATTTTTTGAGAGTCACGGTAACCTGTACTTTCAATTTATATTTTTCTGTTTTTTAAATTTATTTTATTGGTACGTTTTAGGTGTACAATATAATTACATTCATCATTGGAAATTTGCACCTTTACATAATCTCTCTTGGTTCTTATTTTTCCCCCTTCCTCTGCCCTCCCTTCAACCCTTCCATCCCTCCCTATTTACAAAGACTTTGTTTCCATTTTTTTCATTTTCTCATATTAATTCCATTCCCTTCTTTCCTTTCCCCTCCCCCTCCCACTTCCTTTCCCCCCTTTGCCCCTTTTCTTCCTATTTCACATTATCTATTATACGTTTTAGTCCTTATTTACACTTTCAGTTTCTCACACTAGAGAAACTATTTGGTATTCACACATGTGTGTCCTATTTATTTCACTTAAGAGTATCGCCTCAGTGTGCATCCATTTAGCTGTAAATGTCTTTAATTTCTCATTTTTTATGGCTGAGTAGTACTCCATTTTATTAAAACCCCACATTTTCTTGATCCAATCTCCAGTTGATGGGCATTTGGGCTGCTTCCAAGTTTTACCTATTACAAATTGTGCCGCTATGAACATGGGTGCACATATATCACTGTGGTATGATTCTTTTAGTTCTTTTGGGAAGATACCCAGCAGGGGAATAGCTAGGTCAAATGGGACTTCCACTCCTAATTCTTTGAGGTATCTCAATACTGATTTCCACAGTGGTTGCACCAGTCTACACTCGGACCAGCAGTGGAGCATTGTTCTTTCCCCACAGCCCCGCCAGCATTTGTTATTGGTTGATTTCATGATAGCAGTCATTCTTTCTGGGCTGAGGTACAATCTCAGTGTTGTTTTCTTTTTGGTACCAGGGATCGAACTCGGGTCCTTGCACTTGCACAGCAGGCATTGAAACCACTAAGCTAAATCCCCCTCGCAGTGTTGTTTTCATTTGCATCTCTTGAATGACCAGTGATGTTGAACTTTTTTTCATATGTTTATGTGCTATTTCTGCTTCTTTTTCTGAGAAATGTCGTTCATTTCAGATGCCCATTTTTGGATTGGGTCTTTAAATTTGGGAGGTCTGATTTTTTCAAGTGCTTTATAGATTCTCAATAGTAGACCTTTGAGGGACAGCTGGTGAAAATATTTCCCGACATTGTGGGTTGTTTCTTCACACTGCTGGTGGTTTCTCTTGCTGTGCAGAAGCTTTTTAATAAGAAGAGATCCCACATGCTGATTGTGCAAGTTCACAGGCAACTGAGGTTGTGTTCATAAAATCTTTTCCTATACCATTGTCTTCAAGAGTTCTACTTAACCTCTGTTCCAGCTGACTCAGCGTTTCTAATTTACTATTTAGATCTTTAATCCATTTCCATTTTAGTTTAGTGCATGGTGAGAGATATAGGTCTAGTTTTAATCTTTGATAAGTTGAAACCCAATTTTTCCAGCACCATTTATTAAAGAGGCTACCTTTCCTCCAGTGAGGGTATTTGGTTCTTTTATCGAAGATGAGGTGGCTGAGTGTGTCTGGAGTTGTTTCTGCATCTTCTAATCTGTTTCACTGGTCCTCAGGTCTGTTTCTTTGCCAGTACCATGCTGTTTTTATCACAATAGCTTTGTAGTATAGTTTCAAGTTGGGGGTTGTAATAGCCCCTGCCATGTCTCTGTTACCTAGAATTGCTTTTGCTATTCTAGGTCTCTTCTTGTTCCAAATGAATTTTTGGATTGTTTTCTTAAGGTCTGTGATGTATGGTGCTGGGATTTCATTGGGATTGCATTGAATCTATATAGCAGTTTTGGAAGTATGGCCATTTTCACTATGTTGATCCTTCCTATCCAAAAGCAAGGGATGTCTTTCCATTTTCTGATATCATCTTCAATCTCCCTTTTCAGAGTGTTATAGTTTTCAGAGAAGAGGTCTTTGATTTCTTTTGTTAGGTTGATTCCTAGGTATTGCAGTTCTTGTAGGCTATTGTGAAAGGAATTGTTTGCCCTATTTCTGTCTCAGTGAGTATGTTGTTCATGTAGAGGAAAGCTATTGATTTTTGTGTGTTGACTCTGTATCCAGCTACTCTAGTGAATTAGGTTATTAAGTCTAGAAGACTTTTGGTGGATTTCTTGGGGTGTTCTATATAGAGTATCATGTCATGTGCAAATAATGACAATTTGACTTCTTCGTTTCCTATCTTTATTCCTTTTATTTCTTTCTCTTGTCTAATTGCTGTGGCTAATGTTTCCAAAACTATATTGAACAGAAGTGGTGATAGTAGACATCCTTGTCTTGTTCCTGATTTTAGTGTGAAGGATTTCTGGTTTTGACCGTTTAGTATGATATTGGCTGTTGGTTTTTCATAGATGGCTTTTATCAGATTGAGGTAGAGACCATCTATTCCAATTTTTTTGTAGGGTTTTTGTCATAAATGCATGTTGAATTTTTTCAAATGCTTTTTCTGCATCTATTGAGATGATCATATGGTTTTTGTCCTTAGCTCTTTTGATATAGTGTATTACATTGATTGATTTGCATATGTTGAACCATCCCTGCATCCCTGGGATGAATCCCACTTGGGCAGGGTGTATGATCTTCTTGATGATCTTCTGCATTCTATTTGCCAGTATCTTATTAAAGATTTTTGCATCTATGTTAATTAGGGAGATTGGCCTGTAGTTCTCTTTTTGGGTTGGGTCTTTCCCTGGTTTGGGAATCAAAGTAACACTTGCTTCCAGGAATGAATTTGGAAGTATTGCTTCCCTTTCAATTTCCTTGATGAGTTTAAAGAGTAGTGGCGATAGTTCTTCTTTAAATATCTTGTAAAATTCAGCAGTGAAGCCATCCGGACCTGGGCTTTTCATTGTTGGTAAATATTTTATTACATTTTCAATTTCACTCATTGTAATTGGGGTGTTTAGAATTTCTATATCTTCTTCATTTAACTTTGGCAATTTGTATGTATCTAGGAATCTCCATTTTTTCTGTGTTTTCCATTTTATTAGAGTACAGGTTCTCATAATAGATATTGATGATCCTCTGGATTTCTGCTGGGTCTGTTGTGACTTTACCTTTTTCATTCTTAATTGCATGGATTTGAGCATTTTCTTTCCTTTTTTTGATAAGATTAGCTAAAGGTTTATCGATTTTATTTATTCTTTCAAAAAACCAACTCTTTGATTCATTAATTTTTTGTATTGTTCTCTTAGTCTCCATTGCATTGATTTCTGCTCTGATCTTTATAAATTCCTTTCTTGTAGGAGCTTTGGGTTTGTTATCCTCTTCTTTTTCTAGGACCTTGAAGTTCTGCTTTAGCTTATTTATCTGAGTTCTCTCTGTTTTCCTAATATGGGGATTCACTGTATGAATTTCCCACATAGAACTGCTTTCATTGTGTCCCATAGATTCCTATATGTTGTACTGGCATTATCATTTACTTGTAGAAACTATCTGATTTCTTCTTTAATTTCCTCTGTGACCCATTGGTTGTTCAGGAGGGTGTTATTCAATTTCCATGTGTTGTGGGAATTTTGTGGTTTCTTATGTTACTGCCCTCTAATTTTATTTCACTATGGTCTGATAATATACAGGGGGTAACTTCAATTCTTTTACATTTACTTAAGACATGTCTTATGAGCTAGCATGTGGTCTGTTTTGGAGACTGACCCGTTTGCAGGTGCAAGGAATGTGTATTCTAATTTTGTGGGGTGGAACACTCTATAAACATCTATTAAATCCGTTTGTTCAATAGCTTGGTTCACTTTTAGAATTTTGTTGTTAATTTCTTCTCTAGATGATCTGTCTATTTGTGATAGTGGGGTATTGAAGTCCCTCACTATAATTGTATTAGTGCTTACTTGATTTTTCATATCCATTAATATTTGTTTTGTATAGTTGGGGGCATCCGTATTTGGTGCATATATATTTAGCATTGTCATCTCTTCCTCTTGGATTGTTCCCTTCACAAGGCTGTATTGACCATCTTTGTCTCTCTTAATTAGTTTTGGTTTGAAATCTACTTTGTCTGCAAGTAAGATTGCTACCCCTGCTTTTTTCTGTGTTCCTGTCACATGGAGAACTGTTTTCTATCCTTTCACTTTCAGTCTATGAATTTCTTTTTGAGTTAGGTGTGTTTATTGTATACAGCATATTGTTGGATTTTGCTTCTTAATCCATTCTGCCAGTATATTTCTTTTGATTAGTGAATTGAGGCCATTAACATTGATGGTTATAATTGATAGATATTGACTCATCCTTGTCATGATGTTTTGCTATTGTTGGCTCTTTTATTTCTTATTTTTCCCCCTTTCCCTTTAGTTTCTTACCTTGCCTGGTGGCTTCCCTCTGTTGGGCCTCATGGAGTTGTGACCTTCATTGTCTTTTTCTAAGATATTGTTTAGAATTGTTTCAAGGGCTGGTTTGATGTTCATGAAATTTCTCAGGTGTTCTTTTCCATGGACATATCTAATTTCCCCATCGATTT
This sequence comes from Heterocephalus glaber, assembly GCF_053883595.1. Classification (NCBI taxonomy): domain Eukaryota; kingdom Metazoa; phylum Chordata; class Mammalia; order Rodentia; family Bathyergidae; genus Heterocephalus; species Heterocephalus glaber. Next base: position 24,547,970 of record NW_028258308.1, on the reverse strand, counting down.
TGAAAGATAATTTTTCAGGATACAACAGTCTAGGTTGGAAATTATTTTCTTTTAGGGCTTGAAATACTTCACTCCAGGCTCTCCTTAACTTGAGGGTTTGTGTTGAGAAGTCTGCTGTGATTCTGATGGGTTTTCCTTTGTAGGTGATTTGTTTCTTTTCTCTAACTGCTTGTAGGATTTTGTTCTTCTGTTGGGTTTCTGGGATCTTGACTATTATTATATGTCTAGGTGTTGGGAGCAATGCTACATAATTCTAGAGAAAAATCATTTGAGTAGGCCTAGTTCTCCTGCCTACAGGCCAGCTACAACATTCCAGACATAATTGCATTTTGGCCTTGAGTCACAACTGAGACCTCAGTGATCCCTGGATGCTGTAATGCTCCAGGACAAGACCACACCTGCCAGAGAAGCCAGGGAGGAACCAAATCTTCATCTGCATAGTTCCTCATTGTTCTTAGATTTCCACTGCCCCCCAGTCGTTTGTTACACCTTTTTTATCCCAATGTAAAGTATTGAAAACTGCATTTTCACTTGTTACATCTGTTTCCCCATGTACTGAATAAAAGGTGCTGCAAGCTAGGGGGGCTTTTGTCTTTGCTGCCCAGAGCAGCACTGATCAGACTCAAAGCTCAGCTTCTTCTCATTTGTCTACCTTTCCTGTAATTCGCCCTGTGCTGCCATGGCTCGCAGGAGACTAGGACTTACTGCAGAGGTTCTGGTAACATCCCCTTCTCCTGTTCCCTACATGTAGGTATAGATTTTTTTTTTTTGATTGTGGCTAGTTGGAGTTCTATATGCCTCTTTTATCTATATGTCCAATTCTCCACCTTTGTCTGGGAAGTTTTCTACTATTACTTCTGTGAACGTTTTTTTTTTTTTTGGTACCAGAGATGGAACTAGGGTCCTTGCGCTTGTGCTTCTGCAGCAGGCAGCAAAACCACTGAGCTAAATTCCCGGCCCTGTGAACAGTTATTTTATGTAAATTGTACTTTCTCCTGTTTTTTCGTGGACTCCTATCAGTCTTATGTTATTCTTCCTTGCATCATCTAGCAGCTGTTGGATTGATTTCTCATGGTCCCTTGTAATTGTGAATCGATTTTTCTTTTTCTCTTCACTAAGTGTAATCTTTTCTTCTATATCTGAAATTCTGTCCTCACATTGGCTCATTCTGCTGTGTAGACTTTCAGTGGAGCTTTTAATCTCCTGGAAATCTGTTTGCATCTGTTTTATGGATTCCATTTGTTTCCTATGTTGGAATTCCATCATGTTCCTCAGCTCCTCTCTAGATTTATCAATCATGTCTTGCACTATGAGCACAATCTCTGGTGTTATCTGAGAAACTATTTCTGATTTCATTTTTTACAGATCCTCTTTTGTTACCAGTTCAGGGAGTCCAGGTGGTTGAGTATTAGAGTATTCTATCTCATTTTCCTTTGGGGTTGCTGTATGTGTCTTCTCATTTCGACCAGCATGGGGGGTGCTGTTGGCACCCGTGCGGCTCACCTCCTCTGTGCTGGGATTGGTGGAATGGCGGCTGGGAGGCCCCTTCCTCTGCACTGGGAGCCTCAATTTATTTTCTCAATTTTTTTTCTGATCACTCAGATTACTGATCTTTTCACATTTTCTTTTTTTTTTTTTTTTCAGTTTTGAACCCAGGGCCTTTACAATAAGCTACGTCTCCAGCCATTTTTTCATTTTTTTGTTTTGAGACAGTCTTTCTAAGTAGCTCAGGCTGGGTTCAAACTTTCAATCCTCTTGCCTCAGACTGCCAGAGTGTTGGAATTACAGGCGTGCTTTAAAACACCCACCTGCTTTTTCTTAGAGACCAAATTTTAAATAGAAAAGAACACTGTGAGAAACAAAGTGTACCCAGGCATTACAACCTCACTGAAATCATTTTATAAACTGCTTCTGCAATTTAGCTCAGAATAGTTATCTTGGGATTTCAGTTCATAGTCTCAGTCTTCATATCACTGGAAATGCATGCTCCTTGAATCTCTTAATTTTTTTTCTTAGCTAATGAATTTTAGATATGCTGTTATCTACATTTGTAAAGTCCTCCTCACTTATTTGTATTTTCCTCACATTATTTAATAATTTTTACAGTTGGAGATTTCAGATTCCATGTTCTTGAAAAGTTACAGAATTTTTGTAAATATTTGTTTTTAAATATTTTCAAATTTTAGTTGCATCCTGTCTCAGATACTGAGGCCACAGAAATATTTACTAATATAAAGTTTTATTACATTAGTAATCTATGAAATTGTCACTTTGTCTGTTGTGTATTATTTTACTTTTATATTCAAACCTTTTAGATATTTTTTGTTTGTTTGTTTTATGGTACCAGGGATCGAACTTGGGTCCTTGTACTTGTGAGGCAGGCGGTGAAACCTCTGAGCTAAATCCCCTGCCCTAGAAATTTTTAAATAGGGCTATTTATTAAAAGCATCATAGATCTCATCATGTCTTAATAAACCTCTGGTAAAAAGTAGGGAAAGGGCTGGGGATTTAGCTCAGTGGTTCCGTCGCTTGCCTTATAAGCGCAAGGACCCAAGTTCAATCCCTTTGCTTTCAGCAGGGAGAGATGAATGAGGCACATTTGAATTACCAAGATCTTTGGTACCATTTCTACTGGGTTTCATTTCTGCACAGAGTGGACTGTCCATTGTATCCAAACAATGAGCATTCAAAATTATGAGTTCTGTTGGAACTGATAGTCTGCCAGAATTGGAATAAAATCTATCCTGCCTTTGTAGAGGAAGAATTGAATCAGGATATGGTTGGCTTGGTGAAGAAACTGTCTTACAGTGCTGTTCTGTTGGAGGTGATAGGAGCCGAGTGTCAGAAGGTGCTCTCTGAGTTAACTCATCACACAGCTTGAGTCTCCTTTTTCATTGCTAATGTTACAGTCCAGGGGGTTCACTGCACCTCTGGAGTCTCTTCTTCCTCCCTCTGAAGGCAAAGGTGAGTCTGAGTGGCTCTTTGCACAAGGTTGAAAGACAGCCAAAAGGTTTCCTTGCAGATGATGGCGATCTAGGAAATACCCTCTTCCAAATGTGGTATTTGAAGCACCAAGTGAATAAGGATAAGGATCTTTCAAATTCATATTTAAAGTCTTGTTTCAGTTAGTTTTTGTCTGTTGTGAGCATTTTCTGTCTTAAATCATGAAGGTTCCTTTCAGCAGTCCAAGGTGCCACCCAGTTAGCATGTGCTTCTCTGATGGGAGATCATTCTGCCTTTGATAGAAATGAATGGGTCCTTTTCTTTTTCAGTATCTTTGGCTTGATTTCTATAGGTTTCTAGCTCTTTCGCTGTGTGGCTGATATTTTCTTCTAGTTTGGAAAGTTTCCCCTTTTAACCAGTAACTTCCCTCTACTGTCAATTTCCTTTAGAGTTTGATTACATTTTCTTGATACAGTTCAATCATTACTTTCAGTTTCTGCTGAAGCTTCTGTTTCTCATTTTCAAACTGTATTTTCTGGCTGCAAACATGCTCATGTGGAGTGGAGATTTTTAATATATTCTGTAAGATCTTCGTTTTATCTGCTTCAGATAACTGAATATGATTTTGGTTTCTTTCTCTTTCTAAAGTTGTAAAGAAGCGTTTAACTTAGCAACATAAACCAGTTTCTCCAAAGCCCCTTTTGGCTGATGGTCTAAATGAGGACCATTTCCTGATTCATGCTTCATTTCCAGTTCCAAGTTACCATCCTCTGTGAAATCTTCTCCCATGCAGCAGTCCAGTCTTTCATCTTGAGCAAATATTTACAGACTTAATGTGGTTTTTTTTTTCTCATGTAGAACTTGTACCACATGTACTTTATAGTCTTCCAATGTTATTTTCTGTTAACATTCATTCACTTGCTCTTTCCATGCTGCAGCTTCTTGTAAAAGCTGTTTCTGGCTTTCCTAAAGTTTGGAATTTTCATCCAAAACATCTGTTTCTGCTCCCTTAAGTCATTCTTCACTGATTTCAAATATCCTCAAGATGGGTTTGCCTTTAGCTACTTGTAATGTGAGGGATTTTGCTTCATCTATTAGGGACTGTATTCATTTGGAAATATCTGCCATCAATTCATGTTGTCCCGAATGTCTAGTTAAGTTTCTTTTAGCTTTTACCAGAACGAGTGTTTCCCCTTGAAGTTTAGATCTGACCCTCCCTGCTTTCTCAGGCTGCCTCCAAACTGTTTCTGTTGACTCCTCAAAGTGAGCATCTTTAAAGACACTAAATGACACATCCATTAAATGACACTAAACCTTTGAATAAGGCTTTCTCAAGTAGTTTACATGTTTGCTCAGTTCAAAAAGCTGTAGAACAAGTTTTTTTCTCTTCTCACATCAAGCTGTCTTCTGACTGAAATCTTCTCCATAAAATTTGAGACCAGCAAAAAAACCAACAGCTGTACATATCTCCAATTCCCATGATAAACCACAGGGATCAGGCCCTGGTAGACACTTCAGGCAGTACTAACAACCCTGGGTAGTCCTTCTGGGACTGGCCCCCAGGGCTGCCCCATGGCTCATGCCTGGTTTGGCAATTGCCATGGCCACCAAGCCCTGGCCTGAAACTCTAGTTTGGTTTAGAACCTGTTGCACCTGGCAACCAGAGAAGACTACTGCTGAGCCAACTTGTGGAGAAAGCAACCCCAGGGGACTAGACACTGGCAGGCATCATGTGCTCTTGCTACCCACTGTGGAAGCCTCAGACTCCCTTGTGTTTTACATCCTGGTTCAGCACAGATTTTGAGCCAAGTCCATGAGCCAAAGTATGTGCAGTCCCCATGCCACCAACCTCCCTAGTTTTGTCTAGGCTGCTACAGGAAGGCCAAAATGCTTTTTGTGACACTGTAGATTCAAACTATAATAAATCTGTTAAAAAAAAAAAAAGGGCTACTTTTAGACCAAATACTTTATTATAAATAATCCTGCAAAGAAGAAAAATTGTTTCCTTACAAAATGACATGGTTACTGATACCACAAGGAGACACGGATTTTAATCTGAAAGTTGAGAATATCTGTGTATCCATCTGTCTCCCTGTCTGATGTTCCCGATACGTTTCAGAAGTATTGGTCAAGAAAATGCTAAAGAAAATTGATAAACTCTAAAATACAAAAGCTGAGGAATGTGTTCAATTATGCTTAGAAATGTATTAAAGTAGAAAAATTTCTATAGAGATCTGAAAATGAGTAGACGAGTGAAAGTAAACAACTTAAAGGTACCCAAAATTCTGCTCATCACTAATCTTAGAAGGAAATGCTTAAGATTGGCTTCGATGAGCAAGGCTATTTCTCTATCGCCCTCTGGTGGAATCTGGCAGACTTCAGGGCTTTTCCAATAAGCAAACCTGGACGCGTGCGCCCTCTGGTGGATGCGTTTGGGGTTTGTCTAACAGTGCTGTTGAGCCACCTACTTGCTGAAGACTAGGCGGGAGTTTGACGAGCCAGAGGGTGAACTGAATCATTTATCTCCACCAAATGTCTGTAGGGGACCTGACAGGGTTTGAAGGCCTGGGACGACCAATCCTGGCTCTGCGCACTGGGCTAGGTCTGCCGGAGATGGGGCTAGGGAAGGGGTTGGTGGCTCAGACAGGAGCTGTCACACAGGGCACTGACCTTGGGCAACTTTACAAGTCATTTCAATTCCAAAATCGTCTGTTGTGTCATTTTCCTAGGGAGACATGAGTAATGGACAGGAAACAATCAGAGATAACATAAAATGTAATAAGGTATCAAATTTTGGGTTGCAGATGTCAGAGTGCTCCAGGAATGGGTGGTGATATAATGTGAAGTTGGCGTGGAAGACTAATATAACCTGAGTGTGCTTTCTGCACAGTGTGTGGGGGGGGGGGGGGGGCGTGTCTTGAGACTGGCTGCTGTAGCGAAGGTTCCTTCTCCTGCCTTTTCCAGTTTCTCTCAGTTGGATAATTCTCCCCTTTCTATCCTCCATCTCTGGGTAATCTGTTTTTAAAATTTTATTTTATTGGTACATTTTAGGTATACAATAAAATGACATTCATCATTGGAAATCTGCACCTTTACATAATCTCACTTGGTTCTTATTTTTTCCCCATTCCCCTGCCCTCCCTTCGACCCCTCCATCCCTGCCTATGTAAAGACTTTGTTTCCATTTTTTCATTTTCCCATATTAATTACATTCCCTTCTTTCCTTTACCCTAGCCCTTCCACTTCCCCTCCCCTTTGCCCCTTTTCTTCCTATTTCACATTATCTATTATACGTTTTAGTCCTTATTTACACTTTCAGTTTCTCACACTAGAGAAACTATTTGGTACTTACTCATGTCTGTCCTATTTATTTCACCTAAGAGTATCACCTCAATATGCATCCATTTAGCTGTAAATGTCTCTAATTTCTCATTTTTTATGGCTGAGTAGTACTCCATTTTATTAAAAAACCACATTTTCTTTTTTTTAATTATTTTTTTTGGTACCAGGGATCAAATTCAGGTCCTTGCACTTTCGAGGCAGGCAGTGGAACCACTGAGCTAAATCCCCAGCCCTAAAACCACATTTTCTTTATCCAGTCTCCTGTTGATGAGCATTTGGGCTGCTTCCAAGTTGTAGCTATTACAAACTGTGCTGCTATGAACATGGGCACACATATATCACTGTGGTATGATTCTTTTGATTCTTTTGGGAAGATACCCAGCAGGGGAATAGCTGGATCAAATGGGACTTCCATTCCTAATTCTTTGAGGTAGCTCCATACTGATTTCCTCAGTGGTTGCACCAGTCTACACTCTGACCAGCAGTGGAGTAGTGTTCCTCTTTCCCCACAGCCCCACCAGCATTTGTTATTGGTTGATTTCATGATAGCAGTCATTCTTTCTGGAGTGAGATGGAATCTCAGCGTTGTTTTCATTTGTATCTCTCTAATGACCAGTGATGTTGAACATTTTTTCATATGTTTATTTGCTATTTCTACTTCTTTGTCTGAGAAAAGCCTGTTCACTTCAGATGCCCTTTTTTGGACTGGGTCTTTAAATTTGGGAGGTCTGATTTTTTTAAGTGCTTTATAGATTCGAGATAGTAGACCTTTGTCTGAAGGACTCCTGATGCAAAAATTTTTTCCCACATTGTGGGTTGTCTCTTCACACTGCTAGTAGTTTCTCTTGCTGTGCAGAAGCTTTTTAGTAAGAAGAAATCCCACTTGTTGATAGTTTGTGCTAGTTCACCAGCAACTGAGGTTTTGTTCATAAAATCTTTTCCTACACCAGTGTCTTCAAGAGTCCTACCTAACCTCTGTTCCAACCAGTTCAGCATTTCTATTTTAATATTTAGATCTTTAATCCATTTCCATTTTAGTTTAGTGCATGGTGAGAGATATAAGTCTAGTTTAATCTTTGGCAAATTGAATCCCAATTTTTCCAGTACCATTTATTAAAGAGGCTATCTTTCCTCCAGTGAGGGCATTTGGCTACTTTGTCAAATATGAGGTGGCTGAGTGTGTCTGGAGTTGTTTCTGTATCTTCTAATCTGTTTCACTGGTCCTCAGGTCTGTTTCTTTACCAGTACCATGCCGTTTTTATCACAGTAGCATTGTAGTGTAGTTTCAAGTTGGGGGTTGTGATATGCCATGCCATGTCTCTGTTACCTAGAATTGCTTTTGCTATTCTGGCTCTCTTCTTCTTCCAAATGAATTTTTGGATTGTTTTCTTAAGGTCCGTGATGTATGGTGCTGGGATTTCAATTGGGATTGCATTGAATCTATATAACAGTTTTGGAAGTAAGGCCATTTTCACTATGTTGATCCTTCCTATCCAGAAGCAAGGGATGTCTTTCCATTTTCTGATATCATCTTCAATGTCTCTATTCAGAGTGCTATAGTTTTCAGAGAAGAGGTCTTTGATTTCTTTTGTTAGGTTGATTCCTAGGTATTTCAGGTTTTTTGGATGCTATTGTGAAAGGAATTGTTTGCCCTATTTCTGTCTCAGTGAGTATGTTGTTCATGTAGAGGAAAGCTATTGATTTTTGTGTGTTAACCTGGTATTCAGCTACTCTACTGAATTTGGTTATTAAGTCTAGATGACTTTTGGTGGCATTCTTGGGGTCTTCTATATAGAGTATTATGTCATCTGCAAATAATGACAATTTGACCTCTTCAATTCCTATCTTTATTCCTTTTCTTTCTCTTGTCTAATTGCTGTGGCTAATGTTTCCAAAACTATATTGAACAGAAGTGGTGATAGTGGACATCCTTGTCTTGTTCCTGATTTTAGTGTAAAGGATTTCAGTTATTGACCATTTAGTATGATATTGGCTGTTGGTTTTTCTTAGATGGCTTTTATCAGATTGAGGTAGAGACCGTCTATTCCAGCTTTTTGTAGGGTTTTTATCATAAATGCATGCTGGATTTTGTCAAATGCTTTTTCTGCATCTATTGAGATGATCATATGGTTTCTGTCCTTAGCTATATTGATATAGTGTATTATATTGATTGATTTGAGTATGTTGAACCATCCCTACATCCCTGGGATGAATCCCACTTGGGCAGGGTGTATGATCTTCTTGATGATCTTCTGCATTCTATTTGCCAGTATCTTATTAAGGATTTTTGCATCTATGTTCATTAGGGAGATTGACCTATAGTTCTCTTTTTCAGTTGGGTCTTTCTCTGCTTTGGGGATCAAGGTGATGCTTGCTTCCAGGAATGAATTTGGGAGTATTGCTTCCCTTTCAACTTCATTGAAGAGTTTAAACAGTAGTGGCAGCAGTTCCTCTCTAAATGTTTTGTGTAATTCAGTGGTGAAGCCATCAGGACCCGGGCTTTTCTTAGTTGGTAAGTTTTTAATGACATTTTCAATTTCATTGATTGATATTGGGTTGTTTAGAATTTTAGGTCTTCTTCATTCAACTTTGGTAATTCATATGTGTCTAGGAATCTGTCCATTTCTTCTGTGTTGTCCATCTTATTGGTGTATAGGTTCTGGAAGTAGGTATTGATGATCCTCTGGATTTCTGCTGGGTCTCTTGTCATTTCACCCTTTTCATTCCTAATTGCATGGATTTGGGCCTTTTCTTTCCTTTTTCTGATGAGGTTGGCTAAGGGTTTGTCAATTTTGTTGATTCTTTCGAAGAACCAATTCTTGGCTTCATTGATTTTTTGTATCGTTCTCTTAGTCTCCACTGCATTGATTTCTGCTCTGATCTTTATAATTTCCTCCCTTGTATGAGCTTTGGGTTTGTCCTGCTGTTCTCTTACTGGAAACTTGAGGTTCAGCATCAGATTGTTTAATTGGGCTTGTTCTGTTTTCCTAATATGCATATTCACTGCTATGAATTTCCCTCGTAAGACTGCTTTCATTGTGTCCCATAGATTCCAATATGTTCTATTGTCATTGTCATTTAATTGGAGTAGCTGTCTGACTTCTTCTTTAATTTCCTCTGTGACCCATTGGTTATTCAGAAGTGTGTTGTTCGATTTCCACGTGTTTATGAAATTTTTGTGGTTTCTTTTGCTATTGATCAATTACATCACACTATGGTCTGATAATATACAGAGGATAACTTCATTTCCTTTGCACTTATTTAAATATGTCTATGAGTGAGTATGTGGTCTATTTTGGAGAAAAACCTGTGTACAGCTGAAAAGAATGTGTATTCTGATTTTGCGGGGTGGAAGACTCTGTAAACATCTGTTAAGTTCATTTGTTCAAGAGTTTGATTGAGTTCTAGTATTTCATTACTAATTTTTTGTCTAGTTGATCTATCTATTTGTAACAATGGGGTATTGAGGTCCCCCACTACAATTGTATTAGTGCATATATACCTTTTCATGTCTGTTGGTATTTGTTTTATATAGTTGGGTGCACTAGTGTTTGGTGCATAGATATTTATGATTGTCATCTCTTCCTCTTGGATTGTTCCCTTTACAAGGATGTAGTGTCCTTCTTCGTCTCTCTTAATCAGTGTTGGTTTGAAATCTACTTGATCTGCAAAGAGGATAGCTACTCCTGCTTTTTTTCGGGTTCCCGTCGCATGGAATATTGTTTCCCACCCTTTAACTTTTAGTCTATGAGTTTCTTTTTGAATTAAATGTGTTCCTTGTATGCAGCATATTATTGGATCTTGATTCTTGACCCTTTCTGCCAGTCTATTTCTTTTGATTGGTGAGTTGAGACCATCAACATTGATGGTTATAACTGATATGCATTGACTTATCATTGTCATGACTTTTTCTTTTTATTGGATTCTCCCCCTTTGCATTTAATTTCTTGTCATGCCTGATGGATTCATTCTGGTGGGCTTCCTGGTGTGGTGATCCTCATTGTCTGTTCCTAGGATATTGTCTAAAATTTCTTGGAGTGCTGATTTGGTATTCATGAAGTTCCTAAGGTGCTCTTTGTCATGAAAGTATCTTATTTCTCCATCAATTTTGAAAGATAGTTTTGCAGGGTACATCAATCTGGGTTGGAGGATGCTTTCTTTCAGGGCTTGTAATACATCACTCCAAGCTCTTCTTGCCTTGAAGGTTTGCTTTGACAAGTCTGCTGTGATTCTGATGGGCTTTCTTTGTATGTGATTTGTTTCTTTTCTCTAACTGCTTGTAGAACTTTGTTCTTCTTTGTTTCTGGAATCTTAACAATTATATGCCTATGTGTAGATTTTTTTTTGATCAAGGCTAGTTGGAGTCCTGTATGCCTCACTTATCTGTATATCAAGTTCTTTTCCCCTGCTTGGGAAGGTTTCTGCCATTACTTCTGTGAACAGTTTTTTAAATGTTGTTGGCACTCTCTCCTGTTTCTTCATAGACTACGATCAGTCTTGTTATTCTTCTTTGCATCATCTAACAGCTGCTGGATTGATTTCTTGTGGTCTCTTACAATTTTGAAGCAATTTTTCTTTTCCTGGTCACTAATTGCAATCTTATCTTCTATATCTGAAATTCTGTCCTCACAGTGGCTCATTCTGCTGTGTAGACTTTCCATGGCGTTTTTAATCTCCTGGAAATTTGTTTGCATCTGTTTTATGGATTTGATTTTCTTATGTTGGGATTCCATCATGTTCCTCAGTTGCTCTCTAGATTTATTAATCATGTCTTGCACTGTGAGCACAATCTCTGCTGTTATCTGAGAAATTATTTCTGATTTCATTTTTTCTCTTTTTTTTTTTTTTTTTTTTTTTTTTTTTTTGGTACTGGGGATCAAACTCAGGTCCTTGCCGCTTACACAGCAGATGGCAAAACCACTGAGCTAAATCCCCGGCCCTCATTTTTTCTAGATCCCCTTTTGTTATCAGTTGAGGGAGTCCAGGTGCTTGAGTATCAAATTGTTCCATCTCGTTTCCCTTTGAGGTTGCTGTAGGTGGTCTGGAAGTCTTGTTTTGACACTTGTTTACATGTCTTCTCATTTCACGGGGGGGGGGGGTGCTGCTGAAGCCCACATGGCTCACCTCCTCTGCTCTGGGAGTGGTGCCATGGCAGCCTGGGGGCTGCACTGGGGGCTCCCAGAAGCCTCCTCCTCTGCGTTAGGAGCAGTGGCATATTCTGGGTAATTTTTTTAAAAGAAATTGTTTCTTACGATTAAACCCTTTCTATTCTCCAGCACAGGGCAGCCCATTTCGTTGGGGTGTTGACAGATAAAGGAAGGAAATCTTAGCATCACTTAATAATCTAGCCTCTATTCCCACTACTGAAACCCTGACATTTGAATACTGGTGCACTGAAGTTTAGGAAATTTTTGCATGGTCTGTGCTTGTTCCTGCTACCTGTAATGCTTCTCCTTCCTTCTATTCCTCCTCTTGTCCATTTTTCAAACTTTAAGACAAATGCAGGCTTCATTTCCTCCAAAAAATTATCTGTCAATGACCTCCTGCATTTTCCCAAATATCCTACATTTCTCCTGTATCCCTTAATTATTTAATTTTTAAAGGCCCCAAACCCTTGCCTCTTTATGCTTGTTTCACCTACAGTGCATACCTGTCTTTTAAAGTATTAGAGTTTTAAAGGCTGAGATGAATTCTTGGGAGAAAGAGAGCAGACAGTTAGGGGTGTGACTTGACTAGGGATGGTGTGGAAATGGAGAAAAACTCAATAGGCCAGGAGATACCATGACATGGAGCCCATTAGAAGTCCATTCCTTAATTATTTCTCCACCTTCTCTTTGAAAGCCTCTGGTTGGGGCATACAAAAGATGCTTCTTACTGGAGGCCTGATATTCAAGGCTTTCATTTAAGTAAATAATATGCAGCAGTTCAGCATAAGCTTCTGGAACCAGATTGCTCAGGTAGACAAACCTTGCCTCTCTCTTCATAAGATGGCTGACTTCAAGCAAGTTGCTAACCTCCATATAACTGTTCCTCAGCTCTAAGTGGAAATATAGCTGCTCATAGGGATGCATGCCTGTAATCCCAGGACTGTGAGAAACTGAGTCAGGAAATTGAATGTTCAAGGCCACCTTGGGCAACTTTGCAATTTAGGGAGACTTTGTGTTAAAATAAAAACCACAGGGCCAGCTCAGTGCAAAGGCCCTGAGTTAAGCACCAGTACCAACACACACACACACACACACACACACACACACACACACACACACACACAGCATAAAGGAAATGCAAATGCTGTTCTCACTAATTATAATGTAGATTAAATAGTATACAATTTTTCCATATCAAATTTTAAAGCATTTTTAAAAGAGTATGTTTTAAAACTTCATATAAAAATTATCTTAATTTGAGATAAGAATATTCATCAATGCAGCTTTTTCTAGAAAGTGGTTTGACAGCACATGATAGCTTTAAAGGTAACATCCTGCCATCCAGTAACCTCCTTTCCTGGGATTTTCTCCTAAAGATAATTCAGTGATTTTTCTATACCAAAGATATCAGTAGGGCTTTGTATAATGGCAGGAAAATAACTTTTAACCCATTTTAATAGAATAACTTACAGATGCCTTAAGTAGCATACTTGAACAACAAACACATTTGGAACATGTTTGCACATATATAAAATATAAAATACATAATGTAAGATATTATGTAACATACCGTATGTTTCCATTCACAAACAAAATGTAAAATTATATATAAGCATTGCAGTGTCCAACGTGTCAGAAGCTAGTCACATGTAGCTTTTGAACATTTGAAATATGTCTAGTCAGAATTTTTATACTTTATATTTTATAATTAGGGTTATAGATATATACATACCCACATACATGCCCATACTGCTTTTAGTTTCATATTTAATTTTTTGTCTCGGCTTTTACACACCTGTTAAAACCCGGGCCCAGAAATCCCCTCCGCCCCCACCCCTTCCTGAGGGCGGGAACTCTGCGCCCAGGGTGCGGCCATGCCCACATGGGCCGGGCTGAGGCCGGGTCCAACCACTGCCTGCTCTCGGGGTTGGGGGTCCAGTGGCCCAGCAGCACCCTGGTCTCAGCGCGGGCCCTGCTTCCCTTTCTGCGGGTCTTGCCTCCAGCCTGACCCTCCCTCGTCCTGCCGCCTTTCCCAGACTAGCGCCGGCGCTTTTTTCCTCCCTGTCTCCTCCTCCCCACCACCACCCCACCCCGCGTCTCGCAGGCTGGGGTCTGGTTGCTGGGTCCTTAGGTGGCCGGGTGGGCCTCTGCCCCGCCCAGGCCAAGCCTCTGCGGGGGTCTGTGGGAGCCGTCCTGGCTGCTGGAAGGATGCTGGGCCAAAGTCCCCTCACCTTCGCCCTTGGGGCGTGGCTGTCGCCTGAGGAGAGGCGCTGAGGGGCGCGTGCGGGCCTGGGCGCGGGTGGGGAGCGCGGGCGCTAGGAGCCTGGTCTCCGGGCATCCTCCCTCGGGTCTGGAGCACCTAGCGAGGGTGTGGGTTCAAACCCAGACCGCTGGTGAGCCCCACAATGCCGCTGTGAACGTTTGCGTACAAGTTTGCGTGGATATGTTTTCCTGTCTCTGAGGGATATACAGTGGACCCTCAAGTTACCCCGGGCCTGACATACGACCAACTTGGGTCGATTAGGTTAATGGAAGATTCATCTGCCTCTTGTTATCTATAGCATGTACCCAGGTAAACATCCAGATCTCAGCTGTATTGACTTACAACCAGTCCTTGCTCAGGGACCATAAGTCAAGGGTCCACTGCGTTAGTTCTAATAAGTTTTTTTTTAATTAGATTCCCTAGGGTTTTCTGCATATAATGGTGTGTACTTCTTGTCCAGTTTAGATGCTTTTTATTTCATTTTCTTGCTTATTTGTCTTGGTTAGGACCTCCATATATCATTATCCCTCTACTGTATTTTCTTACTCTCTTCAGTTCTAGGCACTTTTACTCTTGCTTAGTGTTGATAACATATCTGTAACTCAGTTTTCTGTGCTTTGTGTATGTTTATCCTATGAAAATAGTAAATGGTATTTTGGTTATTGTTTAGTGGTCTGTGGTTATGTTTATTTTCCTGTAATTCTAAAGCCCAAACTCAATGGCTCTTAAAAATATTTATCCAGAGTTATGTAATGTTTTAGTTTCCTTCATATTTATATCATGTCTTGTACAGATATGTCCCTTGAAGTTCCTAACTGCTTTTTCTTATTAGAAGGAAAAGCCAAACCTATGCTGTCATCACTGTGTCCTACATATTTTCTGGCTACTGATATATTCTTCAAACATTTATCCATTCTTCCGGAAACCTACTGAATTCCTGTTAGGGTTGGCACCATTTTGTTATTTGCACCGTACATTTCCCGGTACCATTTTAAGTGTCATATGTACCAGTGTACCGTGACATTTTATCTTTAAAAAATTACCAATGCAAAAGAAAAAAAAAGCAAGGGGTACTTCAGATGTTGTGCTTTTTAGACAAAGTGGTGTGTGGATTATTTTGAAATTGAATTAGATGCCAAATCATTGTCTTTATTATAGAATGGTACTGGAGTTGTGTTAAAAGAATACATGTGGAGGGCCGGGGATTTAGCTCAGTGGTTCCGGAGCCTGCCTTGCAAGTGCAAGGTCCCTGGTACCAAAAAAAAAAAAAAAATGTGTGGACATCACTAGATTAAGCACTCATCACAGTATTTCTGAATCAGGAAAGCAATGGTCAGAAAAACAATAAAATGTAAAACACAGTGTCCCATGACAGTAGAATATATTTACACATTTTAAAAAGTAAAATGAGGCCAGGTGTGGTAGCCCATGCCTATAATTCTAGCTTCTTGGGATGCAGGAGGATCACAAGTTCAAGTCCAGCAGGAGCAAGTTAGCAATACCCTATCTCAAAAATAAGAAAAGGCTGGGGCTGTAGCTGTGGCATGTAGCTCATACATGAGACCTGCATCCAATCCCTAATACCACTGCCAAAAAAAAAAAGTAAAATGATGCTACAACCAAAGTAAGTCTCCAAGTGCCTTATATTTTAGCAATTGAGGAAAGTCATTTACCAATGGAGATTTAACTAAATGGTTGATTGTAGCAGCACAAGAAATAAGTCCAGAGAAAATTGTTTGACATGTCTTTAAGTGGAACAGCTGTCCAGAACTTTGGAAGCAACATAACAAGGCAAATGGTTTTAAGTGGTTTTCCTTGCTCCCAATTAAAGAACAAGGCAAATGATGTTGAATGGTTTTACTTGGCTTTTGTAGTTATTGATACTAGTCATTTGTTGTTTATTAGCAATCAATGCCAAATGTGAAATGACTGAAGAATTAGCATCTATAAAGTCTGTGTGTTCAAAGAAGTTGAGAAAATAATTCAGTGTAAAGTTATAATTTGGTAAGATATATAACAATTGACAGTGGTAAAAAATATCTGTGAACAAAAAAAAACTAAGTTGAGCAAATTTACTAAACTTGAGAAAATGCAAGATATTTAAAGCATATTAGTTGTTTATTGCCAGAAACGTTGTAGAAAATACAATCTGATGTGTTGTTGAGATAGGAATGTAAACCATGAACTTCTTTTGCATGTGGGCTGAAACATTATCAATTCTGTGAGTTTTTGTTAGAAATAGATGCTGAATTCCTGACTTTCCCATATGATATAACCATTAGTAGGCTTGGTATCAGTAAACTTTTGCCTAATTTTTGAGCTCAAATTTGAGATTGAATTTTTTAACAAGACGTTCCTCAGCCACTATTACTGAATGTGAATGGCTTTAGAAATCAGCTTTTGCTATATACTTGATACTGTTTAATTCAGCTCCACATCACAAGGCAAACCTTTCCTTAAATGAGACACTTACATTATGCTATGATCATTTTAAAAGCAGTTAATATTTGAATCACAGGTGATGTCAAATTACTGTATATACTCCCTGTGCTATTGAAAGTTAAAACAAGATCTGAGGTTTCCATTCCTACACAGATATACAGCAGATATATTTTGGAGCTTAAGCTATAATTCCGATACTTTTCCTTCTTCCTACTCTCCCTTCTCTTGTAGATTTATATGTATATACATGTGCTATTTTCCAGTACGGGGATTGAACACAGAGCTTTCACATTGAGCTACATCCCCAGCTCTTTCTGCTTTTTTTTTGTTTTTTTTTTTTTTTGGTACCAGAGATCGAACTCGGGTCCTTTCGCTTTCGAGGCAGGCGGCAGAACCACTGAGCTAAATCCCCAGCCCCTTTTTCCCAGCTGTTTCTACTTTTTTATTTTTCAAACAGGGTCTCAAGTCACTAAGTTGCCCAGGCTGGCCTGGGACTTACAACCCTTCACCACCAGACCCCCAGAGTGCTGAGATTACAGGCATGCATCACCACACCTACCTTGATTTATCTTTTTTAAATGACAATTATTTTGCTCAATATGGTAATCCCAGCTACTATGGGACACTGAGGCAGAAAGACTGAAAGTTCTAGGCCAGCCCAAACAACGTAGAGAGATCCTGTGTCAAAATAATAAAACCTGCTGGGATGTAGCTCAGTATTCCTTTGATTCATTCCCTAGTACTACAAAAAAAAATTTTTGTTGTTGTTGTTTTACTTCTGCAGTACTGGGTCTCTAGAGGAAAGGAAGAAAACATACTTGCCAGCTTGAACCAACAGTGAAACAGTCACAATCTGTGTCAACTTTTTTGGATAATTTTATCGTAGGAGAAAATTCAATTTTGCCCTTAAGCCTGAACAACTCTCCCTGTATCATCGTCATTCATTCATTGTCTACAGTAGTAACCTGTGTTGGGGCTGCGCTCACATCCTCCCGGAGAGTGTGTCAGTAAAGAGAGACACAATGATAATGGTAATGGAGATTTGTACAAAGGTTGTAGGAGTATAGAGGGGATGACTTTTTTTTTTTTTGGTACCGGGGATCGAACTCAGGACCTTGCACTTGCAAGGCAGGTGCCGGAACCACTGAGCTAAAGCCCCAGCCTGGGATGACTATTTTCGTATGGGAAGTAGAAGAAGACTGCAAAAATGACAATATTTGAAGTGGATATTAGAAGTTAAAACTAGAAATTCCCCAGGTTAGGGAAAGGGCATCCCAGGAAGAGGGCATAGCATGACCTGGGCATGGAAGGGTGAGAGGTCACTGGAGGTGTCTGCATTAGGAGAAGTGTCAGAGATGAGGCCGGGATGATAAACTATGGGCAGATTATGAAGGACCCGGTGCACTATGCCCTGAAAATCCAGTTTGGGATGCAAATGCCAGGACAAGTACAAGACTTGGCTTAGAAATTTAGGTGATATCACATCCTATCAAGTCATTTTCTTGGGTGATAAGTTAGCTTTTCTAATAGAAACACTTTCCATCTACATTCTTGTTTACTCAATATATTTGTAATATAAAAGCTAAAATATAACAAGTGACACTTCTACAAATTAAATTGAGACCTTAATACTTGAAGATTTTAGAAGTTATCTTGAGAGGACACAGATTTTTTTTAACTCCCTTTATGTGTACTTTATATGTATCTGAATTGATTACCCTGAAAACTATAAACCTTCCCTGAATAGGAACTTAATTGATTCTGCATTGCTCTGTGTGTGTACATGCATATGTACATGCATGCATGCACACACATATACACACATACTGTACACACCTAAATTCACTCACCTTTAAGCATGTACAAACTGTACATGTATGTTTCTTTCCTTGGGATTTCTGCCGGATTTCTTCCTGACTGGCTTGGTTTCCTACACCAGAATCCTCAGCTCTGCTCTAATCCTTTTCTTCTCTGAACTATAAATGGATCTGGAGATCTGGGAGAGAAAAATGGCATGTGTGTGCATTTGAATGACAGTCCTGTTCCTGTAGGTCATCCTTTTCAGTCAAGTGCATAGATTTTTGTGGCATGCATGGGCATCTGTGAGGGAGGAAGGAGATTCCTGTTCGCCCAGCCTGGCCAGTCACTTCGGTGCAGGTATCCAGGAACCATGGTCTCATCACCCTTGTGTCCCGCTGAATCCACTGAGCATTTCTTTTCTGCTGCTCCCTGGGTGCTCAGTCTCTGGTCTTCTGCTTGCACATGTGTGGGTTCTGTCACCTGAACTAGATTCCATGCCACCTGGTGAGCCATGCAGGTTTGAGCATATGATTGATATTATGATGACCTGGACACAGAAAATTATAAGTCTCAAAATGATTAAGTGATATTGTTTGCAATAAGTAGGAAAACATATTATGGTAATTACTATTGATTGAGCGCTGGTGCTACTAAGTATTTTTTTCTTGTAGTTCATGTAGTCCTCACTACCTTCATAAGGTAGATACTTTTCTGTAGAAAATGGAGGTGCAGGTGTTAAATACTGAGAAATTTTTTAAAAATATTTAATGAGAGGCAAAATGGGGGATCATGTGAAACTAGTTGTTTAAAAAATTTTGTTGATCAGATTAACCAGTTCTCCCAAAACATTAGCGGGGGTTTTATTATAAACGTTTTTGAAGTCTCACTAGTCCCACAAAATTGTAATCCCCTACTGTAGTGAGCTCATTTTCTCTCCATTTTCTTTCTGAAATCCTTGACCCTATTCAAGACTACAGATCAAAAAATAGGAATTTGCAGCATATGTAAGGGCATGATTTGGGTTTTGTTGGATGTTATGAAGGAAGAATCAACTAATTGATGTTATACATAGAACACCTCTTATGACAGTGCAACCAACATGTGCAGTCCAGTGGGCCACTGATTTGTCATGCCATTAGACACGGACATACATATGTCTGCCCATAGTAAAAGTAACAGGTTACTGTGCTGTGGGACAGAATTTTGTATTTGAAATTATGATCAGTCAGAAATGAAATTTGTTGTGATGGAAAGTTGTTTTCTAGGATTTAACTATTAGAATATTTCACATAGATATCAGCTCCTAAGGAATTGGGGAACTTGAAAATGCCTTGAGAAGAACAAAATTCAATCATTTGGTTTTGTTAAGTTGTGTCTCCAAAACTGAGTGCACTTCTCTTTTCTAAATCACAACATGAAGGGCTGGTGCTTAACAGTTTCATAAAACCTTATACATACACCAGGGCCCAAGCTGAACAGCATTATTTAGAGAATCAAATACTCATGACAATAAATGTATACTTAGAAGCATAGTAAATGACTTTTAGGAAATAACATAAGTCTAGGTAACACTTTCAGAGCCTGGTAGCATGGAAGCATGCACCAGAGTGCACCCTACCCTTCTCTGGAACACATCAGTAGTGGATCCAGTGATGGCTATTTTTAAGCATAGCTTTAAGCTGATGAGTCACTGAATGGAACACCTCTAACACCTGTTCCAGCTTGGAAAAAAGTGCCAGAAAATGGTGTTCCTATTGTGACAGAGGTGGTTGTAGAATCCCATCAGAAATGTGGCCTAGCTCCATTGATGAGGGAGTGGACATTGCTATATTCTCATAGTAGAAATTGCTGTATGCAAGTTAAAGAGTAGGAATTGGGGGTTGGAGGTGATAGAGGAATGCTTGGGTGTGGACTTGGTACAGAAAAATCAGAAGAGAGGAAATATAACATAGGGAAGATTACTTTGACTGGGAGAATCTTGAAACTTCTTTAAGCCTGTCATACAAAGCTAATATGTGCTGCCACTCTGAGACTTAAGAGGTGACTCCACTGAAGCAAGAAAACAAGGAAGACAATAATGTGGTCATAGACTAAGAATTCTTGAGAGTGGAGACTAGAAAACCAATTGGAGAAGTGCATAGACCTAGACTAAATCTTTGCAGGTGTTTAGGAAGGAAAAACAGGTATTTTCCATTGGTGCTATTAGATTGTAGCTCTTGAGCCACAGTTGATTCTTTCCCATATTATCATGTCACATTAAACTTTCAGGATGTATAATCCTATCCCAAGATTTCTTTTTCTTTTGTACCAGGGATCGAACTCTGATCCTTGCACTTTCAAAGCAGGAGGCAGAACCACTGAGCTAAATCCCTGGCCCATATGCCAAGATGTCTAAGATTACTTAACTTGTCTGAGCAACAAGCCACAGAAACACTGAGTGGAAACTGAACTTTATCTGCAAATTTTGGTTTGTGTAACCAACTTCCATACTAAGAATGTGTGTCTAATATAACCATATAGATTTACATATCTAATCACCCAGAAAACCACTTTTCAAGATGATCCATCTTTTGTTACAGCTATAGAAGACCAGCTCCTTGCCATGCCATAAATCTTGATTTAGCATTCTCCAAAAGATAGCATGAATGGCTGACAAGAGACCAATGATATGATGGTATGATTCTTCAATGTTATGATTCTTCAATCTTGTTGACTTTACTGAATATAATTGTATTTTTTGTATTAAATTCTTTTATTGGTACATTGTAGGTATACAACACAATTACATTTCTCATTGGGAATTGTACCTTTACATAATGCATCTTGGTTCTTATTTTTTCCCCATTCCTAGACCTTCCTTCACCCCCTCCACCCTTCCCTATTTACAAAGACTTTATTTCCATTTTTTCCATTTCTCAGCATTTTTCCTTTCCCTTCTTTCCTTTCCCCTGCCCCTCCCACTACCCCTACCCCTTTGGACCTTTTCTTCCTATTTTACATTATCGATTATTCATTCTAATCATTGGCACATTTTAGGTATACAACATAATGACATTCATCATTGGAAATTTGCACCTTTACATAGTCTCTCTTGGTTCTTATTTTTCACCTTTGCCCAGCCCTCCCTTCAACCCCTCCAGTCCTCCCTATTTACAAAGATTTTGTTCCTATTTTTCCATTTTCTCATATTAATCCCATTCCCTTCTATCCTTTCCCCTAGCCCTCCCACTTCCTTCCCCTTTGCCCGTTTTCTTCCTATTTCACATTACCTATTATACATTTAGTCCTTATTTACACTTTCAGTTTCTCACACCAGAGAAACTATTCTGTATTTACACATGTGTGTCCTATTTATTTCACTTAAGAGTATCGCCTCAATGTGCATCCACTTAGCTATAAATGTCTCTAATTTCTCATTTTTTAGGGCTGAGTAGTACTCCATTTTATAAAAAACCCACATTTTCTTGATCCAGTCTCCAGTTGATGGGCATTTGGGCTGTTTCCAAGTTTTAGCTATTACAAACTGGACTGCTATGAACATGGACGCACATATATCACTGTGGTATGATTCTTTTAATTCTTTGGGGAAGATCCCCTGCAGTGGAATAGCGGGGTCAAATGGGACTTCCAGTCCTAGTTCTTTGAGGTATGTCCATACTGATTTCCACAGTGCTTGCACCAGTCTACACTCCCACCAGCAGTGGAGAAGGGTTCCTCTTTCCCCACAGCCCCGCCAGCATTTGTTATTGGTTGATTTCATGATGGCAGCCATTCTTTCTGGAGTGAAGTAGAATCTCAGCATTGTCTTCATTTGCATCTCTCGAGTGACCAGTGATGTTGAACATTTTTTCATGTATTTATTTGCTATTTCTACTTCTTTGTGTGAGAAATGTCTGTTCATTTCAGATGGCCATTTTTGGATTGGGTCTTTAAATTTGGGAGGTCTGATCTTTTTAAGTTCTTTATAGATTCGAGATAGTAGACCTATGTCTGAGGAAGAGCAGGTGAAGATTTTATCCCACATGGTGGGTTGTCTCTTCACACTGCTGGTGGTTTCTCTTGCTGTGCAGAAGCCTTTTAATAAGAAGACATCCCATTTGTTGATTGTTTGTGGCTAGTTCACGGGCAACTGAGGTTTTGTTCATAAAATCTTTTCCTACACCGATGTCTTCAAGGGTTCTACCTAACCTCTGTTCCAACTGGTTCAGAGTTTCTATTTTAATATTTAGATCTTTAATCCATTTTGATTTTAGTTTAGTGCATGGTGAGAGATACAGGTCTAGTTTTAATCTTTGGCAAGTTGAAGTCCAATTTTTCCAGCACCATTTATTAAAGAGGCTATCTTTCCTCCAGTGAGGATGTTGGGCTCCTTTGTCAAAGATAAGATGGCTGAGTGTGCATCTTCTAATCTGTCCCACTGGTCCTCAAGTCTGTTTCTTTGCCAGTACCATGCTGTTTTTATCACAGTATCTTTGTATAGTGTAGTTGCAGGTTGGGGATTGTGATACCCCCTGCCAGGTCTCTGTTACCTAGAATTGCTTTTGGTATTCTGGGTCTCTTCTTGTTCCAAATGAATTTTTGATTGTTTTCTCGTGGTCTATGAAGTATGCTGCTGGAATCTCAATTGGAAATGCATTAAATCTATATAGCAGTTTTGGAAGTATGGCCATTTTCACTATATTAATCCTTCCTTCCCAGGAGCAGGAGATATCTGTCCATTTTCTGATATCATCTTCAATCTCTCTTTTCAGAGTGCCATAGTTTTCAGAGAAGAGGTCTTTGATTTCTTTCATTAGGATGATTCCTAGGTATTTCAGTTTTTTGGATGCTATTGTGAAAGGAATTGTTTGCCCTATTTCTCTCTCAGTGAGTCTGTCATTGGTGTAGAGGAAAGCTATTGATTTTTGTGTGTTGACCTTGTAACCAGCTACTTGACTGAATTTGGTTATTAAGTCTAGAAGACTTTTTTGGTGGAGTTCTTGGGGTCTTCTATATAACGTATCATGTCATCTGCAAATAATGACAAATTGACTTCTTCATTTCCTATCTTTATTCCTTTTATTTCTTTCTCTTGTCTAATTGCCATGGCTAATGTTTCCAGAACTATATTGAACAGGAGTGGTGATAGTGGACATCCTTGTCTTGTTCCTGATTTTAGTGTGAAGGATTTCAGTTTTTGACCATTTAGTGTGATATTGGCTGTTGGTTTTTCATAGATGGCTTCTATCAGTTTGAGGTAGAGACCACCTATTCCAATTTTTTGTAGGGGTTTTATCATAAATGCATGTTGGATTTTGTCAAATGCTTTTTCTGCGTTTATGGAGATGATCATATGGTTTTTGTCCTTGGCTCTATTGATATAGTGTATTACATTGATTGATTTATGTATACTGAACCATGCCTGCATCCCTGGGATGAATCTCACTTGATCAGGGTGTATGATCTTCTTGATGATCTTCTGCATTCTGTTTGCCAGTATCTTATTAAGGATTTTTGCATCTATGTTCATTAGTGAGATTGGCCTATAGTTCTCTTTTTCAGTTGGGTCTTTCTCTGCTTTGGGGATCAAGGTGATGCTTGCTTCCAGGAATGAATTTGGGAGTATTGCTTCCCTTTCTATTTCATTGAAGAGTTTAAACAGTAGCGGCAGCAGTTCCTCTCTAAATGTCTTGTAGAATTCAGCAGTGACGCCATCAGGGCCCGGGCTTTTGTTAGTTGATAAGTTTTTAATTACATTTTCAATTTCATTGGTTGATATTGGGTTGTTCAGAATTTTTAGTTCTTCGTTCAACTTTGGTAATTCATATGTATCTAGGAATCTGTCCATTTCTTCTGTGTTGTCCATCTTATTGGCGTATAGGTTCTGGAAGTAGGTATTGATGATCCTCTGGATTTCTGCTGGGTCTGTTGTCATTTCACCCTTTTCATTCCTAATTGCGTGGATTTGGGCCTTTTCTTTCCTTTTTCTGACAAGGTTGGCTAAAGGTTTGTCAATTTTGTTGATTCTTTCGAAGAACCAACTCTTGGCTTCATTGATTTTTTGTATCGTTCTCTTAGTCTCCATTGCATTGATTTCTCCTCTGATCTTTATAATTTCCTCCCTTGTATGAGCTTTGGGTTTGTCCTGCTCTTCTTTTTCTAGAAGCTTGAGGTTCAGCATCAGGTAGTTTAATTGGGCTCGTTCTGTTTTCCTCATATGCATATTCACTGGTGTGAATTTCCCTCATAAGACAGCTTTCATTGTGTCCCATAGATTCCGATATGTTGTATTGTCATTGTCATTTAATTGAAGGAACTGTCCGATTTCTTCTTTAATTTCCTCTGTGACCCATTGGTTATTCAGAAGTGTGTTGTTCAATTTCCATGTATTTATGAAATTTTTTGAGTTTCTTTTGCTTTGGATCTCCAATTTCATCACACTCTGGTCTGATAAATTACAGGGGATAACTTCAATTCCTTTGCACTTACTTAAACATGTTCTATGTGTGAGTATGTGGTTTATTTTGGAGAATGACCCATGTGCAGCTGAGGAGAATGTGTATTGTGATTTTGTGGGGTGGAAGACTCTGTAAACATCTGTTAAGTTCGTTTGTTCAAGAGTTCGATTGAGTTCTAGTATTTTATTACTTATTTTTAGTCTAGTTGATCTATTTGTGACAGTGGGGTGTTGAGGTCCCCCACTACAATTGTATTAGTGCATATATGACTTTTCATGTCCATTAGTATTTGTTTTATATAGTTGGGCGCACTAGTGTTTGGTGCATAGATATTTATGATTATCATCTCTTCCTCTTGGATTCTTCCCTTTACAAGGATGTAGTGTCCTTCTTCATCTCTCTTAATCAGTGTTGGTTTGAAATCTACTTGATCTGCCAAGAGGATAGCTACTCCTGCTTTTTTTCGGGTTCCTGTCGCATAGAGTATTGTTTTCCACCCTTTAACTTTCAGTCTATGAGTTTCCTTTTGAATTAAGTGTTTCTTGTATGCAGCATATTGTTGGATTTTGCTTCTTGACCCATTCTGCCAGTCTATTTCTTTTGATTGGTGAATTGAGACCATTAACATTGATGGCTATAACTGAAATGTATTGACTTGTCATTGCCATGACTTTTTCTTTTTGTTGGGTTCTCCTCCTTTACATTTAATTTCTTGTCATGCCAGATGGGTTCATTCTGCTTTGCTTCCTGGGGTTGTGATCCCCAATGTCTGTTCCTAGGCTATTGTGTAAAATTCTTTGGAGTGCTGGTTTGGTATTCACGAAGTTCCTAAGGTGCTCTTTGTCATGAAAGTATCTTATTTATTTCTCCATCCATTTTGAAAGATAGTTTTGTAGGGTACATCAATCTGTGTTGGAGGCTGTTTTCTTTTAGGGCTTGGAATATGTCACTCCAAGCTCTTCTTGCCTTGATGGTTTGTGTTGAGAAGTCTGCTGTCATTCTGATGGGCTTTCCTTTGTATGTGATTGGTTTCTTTTCTCTGACTGCTTGGAGAACTTTGTTCTTCTGTTGTGTTTCTGGAATCTTAACAATCACATGCCTATGTGTAGATTTTTTTTTTATCAAGGCTATTTGGAGTCCTATATGCCTCAGTTATCTGTATGTCAAGCTCTTTTCCCCTGCTTGGGAAATTTTCTGCCATTATTTCTGTGAAGAGATTTTTTTTATGTCATCTCCACTCTCTCCTGTTTCTTCATTGAGCCCAATCAGTCTTATGTTATTCCTCTTTGAATCATCTAGCAGCTGCTGGATTGATTTCTCATGTTCCCTTATAATTTTGAAGCAATTTTTCTTTTCCTGGTCACTAATTGCAATCTTATCTTCTATGTCTGAAATACTGTCCTCACATTGGGTCATTCTGCTGTGTAGACTTTCAATGGGGTTTTTCATGTCCTGGAAATCTATTTGCATCTGTTTTATGGATTCCATTTGTTTCTTCTGTTGGGATTCCATCATGTTCCTCAGCTCCTCACTAGATTTATTAATCATGTCTTGCATTAGGGGCACAATTTCTCCTGTTATCTGAGAAATTATTTCTGATTTCATTTTTTCCAGATCCCTTTTTGTTGCCAATTCAGTGGGTCCAGGTGGTTGAGTATCAGAGTGTTCCATCTCATTTCCCTTTGGGGTTGCTGTAGGTGATCTGGAAGTCTGGTTTTGAGACCTATTTACGTGTTTTTTCATTTCGACTGGGGTGGGGGGCTGTTAGCGCCTGCACGGATTACCTCCTCTCAGCTGGGAGAGGTGGGACAGGGGCCAGGAGCAGCGGTAGGGATGGTGACCCAAAAGCCCTTTCCTGTTGGCTGGGAGCCGCGGGAGGGATGGTGGCCGGGAAGCCCCTTCCTCTGGACCAGGAGCAGTGGGATGGCAGCTGGGAAGACCCTCCCTCTGGGCCGGGAGTAGTGGGAGGGATGGTGGCCCAGAAGCCCCTTCCTCTGGGCCAGGAGCAGCGGGACAGAAGGTGGCCCCAAAGCCCTTTCCTCTGGGCTGGGAGCAGCGGGAGGGATGGTGACCGGGAAGCCCCTTCCTCTGGACCAGGAGCAGTGGGACGATGGCTCAAAAGCCCCTACCTCTGGGCCGGGAGCAGCGGGACTCAGTACCTTGGTCTGGTGGTCTGGTGTCCTCTGCGTCTTTGTAGTGTGGAACCAGGTGGCTGCCTGTCTGCAGCGGGGTGATTCGGCGTCTTCCGCATGACTTGGGACCTCAGTAGGGCGTGCACAGACCTGCCTGTCTGCAGCGGGGTGATTTGGTGTCTTCTGCGCAATTCAGGACCTCGGTAGGGCGCGCACAGACCTGCCTGTGTGCAGTGGGCTGATTCGGTGTATTCCCTGTGACTGGGGACCTCGGTAGGGCGTGGGCAGACCTGCCTGTCTTCAGCAGGCTGATTCGGCGTGTTCTGTGCGACTTAGGACCTCGGTGGGGCACGGGCAGACCTGCCTGTCTGCAGCGGGGTCTATAATTGTATTTTTAAAAGAACACTTCATGAAACTACCCACCAAATACTTTAAAAATGTGCTTTTTTTTGTTGAGGGCCGGGGATTTAGCTCAGTGGTTTCGCCGCCTGCTGCGCAAGCGCAAGGAGCAGAGTTCGATCCCCGGTACCAAAAAAAAAAAAAAAAAATGTGTTTTTGACATTTTTTTCTAACAGGTACAGCAAATCTTTTAAGTGTTTTTGTTATGCTTTACATCTAGAATGTCCCCCCCAAAACTCTTATGTGCTCAAGAGGTGGGGCTATTAGGTGATGGGATCATGGCACCGTACTCATAAGTGGATTCATCCCCTGAGTGTGCTTAGGAAGTGGGGCCGGGTTAGAGTCACTACAGGTGTGACCTAGAAGTGTATGTCCCATCCCCTCCTCTCCCCTCCCCTCTCTCCTCCCTTCCCTCTCTGCTTCTGACTGCCACATCATAAGCAACTTTCCTCTGCTCTGCCCCTCTGCTGTGAAGTTTTGGCCTTGGAGCCAGTGGACCATGAACTGTAACTGACCCAAAATGAACCTCTCCTCCTTTAAGTTTCAGTATGAGTTATTTTGTCCCAGTGACAAGAAAGTGTCTAAAACAGTTTTATTATTTTTTTCATCAAAAAATGATATTAAATTCCGTGAAGAATGTAGTAAATGCATTTTTTTGCCAAGTGGAAAAGTTTTACAGATGTTGGATTAAAAGTTGGTAAGAAAAATTTCCTATGATGAACTTTAAAGCACACCTATATGTAAATATACACCGAGTTCAAAAATGCTTGGGATTTATTTAAATGTATAATTAATACAGTTTGAAAGTATGAGCTATTTTACAGAGCAGTGGATATACACATTTCATCTGGAAATATGGAATTCTTTGCCCTTATATTTAGGTTTGTAAGTTCACTGTTGAAAACTTTGTTGATAGAGGTGTAGTTCAGTGGTAGACCACCTTGCTTAGCATGTGTGACGCCCTAGGTTTGAGCCCCCAACACACACACACACACACACACACACAAACATACACAGTGAAGAAAATTTGGGTTTTTTTTAAGCACTTTGCCCAAACATCTCAAGACACCCAGAGAGTATGACCAAATGATATACTCAGTCTTGTGTTCTATGGAGTACCTCAGTAGCTGTGACGCTTGAAACTCAATTGGATTGAATATACCTTGTGGATGTACAATCACTAACCCACATCATTTCTCCTCTGCTCATGCAAGAAGAGTACCTTTTAAATTTACATTAAAAGACCTGTTGAACACCTGGCCGGTAGAACCTCTGAAGAAATCCTCATCACCTTCTCTCACGCTTTACTGCAGGGTGCAAGAGATCTGCAGTGAGAGTCCAAAGTTCTGGAGAATGACATCTGGGGTTGAGTAACTGTTGTGAGGATGGTCCTGTGTACTGTAGGGTGTTTAAGCACCATCCCTGGCTTCTACCCACTGGTGCTGGTGATACTCCCAGGGCTGTGGCAATCAGAAGTGTCATAAGACACTGCCAGATCTCTCCAGGGGTGCAGAACTGCCCTGGATGGGAATCTGAGGCTGGATGTTGGGGTCCCTCCTCCCTGTGACACCTGGAACTGCCAACCACCAAACCTTTTATCTCATTCATGTTGTCCTTTTTATTCATACCAGACTTCCCCAAAAACAGAATTTACAGGAGGAAAAGAGGACTAGGTCCCTTTATCACATATGGCCTAACTTCCCTTCTCTAAATGTCAGTAGTGAGGGCACCACTGAGAAGTGTTTTGGTGTCATGTTTTTGGGTTTTAGGTGCCATCAGGCACAGACCTATGAAACTGCTTTTCATCAGGGAGAACACTCCTACTAATACATATTATTGGTTTTCAGTATATGTGCTGCCAAAGCAGGCCATATTATTGGTTTTCAGGATTAGATGACACTATAAAGCACTGTGCTTGTAATAAATATTTAATAAATGTTCATTAATCACATTTGTTAAATTGGCTGAAACATTTCACTTATCCAGTACTTCGAATCCATACGGAAAATGAATATGCAACCCTTAGTTAAATAAACCCTTAGTTAAATGAACCCTTAGTTAGGTTCTGTTATCCAGTGGGTGAAAAAAAAAAAACCTTGTGAACTTTAAGCGCATTATTTCATCATGAGGCTGTGAATTTAAAATTGCAATCTGAAGATTAGCAATTACATAATAAAAGGTCTTGTGAATAAACTGGAATGCAGGTTTGTTGCTGTGAGTGTGGTGTATGCCAGTGGCTAAGGGGTGACTTGAACAGAGATAGGAGTACTTGTTATGACATTCTTTGGGTTGTAGGTCCTGTAGATTTTGCGGGTGAAATTATTCCAGGTCCTGCTCTGTGGAAAATGGGGGTGGGGAGATCAGGCTGCAGAAAACAATCTAAGAATTCTACTTCTACGTATAGGTACCCAATACTTAGTATTACATAGACTCTTCTAGAAATATATAATTGTATTTCTAAATATACTTTTAAAAATACAAAAATGTTTTAAAAATGACTACCTACTGTGATAGCAATATCTGGAAAAAATTATGTCAAAGCACCAAATCTCAAAGCATGATTTCAGGTTAAATGATTGTTATTGTATCTCTTTTCAGTCTGATGATCTACTTGGCAAATGTCTTGATCCTTATGAAGAGAAAATGAAAGGACTTGGGGATGTTATTGAGACACCATTAGGTAAAGTTAACTTTGCAATGTTTAAAACATTTAATACAGATTAACACATCTATTAAGGTTGATAAACATGAAGTACACAGATCTTAAGTCCATAGCTCAGTGAAGTTCTAAAATTACATCCATACATGAATCAAATGAGTGGCCCTAAAAGTTCATAAATAGGAGATAAATTCTGAATTATATATTGGAGGTTTGGTAAAGTAGTATCTAAATCACATAAAAGAACCTAACGCATAGTTCTGTTTAAATGTCACCATACTTTGATTGCCATTCGAACACTAGCTCATCATACAGATTGTCTTGTTTTCATTTTAAGAATGTTTTTGGCAATAGTTTTAGGGAAAAATTATGTTCTTAGAATTGAAAAATACTTAATATTTAGTCTATGTTTATAGAAGGCAAATATTCACATGGACTATAAAAATACTACTGAATATAGAAAATAATTTATTAGTTGCTTGTCTTCCTGGCACTGTGCCAAGGGTACACTATTTAATTTTCAAAATGAACAAATGAAGCAGGTAAAATGATTATCTTTTATTTATAGATGAGATTACTAAGGTAAGAGATAGTGTTTCAAATTGAGATTTTTGGGCATTCAGAAACATTTCCATATTGCCCTGGCCATCAGAGCTTAATATTCCCAGAAGTCAGTGTAAGATGCAACAGTCCCAACTTTTTATAAATCAAGTAGCTTTCTTAGAAACCAGGTATATCCTAGAACAAGAGGCAGGCAGTCCAGAGCCCTTCTAAAAGAACATTAATTCATTTGATCTACTAATTATATTAAGCACCTACTAAAAATAAGGCATTGTGGAAATACTATACAAAGATAACTTGAACAGCATTTAGGTGTTTATTTACCTTCCAGTACACACAGACACACACACACAATCATTTTGAGTAATTCTTTTTTTCTTTAAACTTGGATTCTCCCTGTTTTATTCCATACCATGGAGCTTAGTTTGTCCTTTGAAATTAGACAACCTCCTTATAAACCAGTCATTACAGTGTGATCTCAATTACTTGCATCTAACAAATTGACAATTAGATCAAATATAGGTTATGTATGTCATTTAGGATGAAAAGAGTCTGCATCTGAATATGTCTGTCTGCATTTGAATGTCTGGGTTCTGTTACTGCAGTAGAAATTAAATGATTTAAAATTTTTTATGCCTATAATTCTTTGTAATAATTTGCTACAGGAATGCATGCCAAAGTACACATTCTGATTTTGTACAATAATATTTAATAGAAGACTTGATGGAAATGAAAACTGTAAAGCAAAGTTTAGGAGTTATTAGGCTATCTAGGATAGAGGTTTGGCTAGCCTTTCAAAATAGAAGAAAGGTCTAAATCATTAAGATACATACTAAAGATATCCATTTCAAAGTCAAAAGAAATCCTTACAAATAAACTGAGACTAAGTAATGTATATTGGATGAAAGGTTATTTGAGAAAAACTGACCATAATTTGTATATGGTTAAATTGAAGGACAACTCCAAGACATTGTTATGATAGGAAAGTAAACTAATCATGTGCTCTTAAAAAAATAAAAATTTATTCCAGGTTTATCCCCTTTCCTTTACCTTCCTTTAGTCTGTAAAAATTCAGCTATTGGTGTGCTTAATGATGATCAAAATTCTTACCTATTTAATATCATATTTACCTTAGTATGACTAATAAATCACTTTAGCTCTAAATATTACCATTTGGGAAGTAATATGCTAATGTCAGATATACACACTTGTTTATTTCTATAAATAGCAAAACACTTCCTGATTGAAGTTTAAAAGGAAAATGTAGTGTTAGAAATTTTAGTTTTGTTTAGATTGGCCATGCTTTATCAAGACTGAAAGCACAGTACAGTTTTCATAAGTTTTAATAATGTAACCTTTTATGTAGATTCAGTGTTAACTCCTAGTAGCATGATAAATGAACATATACTTAAATTACAATGTCTTGTAAAAAGGCAGAGGGGACTAAAATGTTTACGGCTCTGATGTGGAAGATGTTACATTAAAATATTAAAACGTAAAATATCCAATATACTCTTTAACTTTCCCAATAAATGCATAGTCCTGTTTGGCATGGACAGTGTCATTTAAAACAAAAAGGACTGCTTTTGTAGAATTACACTGCCAACTAGAAAAAATTAAAACCACATCTCCAGTATTAGGCAAAACAACTTCTAAAAATGGATAGTTATAAGAATGACATGAAGTAAGTTATGTATAAAAGCCATTGCCACTATATCCTAAGTATTTATTAGCATAGTGTTCCCTATTCTGTATACTATACTACAGAAAAGGAATAAACATTTGCTGCACTTAATTTAGGAACTCAGCAGAAAATGCTCAAATTTTATATTAAAAGAAGAATTGCACTTGCTTTATTTTTTTACATTAACAGTACTTTTATATTACAAATTTTTAATATATTAAAATTGTTCTATTTTTAAGTCTGATGAACACAATTGCAGTTATACTATTTCACTCATATATATTACTATGCTCTAAATAGTTCATACTAGAGATTTCAACGCTGTCACTTTCTTGCCGTTTTTCTTTACCTTGTTCCCATTTCAGCAAAACTTAATATTCCCTTATACAGATCAACACATTTAATAAAATACCATATAAACTGTAAAAATTAATTTTAAATGAATCCTTTTAATTCTAGATTGTACTAATATTGTTAATCCATACACTGTGAATATTATTTCTCTTTGTTCAAACATGGCAACTTTTCTCCACTATTTCTTCAAAAGTAAAGGTTTGCTTTTTGGCATAACATAGGAGAATGATTCTGTTTCAAATGTGCATTTTAATAAAATGAAAACTTCACAGCTAATGTTCATCATTAAGCAGTGGATATCTTATGTTACTAATGTTAATTAACCACATTAACCAATTACATAATTTCTAAAATGACAGATGCTGTAACTAGTTCCCCCTACTTATAGGGGGCATGATGATGCAATTCTCTAATTCTTAACTGATATTTTTCCCTTGCTGATAATTTACCATACTAACTTTACAATGTTATACTTTGTGATTAGGCTGGTAGCTGTAGTCTCTGAAATAGTAATAAAAGGTTGTTATCAAGAATGCTAATGTGATCTGAATTCATATGTAAGACCCAGAGATTTCATGTTGCTTCTATTTTATTAGGTATTAGACCCATGTTAGAGAAAAAGCGAGTTATAAATTTCAGCATTTTTTAAATGATGAGGGAAACAGAAGAGATTTCAGAGAAAGTGGACAAAATTATAACACTTCAAAATATATTACCTAAAAAAAAGTTAAAGTAATTATTCTACATGAAAAAAAGCTTAAACAATGTCAAATCTCCCTAGGAGTACATCTATTAAAAAGAGTGCATCTCAACAATGTGCCCTACTTTTAGAAATATTGGTAACAGGGTCAGAAGGGAAAAGTGATGTCAAATGTTTTAGAAAATACAAACTATGCCTTGGAGGTGAAATGAGAGGAAAAGTTCAAGACGATAACAGGTATGAGGGAAAGGGGTCAGAGGCCTTTTTGAGTAGATACATGCTATGACAATGAAGATTTATATTAACCTCAGAAGTAATTGGTCAGGAGGAATACAATTTTCAGTCTAGAGTGAGTTTCAAAATGGTACATAATTTTCCTTATATTTGATAAAAGAATTGGCTACTTCCAGTTCTTCAGAATCTAAAGAAACTAAGAGAGGGATATCTTTTTCCATTTCCATAGCTATATTTTATAATTCTGGATGACACGTTCCATTTCTTGAGTTATTTTGAATTGCACTGTTCCCTTATTTTTGGAAGTGTTTTCATGGGCCCTTCACCGTGGGGCTCCAGAGGGAAACTTCAGGCAGTAAGAAACACAGCTTCATCAGAATCCCTGTCCTTGCCACTGTCTTCACTTGGTGCATGCTCACCCCCACTTGGAGACCGACAGCTCAAATCCTCCACCCCAGACTCTTGATCACTGTTTGCTGACAGATCTGGATCTGAGCTTTTCAAATTGTCTTGGGTTAGAATCAGAGCAGAATCTTCATCACCCTGCGAAGGGCTCCTAGAAGGAAAGGACTTCAGGTTCCCGCTGTAATCCTGGGGTGTGTTGGCTGTGCTGTTGTCCGAGGTAGAAAACCCTGAGGGTCTGCTGGATTCGCTCTGTTTACTCTTCACTTTAGTGCAATTTAACTGCACTTTCTGAATCTTTTCTAATCTCTGAAAATGAAATAATTTTACAGAAGAAATCATAATTATTTATACACACACCACACACGCATATATGTGCTTAGGTACTTATTACCTGGCAGATGATATAATGAATGTTAAGAACATGGAACTTAAATGTGGGTTCAAACCTAGAATTTATGGCCTTGGTCAAAATAAATTCTGAGAGGTGGCTTTCCTCATCTCTAATGTAAGGCTGGTAATACTTGCCTCCACAGGTTTTCTATAAATGTAAACAATGTAACATACTATTATAGTGTCCCTTTTTTTATGCTGGTATGGTTTTACATAATGATTTGTGTCCTTTGAACTCAAAAATGTTTTTTAAAAGTGAGAAATGATGTGTTTAATTTTATTGATATAATTAATTTACCATAAAATCCACTTTTTTAAAGTATACAATTTGATAGTTCTTAGTATATTTGCAAGGTTGTACAACCATCACTACTAATTTAAACCTTTTTTTTTTTGTGGTACTGGGGATCAAACTCAGGACCTGGCCCTTGCGAGGCAGGCACAGTGCCACTGAGCTAAATCCTTGGCCCTTAAATCATTTTCATCACCCCCTCTCAAGAAAAAAAATACTCCTCGTAGCCCCTGGCAACCATTAAATGATTTTATATCTCAGTGGATTTGCACATTTTGGATTTTGTTTCAATGGGATTGTAAGGATCATCCATATTGTGGCACATACCAGTATTTCATTGCTTTCTATGGCTGAATTATATTGCATTACATGGATAATATCACATTTTGTTTCTCCAAGCATCAAATCATGGACATTTGGGCTTTTCAAAATACATTTTACCAGACTATCCATTAAGTCAGCAGGAGAGGTATTATAAGATCAAGTATTATATACAGATTCAAAAAGCATTTATATAAATTATTAGTGCAGAAGCACTATGCTGGTCAATATAACAGAGATGAATCCAGATATAGCCATAGAGAATTTGGAGTGTTATAATCAAGAGAGACAGTGTTATTTAGGAATTTGGAAGAGGCAAATTTAAGAGGGTTGGGCTGTGACAGTTTGAGGGGATACAGTGGAGTGAGCTTTAGGAAAGGTTATTTTAACAGAACTGTAAAGGACTTAAACTTCAACTTAAAATTCTGGTGATGGTTAGAAAGCACTGTCGGCAGGAAGGACAGTGGGGGAAAAATACAAAGATACAAAGGTGTCAAGTATTGATGAAAAGCAGAAGACATGTTCAATTTTAGCAAGGAGGAAATAGTAGAAAATAGAAAAAAGTGTCTTAAACTAGATTACAGGAAAATCTCAAATGCTGGGCTAATAATTTTTTTTCCTTGTGGTACTGGGGATTGAACCCAGGGCCTCTGCACTAAGCTCCACTCCCACTCCTTTTTTATATTTTGAGACAGAGTCTCAATAAATTGCCCCAGACTCACTTTGAACTTCGATTCCACTGCCTCAGCCTTTTAGAAATTTTATCTTTGTTATAAAGAAATAGCAGCCAATATTTTAAAATTAAGGTACTTTTAAATATTTTAAATAATTTTTTAAAATTATTGTAACAAAAGAATGCTAGAATAGACAACAGAATCCTAATATTTTCATAAAGCTTGAATGTATTTAGGAAGAATAAATATAACTGGCCAATGATGATATAAAGGGACTGTAAGACAAAAGGTCTACAACAGTCCCAGCATTCCAAAAATGTGTCTCATTTTATCTTTACCTTCATTCATTCATTCATTCATTCATTTTTCCGGTACTGGGGATTTAACTCAGGACCTTGCACTTGGCAGGCAGATGCAGCGCCACTGAGATAAATCCCTGGCCCTTATTTATTTATTTATTTATTTATTTATTTATTTATTTATTTATTTTTGGTACCAGGGATCGAACTTGGGTCCTTGCACTTGAGGAGCAGGTGGCAAAACCACTGAGCATTCACGGTCTCTCATCCCTGGGTGAATTCACAATCATCTGTCTCTAAAGATTTGGAATTTCTAGGCTTGGTGCCCAAGTATCAGAATTCCTTGTAAGATGGTGATCTTACTGCACAGACACTGTTAGAAACTACTTCTCCAGTAAAGTGAAACATAATGATGTAAGTCAGAGCTTCTCATATGGGTCCAAGGATGTTTTATTTGACCGTGGAAGATTTATGTTATAGTACCAGTCATGTTTGGTCTCAAAAGTTCTCAAAATTAACAGTTTAACTTTTTGAGTCCATTTTACCAGTCTGGATCTGTCTTGCACTTAGTTTGCAACCAACCCTAGATCTAAGATCTTTCACAATATTTATAACTTGAAAGGTGGTGTTTTCAAGAGTATTATGAGGGAAACAGGAGTCAGCCTACTCAGCTAC
Source organism: Heterocephalus glaber (assembly GCF_053883595.1). NCBI lineage: Eukaryota > Metazoa > Chordata > Mammalia > Rodentia > Bathyergidae > Heterocephalus > Heterocephalus glaber. Next base: position 24,511,817 of record NW_028258308.1, on the reverse strand, counting down.
CTCTAAATGGCCACCTTTATTATTAATAATAATCTTAACATTTTCATTCCCCCAGCCCATCATTCTCAGTGGTGATCTGAAAGTAAGTACTCACTGGGCAAAGGAGAAGATTTCAAATTCAATTTGTGATATTTTGCTAACTTTGATTTAGACATTCATCAATTGGGAGGGAACTAGGAATTCTCTTCCAGTCACATTATTGCTTTATGAGGTATAATGAAGGATCTTGACAGTTTCCCAGCCTTAATCCTAATACTTTTTTCCACACTATGTGATCTTAAAATTTTCTTTTTCTTTGTATTTATAACATTCAGCCTCAATTCAGAATTCAGGTCCTAAACATTAGGAATTTATCACCAGTTCTTGAGCAAGTAAATGACATGATGTAGGAATTTAAGAAGGCGAGAGAAGCAACTGAAGCAAAGACTCCAAGGGGTTTGGGTGACCAACTTAACTAGTGATATCACTAGAAACAAACTATCCAAGTAAAAAAAGCATTTACATACATTACAGCCTCCCTGGCCTACTATAGGTCCAAAATAGACTGTAGCCAATCACAACTATTATCATTTAGAAATTAATATATCATGGAACTCTTAAAAATGGAGAAGTGGATTTTTATTAAGATACATGACCTAGGGCTGGGGATTTAGCTCAGTGGTTTCACCGCCTGCTGCGCAAGCGCAAAGACCCAAGTTCGATCCCTGGTACCAAAAAAAAAAAAAAGAAAAGAAAAGATACATGACCTGATTTTACTCTAATACTCCACCCCCATTTTTTTTCTTTTCTCTAGAAAAAAAATCATTTTAGTGTTCATGAATAATAACAAAAAATACTGGCTAGTTGCCAAGTCATTCAGCAAATTGAAGTAACCCACAAGCCAGCTGTCTAAAATGCACTAAATGCCTAGGTTTGGGCTTTGGTTATCTGGCTGCTTACTTGGCTAAGAATGCTCTAGGTTATTCACTGGCTAAAGAGAAGAAATGGCTGTTGTCTCATTTTCTGTACTGAGTCTTGAGAGGCTTCCATACAGTGATCTTCAGGAAGTAAGCACAGAAAAGAAATTAACAATATCAAGCGGGTCTTACTTCTTCTAGGGCCTCGAGTTCTTCCTCCAGCTGCTGGGATTCTTCTTTCACTGCCATAAGGTAATCTGTAACTGACTGTCGGGGCTGCATCCCCTTTTCAAAGCGGTTATACATCCCACTCCAAAACCTGAGAAGGAAAGCAGAGCTTTATGATACTACCATATCCCAATCTGAAAGTTCACACTCTCAAGTTGTGCATATTTAATAACATATTCTCTAGTCTTCATAATAACCACATGCAAGCTACAAGCTGGAAAAAGCCACTACTAAACATGTTGATGTTTTTTCTTGGTTCAGTAAAGTTCTTTTGGGGAGAATAAGTTCATAAAGAGTCTACTTGTATATGTAATATTGAATTAGAAGGCATATATTTTTCTGTAATAGACTGAAGCAGCAAATGTTACCATTTCTCTCTCTCTCTGTCTCTCAAATGGCTCTTAATTTTGAATTTCAAAAACTAGTGATTATATGTTTATAATCTTCGGTCTGCAAAGGGAGGCTTTTATATTTGAAGTTTTCAGATTTTTTTAATCGCAGCCACCAAAATCCGACATATGTATTTGCAGTAAGTCATCACCTTTTATACTAAACAATTTTACTGTACTAGAATGCTATTAAGAATAAATGGTTTGCCAGAGTGTTATCACAGGGCCTTTGATTTTTATTAGAACAGAAAAGTTCATTTTCTTATTGAGAACAGAAAAGTACTTTGAGAACAGGGACTTAGTGTCTTGTTTTATCCACAGTGCCTAGAACAGTGCTTGATCCTCAGTAAAATACTTGACTATTAATAACATTTAGCTATTAATAATAAATCAGTTGTAATACAAACAATTGCAGAGTGTCTCAACAGCTTTTAAAAATGCTGTTTTAGCAAGGTGTGGTAGGACAATGCCTATAATCCCAGCACTTGGGAGGCTGAGGAAGGAAGATTGCTACAAGTTCAAGGCCAGCCTGGACTACATAGGAAGACACTGTCTCAAAAAAAAGACCAAAAAAAATGCTGTTTTACACAAGCTGTAGAGGTATTTTGCTCTTAGTAACAGAAAATTAATATTCTGTAAAAACATCTGGGGAAATACTGATACTGGAATAAGTAAGAACAAAGCCATCAAAAGGAATAAAACCTATAAAGAAAAAAACCCACTAGGTGTTGGAAAAGAGTAAGGAGGAATGTGGTTTCCCAGTTTATTCTGTGTGTGCTTGTCTATTAACCTGAGTCATTTTTTAATATCATACAAGACTACAGAAGACACCAAAGAATAACACATATTACACAAATCTAGAAATACCTAATAGAACCTGTAGGAGATCACTCTGCTCTACCTGTCCCAATCATACAATTTTAAGACAATTTATTTCCACCAAGTAAGCTACATCATGACTGCTATTAAAATTTGTGATTCCTATTTGACTTAAAAGGCATTTGGTTTTCTTTGTTGTTCACTTTCACTTTTTAAAAAATTCAAAGATACATTTTTAAGCTATCATTATTATAAAACATCAACTTCTAAAGAAAATTCCACATGTAGGAGGATGGTCAGGGAGATACTGCCAAAAACGCTAGTCAAGATAGTCAAGCATCTTCCTCCAGTGGGTTTTGTGTCTAGAAAAGTCTTAAAATGCACTGTTTTATACTTTTCATACTTTGGCTCTGAATGTTAACAGTGCTAGAATCTACGTTCACACCATAGCTAGAAAGTTCCTCAACATTTACATACTTGTACATGAAGTTGCACGGAGTTGTAGGGAGATGAAGGCTTCCCTGGGTCTGACTGTGATCAGCTCGAAACAGAGGATTCAGGTAGTCAGCCCGATTCTTCCACAAGTGAGCCCATAAAGAGTATGTTCTTTCCTGAATTCTGTTATAAAGAAAACATAAGTCTGAAGATGACCAATCTTGCTTCTTATGAAGAGTAGATATATAATAATAAAGCTGGAAAGGAACCAGTAGTTATATGAATATCAAGTGTCCTTGCTTTGTAGCAGGCAGATTTATCTCTGCTAGTGGTTTCTTGGTATAGTAGAAACACACTGTAATACTTTCAACTTTTCTACCTTCTGTACTAGCCTTGACAAGATGTTTAATTCTTCTGAGGATTAAAAAAACTGCTCTATAATTTCTTTTTTCTCAAATATCCCCTGAATATTCATTATTTGCCAGGCACTATTCTAAATCCTTTACTTGTTTCCTCTCATGTAATCCTCACTGAATTCCTATGAGGTATGTGCATTTTCTGCATGAGGAAACTAAGCAATGGAGAGATAAAGTAGTGCCCTAAAGCCTCATAGCTAATGAGTGGAAAAGCCAGGACTTGAAAAACCCAAGAAGGTGCTGCTAGAATTGGATAGTCCAGGGCAATAAATCACAAACTATCTAAGAAAATAGGTGAATGAATCTATTTACTCTGCTACTTTTAAATCATCTCCATTTATAGCCACTAGAAAAGTCTTTCTGTTCAACTTAGATGGTATAAAACTACTGGAGTTTGTTTTATTTGAACTAACCACTTCTAAAATTAAATCTGATACTGCATTTACCACAGTTAAAATCATCCTCTAAAAAATCTCAATGTTTTCTCATTTGCCCTTTCTAAATCACCTGAAGTTTTTTACTTTATAATTATTTGAAAGTCCATATTTTATCTATCTTTACCCTTGGATAATATAATACAGTTTTAATCTAAATTAACAGGGGCCTGAGTTTCAAGGTTTGCTTTCTTAGTTATATATGCATTTTTATTATGACATTATCTCCACCTAAAATACCTAACTTTTGCCTTTCAAATGCAAGAATTACTTGGACTCCAGAAAGCTCCCTTTAAATATTAATGTGTAAAGTCTTCTAACTTGTCTCTGTGCATCAGATAGAAACCGGAGGAAAAATAACCTGCACATATCTCTAACAGCTGATGACATTTAAATCATTTATGAAATGTTCAGGAGCAAGATCTTTAATCTGTCCGTATATATATATAACTAATGAAATCTTCAAAATCATGAAAGGCCACCTGAAATTCTCAATTGCCAAAATATTTAGATAAAAATTAAACATGAAAGCACATACTTGAGTTCTCCTCTCTCCTTCTGGCTGTTACACAGGAAGTTTCCAAACTGGCAGGAATAAATGTGATGTTGAATGTGAATCAAAAACCTCTCGTTGAACTCAAAGGCACAGGGAAATTGTTCCATTAGCTGCCAGACGCACTCAATGAATTGGTCAATTACTGGTGAGATTTCTTTGGGGTCACCATCTAGATTGCCATATCTATAAAACAAAGTATTAAAGCCTTTCTAAGGTAAGGGTTTTTTTAAATTAGAAAGCTATAAATGCAAAATCTATCATAAAAGCAACCTTAGTTCCTAATTAAATCTATAAGCTCAAAATAAGGAAGTGGAAAAATAACTTCTAAAATTCCAATTTTGATAGAGACATTATAATGACAGTCTAGATAGTGAAGAGAACATGTTCTTGTTGCAGTTACAAAAATACAGTGTTAGTATTAGCAATAAAACTCAAGAACTTTCCATGGAAAAAGCATTTTTAAAATTCAAACTTTAAAAACATATTAGTATGTTTGAAATAGATCTTCCACATTATTAGTGACTAATGGGACAGTGAGAAGAAATTTCTAAGCAACCTCAAGTTTTTTCATTCTTGCTGTGTTTGCTGAGAAGGGATGAGAAAGAAAGATAAGTTGAAAAAATAGCTTTTTTCAGGTTTCTAGGAATATTCCCATTCCTATAGCAGAGTTAAAATTTGTGACATCTTTTATTTTCATGTGGCCATAGATTCTACAGAAACTTCTTTATACCTCTTATTTTTGTTTTTCCAGAATACACCAGTCTTCCTCACTACAGTTATATTAATTTTCAATGAAGACTTCTAGGCCTTTTTCTGTGATTTTTAGAAAGCATCCAAAAGGATGCTTTGGATGCCATTAGAACAATGCAGAACCTCATCTTCTCAGTAATTGGTGACAGATTCAGGGAACAGAATTGAGCAATGTTACTTTAAGAGTTTTCTCAAAAGTAGAAACATTAGAAATTGTTTGAAACTTTTCAAAAGTTTCAGTTCCATTCACCTATGGTAGATTTAAAAAAGGTTGCTTAATATATTCTTTCCTCGTCAGTCAGATAATTATCCAGTTGGTCTTCAGGTATTTCCATATTCTGTCATCTACTTTAAAGAGCTTATCTGCCTAGCAGATAGTCAACAAAACCTCAAAACTGAAAATAACAGTGCAATCTTAAGAAATTTACTTAACTGTTGAGGGATTTCTCACTTGTAAAATGCAATTATTACTTTCTGGAAAAATAATTATAAAAACAGAATTCCAGAAAACCACAGAATTAATGGTCAATGAATGCTAAATACAATAACCATAAAAATCCAGACATATGGTCCGGGGATTTAGCTCAGTGGTTCTGGCGCCTGCCTTGCAAGTGCAAGGACCCGAGTTCGATCCCCAGTACCAAAAAAAAAAAAATCCAGGCATAGTAACAACACTATAATCCCAGCTACACGGGAGGCTAAAGCAAGAGGATGGCAAGTCCAAAGTCAGCCTGGGCAACTCAACAAGACCCTGTCTCAAAATAAAATTTAAAAAGGGTTGGGTATGTAACTCAGCACTCCTAGAGTTCAATCCCTACTGCCACCAAAAAGTGAAAACAAAAGCCAAAAATTTTTATTCGTAGTTGTATGAACTTAGAATTTATTTCAGGAAAACACACTGAGAGAAAAATGTGTATCAAAATATCTAATGAAATTCTAAATACTTCCATGTCAGAGATTAGAGACCATGAGAATACCAGACAGGCTTTATCATCAACATTGACAAAAGTCGGCTAAAGTCTCCATAAATGATAATTCCTGTTTACTGAGCCTATTATCTGGACAAGGTATGAAAGATCCTAGTTACACAGACTTTTAAAAAATTCTTGCCACAATGCTATGGAGTAAGGAGGACATCTCCATTCCACAGATGGGAGACCAAAGGTGAGAAAATAAAGTGGCCCAGGCAAGACAGTAAATACAGTAGCCTGGATTTGGAGTTGGTTCTGCCTGGCTCCAAAGCCTTGGCCACTGTCCTATATTACATCTCCAGAGACATCTGGGACAAGCTTCATTGTGACATGAATGTTTTTTGAATAGCTCAATCTGATTGCCACTGTGAAAGATCAGAGAAACTGTTCCACAGACATCTCACAAACTGCAGCCTAAAGTGAACATGGACCCTTCTAAAATGGAATAATTCAGTAAATCAAATGTATATAGAAGGAAGAAAGGAAAGTCGATCCTTTCTAAATCAATGAATGTGCAAACACTGTCTTTTCTGGGACAATTTAACATTAGTTCTGCCCAACTAATACTGAGGGTAATCAGAGTTTGAGAACTTCATTTATCTTTGATATAACGTATACAACAAAATATGAACTTTCCAAATAAAATATACAAAGTAAGATATCTTTCACAAAACAAGACTGTTTTCCCCTAGACACACCAGTGGAAACTTCAGAAAGTATTTTTTTAATAAACATCCAAAACAACAAATTTAGAAATATCTTTTACCTGTGATTAAACTTATGGCCAAAGGAAATCCAGTCCTTTTCGATTAATACCTACACACAAGAAAAAATATGTATGAGGAGAATCAAACAAGCGAAATAAGAGACCACAACCAGTAAGGTTACAGGATTCAGAAGTACTTGGAACAGACATCACTACCCTCAGGTAACCTACAAATGAATTAGAACACATTAGTTACCGATGCATACAGGAAGGGTAAAGTTCAAGGGCATCCATAAGAAAAATAAATGAGAACTGGCATGTGAAATTATAACACCACCCACTGTTCCAGGCATTTCACCTTGCTTTATATGTGATCTCATTTAACTGTGGGACAGGTATTATTCTTCCTGTCATTTTAGAGAAGACAATACTGAAGGAAAGAGAAATTAAATATTCACCCAAGATAGTGCTACTAGGAAGGAGTAGGTAACACTTTGTAACTTAGACTTCTCTCTTCCAAACCATATTTCTTAACTAGTATATGATGCTGCCTGTCTGTATAATATAAAATACCTACCTTTCAACAAGAAACCATTAGCAATGTTTTCCAGTGATTTTTACCTCACAGTAGAATAATTCTAAAATCACTGGGTTTTGGGGTATATTACAAGTTTTGGCCCTGCTTGGAGTTACAGTTACCATGACTTTACAGTCTGAAACAGGATTTTTTAAAAAATGTTATATAATATAGAATGGTCCTATTAATATCACCAGTGCTTTCTTTAATACGGCCATTAGTTTCCCCTAGAAAGACAGATGGACTGTTGAAGCCTTTACTTGACAACTGTAAATGCATTTTAGTCTAAACATTTACTTTGTGCTGCAAGTTTAAATAAATTTTAATTTTATCCTATTCCCCCCCTCAAGTCTCTCCCCTCCCTATGTACAAAATGCTTTGTTTCCATTTTTTCCTTCTATTTTCACTTTTTTTTCTTGTCCCTTCCTTCCTTTCTCCCTCCCTCTTCCCTTGCTCCTCTTTCTCTTTCCATTTGAACATTTTCTTCCCAATGTGTTGCAAGTTTAATGGTTTAATGTGGCCCAATTAGGCTGAGTCAATGGCAGAAAAGGACGCTGTGCAGGAGAAAGATCCATGGAAGGTGGAGTGCAGACCATAGGTCTGGATGCCCTTCTACTCTCCAGCTGTAAACAAAGCAATCCAGCCCTTCTACCCTCAGTCCAGGAGAGAGATCTGAAGTGGGTGTGTCCCTCTCAAGTCTCAAAGCAGCACAGGTAATTAGAAGTTCTTAGACACTTCCTCCAAAAAGGAAAGGTCCAAAAGGGAAGCCTGTCTCTTTCTTGTCTCTTGTCCCCAGGGTGTCAGCTGATACTACTTGCTAAAGGAGATCTAGCAGTAACAGTGTCCAATAGGGCTCCTCTGTCAGGATCTGTCCCTAGCATGTTCTGGATTCACTGAAGTGCTTTCTGACAAATTGCAGTTCAAGACATAGGTGCCAGGTAATCGCATAGTCACCAGTCATTTTGAGGGTACTGTACCAGTTTAGCCAAAAGTTACCCCAGGAAACTGTTAAGTGGAAGCAACAAGTTACACACTGTGATGCACATCTAAGAGGTTAAGCTCCAGGAGAAGATGGGCTCATTTCAGCAAAGAACACAAACAAACTGAAACCTAAGGACTACTTAAAAAACAGAAACCTAAGGAGTATTTGCATGCACAATATAGAAAATTTTTTCCAAATATTGTTTTTTGAAATGTGTTCTGTTATAATTCACACATTATCCCAAATGTGAAAATACTTAGGAGCAAATTATGTATAAAACTTTTTTTTTGTTTGTTTTTTTGGTACCGGGGATCGAACTCAGGTCCTTCCGCTTGCAAGGCAGGCGGCGGAACCACTGAGCTAAATCCCCGGCCCTGTATAAAACTTTTTCAAACCAAATTTGTCTCAAATTAATATTCAGGAGCACCAATTTGAATTGGTTTCAATTATCTCAGAAATTCACCTCTTGATTCCAAGGCTTTTTCATCTTTTATTAACCTTGCTGATCTACTAGGAGAAAAATAATGTGGTGGAGAAAAATAAGTTGCCAAAAGTTTCTAAAAAGAGACCCATTGCTGGTCCAGGCAGTGCCTCTCTCTGGGAAAGGCTCAGCAGCCACACTCACCATGAAGCCCTTCAGCGTCCGGTAGTGGGGATCCAGGAGGAGGCTTGCCACTGAGCACACTTGAGCAGTCCGGTCCCAGCCGTCCGAGCAGTGAACAAGCACACTTGCCCCTTCCTCTGAAACTGCCTAAAAAACACCCGATGAGCAATCAGAACTAGGACTGGCTATAGACTTAAAGAAATAGGCAAAACAAAACAAGCATGTTCATTGTTTAGTGTTTAAGCCCAGCCCCACTGAGGCAAAGCCAAGGAGTGGTTTAGTGCTGGCAGATAGGTTTTTCCTTCCCTTCTGATTATATCGAGAGGACACTGGCTTCAAGTATAGCATATCTATGAGATCTAATATCTCTAGATTTAGCAAATCTGCTAAATATAACATGCTCCCTATGCAAGCATAGGTTCATGACCTATCCTCTCAACCACTCTCAACCTCTTTCCTCGCCTCTGGTTTCCATGTTAAGCTTTACTAAAATCTAGGGTTGTGACTACCTATAACCAGTTCCAGAAAGTAAAAAGTGCAAAAATTCTAAATTATTAAAATATAAAGTAACAGATAAAAGGACACAAGCCAAGTGATGAATGGAGTGGTCCTGCTAAGAAAGAGTTTCTATTTGTTATTGCAAATGTAAGCACAACTTTTAGTTGCATGCATTGGCAGGAAATAAAAATTGGGAAACATGGTGGAGATTTCATCATAGCATGTATCACTACCTAAAATTTCGTTTTTCTTTTTTTTTGTCTAGCATACCAGAGTGTCAGTTCTGTGAGGAAAGAGACTTGATCTAGTTTTGCATCCTAGAACAGTACACCTAGAACAGTACATGGCCCTAAATAAATATTTGTTGCGTAAATGGTTATCTAATAAAGGGCAGCCTACCATGTCATCAAAAAAGACACGGTTCTCTTTAAATCTAAAAGGAACGTATTTTAAAGAAACACTGAACAACAAAATAGAATACATTAAAAAAGCATTGTGAAAAGTTGCAGCAAGATTTTTCCTATGGTAAAGTGGAATCTACCTGCCAGTAAGTGGAATATAACTTTGGTTTACATCAAGACTAAAAAGAATGGTCTACTGGAGGTAATCTGTAAGACCCTATTACTGAAGTGACTCACATTTGTTATACTCCCATACCAGATTAAGCCTAACGGAAAAGAGAATATTCTAGAAATATTTTCCCATTTTACCACTGTGTAACATACTATCAACTGAGCATGTGTCCTTTTGCAAAATTACAACTTCCAAGGACAAAACACATGGAGGCATGGGGGTGTCTGCAAAGCCAGCTACCTATATTGTGTTACCACGGCTTAGCACAGGGGAGCTGATAGGGAGGAAGGAGGTCACCTTTTTGAAGTCACAGTGGCTTGCTGATCTACCCCTGGTTTTCCTTGGTAATCTCATACCTTTGCAATGAAGATTCCTGCATCCATGATGGCCTTAATGTGCCGTAACCAGCCGGAGTTTTCCAGCCCCCACAGGAAATCACTCATGGAAGGAGACTTAAGTTCACACACTGCAAAATAAATCATTCATATTTTACAGGTAGTTTGTTAAAGATTTCTTTTATAGATGTTATTTGGAAGATTTAAATCAAAAATCAAGTTTAATGAACTTGATTCTATTTACCATTTCAAGTGAGGCTTTTCCATTTTCTTTAGTCATGAAGGATGTTGTCTGTTTATAACAATGATATCTGTAAAATTTATATCCTAATATTAATGAACACTACTGAATGTTACCATAGTAAAGGTTCAGCAGAAAACATTTATTTAAGTTTCCAGCAAAGATAGTAAAAATGGGCACCTAAAGAGTACCTGAGTTAGGAGTTCACTAGAGGGAAAAATCATAAAACTAACTTTAGCACTTACACAATTAGAGCTCTCCAACACCCAACCACTTCAGAGTAGGACTGGGATAAAATCAAATGGAACTATCCTACAAACCTTAAATGCAAATTATTAAACTCCTGTGGCCAACAGTCTCCACCCAGGAGGGAATAAAGCCTATGAGCTTAAAAATGAAATCAAAATCTCTGACCCAACTCTAGTGTATCAGGTTTGGGGGTTTCCCTCTGGTTGAAAGAAAACGTAGTATCCTGATGATATCTATATTTACACAAGTAAGGCAGATGTGTTAAAACTTCTGTAACATCATACAGAAACACTTTTCATCTCAAGAATTTACCTTTTATTCAATGTAAGATATGGAAAAGCTTTAGTGCTGTTATGACTCTATATCACAGATGCTACATTACAGATCTTATGGAATATATACCTATGAAGCTCTTTCAATGAGTCTTATCTATCAACCCATAAAAATTAACTAATGATCTATAGTTTTATTTTAGTTTAGGTATATTTTATTGTATTCTGTGATGCAGAAAACATGCAGGAAGAGTGGAGCCCCTATTTCTTGCTTCTTACTCTGTCAGTAATTGGCTTTGTTATTTTGTACACATTCAGCTCTTTGAGCCTCAATTTCCTCATTTTTTAAAAACAGAAGGCATACTAAATTATATCTTTTCAACTCCAAAATCCTCAATTCAACTTTGGCAACTCTTCAAAAAGAGTTGGTATATATGGCAACTGTTAACAATAATTATTTTAGCAGATGCCCTGCCCCTAATATGCCAGATAATAGCAGTCCACTCTTTCTGCAATGTAAGAGACACACCAGAAAGCACAAGTAATTAGAATGAGTCATAGAGAAAGCCGTGATGAGGGAAATAACACTGAGATTCCTTGTGAGGAATATATTTAGGAAAGATTCCAGTATCTTTCCGAAAGCCTATCCTGTGGTGGAAATACAACCTCACGACAAAACGAGGAGTCAGTTCTAAGGTGCCTGACTTGGAGCACTGTCCTGCCTGAAGGACACTGCTGCCCCCTCCTGACTCCAGGCCCACATTACAGGCATGAAGACGCTGGTAAAGTAATGCCAAACAGTAAGTGAAAGAGTGCTTTGCCGAACCAAACCCAGTGAAAAATACACATGCCAATTCACAGAATCTATGGTTCTGTTAGTCCTGAAGCCCAGCACTGGGCTGTTTCCAAGATTATAGTTTTAGTCATTAGACGCTATAAAGCATTAAAACATAAACATTAAAAAACAAGGTTACACATCTAGACAATGAAATAATACTCAGTCATAAAAAGAAATGGAGGAAATAAATGCATATTACTAAAGTGAAAGAAGCTAATTTGAAAAGGCTACACCCTGTATCCTTCCAACTATGACCTGGAAAAAGCAAAACTACAGAGATGGTAGGCGGGAATGGGAGCTCCTATGTTCTCATGCCATTCTTCCTTTCTGTCCTTTAATTACCTACATGCTAGCTGTGTGAATATGGACATGTTACTCTCAGCCTTTCATGTCTCCGTATTTGCAGCAGTGGAATGGGGATAACAACAGCCAGTCATCAAAAGTATATGTTAGCCCTTATTACTACTATCCTCAAATAATGGTTTTTATGTATTAAAATTTATATAAATATAGCCTTTTACAACTCTTATTTTTGCATTCTTCAATATTTTATTGGTACACCTTCAAGCTACAACCAGCCTCACATATGAGGGTTATGACCAGAATTTTAGTTTTAATTTATGAAGTAAGTCTTACGTTATGACCTGAATGCCAGTCTTTCCTGTATGGGGTTATCTGAGAAATCCTGGGCTAATGTCTCTCTAAGGACCCTGAGATCTGCCAGGAAGAAAGTGTGGCCTAAAATTATACAGGAGAGAGACTTTGAAGGCTGTGTAGAGGAGCCTGAGCCTTCAGTTGACCCTGCGGTTGATCACTGTCACTACAGTAGAGTCCATAGGCTTGCAGGCAGACAGTGGTGATGCTGAGGAACTGAAGGAGGAACACTCTGAGGAACTGTTTACAGAGGAACTTCAGCAACTTCTGGCTGAGCATCAGAGAATGGCAGCTGAGGAGCTTTCTGAAGAGGAAGGGATGTATCAACAATCAGCGCAGCAAAATTCTTCTGAAATAAAGGAAATCCTAAAAATAATGGACAGAGCTACAAGCATTTGTACAGAAGACACACCCAGACAGAGAAAAAGCCAGTCGTTACATTTACTTGCTTAATGACACTGTCACATCATATTACAGAACAATGTTAAAGAAAAGACAGAAACAGACCACCTTAGACCAGTTTCTTAGTTCTGAAAAGGTTGAAGCCTAGTGAGCCAGAAGCAGGTTCTTGTGGGCTACAGACTCTCCCAAGGAGAGAAGGCATACCAGAGAGCCAGATTCCTGATGTTATGAAAGAGGGCTCTCCTTCCCAACAATAACCTCCTTCCATTTCATCCTCCCCACAAGCCAAAGATATCAACTTGAATGGTGAGTACAGTAAGAAATTGTTTCTGATAAACTAGGCATATTTTATAACTTTTTGGTGAATATACTAGGAAAATTATTGGTATCTGGTAAATTCTGCTTTGGGAGGTTCAGAATGCTTTATGGGTATTTCCATTATGTCTTATGGGGAAAACAGTCTTGACTTACAACCAATTTGAGTTACAACCATCTGTCAGGAATGAATCAAGTTCGTAAGTCAAGGGTTCACTGTATCCATATTATGTAAGTAAATAACTTGTTCATTTTAACCACTTACCAGCCCAATTATTTAAATACAGGATGACCAAAAATTGCATGTTTTTATTAATTTTTATAACAAAATATAAAAACAATTTTATCAAATTTATTCAATACAAGAATCAACTGGTTGAAATGACACCTGTCTGAGCAATGCTTGGGATAGTCAATAATAAACAAATGCACTCCCCAAGAGATACTCGGGGTAAACTGTTAAGTGGTTAATAGCTATACAGTATTCTACTCTGAATATATCTGATTGTCTACTTCCTTATCGTTCACAATTATTTCCTCTTTTTTAATATTTACAAACAGCCCAATAAAAACATCTTTCAATCTCTCTGTACCTTTCTAAAGTGAAAGGGGCTGGGTCACAGGTTTACGCATCATCTCTACCACATACTGCCAAATTATTCTGGCTCTATTGGTTTATCGTCTCACCAGCATGGATGGAGATTTCCCTTCCCCGTATCCTAGCTAATGTTTTGGTGTTAGTTTGTGGGATGAGTTTGAATAAAAAATGCCTAGCTAATTAGTGGAGCACAGTTCTGGGTATGTCTAGATGGTTGACTTGTAAGCCATGAACTAAACAGTGAGACCCACCTGGGTGTGGGAGGCACCAGCCAATAAGCTTGTAGCCTGGATGAAATCAAAAAGAAATGAAGGAAGTCTGCCTTCTTTTGCTTCTTTGGAGGAGCTCCAGTCTTTGCCACTGGCTTTGGATGTTTGTCTCTAGCAGTCTTCCAGCACAGACTCTTCAGCCTTCAAATGCAGACCTTCAGCTAGCTTTCCAGTATGGACTCGCCCTGAACTCTGCAGTGAGCTCCAGGCTTTTAACTTTCAACTGGCTCCTCTGGCTCTCTAGCTCAGACAGCCATTTTGCATTCTCCAGCCCTGATTCTGCAGGTAGCCAAGGGAAGTCCACTTTGTAAATTCTTTGTATAATATATATGATATATATGATACACGATATATATGACATATATATATTGTGTATCATATCTGTTCCTCCAATGAACTCTGACTGATAAACCTGGTTTTACTCACACTTTTCAGTTTTGCCAATCTTATTTTTCTAGGGCTATTAATACGTTTGTTTTCTATTATTCTACTCTCTGGATTCAATCTGTTCTTTATTTCCACCCCACCCATATACATTCATTTTGTTTTCCTGCTTAGCTGATTGCTTGGGGGTGGGGGAGGGGGTGTCTCTTGTCTCTTTTGTTGTGCTTTCTTCACTTTTCTGGTAATCTCTGTCCATTGCCATGTACTTACAAGAGTGAAACAGAAAAAGATTGGCTGGATGTGCCGAGAGCATGGGCAGGCTATCTTAGCTTCTGGGCTTTGCTGTGGGAGACTTGGCTAGTCTTACTCCCAGATGTCAGGATCTGCAAGTCTTCTTTCTTGGCAAGGCTGCAGGCCCCAGAGAACTCTTCCACATACCTGAGTTGAGTCCATAAGATTGAGTAACAATGTCCTAGAGTAGGGTCGGGCAGGAAGTCACAGGGCTCATTCTTCTATATGCAGGTTTTCATTTAAGCTGTCCCCTTTTTGGCCTACTATTCCCTCTTCTTCTCCAGCTTAGTCTGGTGTTCCTGATCCCAGGGGCCCTTTGATCAATCTTTCCAGAAAGTTCATCACCATCTTCTCTCTTGCAAGTGTGGAAGAAGCTTCACTAGTAATTAGGGGAGGGAGAGGAGCTGCTTCTTACACAAATATTTGGTAGTCCTCTCATTTCAGAGACACCTGATCCCTTGAATTCTAGTTCCTAAGGATCTGAAGTTGCACTTGGCTTTCTCATGCTTGCACCATCCATTTCAGCTTTTTTTCTAGACTGTAAAGTTACTTATCACTCATCCATCAATTTCACATTGTTACTGCTGTTACCTGCTCTTCCATTCTCTTATCCTTTTGGCATTTTTGCTCTTTTTTAAACCACTTCATTATTATTTTACTGCAGAGGCAGGAAGAAATGGGTAAGTATATGCTGCATTTAACTGCAATAGAAACAAGACACCAACTTTAGGTCAGTGCAGAGCAGGAGCTAGAACTTAAGATTCCCAACACCTAACTGAACCATGACCAGTCTCTTCCTGCACTAAACATGAGAAAAAAACATTCCCTGAAATGGTGAAATTCTGGGCTTAGATTCACCCCTTTTTAGGATCCAAACTTACACTTTATGTACAAAAGCCCACAAGCTGTGAAATTATCATATTTGGGCAGAACGTCCCACAGATACCTGGGAGACACCAAAACTGCTCAGGAGAGTACTTGCAGAATTTGGTAAGCTCCCACTGAAGAAACTTCACTAAACACCTAGGAACAATGTTCCTAGTAAAAGCAAGCAGAGGGGAAAAAAGATACAGGATTAACCTCAAGAATGTGATCTAATGGAACACTAATCTGGAAGAGTTTAATATATTTGATTGACAGTAGGGGAATGGAATAAATCACAGAAAAGCAGGTGGTGTGAAGTGACAGCGTTCATGCTCTGCAGGCCCAGCCCCAGATGAATTGGTCTCTGTCCACTCCAATCTGTCCAGTCTCTCCTGCCTACCATCACCTTTCTTCCCCACTTTTAGCCCTGCATCCTCTGCCCAACACAGGAGAAACAGCCTTCAATCAACACCTTCACCAGCTCCCCTGTGCAGTACTTTCTTCTGCTCCTCTAAACACCCCCACCCCACTCAGTGAATCCCCCAGTATCTCCCTAAATTTAGCAAAGGGAGAGATAGGAAAGGAGAATTGACTTAAATCCTGGACTCAAAGAATTTTTGAGAGCAGATTATATCATTAAGAAAGAGGGCAGGGCTGGGGATTTAGGTCAGTGGTTTCTCCGCCTGCTGCGCAAGCGCAAGAACCAGAGTTCAATCCCCAGTACCAAAAAAAGAAAAAGAAAGAGGGCATACCGGGTGTGGTGGCACACACCTGTGATCCCAGCACTTGGGAGACTGAGACAGGAGGACTTCTGAGACTTTGAGGCCAGCCTGGGGTACACACCAAGATCCTGTCTCAAAAAAACACAATAACGCCTCCCCCCCAAAAAAAACCTGAAAAAAAGAAAGAGGGCATACAGAAGATGATAGTCTGGCAGCCAATTCCCATAAAGCAGTATAGCCATGGTGCACCTTGAGAAGATTTCTTGTGAGCTCAGGGAAGCATGGACACAGTTTGAGGACAAAGAACTACATAGGATGCAAAGGCCACATGCCAGCTCCTAGTTAGCACTGGGCAAGCTCTGCAAGCCCAGCAGAGATCTGTTCTCTGGTGATACTGGGTTGCAATACTGGGCAGGTCCTCCAGGCGGCAGGCTGGCCTCTGCCTGTGCACAATGCCCAGAGACACAGCTGAGGGGCAAGTGTGGCAAATTCCAGCACCCTCTATAAGTGCTTGCTACTCCTGGGTGCCTGCTGTTAGGTCTTTCCAGCCTGAGGCCATGACCCAAAGTGCTCAATTTAATCCTAAAATATACACATTTCTCTGTGTGAAGTCAAAGGACTCAACTATTTCCTTTAAATCCTCCACAGCCAACATTCTCTTGCAGGTTTTTTGTTTTTTCCTGCTCTTTACTAAACTGGTCAAACTTTCAGGTTGTTATTATAGGATTTTGGGCTGGTCAGCATTCTTACTTATTTCAAAGAAAGTCCAGGGAAGCTGAGGAATATCTTGGCATCCAAACTCTGAAGCTTGGCCCAGGAACAAATGATCCTTTTCACCTTCTCTTTCCACAAGGCACAGAAGTGACAGCAAGTTTAAAAATAAAGACATCAGGCTTTCCAGCTAAACTGTTGGTGACCTGTGCCAAATGCAAGGGAGGAAGGGATGATGCAGAGCAAACCCCTGAAATGTGCTGTGAGAAAGAACGCCGCAGAGCTCCTTTCGTCATTCAGCTCACACAGCAGGGCCAGGCTGTGGACGCTTGCCACATTGGCTCCTTTCTTCAGGAACCTAAAATTGCACATGCCTGGTAAAATAACCCCACCAGATTTTCAGGCAAGGTGACAACTGAGAGAGTGTTCTCCCCTAAGGGCCAGAGGCAGTGATCAAGGCAAACAGCTCTAGAGATGATTAATGCACACAGCAGATGGGGGTACACTTGAGACTAAAGTAACGAGTACCTGAGTTTTTAAATATAAAAGTGTTGGGTTTGTTTGGATAAACTCAGTGCAAGGCAGAAATACTGATCTGTTCACGCTTGTTGCCAAACCCAAACCAATATTTACAAACCATTTTGCTGAACAAAGTTCATTTCAAGCTGACATCAGAAGCATATGCCATAAATTACAGAGAACTGCACTGACTAGCCAGGTCTAGTGATATTTGTTTTATATAACAGGGCAACTATCTCCCATATACATATATAAACCACCATTAAAAAGAAAAAATATATACACATATAATTTTAAAACGTTAGAAATGTGAAATTTACTTAGAAGAAAAGAAGCTATGTCTATGTTCCTTGGATATTTCCTATACTATTCTCATTTTTTCCTATGTAGTTTCTGGGTGGAGTCAGTGAGGGCACAAAGAAAGGCTCCATTTAAACTCCATGGACTGACCTTTCTTGTACCCAGAGGCCTAAAGTTGAAATGTACATAGCCTTTCCTCCCTAACCATCCTGACCATGGCTGAGTTCTGCTGATGTCTGATTTGTCCCTTTCCCATTTTGAAGCAAAAAGCCAAGACCAATGAGACAGTCTTAAAAGAACTGGCAAAATAATAATCTCCCTCTGTTGAACATTGTAGCAAGTGAAAACATTCAAAGAGGACTCAGTTATGGCCTGTAAACGGAAATGTTTAGTGAAGCCTGCTTTGTAGTCTCATTTTACTTATAGCACTGCAAGGTGACAAAGAATAAACTTCTAAGCTCTATTGTGTTCAATTTAATGTCCGTGGTGCTCTCCTCCCTATCCAAGCCAACCAACACAGGCTCTCTAAATAGAGAACTTTGCATCAACTGGAGAAATTGTATACAAGCCACCAACAAGATTAAAGGTTATTGTTCAAAACATTTCTAATCCTGTTCATGATGATATTTTCTGGAATTCTCCACATAATTAATAATGCTATGAATGTCACTTTCATATTGCCTTATCTTCTTTAAAAGAATGCGATAATACAAGATGGCAAGGTTAAATAATGACCAAATTCTGTATACAGAACCTGTGTTCTCATTGCTTGAGTTTGTAACATAGAAAATGGTAAATATATACCCATAATGTGTATCCAATAAACATACACCCAATGTGTGTAAATGTATACAAGGTATGATGAAAAATACAGTGAACGCTTAGTTTGAAAAAAAATTATTATACTAAAAGATATATTGCCATTAATCCCCCTCAAAATACTCCTGTTTACTTCACACACATTTTTCCCATCATTTTTGCCACTTTGTGAAGTAGTCCTGAAGTCCTCTTTCATGAGTGTCTTTAGTTAAACACTGTGGCTTCCTCTATGTCCTGACTTGATTCTAAATGTTTACCTTTCTTGGTCATTTTGACTGTGTGGAAGAGCCAGACATTACATGGTGTCAGACCTGGTGAACACAGTGGATGATGACACACCATGTTTTTATGAACCTGCCTTTCCATTAGATGGTACTTGGAAGCAGCATTCACTGTATATTTTTGATCATACCTCGAAATGACACTCACGAAAGAGGACTTCCTGAATTGCTTCAGAAAGTGGCAAGAACAATGGTATAAGGGTTTTCAAAGCAAGGGAGGCTATTTTGAGAGGGATTAATGGGAACGTGTCTTTTTCTGTAATAATTTTTTTTAAATGTAAACATTTACCCTATATTATGATCATCCTTTGTATGCATCCAGCTACATGTATGTGTATATGCAAATATACATATACACACACAATTATGTTCCAGAGTACTAGCTGCCATTGACCTAAAGAAAATGAAGCAGCAGGTTCACATGAAGAATGCCCTAACAATACTAATTAGCTTCATATATGAATTTTGTACCTAAAGACAAATTCATCATATATGATGGTAACCTGTAGTACCTTAGGATTTACACATGTAAAGAACAATATCAAGTGATTATTAACTGCTGGGGTGTGTAAAACTTTGAAATAATAAAAAATATGTGTGACTATTTATATTACATCTTTGCTGAATGATAAGACTGAGCACTTTCCTTGAACTGAACCCTCACAATTTTCCCCCCAGTCATAGATATAACTATCTCAATTTGGAGAGGAGGAATGGACTCAGATGTCAGAGGCATTGCAAGTACGTTGTGATAGGCTAGGTCTCTTCTGTTTTCTGTACTATCATTACTCCCCATAAAGAATGGCCTAAACGTCAATATAGAAACTGAGCCAAGATGAATAGGAACTGACTTAAAGGAAAGGTTGTTGGTTTTTTTTCCCCCAGTCCTGGGAATTGAACTCAGGACCTTGTGCTTGCCGGACAGGCTGGGCACCACTGAGCTAAATCCTCCCCCCGCCCCCCCAGGAAAGGTTTAAAGGATGACAGCATCTAAGTAGTAAAACAAGGGAAATAGAGAAGTTTAGACTAGGAAGTCTAGGGTAGGCACTGGAAAGGTGGGCAGGAATTACATCAGGTGAGGATCCTGGCAGCGCATGACTGAAGTGCTGGAAAAAACAGCAGTGGATACAGGAGGTGGGGCCTCATTCCACATCTTCATGCCGGGGTGAACAAGAGTCATCAACCTTAGGATCATATTGCCAACTGGCAAGCAACTGAACCACTAACCCCCAATTACAGCACTATGAAAAAACAGCTCATCTTATCACTAAAATTAGCCTCGTCTAACTTTAATTCATGGGAAATACTTTCTTCTATAAGTACTCCTTTGTTTTTTTTTTTGGTACCGGGGATCGAACTCTGGTCCTTGCACTTGCACAGCAGGCGGCAAAACCACGAAGCTAAATCCCCAGCCCCAAGTACTCCTTTTATAAATGTTCTAGTCATCCAAACTTTGCCATCATGATTAACAGAATCTAAAACAGTAATTTCAACGCTAGAATTTTTACATTAATCTTTGAATTTTCTAAGTGAACTGCAAAAGACAGCATAATCTGGATAAGAATAGCCACTGTCCTCTTATTAAGTGTTTTTGCTTTCTCTGGTCCTCTGATAATGTCACCTGGATAGTCTTTGGCTTTAATATCCAGTTAAAACATTCAACTGTGATTTACTTAAGGATAATCTTCAGTGAGTTCACACATAAACCAACATGATCCTCTCTTCCTACTATGATTGTTACCCTCTATCAGAACCAATCACTTCTAATGTATTAATTGACAAAGCATTTTTCTATCCAATGCCCAATAACTGATGAATGGATGAATGTCTGAGATAACTGTGGAAGTTCCAATTTATTAAGTATTTACTATAAGCAGGAATTGTGCCTCATGCTCTAGATATTTTAATTACCACAAATGCTTTTATTTACTCTCAATTTTCAAATTGGACTGAGTGGTTTAGGAGGTTTACTAAGTTGGTCTATTGTTACACAGCCAGGAAGCAACTAAGCTGGACTCTGTTCTATAGCACATACACCCAAAGGGGGCAGGCACTTCCCTTGTGCCTCAGTGCTTAGCACATTATTGTCTGTATTGTCTGATAACATCCAGGATTCCTGCAGCTGCATTCTAAATCCTCATACAATACCACACAGAGGCAAAGTACACACTCTTGATTCATTTCTTTCCCGTAAATGGCCATGCAATAACTAGTAAAGTCTAACAGGACAGACCTGCTGACCCAGCAAAATACTCATTAAAAAGCCTTACAACTGCTATTTCTGTGGGAAGCTATCTAATTCCACTTTAAAAGTATAATAGAGTTTCCACGTGGAAACTATGCCACTGTGCTAAATTTTAAGAAGAAATGCTCAGATTTCCAGGTCACTATTGGTTGCTCCATCCAATAGGTTTGTAATTAAGAACATTACATAATGATGGTAAAAAGAAGATAAAGAACAGAAAAAGAAGTAATCTTTATAGCCTTTTGTTAGCTTATATCTAGTAGAACTTCCTAGCATAAATGTGTAGGTAATGTGACAGGAAATACCGACTTTAAAGTGAAAAACTTAATTGGAAATATCTGTAAAGGGTTGAAATCCTCTGTTTATTCAAGGGTGAATTATTCATCACACGTATGATGTAAGAAAGAAAGAATGACGTAAAAAGGAAATCTGAATCGATGAAGCAGTTCTTTGGACAGAGACAAAACTATTTCATGGAAACCTTGGAGCTGGGTGTTTTAGAGACTGTTCTTCAGACTTCGGTGCCCCCAAGGCAACCTGGCAAGGAGATCATAGCAGGGAATCAATCATATGACCACAACACCAAATGGGATGGTGTCTTACACAACACACTCCCAAGTGTTCTGCTTTCACCCATCCTTTCTATAACTAATGAAGATTCTGATTAATCAGATCTCAGAACCTCCACACAGAGTAACAGATCAGGTATGATCTTTAGAGCCACGTGACTCTGCCAACGCCAATCTCTACACTCAATGCCCACAATTTATCTTGTTTGGTCAGAAGATATGACCAAAAAATGGGGCAGGAGTAGGAGGCCTGCTAAAAAGACTACAATCTTTTAAACTGAATCAGCTTGACTCTCTTTCAAATAGTACTGCATTGCAATTTGTCCAAACTGCTGAATTGACACTGGACTTTTTATTGTTCCACATGCTGTAGATGCTCTTCCATCTGATCTGCTGTCAGGCTGAGGTTTCTATACCTGTTATTACAACTTGCTAAGAAAATGGCCACAAGGCTTGACATGTTGCTTATTAAATCATTTTTGATGTACTTACACTGAGTTTTCACAGACCATATTGAGAGACAGGCACTTAACATGTCTCTGAAAACTGAACTGTCTTTTGAATAAAGAAATTAAGAAAAAAAATTACCCATAGCAAGGCTTAGGGCCAATCAAATTCTCACCTGGCTAACTGAATTAATCTAGACTCTATCAACTTATCCATTTTATCCAATGCTTTTATTTTAAAATATATCAATTCTTCCCAAGAGAAAGTGTATTCATATTACACTGAAAAGCACTTCATAGTGTATAAGGAATATTTCTAATGTCATGAATTAAATAGGGAAAATATATTATTTATATTGCTTCACATATACAGAAAATGAAATTTGTTCAGTTTTACTCAGGGATTAAAGCAAGAACCCAAACCTAGATCCTCATATATTTAGGCCAGGATACTTTCTACCCCAACCTGCTCCCTAGACAGGCAGTGAAGCATAACAGTTAAGAGTGTCATCTGAATTCACAGTAATGAGGTGAAAACTTTGGTTCTACCATTTATTGTTGTGGGCCTATACAAGTTGCTTAGCCCCTGTGCCTCAGTTTCCTCGTATGTAAAATAAAGATAGTAAGAGCAACTGCAACATGATTGCAATAAGGATTGCATACACACAAGTTTAAAAATGTGGTGGTAAGTACATAGTAATCTTTCCAAAAATGTTATGTCATTATTACTAGGTGGGATGGTTTTCTGTGAGCCTGTCTGATAGCAGAACCACATATCAACAAGGATCACTGTAAGATGATGGTAAGTACCAGGTTCAAATTCTTTGCTATGTGATACTGGGAAAAATATTTTCAAATATCTTAATTGAAACTATTACATACACCAGACTCTGGAACTGAAGGGAGGTACTCCTACTGGCCTTGAAGAAACAAACTGACAGCTTATGTAGAAGCCCATGTAGCAGAAATGTGAAACCTCAAGATTTGACAGTGGCTTCCAGTCAAAATGTGGGGCCCTCGGTTTAATTTTGCCAACAGCTTGAATGAACTTGAGCGCAGATTTTCCCCCTCCAGCCTCCTGATGAGAACACAGCCCAGCTGACACTTCTAGCCTCCTAAGACCCTCAGAAGCAAGACCTCTGGGGTCACATTTATATGTAAGACATATTCAGTCAGTTTCCTGACACACAAGCTATGAGATAATAAACATACATTGTTTAAAAAAATATGCCAAGCATAGCAAATATTTTGTAAATAAAGAAGGAAAAGGAAACATATCACCCATCATCCTTCTGTGCTAATCCAATGTTATTCTGGACATTACTTCCTAGTCTTTCCTCATATATATGATTTACTGCACAGTGAATGAGACTATGCACACAACTTCACAACTTGCATTTTTCTTACATTATTCTCCCATATTAGTAATATATTCTTCACATTTATTATCTTCAATGAATGCAAAATTTTCTATCAAGAAGGTAAGGGGATGTAGCTCAGCAGTAGATAGAGCACTTACCTAGCATGTACAAAGACCCTGGATTCAATCCCCAGCACCCCCACAAACACAGAAGGTGGAGCAAAATTATTTAATCAGGCTATTATGGTGTTGTTGGACATCTGTATGGCTTTCAGTATCCTATTATTATAAATAAAACACTATGTTCAAGAAAGTGTAAATAAGGACTAAAAGGTATAATAATGTGAAATAGGAAGAAAAGTTACAAAGGGGAAGAGGAAGTGGGAGGGGTAGGGGAAAAGAAAGAAGTTGATGGAATTAATATGAGAAAAAGAAAAAATGATCACCACATATTATGCAAAGCTGGATGAAGAAGTGTCTATCACCTGTTGCAAAGAACCCATGACTTAAGTAGGAGTCTCGGTATTTTCTTTTAAATACAGTGTTTTGTTGGCAACCGTGGAGTCTTCTGCTGTCTTATTACTGGGTCTTTCTCACTTCACAAAGTAGCTCTCCAGTGACATTTGCTTTTTTACTCATTTTGGCTAGGGTTAACTTGTGAGTTTACCAAAAATGTGACTAAAAAAAGTGTGTAGTATGAAAAGCGAAGTAAATGGAAGTGGTAAATAATGTATGGGCCATATACAAACTAAAATACATGTCAGATTCTCACTTAAAGCTTGACACCAGATGCAACTGTAAAAGAGAAGTACATCAATTCACTTGTCAATATAAAGACTCCCAAGACATGCAGCATAATTATCCTTTGCCACTCACAGATAGGTTTTGATATGAGTCTGCAAGCAATGGATGTATTATAGTTTCTGTTCTGTCAAACCTCTTTGCTAATGTTAATCTGTATTTGTAGCCACTCTCCAGAGCTAGCATTGCCACCTGTTATGGCTTATATCTAGATATCCCCCAAAGCTCATGCACTCATAGGTGGGGCTTTTGAGAGGTGATCATGAGTGTGTGATGATAGATTAGGGGTGTAATAACTGGATTAATCCACTGATTGGTTTAGCATAGTTCTGGATGTGGATAATGGGAAGGCCCACCCTGGGTGTGAGTGGCATCAACCAATAGGCTTGGAATAAAAAGAGAAAGGGAGGTTTCACCGCCTGCAAGGACAAGGACCCGAGTTCGATCCCTGGTACCAAAAAAAAAGAGAGAGAAATGGAGGCTCACTGCTTCCTGTTTAAGATGGCTTCTTCTCTGCTACCCTTCTCTGATATGCTGCCCCTGCCTTGGAGTCAGCTGACTATGGACTGAAACATTTACAAACTGTAAGCCAAATAAATCTTTCCTCCTTTAACTTATAAGTGTCAGGTATTTTGACCCAGCAACAAAAAAGTAGTTTAGACACTGCCTCAGCTCCACCTCAGATCAGATTCTCATAAAAAGCATGCAATCTGGATCCCCTGTGTGTTGTTACTTTTCTCAATGCTGAGACAAAATACCCAACACCCAAAGTTAAAGGGGAAAGGGTTTATTTTCATTTATCTCACAGTTCTTAGAGGTTTCAGTCCATAATTGGCTAGCTCCCAGGCAGGGTAGATGGCAGACAGGCATCATAAAAGAGAAACAACATGGTGCACGCAGGCAACAAAAGCAACAAGGTAACCTTAACAATGTCTTTCTACCCCTGTTATCTTACCCAGACTACATGGATTAGGGCAGTGCCAAACCAATCAGTTTAGTGGTTTAGTAATCACGCCCTTAATCCCAGCATCACACACTCTAGATTCAGCCACCACTGAAAAAACTACCTATGACCACATGAAGCACAAAGGGGTGGTGGTGCATCTAGACCCAAACCACACCACCTTGAATGCACAGTTCACAGTAGGGTTTGTGCTCCTATGAGAATCTTTTGATGGCATCAATCTCACAGGAGCAGAACTCAGGCAGTAATGTGAGCAACTGGGAGCAATTGCAAACACAAAGAAAATCTCACTTACTTACCTGCCACTATGTGGCCAAATTCCTAACAGTTTGTGGCCTGAGGGTTGGGGACTCCTAACCTATAGGATTAAAAAGGGAACTACTGTATGGAGCAATTCTACATGATTTGGGGGAAAAATCATTTCACAATTAAAATTATGATTAGGCCTATTCTCCTGCCCACAGGCCAGCTATGGCATGTTGAGACAACATTTTGGCCTAGGTCACAGCTAAAACCTCAATGGTGTGGTGATGCTGTGATGCTCCAGAGCAAGATTATACCAGCTGAAGACATCCTGGGGAGGAACAAAATCTTCATCTGAATAGTTTCTCATTGTGCTAGGATTTTTAGGTAGCCCCTGCCCTCGGAGTCACGGTTTACATTTGTTACTCTCCAGATGTACTGAACTCTCTGCCCTGAGTCATCTGTTACATTTGTTTCTCCTGCTGTAGTGAATAAAGGTGTGGTATGCTGGGGGTGGGGAAGCTTTCGTCTTTGCCACCCAGGGCAGCACTGATCAGGCCCAAAAGCTCAGCTTCTTCTCTAAGTCTTATTTCTTCTATCTTTCCTGTCTAATAAGTTAATTTGCCTTGTGCTGTCATGGCTCTTAGAATACTAGGACTTACTGCAGAGGTTCTGGTAACGTCCCCTTTCCCTGTTCCGTACAAACTACTATGAAAAACACTTAAGAAGCTACAAAAATCACTATTTAACTGAAAGTTATCTCCTTAATAGCTACAAACACAAAAATAGTTTGACCTAGAACTTATAAATCACCATAAAAATTAAATCAGCTCTATATAAAAGAACCTATACACAATGTGAACATGGTCCTAGATTCCTGTTTCTGATGAAATATCACATAGCTCTTGCTCACGAACAGAGCTATTTCGAGCCAGAATGCAAATAATTTTTACTTTTTTGTTATTTAGAATCTATTTTGATAATATTCAAAAGAACAGTTTTACAAAATTGAAGAAAGCAAGAGTCGTGAGAGTGAAAAGCACTATTCCTGCCTGTCAGGTGACCAACAGTACAAGCCTTCCCATCCTTGATGCCAAGAACTGCTATTTGAATATGAAACCGCCTCAGGAAATGGGCCTGATTGTACTACTTTATCATTGAGCCTCCACAAGTGATTTATAATTTACTTGGCAAAAGCAGTTATACAAAAACCAACAACAATAACAACAACAAAAAACAGTTAAACATTGGTCAAGTCCCTGAGCAGCATCCAGAAAGTTGTCTTTGCTTATTGCACTACACATAGAGGGAAAAGTTATGTGCCAGTACCCACAATCCTTTATGAAATGAAAAGCTGCTCTCAGGAACATGGTCAGTCAGTTTGTTTATTCTTTAGAAAAAAAGCAGTGAGTCAGATCATAGGGATAAAGGTTGAGAAGTTAAACAAATGCTGAATTAGAAACTATAGTCAAATTTATACCTTATGGGAACACCTGGGAGCAACTTTCAAGCAGGGAAAAAAATTTTATGTTCACAAGTCATTTTATGAAATTGCTACATGAAAAATACCAAGCTTATCAACACAAAAGTTTTTTTATGATAAACAACTAGACCTGTCAATAATGGTTCTAAGGTTGGGACGACAGAGCCATGCCCCATGACACAGATGACAGCACTGCATATGTTTGGTTCTGACCAACTCCACAACTAAATTCTGTGCCCTGGCTGCAGCCACCCACCAAACACCAACCAGGGCAGCAGAGGCACTGACCAACTGACCGACCTGATAGTGTACAAAGCCAATGCCCAGGAAAAAAAGGTAAGTCTGAAGGACTGGCAGATCCAAGGATAAATTAGGAACCAAAGCAGAGCTAACCCCAAGAAAAGCCCAAAGCTATTGTAAACTACAAAAATAGCATGGGGTTTTACTCTGAAAGTGACTCCCTCATGGCAGGCTAGAATTGGAGAAGAAATCCACTGCAGCACCTGCCATGTTGGAGAGGGTTTATACAGGAGCCATTCTTCGAAGGGGTTGTTGGCTGAGCCACAGAACAGCTAGGGAACTATATTTCAGAGTTTCCTGTGTTACCCCATCAGTGTCTGGGTGAGAGATAGCTACAAGAGAAATCTGCGGAGAGGATGCAGACTAGACACAGACCTCTGAGAAGTTTAAGCTAATGCCACGAAGGACATGGGCCCAGCCCTCTGTGGTTAAGAAAGCAGGCTCAGTGAATGTGGCTTTCAGAGGTGCTGGGTCTGAAAGCATAAGCATTAAGTCCAATGATCTGCTTGAACCCTCACCCACTGCCTACATCCAGCAAACACGAGTGGTCTGACTGCTTTCCCTATCTACCAATGTGACCAAGACTTGGATGGTTGCCACAGTCTGTGGTAAAGGGATGGAGTGGGGAGGTCACCTCATGAACATTCTACACCTAAAGCGAGGAGAGAAAATCATGACTTACTGGATTCCAAGACTGCAGATCCTAGAAAGAAACCACTCATTTGAAAGTACAAAGGATTTTTTTTTTTTTTATTCATTTCTTTTTCAACTTTCTCCTTTTCCTTTCATTAGGTTTTTGGATGTTTGAGTTATTTTTTTTTCCTTTTTCTCTTTTTAACTTTTTCCTCCTTATTTTGCTCTGTTTTTTTCTTTTTCTTGTTTATTCTTTTGTTACTTTTGTTTAATTCTACTAATTTCCTTTTACTGCTTAATAGGATCCTTTAGCTCATTTTCTCATCTTCCATTGATTTTTCAAATTCTGCTTTTTTCATTCTCCTTTTTCCCACTCTATCTGTCCTAGTGTAACCATTAAGCTTTATTAATATTTAGATACTAAATTAACTCTATGCTATTATTGTTGAATACTTTTCTATTGTTACTAGAGGTATAGTTGTTGCATGTAGCAGATATTTACTGTATGTCAATTATTTGGTTTGCCTCAGTGTTTATACTATAATTATATATTTTCTCTGGTTAAAGGTGGTATATAATGGTTCTTAGGGTACATCAATATCCAGTTTGTCTTTGACACTATTATTGTTACTGACTTTACTGTTATTACCAGAGTGGCATAGTTGTTGCTATTAAGCAGTTTTCTCTGTATGCCAATATCTGAATTGTCTCTGTGTCATTAACAGTACTGTGGCCCATTCCCAGAGAACTGGGTACTGGGTCAATTACTGCACCCTCCCCAACTAATTTAATGGAAGTGGCTGGATCTTGGGAGAGTGGCAAAGGCCTAGCCATGCCCAGAGTGCCTTACTGAACAGCAGACACTAAATAAAGAGGTTTCCACTCTAGAAACTGAGATAAACATGGGAGTCCAGGACAGAGAATGAAAAGGAGACCAGTCTGTGACACTCAAGCTTCCCCAGTTCCACCATTAGGTTCTCACTACCTCCTCTTTTGATTAAATGGAAAACTATGTAAGAACAAATGTGTATTCACAGAAAAAATAATTCAATACCTTCTTTGCCCCTTATCAGCCCAGAGCCCACATTTCCTGCTAAGACAGCCCAGTGCTCTAGTACTCAGCTCCATTTCTCCACATTTTCCCCAGAAGCGCACAGAGTGTTTCCAGCAAGGCAGCGATGGCCTGGCTTCTGCGTGCTCCTCTTTCTTGTCTCAGTTGCAGCTGGAGCCACATGTGCTAGACTGTCACAACAGATCTCTCTGTGGCCATTATGATCACAGGAAGCATAAGCAGTAGATGAACCTGGTTTTGCTTAAAATGCAGAATTGCTGCTAATCAGCTTATAGCTATATAAATAAATCTTCTATATTATATAATCCACTCTTTACATTTTCTATTTGAGTATGTGGTCTGTGTGTACATGTCTTGCAGTGCTTGCTGCTCTGTGCATAAGTGTTGGGGGTTGTTAAGTGCATGTGTTATCGCAGCAGTTGCTGCCAGTGAAAACTGAGGTTAAGGGCCTCCAGTATCCTTCCTTCTAAAGGCCACTCAGCTTAAGAGTACAGTTCATCAACATGATCTCCACGCAAGAACAGTGGGTTCCTGCTTTAAGTATAGGATTGCTTTCTCTTCAAATGGCCTTGAATGTGGGCCAGACTAACATGAGGGAGAAAAAGAAGATATCCTTGTGCACTTTTATCTTGGATGTTAAGTGTCATTGGAGAGTCCCTGACTACTGACCACCAAGTGACAAAACTGCTGCATAATAATACTTAAAAGAAATAAGAGAAAGGCCAATTAAATCACTATAACATATTATTTTCCCCAACTTATCACATCTATATTTAAGCAGCATCACTGGAAAAATAAAACAATTTTAAAATCAAAACACTATCTTACTTTGCTTTGGGATCAAAGTATTTAACTGTCTTTTGTTAAACCTGTGTGCAAGGAAATGGTTTACCTTCCAGCATTTTCTGCAGACTGTTCCTCATGACATGGATGTTCTCTATCCCGATAAACTGAAACTTGATATTGGAATAATTGTCTTCATTCTCATAGCCTTTCCCTGCAGCACGATTTGCCATTGCATTAAGCTGCAGTGGTCAGCAAAACAGAATAGTCATCAATTACATTCAGGGCACCAAATAACCAAAACAATTTATAGATATTCATAGAAACATTCAAAATGAAGTACACAAGCAGAATACAATTCAAATCACTGGAACACTATGCTAAACTATGTAGCTTCTGGCACTCATGTTAAGCTTATATTCAACAGCACGAATTTGTTTCTAAGGTGGGAAGCATTCCACAGATAAGTCCTCCTGGAGATGTTCCTTGCAATTCCCTGTCAGAGATGCCAGCCAATGTGGAATTCTGTGACAGAGCCAAATTGCTCCAATTTAATGCCACACATAATAATCTTCAGGTTGGAAGAAGACTCAGCAGACACAGCTATCAGTATAAGGCTAAGTTAGGATACTGTACAGTATGATACTACTAACAAGCATGCTATCAATTATGAATAGTTACATCATTCTAATGTTTCCACAAGGGTCCCTCAGATATCCAATTAAACCTGGGGCAGGAATCACTGAATAAAATGAAGAGAGGGAATCCAGATACTCAATCTTGAGGCATTTTCTCCAGCTGCCTTATTTAAATCCAGACACCTAGTATGCTTTTTATAAAATAATTTTCAATATCGTTTTCATTAACTGAGAAGTTAGAGATCTAAGTAAAAAATGAGTTAAATGATAATTGACTTTGAAAAAATATATTAAACCCAAACTCTGGCCTAGTCTTGTGTAGTAATATCAAGAAGTAGGCAAGTCCTGCCTTTGCCGGGAAATATTACAGTATTATACTCTTCTGTCTAAGCAGGTCACCACGTCCTAGGGAACAGTTTTCCCTGACTACTCTACTCCCTGGCCACAAAGGGCAGGAGAACTATGCCCAGGCAGAGAAACTATCCCAGGACCTCCCAACCAGAACAAATATCCACTGTTAAGAGTACAATGCAAACCAGTACCTTTCCAAAAGCTAAGGTGAGTTAAAAGAGCTAAATTATGTTAAAAACACAGATTTTCTTTGACCCAGATCTCCTACTTCTGAGATTTTGGCAAAATTAAAAGTACCAGCACATAGATGTCCAAGAATGTTTAATGCAATATTTTTTATAATAAAAAACCCCTGAAAACTCATGACTATCTCAATAGGACAATAACTGGATAAATTATGGTTTATTTGTGCTCTGGATTAGGGCACAAATCATACATATATACATTTGTACATATATATGTGTATATAACCTGCACATTTATACACACATATATATCCTATATACACATTATACATATATAAAAGCTATAGAATATTCTATATATAAAACAAACCAACTTATAGATTATATATAATTGTTATTCATGTTCATTAAGCAAAAAATTAAATGTATGGAAGAATATACCAATTCGGCAACAGTTACAGCAGAAAAGACAGCAGATGCCAAGTGGCAGGGGAATACTATCAACATTACTGTAGATGTGCCTATATTTTCACTGTTATAAAGAACATATGTTGAGGCTTAGGATTTAGCTCAGTGGAACCTCAACTGCCTTTTAGGTGCAAGGTCCTGAGTTTGATCCCCAGTACCGGAAAAAAAAAAAAGAACTTATGCTATGTTTGTAATTTATATAATAGAAATAAAACAGGAGAGGAAAAGCCACTGTCACAAGGGCTCGTATTTTAATAGGGGGACAAAAGCACCTCAGGACACTGTCCCAGTCTGTAACAGGCCTGCCTTTCTTCTGCGTAAGTCATAAAAATAAAGCGTGTAGTTTTAATCAAGAAAAAATTAAATTCTATATCTTAAAGACTATTAAGGTTTATATTTGGTAAAGCTTAAATATTTTAAGGGAAAATTTTTCAAAAATTACTTTATAGACATTGTTCAGAAATTATGTATTATAAAATACTACTTTTTTCATGTAATTATTTTTCAAACCTGTTGACTTATCCTTTACAAGTGTCATAAAACAGAAATTAATAGGATACTTGCAAGTATCATTATGTTACATGAACTTTATGTTTATCTTGAATTCAAGTTAATACAAATTACCACATACCACAGAAATACTCTGAAAAATATGTAATAAATAAAAAGCAAAATACTATTATTATTTTAATAATTAAAACAATTATGATTAAGACTCTGTGTTCACACTTTAAAGTACATGATTACCTATTATGAAAGAACTGTAGTTTTATTAAAAGCAAAAAAAGCAAACAC
Source organism: Heterocephalus glaber (assembly GCF_053883595.1). Classification (NCBI taxonomy): domain Eukaryota; kingdom Metazoa; phylum Chordata; class Mammalia; order Rodentia; family Bathyergidae; genus Heterocephalus; species Heterocephalus glaber. The sequence goes on along the minus strand of NW_028258308.1, from coordinate 24,479,583 downwards.
AAGAAAACCTCTTGAAAGCTATACTTGTACTTCACACAATCAACAAAAGATGGCACTATTTAATCTACTATGCAAAATACTTTTCAGGACTTCCACCTATTTTACAGGGTCTATTACAATAAAGTGGCAAAAGTTGAACCCTCAAAGCAGGAAACATGGTTTTACAATTAATAAACATCCAAAAAAGTTACCCTATATTACATATATTTTATACATGAAATTTATATATAATATTATATATTTAGTGGTGAATGAGAAGAGAGTAGATAACATGAGGAAACTTATCAGTCTCAATGATGGCCACATCCTTACCCCTGATTTATGACCCTATCTATAATGGCACAGGAAGGATGTCCTGACTGGCTGACCAACAGATAAATGACCAAGTAAGACAACGAAGTGAGAAGTGGGTAGGCCAACACTGTAAAGAAAGAGAATCAAATTCTGCTCCTAATCCTCAGTCAAACCTATGAAGACTCAGGCAGTGCGTATCTTCTTATCAAGATAAAGGCAGGGCTGGTCCCCATCTTAGTCTTGGCCTCTGGGATTTCAGCAGTTACATTTTATACTTGAATAATGATAGAGCCTGACCTGACATTGTTGGGAATGACAATAAAAGTTGATCTTGGCAGGAGGAGGATTAGGATACATCCTAACATGGATTGTCAAATGACAGCCCTTTCTCCTCCTCTGTGTGTAACTGGTTAAAAGAAGCACTGTAACTTGTAATACACACATATGAAAATGAGATGATTTTATTCCTGGAAACTACTGTCTACAACTGAGCTGGTCAAAATATTCCTTTCCTATTTCCTAGGGATAGCTTGGGTCGATTTCATATTCAGGATAGGAAATTTTCATCCATCCTAACTTAAAATTTCAACCCATATATGATGCAAAACAATCTCTTTCCCCCACTGTGTCTATTTGGACTTGTGTCTACTTTGCTGTGGAACTTTCTCTCTCCTTTCTTCCTTGTAGCCTCTGTGTAATAGAGAGGGTGGGGTGAGGGAATCAGGAGAAGAATAAGGGAAAGTAAACAGCTCTTTGCAAAGCTAAGTAAAGTGGCAATCCCCTCTTCACTGGTTGTCACCTCCTTTCTGGTTAACATTAATTGATCATCTCTCCCTCCCTTCGTGGAATAAATATCTAAATCCAGAATCTCCAAGGCATGAATGTGGGTTCCTAGAGGCAGGAAGCACACATTTCACTGGCATGGAAAATGCACCTCGGCATGAGCTTATTATTCACACCCCCTCACCATCCCTTGTCATTAGACACCCACCAGGACACCCAGAGTTTAAGTCTTCTTAGGAAGGTTCTGGCAAGATGATCCACATCAAATTAACCCACAGGAAATATCCTCATCTTTGCCCTGACAAAAAGCAGAAGTGCAGACTGCTCCACTCGAACTACATGGTGCCATCTCTTGCATTCTCTTCCTTCTTCTGGTTGCCAGGATGGCTGTCAGTAACTCTGATGAGAAAATGAGATCCAAGGTTCCCTCTCAGGCACCCTAGCCTTCACCACAGTATTTGCTAAAAGCCACCCTCAAAGGATTTAGTAAGTAGATACCATCTAATCACCAGTTCCAGCGAAATAGAAAGGCACCCATGTAACATCCTATTATACAATAAAAACTCACGTGACATGTGAAACTAGTACTGGCCATTACCACAAAACAATCTTTGGAGACAGAAAAACGACTGAGCATCTGCAGGTACTGTCACCCTTTCCCCTTCCCTTCAACATCTCAACACTTCCTCTACAGCAACTGGTGCCCAGAGCCCAGCTCGGAGTATTCTTGTTCCTATGGCCCTGGTCTGACTTTGAACGCACTCACGGTTGGTTCTTTAACTCTCAGTCTCTGGCCTCACTGGGTGTGTACTAAGCTCAGAGGTGGCAAGCTTCCTGAGCCTTATGGTTGGGGGCAAGGTTCCACTGGAGATTTTTTGTAAAGAAAAGCCATCATCGTCAAACACAGCACTGGCCTTGGAATCAGATAAGCCCAGATTTAAGCCTGAGCTCTGCCTTGAACTGTGTGATCTTGGGTAATACTTAATCTCTCTCTTTTTTTTTTTTTTTTTTGGTAGCGGGAATTTGAACTCAGGACGACCATGTGCTTATGAGGCAGGCAATGACATCACTGAGCTAAATCCCCAGCCCGATACTTAAATCTCTTTAAACCTAAGCCTTTATCCATGAAAAAACAAAACAAAAACCTCCTACTTTGCAGGATTCTTATAAAAACTAAATGAGAAAGTATTTGACATTTTAAAAAGCTCGGCAAAATCCTAGAACATTTGATAAAGTCACAAACAAGGTGGAAATAAAATGAGTTAAACTTCATTTTACAATTCAACAAATTTTCATATCAATATTTTCGTATTCTTATTCTTTCCTTCTGTTTTTGGGGAAAGGGGCACCAGGACTGAAAGCCAGGGGTGCTGTACCAACTGAGCAATATCCCTATCCCTTTTCTGAGACAGTTTTGCTAAGTTGTCAGGGCTGGCCTCAAACTTGCAGTCCTCCTGCCTCAGCCTCCCAAGTAGTTGGGATTATAGATGTGCACAGCTTCGCACCAAACTCTAGCAATAATACATGACCTCAAAGACATAATTGTTTTGAAGAGAAATTTAATGCATGCTCAAGGACCTCACTTCTTTGCATCCCGTTACTGTAACATCAATAAACAATTTAGAAGGCTTCATCTCAACAGGCAGCTCTGGGAGCTCTCCTATGGGGCTAGCCTTGCTTAAAGGACAAGAATCATCAGGATGCCTCATTGTTCTTTTTAATTAAACCTGTGAGCAAACCTGGGAAGTGCCCGTCTGCTACTGTCTACACTTTCTATGGCAAACATCCACTTAGTCTCCTGGTTACTAAGGAAGCTTAACACACTCTGGAACAAAAATCAACAGACATGCTCTTTACAAGAATGAGAGCTTGAAGCAAACAGTTTAAAAATCATGTGAAATGCATGTGCGTGGATAAATATGAGAAGAGGCCCACAAATTTTCTTTAATGGATCAGTGTCAAACTTCTTATCACTGAGAGTAAACACACTAAGTGCTAAATAGCTAAATATATCCTTCAAATCAAATCTTTGGATTAATTTGTTTTAAATCTGGAATATACCTGGCCCTACAGCTGCCACATTCTAGGGAAGGCTTACATAACACAGTACCAACTTGGATCACTGGCTCTTAAATTAGCAAGTGAATCTGTTTGCTTTTATATAAAGCTGGAAAAATCAGATAGGAAGAGGACTTTCCAGTCTAAGTAAAGCCTCTGTTTTTTCTTCCTTTCCTTTTTTATCTTATCTTCAGTATATCTGTCTAAGAAGTAGGCATACATTCAATCATGTATAATATTAGTAAATTCAAAATAGCTTGCCTTACAGAAAAGATATAAGGAAGAGGAGAGAAAGCAATCAGGGTTTGAAGGAAGGAGTTAAAAAGGCATAAGCTCAGGGCTGGGGATTTAGCTCAGTTGTTCTGCTGCCTCCCTTGCAAACGCAAGGTCCTGAGTTTGATTCCCGGTACCAAAAAAAAAAGGCATAAGCCACAGAAAAAAGCACAAATTGAAACACAATAGTAAAAGTCAGAGATTTTCTGACATTTTTCAAGTGAAAATCTTCAAGCAGAAAAACTATTTTTTGTTCCTTGGTTGAAGTTTTATCTGTGTGTTTTGAGAATTTCTTTAAAAGGAAGGGATAATTTACACATAATATATTAAATATGAATGTGAGCTAGCCCTAATGTCTGTTTCATTATTGATCTTCATGACTGATTCACTGATCTGGAAGCTGGGAGTAACCCCATTCTCACTACTGCACACACATCTATCCTACAGTGTACTCTGACCAGAAGTGGACAGGACTGTTCTGAGGTCAAGTGCATTAGTAGGACACTAGTCTTATTCTAGGAAAATATCACATAAAGTGATTCTGGACAGGAACCACAGTATTTGGTGAAGTTAGATCAAGAGCCGTGAAAATTACCAAGGTCTGAGTCTCTACACAAAGATGGCATCCTGTTCTCACAATGCCCACAAGTACAGACTATAAGTGAACCCCAGAGTCTCAACTGGCCTGACCTATGAACAACTTGGGTTATGACCGGAATTTTAATTTTAACTTATGAACAAAGTCTTGAATTACGACCCACATGCTGGCTGCTTGTGCTTCCAGATATCACAGATACAGATTTAAGCCTTAAAAAGTTCTGGAAGGAACATTGCAACATCCTTTCCTGTGTGGGTTTAACTGAGAAATCCTGGGCCACTGTCTAAGGACACTGAGACCTGCCTGTATACAGGAGAGAGACTTTGAAGATTGTGTAGAGGAGCCTGAGCCTTCAACTGACCAATGTGAGTTGCAATCAGCCCTTGGAAACGAACTGAGTTTGTAAGTTAAGGGTCCACTGCATCTATTCTTAACAGTGTATACTTTTAAGTGACTTTAGCTGTTGGGTGTATTCTTTTTCCTTCTTGTTGTAGTGTTTTTATTACCTCTATTTTATTTTATTTTTCTTTTTGGTACCAGGGATCGAACTTGGGGTCCTTGTGCTTGTGCAGCAGGCAGCAAAACCACTGAGCTAAATCCCCGGCCCCATTTACCTTATATTTTTAAAAAAAGTTTCATTGGCATATATATAACTCACATGTCATACAATTCACTCATTTAAAGTGCAAAATTCAATGGTGTTTGGTATATTCACATAGTTGTGAAACCATTACCATAATTTAATTTTAGGATATTTCTATTGCCCCAAAGAAAAGTCTTCTATGTTAGCAATCACATCTCATTTCTTCCCATTCCCTAGGCAATAATCAGTTTATTTTCTATTCCTATGAATTTAACTATTCTAGACATTTCATGCAAGTGGGAATCTTAAAATATAGAGTCCTTTGTGGCAGACTTCTTTCACTTAATGTAAAAATTTCAAGGTTTACTTATGTTGTAATAAGTATCAAAATTTGATAGCTGAATAATATTTCATTGAATGGATATAGCACATTTCATAAATCCATTCTTAGTTGATGAACACTGGTCTCATAAATAAGTTTCTTCATAGACATATGTTTCCGTTTCTCTTGGTATATACCCAGAAATGGAATTTCTGGTCATATAGTAATTCTATATTTAACATCTAAGGTCCTTCTTCTCTTTCAATCTTTTTATGATTAAAAAAATTCCAACTGTAATTTAAAAAGTAAACAAGTTCATTAAAAAATCTCTCAACCAATAGGAAAAATCACTGTTACCAGTTTGGTATACACTCCATCCAGTTTTTTTCTGACAAGATTATACTATGCACAGTTTCTGAATCTCACTCTTGTTGTTTAATAGTGCATATGGGGCTCCTTTCTATACCCATATGCAGAGACAGAGCTACAGGCACAACTTTTTTCTAGTCAGTCCCAGGACCAGCTACACTTTCATTATTGGCTAGAAATTACAATGTCAAATATGTTGACTAAACGGTATTTCATTCTGCCATCTCATTTTGTGCTAAATATTAACCACACTTATAGATTATTTGTTTCCGTGCCTTCATTGGCATATGCCTCTGGGAACTCCATTTGTTGACTGGTTTTGAAAGAACCGGGTGTCAGGAACAAAACTGAAAATTGTACTCAACACCCATTCTCCTTAAAAAAATAAAGTTAGGCTAAGTGGGAAGTAAATATAAGATCAATTTGGCTTACCCCTCAATGACTAGCTGTTACTGGATGTTTTATTACATTAAAAAATTAATACATGAGTATAAATGTAATTATAAAATATTTTTCTAAGAAGAGGCAAGTAGAAAGTCTTCTACCTTCCCAAATCCTACTCCCTTCTCCATGGAATTTTAATTGCTTTAATATTCATCTGTTCATATTTTTTTCTACATATTTTTACATTTCTATAGGTTTTCTAATAAACTACAATAGTACATATATTATTATATGACTTTTTGTACTTAACCTTATGTTTTATAGATCTTTCCAAACCATTGGCATAGGTCACCACAAGTAGAATTTGAAAAAGTACAACGAAACACCTCATATAAACAGAACTGCTGGGGCTCCACAGTAAACTTCCTATTGTCAGAGCAGAGACAGATGTTTTAGAAACAAATCAAATAATAACTGGGTATACTGAGGAAAGCAATTGCTAAACTTAAACCTTCCTCATTTACTATGCCCAGCACAATATTATGAAGAGGGAAAATAAAAAATATACTTGACATAGTCTGCCCCTTCAGGAGCAGGGTGCCCAAGTCCTAACTGTACAGAAGATCAGCCCCTCTGCAGAGGAAGCAATAGGAGCCAAGTGGTGGCAGGTCCATTAGGCTGGACTCCAGCTTTACGACTGAGAGACTTGTATTGGAATGGTGATACTTACTTTAGGTCGTGTGTCCACAACATAAATGAAGTCACTTCTGGGATTGGCTTTCCTGATGGCCTGGAGCATCTGCTCGTCCTCCAGGCACCGGGCACTAAAACCAGACAAGGGCTGGCTGCTCCTGCAGATGGAGGCCTGGAGGGACAGAACAGCAACATGGCATTGTCAGGCAACTGTGCGCAGTGGAGACCCCTGGGGTGTCTTTGGAGTGAAGAGCCCCTGGTCACCTCTGCCCAACACCAGCTTATGAAAATATGATAACACTTTTTGGCAACTGACATTTGTTTATTTTTAATTCAGGTCAAAGAAACCAGTACATAGGCAAGCAGTACAGAAACTCCCTCTGTTAAGATACTAGGAATGTGCAAAGATGTTTAGATAGGATTCAAATTGTGAAATTCAAAGCTATTTAAATAACCTACTTTCCTTTTCACTGATACTGTTTCATTTTTCTGCTGAAAGTAGAAAAACAAAATAAATATTCTCCTAAAACTTACAGGATACTATTAATGCAAAGAGTAGGAAAAAATATTTTTAATTATTTTCATAATATTTTTAACTAGCCTAGTTTTGAGAGAAACTTGTTCATTTTTTATTACTTTGCAAACAAATTATGTTAACTAGATATTCAAAAATATTACTCCACTTTTCAATCTATGTTTGACTTCCTAGGTGCATATATATATATATATTTTTTTTTTTTTTAATTTTTTTGAATTTTTTTCAATTTGTATTTTTTATTAATACATGTTTGCAGTACACAATGATTACATTCTTCATGGGAATTGGTACATGTACATAACACATCTTAATTCTTTTGTCATTCAACTAGCCTATATAAAACATTAAGAATATCAATTCTAGGGGCCGGGGATTTAGCTCAGTGGTTCTGTCGCCTGCCTCACAAGCACAAGGTCCCAAGTTCAATCCCTGGTACCAAAAAAAAGAATATCAATTCTAATTCTAAATGGAAAATTTTCACTATAATGAAAGATCAGGTCACTGCTAGGTTTGCATACCTGGGCTGATTCAAGTGTGCTTAAACAAGCTATTTCTTTGGATTCAGTCTGCATTCTATCTTGCAGTTCCTATAGCCTGCAATTCTAACATAATACAGTCAGCTTTCTATATTCACACATATATTCTGCATCTGTGGATTAAACTCATGTGGATCCAAAATATTTGAGAAAAATTTATGTTTGTACTGAATATATACAGACCTTTTTTTTGACATTATTTCCTAAATAATATGGCATAGCAAATATTTACACTGGATTTGGTATAAGTAGTCTAGAGATGATTTAAAGTATACAGGAGGATGTATGGATGTTCTATATAAATACGAAACCATTCTATACAAGAGATGTGTACATGCTCAGACTCTGGTAGCTGAGAGGGATCCTAGGACCAATCCCCTACATACACCAAGGGACAACTACTTACTGCACTATTAGATGACATGCAAAATGGCATAATGGCATTAACACTTCCCCAAGTCATGAATACGTGAGTAAAGATAAACTTGCAGCTATAAAACCTAAGCTTTTATGGCAAAATATTTCCTATAGATCTATAGGTTTTTTGTTTTGTTTTGGTTTTTTTTGTTATCAGGGAATGGAACTTGGGACCTTGGGCTTGGCAAGGCAGGCGGTGGAACCATTGAGCTAAATCCCCAGCCCAGATTTAGGTTTTATTATTATTATTATTATTATTTTGGTACCGGGGATCAAACTCGGGTCCTTCTGCTTGCCAGGAAGGTGTCGGAACCAATGAGCTAAATCCCTGGCCCCAGATTTAGGTTTTAATATTTAAGTTAAAAATAAATCTCCCAATTAAATACACAATGACACAAAGAATCCACATTGAGACTTTAAGTCCACCATGTAAGAGGATCAGGGCAAGGAGGGGACACCCATACTGAAAAGCACATGATGTCATCACCTACTCAGGGGGCTAGCATGCAGGGCCCTAACCACGTGTCCAATCCTAGGTTTCTTGTCCTTAAAGCCCAATCCAGGACAATTTAGCAAGGGGTTGAATTTCTCCAGATAAATGTGAGCTTCAGTACTCATCTTTAGAGTATGTGGGGGTATTTCTCACTAGCTATAACAACCAAGAATTGTAGAATGGTGAGACATATGATTGCGTGATGAGACCTAATACTATTCTGCTCAAGAAGGAGCAATTTCTGATGTGGCTGAAGGAAATCTGGGCCAGAAGGCAGGTTAAGAACTCAAGGGTAAATGTGTGGGAAAGGGAAAGCAAAACAAAGGGGCAGCTAAGTCACCCCAGAGTTATCTATTTCTTAAGCAGTAGAGAAGACAAAGGAACCAGAGGGTCTGAGAATAACAGAGAGGACAGCAAGCTAGGGCAAGATCCAGAAGCAAAATAAAGTGACAATAGGGATGAAAGGGGTCTAGGGAGCAAACACAAGGTGCATCCAGTGGATAGAGAGCAAAGTGCCACAGATTGCTTTGTGGGGGTCCTGCTTCCTTTGATCTTTAAGAGGTCCAGGTCTGCTACCGTGCTCTGAGGGAGTTCTGATGAGAGAGAGAATGATTCCAACCTGGCTTTATAGTATACTTTATCTGGGTTAAGGTAATATTAGTTAAGGACATCTCCCACTAAGCAATCTTCTAGATTCTACTAGAAGAGTAGACAAAGGTGGGAACATATTTAAGCACTGAGATTTTGCCCAAGAATCCACACAGCTATGTTTCCTAAGCTAATAAGATTCCAAATATGAAATGAAGCAAATCAATGACAACTATTATTAATTATCTTCTGTGGGAGAGCAGCTAGTTTTAAAAGAGGTTATGTCAAAGTAGTTATACTATGAAATAAACTATATGACTGCTGCATACAATTTTCAATTTTGTATAGCATAGTAAATGGTCTCTGAGCATTTCTGTGTACTCTATACATCCCTAGATAGTGTCACTACTGAGAGAGGACTACCATCACAAGGCAGCATTTCTTATGGATGTCACTGAGAGCAGAGATTAAACCTCCCCAGTAGTACACTGTCAGGATACCTCTTACAATGCTACTAATTAAAATTCCAACACGCTTGGAATGTTTATATGGCAGGCACTGTTACAAGAAATTCATACATTTTTATTTAATCTTCCTGATTACCATATATGGTAAGAGTCGTTATTATCTTTGGATGACCCACCCAAAGCACAGAGAAGTTAAAAAATTTGTTCAAAGTCATGTAGCTAGTAACTATGGAAACCAGGATTCAAATCCTGAATTTTTTTTTTTTTGGTATTGGGGATCAAACTCAGGACCTTGTGCTTGTGAGGCAGGCGCAGTGCCACTGAGCTAAATCCCCGGCCCTCGAATCCTGAATTCTTAATCAAAATAATATAGCACCCCTGGGAAGAAATGTCAGGCATTATGATATACAGCATTAAGAACAGCATTGAAGAAGATCTACCTTTTGATCCTAGTTTTGTTCTAACTTACTGTATGGTCTTCTCTGAATCTCAATTTTCTCATCTACAAAATGCATAATGATATTACAGCCAAAGAGTGTGATAAAGTATTTAACACTATAATACTCCTAGAACTGTTCCTAACAGAGAGAAAATTTCAGTAACTATCTTATTAACTATAATAAAAATTTCTTATTAACTATAATAAGAGTGAGAATATCTCTCAAGGAAAAATGCTTCATGAAAAATATTCCAGAGTTTCCTGTTTCAGAAATTTACACTGTGAATTCAGAACACATTTGTGCACAACTTAAAGCAATATAGCTTTTTAAAAAACTCTAACATAATAATAAAGAACAAAGGATACAGCAATTCTAAGCTCTCTCAATTACAGACATACACAGTATTCTGAGCACAAGGGACGACACTTAGGTATCTTTGTGATTTTTTCTTTTTGTATTAAATTCTTTTATTGGTACATTGTAGGTATACAACACAATTACATTTCTCATTGGGAATTGTACCTTTACATAATGCATCTTGGTTCTTATTTTTTCCCCATTCCTAGACCTCCCTTCACCCCCTCCACCCTTCCCTATTTACAAAGACTTTATTTCCATTTTTTCCATTTCTCAGCATTTTTCCTTTCCCTTCTTTCCTTTCCCCTGCCCCTCCCACTACCCCTACCCCTTTGGACCTTTTCTTCCTATTTTACATTATCAATCATTCATTCTAATCATTGGTACATTTTAGGTACACAATATAATGACATTCATCATTGGAAATTTGCACCTTTACATAGTCTCTCTTGCTTCTTATTTTTCACCCTTGCCCAGCCCTCCCTTCAACCCCTCCAGTCCTCCCTATTTACAAAGATTTTGTTCCTATTTTTCCATTTTCTCATATTAATCCCATTCCCTTCTATCCTTTCCCCTAGCCCTCCCACTTCCTTCCCTTTGCCCCTTTTCTTCCTATTTCACATTACCTGTTATACATTTAGTCCTTATTTACACTTTCAGTTTCTCACACCAGAGAAACTATTCAGTATTTACACATCTGTGTCCTATTTATTTCACTTAAGAGTATCGCCTCAATGTGCATCCACTTAGCTATAAATGTCTCTAATTTCTCATTTTTTAGGGCTGAGTAGTACTCCATTTTATAAAAAACCCACATTTTCTTGATCCAGTCTCCAGCTGATGGGCATTTGGGCTGTTTCCAAGTTTTAGCTATTAAAAACTGGACTGCTATGAACATGGGTGCACATATATCACTGTGGTATGATTCTTTTAATTCTTTGGGGAAGATACCCAGCAGTGGAATAGTGGGGTCAAATGGGACTTCCAGTCCTAGTTCTTTGAGGTATCTCCATACTGATTTCCACAGTGGTTGCACCAGTCTACACTCCCACCAGCAGTGGAGCAGGTTCCTCTTTCCCCACAGCCCTGCCAGCATTTGTTATTGGTTGATTTCATGATAGCAGCCATTCTTTCTGGAGTGAAGTGGAATCTCAGCATTGTTTTCATTTGCATCTCTCGAATGACCAGTGATGTTGAACATTTTTTCATGTATTTATTAGCTATTTCTACTTCTTTGTCTAAGAAATGTCTGTTCATTTCAGCTGCTCATTTTTCGATTGGGTCTTTAAATTTGGGAGGTCTGATCTTTTTTAAGTTCTTTATAGATTTGAGATAGTAGACCTTTGTCTGAGGAAGAGCAGGTGAAGATTTTTTCCCACATTGTGGGTTGTCTCTTCACACTGCTGGTGGTTTCTCTTGCTGTGCAGAAGCCTTTTAATAAGAAGAGACCCCATTTGTTGCTGGTTTATGCTAGTTCACGGGCAACTGAGGTTTTGTTCATAAAATCTTTTCCTACACCGATGTCTTCAAGGGTTCTCCCTAACCTCTGTTCCAACTGGTTCAGAGTTTCTATTTTAATATTTAGATCTTTAATCCATTTTGATTTTAGTTTAGAGCATGGTGAGAGATATAGGTCTAGTTTTAATCTTTGCCAAGTTGAAGCCCAATTTTTCCAGCACCATTTATTAAAGAGGCTATCTTTCCTCCAGTGAGGGTGTTGGGCTCCTTTGTCAAAGATGAGATGGCTGAGTGTGTCTGGCATTGTTTCTGCATCTTCTAATATGTTCCACTGGTCCTCAAGTCTGTTTCTTTGCCAGCACCATACTGTTTTTATCACAGTAGCTTTGTAGTAGAGTTGCAGGTTGGGGATTGTGATACCTCCTGTCATGTCTCTGTTACCTAGAATTGCTTTTGCTATTCTGCCTCTCTTCTTGTTCCAAATGAATTTTTGGATTGTTTTCTCAAGGTCCATGAAGTATGCTGCCGGGATCTCAATTGGAATTGCATTAAATCTATATAGGAGTTTTGGAAGTATGGCCATTTTCACTATATTAATCCTTCCTACCCAGGAGCAGGGGATGTCTGTCCATTTTCTGATATCATCTTCAATCTCTCTTTTCAGAGTGCCATAGTTTTCAGAGAAGAGGTCTTTGATTTCTTTCATTAGGTTGATTCCTAGGTATTTCAGTTTTTTGGATGCTACTGTGAAAGGAATGGTTTGCCCTATTTCTCTCTCAGTGAGTCTGTCATTTGTGTAGAGGAAAGCTATTGATTTTTGTGTGTTGACCTTGTAACCAGCTACTTGACTGAATTTGGTTATTAAGTCTAGAAGACTTTTGGTGGAGTTCTTGGGGTCTTCTATATACAGTATCATGTCATCTGCAAATAATGATAATTTGCCTTCTTCATTTCTTATCTTTATTCCTTTTCTTTCTCTTGTCTAATTGCAGTGGCTAATGTTTCCAGAACTATATTGAACAAGAGTGGTGATAGTGGACATCCTTGTCTTGTTCCTGATTTGAGTGTGAAGGATTTCAGTTTTTGACCATTGAGTATGATATTGGCTGTTGGTTTTTCATAGATGGCTTCTATCAGTTTGAGGTAGAGACCATCTATTCCAATTTTTTGTAGGGTTTTTATCATAAATGCATGCTGGATTTTGTCAAATGCTTTTTCTGCATCTATGGAGATAATCATATGGTTTTTGTCCTTGGCTCTGTTGATAGAGTGTATTACATTGATTGATTTGTGTATACTGAACCATCCCTGCATCCCTGGGATGAATACCACTTGATCAGGGTATATGATCTTCTTGATGATCTTGTGCATTCTGTTTGCCATTATCTTATTAAGGATTTTTGCATCTATGTTCATTAGTGAGATTGGCCTAGAGTTCTCTTTTTCAGTTGGGTCTTTCTCTGCTTTGGGGATCAAGGTGATGCTTGCTTCCAGGAATGAATTTGGGAGTACTGCTTCCCTTTCGATTTCACTGAAGAGTTTAAACAGTAGTGGCAGCAGTTCCTCTCTAAATGTCTTGTAGAATTCAGCAGTGAAGCCATCAGGGCCCGGGCTTTTCTTAGTTGATAAGTTTTTAATTACATTTTCAATTTCACTGGTTGATATTGGGTTGTTCAGAATTTTTAGGTCTTCTTCGTTCAACTTTGGTAATTCATATGTATCTAGGAATCTGTCCATTTCTTCTGTGTTGTCCATCTTATTGGCGTATAGGTTCTGGAAGTTGGTATTGATGATCCTCTGGATTTCTGCTGGGTCTGTTGTCATTTCACCCTTTTCATTCCTAATTGCATGGATTTGGGCCTTTTCTTTCCTTTTTCTGACAAGGTTGGCTAAAGGTTTGTCAATTTTGTTGATTCTTTCGAAGAACCAACTCCTGGCTTCATTGATTTTTTTGTATTGTTCTCTTAGTCTCCATTGCATTGATTTCTCCTCTGATCTTTATCATTTCCTCCCTTGTATGAGCTTTGGGTTTGTCCTGTTCTTGTTTTGCTAGAAGCTTGAGGTTCAGCATCAGGTTGTTTAATTGGGCTCGTTCTGTTTTCCTAATATGCATATTCACTGCTATGAATTTCCCTCGTAAGACTGCTTTCATTGTGTCCCAGAGATTCCGATATGTTGTATTGTCATTGTCATTTAATTGAAGGAACTGTCTGATTTCTTCTTTAATTTCCTCTGTGACTCATTGGTTATTCAGAAGTGTGTTGGTCAATTTCCACGTGTTTATGAAATTTTTTGAGTTTCTTTTGCTATGGATCTCCAATTTCATCACACTATGGTCTGATAATATACAGGGGATAACTTCAATTCTTTTGCACTTACTTAAACATGTTCTATGTGTGAGTATGTGGTCTATTTTTGAGAATGACCCATGTGCAGCTGAGGAGAATGTGTATTGTGATTTTGTGGGGTGGAAGACTCTGTAAACATCTGTTAAGTTCATTTGTTCAAGAGTTCGATTGAGTTCTAGTATTTCATTACATATTTTTAGTCTAGTTGATCTATCTCTTTGTGACAGTGGGGTGTTGAGGTCCCCCACTACAATTGTATTTGTGCATATATGACTTTTCATGTCCGTTAGTATTTGTTTTATATAGTTGAGTGCACTAGTGTTTGGTGCATAGATATTTATGATTATCATCTCTACCTCTTGGATTCTTCCCTTTACAAGGATGTAGTGTCCTTCTTTGTCTCTCTTAATCAGTGTTGGTTTGAAATCTACTTCATCTGCAAAGAGGATAGCTACTCCTGGTTTTTTTCAGGTTCCTGTCACATGCAGTATTGTTTTCTCATCCTTAAACTTTCAGTTTATGTCTCTTTTTGAATTAAGTGTGTTTCTTGTATGCAGCATATTGTTGGATTTTGCTTCTTGACCCATTCTGCCAGTCTATTTCTTTTGATTGGTGAATTGAGACCATTAACATTGATGGTTATAACTGAAACGTACTGACTTGTCATTGCCATGACTTTTTCTTTTTGTTGGGTTCTCCCCCTTTACATTTAATTTCTTGTCATGCCAGATGGGTTCATTCTGCTTTGCTTCCTGGGGTTGTGATCCTCAATGTCTGTTCCTAGGCTATTGTGTAAAATTCTTTGGAGTGCTGGTTTGTTATTCACGAAGTTCCTAAGGTGTTCTTTGTCATGAAAGTATCTTATTTATCTTTGTGATTTGTAAAGCTGTTTGATTCCAAAGGGAGACAAAATGTTTGTATACAACCCATGTATGGTATAAGGCCCAAAATTAATCTTCTGGGTTGCCTTCACATGCAACAAAACTCAGAGGGCTTCATCACAAGTTCCCTTCTCTATCTTTCTTCTGCAGACAAGGCTCACTGTTAAACAATTCTCTTGATCCAGTGGGCCAGGTACAGCTCCTGTTCACTGCTGAGGATGGTATTCAAACAAGCCTATCACATCCCTCCAGAGACCAGGAGTGACTTTATCCTCTTGATTCTACAAGGCCTGTGCCCCTGACAGCCTCTAGTTGTCACTGTGCCCCAGGGTAATTTCTATGTGGCCTTTCATGGTATGTAGTGTCCTCCCTCCCTGCTGAGTGAGTCTATGTGATTACTAAACTGCTGTGGATCTCCTCTGTCCATGGCCATGCCTGCCTGTTCTATGTATGGGTTTTGATAAGAAATGACCACATGTAAATCTATTTTGACATTTCCTATGTCTTCTATTAAATCACAGAAATCTACCTTCATGAATAATACTAACTTCAGGAAAAGCCCTCATCCAATCAGAAACATTCATATAATCAAATTTAATATTAAAACCAAAACACTGTTACAAACACAAATCTGGTCATTATTTTTCCCGGAAATACAGATTTTAGTGTGTGGGGGTGGGAAAGCAGGAGGCCTATGCATGACATTAGTATTTCCCTGGGGCAACCATACCATGCAGTGATACTTAGAGACAGACACATCTCATTTGTACCTTCCAAAAAGAGCTAAAGCTTTCAACATAGGCACTCACTTATTTTAAACTGTAACTAGTTGCTGTGTGACTATATTTTCAGGCCTGAAGGTCAAGGAAAGAAGAACCCTTGAGGGCAGGAGTGGGTGATTAGGTCTGAGGTCAGCAGGGAAAAAGCTGGCCCCTGAGGTAGAACTGCTAAAAATCTGACCATTTTTAGGGTATTATACCCTTTTCCTGTTACAATACATTGAACAAAATAGGTTTCCTTTTCTTAAGAATTTTAAAAAGCAGTAAGATATGTACTGTTCCCATTGGTTAAATATCCTGCTCATCCCACCTCTGAAACAACAACAAAAGAAAAGACCAAGAGTGGTGAGTGCAACTAAAACAGACTCATACCAGTAAATGAGTATTTTCCTTATGCTTACTCCAGTAAAGTTGGCATTGCTCAAATAATTTTTGGAAGCCTCCCTTAGCATCTGACAGCCACTCCTTGCCCATCCCCACCCCTGGCTATAAGTGCATTTGCAGTCATACTTTTACACACACACACACACACACACACACACACACTCTCACACACACTCCTCTCAACTGTTTACATCACTTGGATTTAAATCTAAAATAATGGAAACCTAACTTTCTCATCTGGCTGGAGGTTAGGTGACAAAGACTATTCTTATTTCTCCAAATTTGTTTTCTTGTCCTCCACAGAAATGCTAACTTTTAAGTGCTTAGATGGCTACCCAGTAAGACTATACTTTCTCACCTGCCCTGTGCACTTCTGATGAAGAGGATGTGAGCAAAAGTCTCTTGGAGCCTTCTTCAAAAAGCTGGGAGTCTACCCTCAGCCCCTCTTCACCTGCTACGAGGAGTATGGAGGTGACTGACAGCCGGTACTCAAGCTACCTCTTGCTCCACTGCAGATATGGGCCAAGCCCTAGGGATGGCAAAAACGTTGGAGTGGCATGGGTCCCTGAAGGCTGGATGTTATACAGCCAGGATACCAGGCCTGGACTGCCCACCTTCAGTGTTATGTGAGAGAAAATTAAGTTCTAGCTTATTAAAGCTGATATCATTTAGGGTCTCTGTTAGTTACAGACAAGCCTAATTCTACTTTTTATAAATGATATTTGTAATATTTATTAGAAATAAAAATTATTTTTACAAATAATTTTTAAAAATAAAACTCCACAAAAATTTCTTGTACGGAGGATACCCAAAACAACATGATTATTTAAGAAAAGAAATAAAAGAAAAAGAAATATGTCACAGGCTTCAGAGGCTTTCTAAAATAAGCATGCACAAGGATGTCTAGCACTGTTGGAACAGGCAGAGGGCCTCCCCAGGAGCCCCTTAGAAGAGAACAGTGTTTATGTGGATGATTACCTTTAGGTATTGTTGGAATCTATCCCTTTACTTTATTACCAAATAAATATGGAAAGACAGTTTCTATAAGACAGAAATATTTAAGCATATTTGGACTGTATCATACCCTACATAGGAACACCCACATACCTTTAAGAATTCAAACCCACAAACATACACAGAGCAGAAGCAGCTAGACAGTGTCTATTTGTGACAAAACAGAAAAGTAAAGTGTAAAACAAAAGCATGCCTTGAGACTTACGTGATTATCTTTATGGTAGTATGAAAGGGCAGGAAATCGCCGTCTACTCCGGAATTTGGAACTTCCCACTATGATGTGTGCTGTAGCTGATTTGGGAACATACAGTTCGGTAGGGTAAGAGTCACAAACCTATCATCAGAAAATACAAAGGGATTTTCAGGCAATCTAATGTTTTCCAAATTCCATTTCACCATACTTACAGGTTGTATATTTAAGTTTTCTCAACTAAGTTACAAAAGAGGCTATTTCAAGGAAACCCGAAGCCACTTCAGGAAATGAAGCGTTGTTGATTCTACCTATCTGCAAAACACCCCTGAGTGTCCTGTCGTTGTTCACTGTCCCCCTCTCTGAGGGCGATTAACAATTGAGTGTTCATTTCATCAAAAAGAAACAAACTGTAATTTTGCATCCTGGCTGCCGAGAAAACTTTAGCTGCCGGTATTTGACTGAAAGATAGTCTGACATGGAGGACGATTTTCGTAAAATATAAGCACAGCCGTAAAGTCGTCAGGTTACCTCTGTGTTCCTGGCACACAGTGGACATTCCTCTTCCCTGCCTGGACACCCCCTGCCCTCTGTCTTCTCAAATCTCATCCATTCTTCCAGAGCCAACCCAAGTTCCCTCCCTCAGGAAGCCTCCTCCCTGGTCCTCCAAGTGCATGTTTCTAATCTCTAAAACCAATACTAGAGCAATAATATTTCAAAAGTTGACAGAAGGATCAAATCAGATAATACTCCTGACAAAGTACATTCATTAGAGCCAAAAGAAATGCCAGTGGCAGCGACAGTTATAGTTGATACTGCTGTGCTATTTTGCTTTCACATCAATCAATCTTTGTGCAACGTGAGGATGGCCGTTTCCTGGGTTTTAAGTGACTATTTCCTGGACGTCAGGTATCTTCCTAGGAACATCAAAACAGTCCTTAAGTAAGTGTAGCAATGGGGGAAATACTTGATGTACACATCTTTCCATATCCTCCCACCCTTACCACTCTGGAAGATGGGGGTGAAAGGAATGAAAGCCCACGAGAAGAGAGATCTCAGTCCCCTAGGCTTTCAGCAATGACACCCTCCCTTGCCTGCCTCCCCTGTCCTTGTTACCAGGCTGGTAACAAACAAGATGGAGCAGAAGAAAAAGGACTACAGAAGGGGTTCACAGGCCCAAAGTACTGGACAATTTCAAGATTTTATCAAAGACACGTTTGGAAAGAATATTACCACCAAGTTTCTTACAGGAGTTGGCACTGACACTCTAGAGGAAAATCCTTCCCAAGAACCGATGGCCCGCCCTGGGACCCAGAGCGCAGGAATGACTTTGCAAGACACTGCTCTACATTCCCTACACCAACCTGGTGTCTGACTCCACCTACCATTAGCCAGCTGGAACATTCCACACAGACCACACCTGCTTGTCTGGGCTTCCAGAGACATGGAGTCATGGCACTAGACAGACATTTTCTCAAAATAGCAGTTTTTAAAAGAAAATAAGATTTTGAGTAAGGAAGAATTACAAAGTTTTATGACTAAATGAAGTAAGAGTAATAGGCAAGATTTCACAACAAACTTATTACACACAGCTTCTGAATATGAAGAGGAGAATAAGAGACTCTAGAATTCCTGCCAGACCTTCTGATGGTCTCCTATGGCCAGAAAATGTCCGGCCTGGCTCAGGTCATGGCACTATGGGCAGTGTAGCTGGAATGGGACAGAGGGAGAAGATAAAAATCCAGGGCCCATTTTCTCCTCAGCGTGACTCAGGTATGTGCTGTTATTTGTGTTCCCAAAACCCTCTTTCTTCACATGTTGGCAGACAGCACAGCCTTCTACCCTCTGAAACTGCCAGAGCTCTCACCCTCCAGAGTAGGAGAAAAGTAGACTTTCATGGCTGCACATGTGCCGAGGCCAAGAGCTCAAAACTGAAGTCATCACCAGTGGTCAGACTGGGACTGGTTGTCATGGTCTCCCCCCTAGGAACACAACACCATTTACAAGGATTCCTGAATTCCCAGGTTTAGGGAAAAACTCCGTGGGTCAGGGGACTGTTTTGAGCGCACACATGGGGAACACTAAGTAGCAAAAACACGTTTGTAAAACTTCACCCACAGTGGGGCCAGAGATTTAGCTCATTGGTTCCGATGCCTGCCTCAAAAGCACAAGGTCCCGAGTTCAATCCCCAGTACAAACAAACAAAAAAAAATTCACCCACAGTGCCAATTAACTTAGTTTCAAAACTTTTACGGAGCTATAAAAATGAAATTCATCCTGCTTTCAATAAAGCAGACAATACTCTAAAGTAGACATTAATATATCACAATCCTATACTGAAAACTATAAGAAAAACAAGATACAAACAAACAAAAAGATAACCTATGTTAATAAATTAGAAGACTTAATATTGTTAAGATATCCATACTACCTCCCAGATAGTATGATCCTACAGATCATGGCAATGTTATGAAAATCCCAATGGGACTTTTTGCAGAAATAGAAAAGTCCATCCTAAAATTTATATGAATTATCAAGGGACTCCACATAGCCAAAACAATTTTTTAAAAAGAACAGTCAGAGGCCCGGGATTTAGCTCAGTGGTTCCACCGCCTGCCTGGCAAGCTAAGGACCCAAGTTCAATCCCTGGTACCAAAAAAAATAAAATAACAGTCAGAGGACTCATTCTTCATAATTCCAAAGCATATTACAAAGCCATACATATTTTACAGCATTCAAACAGTATGAAACTGGCATACAGACAAACAGATAATGAGGTAGAGAATCCAGCAATAAACACTGTACTGTCAATCCTCACCAAGGTTGCCAAGACCACTCTGGCAAAAGGACAGTCTCTTCAATAAATGGTACCAGGAAAAATGGATATCCACGTACAAAAAAGTAAAGGTAAACCCTTATACAATATGCAAAATTAACTCAAAATGGAGGATTAAAGACTTAAATATAAGACCCAAAATGACAGAGCTCCTATAAGGGACAAAGCTTTATGACATCAGACTTGGCACTGATTTCCTATGTATATGAGATCAAAAGCATAGGGAATAAAGAAAAAATAAGATAAATGAGGTTATGTAAAACTTTAAAACTTCTGTGCATAGAAGGACATAATCAAAAGAATGTAAAGATATTTCCCATGGAAGTTATTATCTAGAATATATGACTAATGCCTACAACTCAGAAATAACAAAAAAAAGTTAAATGACCTCACTAAAAATGGGCAAAGGACTTGAATACAAATTTCTCCAAAGAAGATATCCAAATAATCAACACGCACAAGAAAACATGTTCAACATCACTAGTCATCAGGGAAATGAAACCCCAAACTATCATGAGGTATTGTTGAATTAATAAGCCAGTCACCACTAAATTAAACACAAAATAATAAGTAACAGCTGGGTTGCAGAGAAACTGGAACCCTTTTGCACTCTTGGTGGTACTGTAAAATAATGTAACCACTATGGAAAATAATATGAGGTTTCCTTAAAAATTTTAAAACATTTACTATATAATCCATCAACCTCATTTCTAGGTAAATAACCAAAAGACTTAAAGCACAGTCTCAGAGAGATATTTGCAAAACCATGTTGACAACAGTATTATTCATAATAGCCAAGAGCTGAAAGCAATACAAATGTTCCCTGATAAAGGAATGCATAAACAAAATGTGGCATACTAACACATTGGACTTTATTCATCCTTCAAAGGAAAGAGAATTCTGTCACATGCTACAACACAGAGGAACCTTGAGGACATTATGTTAAGTGATATAAGCCTGACACCGACAAAAAATACTGTGTGATGCCACTTAAATGAGGTATCTAAAATAGTTAAATTCATAGATACAGGAAGTAGAATGGTGGTTGCCGGGGTTGGGGGTAGGGAGGATGAGGATTTGTGGATTTGTAGATAAAGAGACTTCTAGAGATCAGTTGCAAAACAATGTGGACATACTGAACATTAATAAAGTATACATTTAAAAATGGTTAAGATGGAAAATTTCAAATTATGTACTTTTATCCCAATAAAAACAATCAGCATAGACTGCTGTTGTTTTTTCAACAAGCTCACAGAACTGCAGTTAAAATTCTGATAATGAATAATGCATCAAACAATGCAATTTATAACATTAAATGTTAAAACTCTTCAATATGCTTCCCAAGATTTTGTCTGGTTTTGAAAATCAAAACAGAATATTCAGAGAATAGGAAAAGTTTACAAAAGTAAAAAATTATTTCTTTCTAAATTTTGTGCTTTTCTTCAAATTTTCCTGTTTCTTCTGACTCTGCATTTAGTTAATGAAAATAGGTTTGTATGTTAATGATTTTCAGTCTTTTGTGAATACGGAAATTGATTTTCTTTGTCCTTCACTAAATAACAGCCTGCTAGAAGTGCCTGCATGTTTCAGTATAGTCCTGCCCAAAGGAATCTTTTTGGTAATTCTTTCACTCATTTAATAAGCTTTTACTGACTCTTTACTATATCTCAGGCATTATTACTGTTATGTATGCACTGGGGCAGAAATGAATAACACATATTTTTGGCTTTAAAAGTTTACATTCCCAGAACGACTGATCTTTGTTAACCTAGTAATAACCCTCCAGTAAACACATTTACTATGGCCGGTCACCATCCATCAAAGATGCCTTCCCAGGACTTAGTCAGACTTCTGTATTTAGTGAAGACCAATCACTCATTTGAGCACACTGCAGTAAGTTTGTTGTTAGAAACTGAAATACATTTACTCAAATATATGTATATAAATAATTTATATATAAATAAATTAATTTATAGAATATAGCTATAGGAAAATAAAATAAACAAGTTTTAATAAAAATCACTGGTTTGGGTTAAATTTTAAATTGATTTCAAGAGAGTTTAATTAATAATTTAACTTAGTAATGAATTTCAATTCTTTTATTTAAATAAAAGATAATTTCAAGGTTAGATATTGTATTGGTCTGGTTTCTTGTTGCTGGGGCAAAATGACACCCAAAATGTAAAGAAGAAGTTGATTTTGGCTCGTGGTTTCAGAGGTTTCAATCTGTGGTCAGGGCAGAAAGGGCTTGGCAGAAGGGAATGTTGGAGGAAAGCTGCTCACCCCCTAGCAGTCAGGAAGCAGAGAGTACAAGCAGGAACCAGAGAGTGACAAAGGGGCCAGGGACAAGAATAGTACAGCCTTCCAGGTCACATGCCCAGTGGCCTGCCTCCTTCAACCAGGCCCCAACTCTTAACAGAGCACGAAGCCAGGAACTATCAAAGGATAATACACTGATGAATACAGTGCCCCCAGGATCTAATCACCTTCCGAAAGCCCCACCTCTGAACACATGAGCCTTTTGGTGGACATTCTTGATCTAAACCATAACAGATTTAAAATGAATTCCTAGTTTAGAAAGTTAGAATACATAGGTAAGTGCCATAAATAATGTCATAATGACAGAAATTTAATAATATTCTTGTGGACTAAGACCACACAATAGAAAAATAGCATAACTCTGGAATGTAAGTTTTTATATTCAGTGTCAAGTGTCATTTTGCACCACTGGCAATAGTTTTCTTCTCCATCACATGACACCACTTGCCCCAATTACTTCAAACAATTTGTGAGACTTATTAAATAACTTGTAACGGAAGGGAAGACAAAGTACACATTTTCTCAACCATGAGACTAAAATCACAAAGACTGGATTATGATGAAACCTTACCAATGGACTCTAGTCAGAAATTTTTTTCAAGAACACAATTTTTATTCTATTTCTAAATTGGTTAAAAAATAAGAATACATCATCCTTTATTTTAGCGATACTTACAAAATCAGAAAATCCCTTAGTTTTTATGTTTTATGTCTCAACAGTCTGTTAATGGTTAGCTTTGTTTTGCTATGTGTTACTACAGAAAAGAAACGCTGCATAACATATGTTTTGCAATCTGTATGAGGACTTAAGTGACTATATCTGAGTCATGACTGTGGTACTAATGCTAGAAGGAAATCTCATAAAAAATAAAAAGAACCTGTATTTCCAAGAAAATATTGTTCCACTAATCTGGCTCAGCTTCATTTTCATCTTTGCCCAAGGATATGTCATTTTAAAAAAACATTCAATTTGCTTTACTAAACTTGAATTTCTCTTCCTTTCAAGACCAAAAATTCAGTCTAAAGGTTGGTATTAGCATGAGAACAAACAATTATGATTATATTAGCCAGATACTTTACAATAAGGCGATGGTTGTTAAATTTAAGTATAATTACAAAAAAGAATCAGTAGCATGAGACTCTATTCTACTCCAAAAAAAAATCTATAAATTTAAGATATTTGGAAGAATGAGGCAGAAGAACTTCATTTGTCAGATATTAAGATTTATTTTAAAGCTACACTAATCATAATTAGTAAAAACATAATTATGGAACTGGGACAGTGTCAAATTTGGACAAAAGTCAGGTATGGTGGTATATGCCTATAGTCCCAGGTACTCAGGAGGCTGAGGCCAGAAGGATCACAAATTCAAGGTCACATTGATCAACTTAACAAGATCCTGTTTCAAATTTTAAAAGAGACCTGGAGATGTAGCTCAACTGTAGAACGCTCTGGGTTCAATCCCCAATATGAAAGAAAGAAAAAAGAAAGATAAGACAAACGTTAGCAAACAGATTAGTAGTTTTCTCCTTCAACAATATGCTGAAACACAAAACATGATTTAAAAAAAAAACTGACTCAAAACTTCTGAGGATCAAGACACTTTAGGTACAGAATATCAATTCCTTACAACAGTTATGTACATGATAACAGAGAATTATCTAGAATATATTAAGAGCTTCTACAATAAGAAAATGGCAAACAATCTTAGAAAAAAAGAGCAAGCATGTGAATAGGCAAGTCAAAGAATAGTCAAAGTGAATGGTCAATACACACAAGCATTACTTAGATAAGAAAAACTATTAAAAGTATGCAGATGGAGAAACATGATGGAAAATTCTAAGACAGAAGAGTCAGCTAGAAATGTAGGTTAGTGGCAGAGCACCTGCCAATATACACAAGGGCCTGGGTTCGATCCCTGGCACTGCATAAAAAAATAAAACCCAGGGCAGGGGATTTAGCTTAGTGATTCCAGCATCTGCCTTGCAACCGCAAGGTACTGGGTTGGATCCCCGGTACCAAAAAATAAATACATACATACATACATACATACATACATAAATAAATAAATAAATTTTAAAAACCCAGAAGAGTGTTAAGCCAATGGGATAGTGGGTATTTTTTCTCTCTCCCTCTTTTACAAATTCTCCAGAAGGCTCTTACATTACTTTTATTATTTAAATATCTTAAGAACGATGAACCCAACACTGATGTGTAAGCCATCACTGGGGACAGCATAGGGTTCATTGGTCACTCCTCTCTATATTCCTTCTTGCAAGTGCAGACACATTTCTCCCAGTCTCTCTTGGGAGCCTCTTGGTGACCCTGTGTACCAATCAAGAGTTCAGTGAGCTGGAATCAAGGAGCTGGCGCCAAACTTCTATTAGAGTCTCTCTGACTTCCCCACTAACCGCTCTCTGTGCTATAAAAAGACGTGATGGGAGAGTGAGGTCCCAGCCAGCTCTTCCATCAACTGCCTGGCCATCAGGGCTCCACTGGGATCCCCGAGTCTCCAATTCCTCGACTTCAGAGGAGTATAGTGAAGATGACCTCCAAAGTTCCCTTGTTCAAACTTTCTGATTGTAGGTACAGCTAGAAAATAAAGCCAGCAATAACTATGGGAGGCTTAAAAACTCTCACACTTACATCTACAAAGATCGACAAAATTTACAGTAGATAAAAGTCATGCTAAGTTATCTGAAATCTTGATTTCATGTGGATTAAGTATCTGGGTTTCACTAAATGCCTCCACTCACTCTGTAGTCTCTATTCACATCGCTGAGCTGCCAAAAATTATTAGGGAGGCCCATTCGCTTGTATTCGTCACTGAGATCGATCAGCATCCAACCTTGTTCTCTTTCTTCTTTATCCAGCTTTGGATTGAATGAAAAGCAGTATAACTCCTCATATTTCACTGCAAGAAAGGGAAACATAAAGCCAAATCAAGCTAAGTCAAACCAGAACCAAATCTCCCCAAACACATTCTGTAGCAACTGAAGTTTCTCCTCATCCCTCCCATTCCTGGTGTTCCCAGGAGCACCTTGCCTCTGTGACAGGGTCACTCCACTGTCTCCTAGCAATGATGGACTCTATGCTGTAAGAGCTTTCTTCCTTTTAGAAACAGGGCCTTCTCCTTGTGATTTTTTTTTCAAGTCACTTTGAAAGTGAATGTATTTTCCAAACCATGTTAGACACCAAGAATTCAATTGTTTACTATATATATCAAGTTTAGATTTCTACCTCTCAGAGGTAGAAAAGGCCCAGGTCAGTTTTACATTTTGATGTTCACAACATTAAAAAAATAACAAAATAGTTGGGAAAGCTAAGGGTTGTATGTTTACATTTAAAAAATGAGCTTTTAACAACTATATAAATACCATAATTGTGTTGCTCATAAAATATTAACAGGATTCATTAAAACATATCCATTTGGGGCCAAGGATTTAGCTCAATGTTCCTACCGCCTGCCTCACAAGTGCAAGGTCCCGAGTTTGAGCCCCAGTACTAAAAATAAAATAAAATAAAAACTATCCATTTAAGTCACATATGGCAGTTAAAATATCCCTGTAACCACATTAAAAAAGTAGAATAGTGAAATAAATTTAATTATGTTTTTATTTAACCCAACATATCCAAATTTATGTCATTTTAACATGTATACAATATATTTGTTAACATTTTATACATTTCAGTACTGTCTTTGAAATTACATGTGGACTTTACATGACAGTAATGCCACACCTGAGTTCAGATGTAGGCAAATTTCAAGCGCTGAGAAGCCATCTGTGTCCAGTGGCTACCACACTGGACAGTGCAGACCTAAGCATTACTGAAGATGATAAAGTCCTTATTTCATTCTAGATTCAGTTCTAGTAAATGTATTAATCTAGTTAGTGGACACTGTGGTAGTCCTCATTTTACAAATAATAAATTTGAGGCAAGAGAAAGTTGCAGATCATTCTTCCTTCACACAAGTGGCACAGTTAATAAACGAGGAGGAATCTAGACTGAAATGAGGTGATCTGGCTGTAGACCACTACCTCCTCACCACTACACTTGCTGCTCTCCCAAAGCAAAACCTTTCCTCTTCTTCCTTTACTTTCCTTGTTCCATCCCCCAATCCTCCTGCCTCTCTCCAATAGATTTTATCTCCACATGGATTGCCTAGGTCCTCCCATTTACTCTGTAGCTTGCTGATAGCACTCAGTATAGAGAATTTAATATTCCTAGATATGTCTATCTGGAGACCCTATAAAGGGTCTCACCACCAGCAAAAGACTGAGTAACACACAGGGAGCCTGAGATCAAAATGCAGTTTCAAACTTGTTCTGATTGCTATTGAGATGACTTATACACAAAGAAGAATAAAGATATGGGTCATATTATAAGTACCAGATTTTCTTCATTAGATATGTACTCTTTCTTGTGAATAAGAAGGGACATGGCTTGATAAATTACGTTCTATTTCAATCTCTCCTGATGTCATCTTTCTAAGCTTCAAAACTTAGAATACTGGGCCAGGGATTTAACTCAATGGTTCCAGCCCCTGCCTCACAGGCGCAAGGTCCTAAATTCAATCCCTGGTACCAAAAAAACAAAACAAAACAAAAAAGGCTTAGAATACTATCTGAGCCAGTAAGATAATACACACAATAAATGCATGGACACACAAACACAGAGCAAATATTTCCAGTAAAAAGAGCTTCTTTGTCATCTTAGTTCAAGATGACATCAAGAGACAGCATAGAAAATTGAGATCCTGTTGTGGGAACAGCTGGCTCAACACTCAATCTCTAAGGACCATTTTTATGACTCAGGCTTCTGCTACCATAATGTTAACCGCAACTGCAATTTATTTATGATGTTAAAAGAATCTCAAAATAGTTTTAAAGGTAGAAGAAGAAAAATATTCTGTGACTACCAGAATTTCTCTATGTGTGGGCTGACGCCTGTCCCTACTGGGAAGAAGCAATGAAACTGCACGTAACCAAAGGAAGAATAACGTGTAACAGACATTAAGAGGACCACTGTTGAACTGGAAGACTTTAGAGTAGATTGAAACTGGTAATAAAATTTCCTCTATTGGAGATTTTTTAGGAAAAGAGTGATCAACCCTCAGGCTTAATTTAAGTAAAATTCTACATGAGGGCAAAAATTTCTTCATTTTTGTTAACCAAAGCTCAATCTTGTTAATGTGGGCAGGCCAGTGGCCAAACCAGAAGAAGCCTGGGAGTTACCTACTCTGAGAAATTAACAAGTACCCATAGCATAGATGCAAATTTCACTGAATTTTTCCCATCTCATAATTTTCTGTTCCTTTCACTCCCAATTCTTACAAAATTCATACTAGAATTTTTAGCAATCATCTGGGAGGTAAGATTAAAAACATTTATGGCTAGGGAAATTTCTTCTGTCATTGTAGATTTTTAAAGAATTATTGACAATAATAGTTGTATATATTTTCAGAGGTATCATGGTAGGATTTATAATGTGAAATAATTAAAGCTAATTAACATATACATATTTTCAGAGGTATCATGTTATGGTAAGATTTACAATGTGAAATAATTAAAACTAATTAACATAAATCTTAAATATTTAACCTTTTAAATATTAACTTTTTATTTTTACATGTGAAATTTACTTTCTTAGGGATACTGAAATGAACAATACTCAATTACTATATTCATCATTCTGTGCAATCGATCTAAACAAAAAACAAATCAGACTTATTCCTTCTATTTAACTGAGGCTTTGTACTCTTTTGACTAACAACTGTCTATTCCCCTATCCCCAAATCTGCTAACCTACCATCCTCTGCTTCTATAAGTTCAACTGTTTTAGATTCCATACATATCTGTTTGCTTTATTTCACTTAGAAAATGTTCTCTAATTCAAGCCATGCTGACAAAAATGACAGAATTTCTGCCTTTTAAAAAGCTGAATAGTAACCTAGGAATATAGCTCAGCAGTACAGCACTTACCTAGCATATGCAAGGCTCTGGGTTCAATACTCAGACTGTCCAAAAATTTTTTTAAAAAATGACTGATTTTCACTTTGTTATCCATTACGTACTGATAGACACTTAGGTTGATAACTGGGCTACTGTGAAGAATACTACAATGAATACTGAAGTACAGACATCTCTTCAACAGACTGATTTCAAATCTTTTAGGTAAATACTTAGAAGCAGGACAGCTAGATCATATGGCAGTTTGTTTCCTTGTTTGCTTTCCCTCCCTCCCTCCCTTCCTCTCTTTGGTCTTTCCTTCCCATGTTTGAACCCAGGACTTTCTCACTGAGCTACATCCCCAGCTCATTTATACTCTTTTTTTAAATTTATTTTATTTTTTTGGTACCGGGGATCAAACTTGGGAACTTGTGCTTGCAAGGCAGGCGCCAAAACCACTGAGCTAAATCCCCAGCCCCTATACTTATTTATTTTTATACTAAGAAAGCGTCTCACTAAATCACTAAGTTGCTCAGGCTGGGCTTGGACTTGCAATTCTCCTGCCTCAGCCTCCTACAGTGCTGAAATTATAAGCATGTGCAACCACAAAAAATTAGCTTTTTGAAGAACCACTGTACTGTTTCCCATCATGGCTACACTAATTTACATTCCTACCAACAGTGTACAAGGTTTCTGTTCTTTCTGCTTTTAATGTATCAATTTCTTTGAATGAATATAGAGATGATCCTAAGAGTCACCAAGGACTTGAGCAAGCACACATTTTTATTTTTTAAGTTAGGGGCACATGAGATTGTGTAGCACGCATCAGAAGTTCTGGGGGAGGCTCTGACTGTTGCAAAAGGATCAAGGACAGAGAAGGCAGAGAAAGTGGTAGAGTCAGTGGGAGCGGAGATGCTTCATGGAGAAGCAGGACCTTGACTGAGACTTGAATGGGGGAGTTGGAAAGGGTTGAAGAATCAGGACAACACTGAACAGTGTATAAGATTTCTTTTCCTCCACATCCTTGCAATCCAAAAAAAAGGTCTTTTTTCTATATTAGCCATTCCAACAAGTGATAGATATTTCAATGTGGTTTTAATTTGCATCTCCCTAATTATTAGTGATGTTTAGCATTTTGTCATGTATCTCTTAGCTTATTTTTTTTGGTACTGGGGACTGAATTTAGGACCTTGCACTTTCGAGGTGGGCGTGGTGCCACTAAATCCTCAGCCCTCTGTTAGCATTTGATAGGTCTTCTTTTGAGAAATGTCTATACATATAGTCCTTTGTTCATTTCTTAAATAGGTTATGTTTTCTCTATAGAGTTAACATATTTTGTATAATCCAAGATATGTATGGCTTGCAAATATTATCTCCTGATCTGTACGGTTTTTTCTTAACTCTTTAACTGTTTCTTTGTTGTAAAGACTTTTTTTAAGAGGAATTTTTAACCTTCACAAAATCTGAACTGAGAGAAAGATATTTGCCTCCTCTAGAAAGGCCACATCCCTCAGCTGATTCACCCACTAGTAAGACAGACATGCGAAATGCTCCACAGGCTTTTCACATTACAAAGTCTGAGCCATCACACTAACATAAAACAGCTTTGGTGTGAGTGACCATAGGTTTCAACAGGACATGCACATAGGGTCTCATACTCAAGGGCCTTGTTACTTTGAGGGCAAAGGAGCTCTTCCTACAAGAAGTAAATACTCAACATTCCTTTGGACTACGGGAGCAAACTGAATGGACATTTTAATTTAAAATTTTTTCAAAAATATTTCAGAAACATGTGAAAATCATCTTAACACTTAATTTACGATATACTGTCTATTTAAATTACATAGCTATCTTAACAAAGGCCGAATGGAATATTTTTTTTACCTATTGAGGAAGAAAAATGACAATTTCTAAAATATTACATGTAATTACGAATGAACATCATTTTGGCTAAATTTCTAAAAAAGCCTAATTGATGTTTTAGTCAAAAGCATAAGCTCAACCAAAGCATAGAAATGCATGTTTTAATTTATTTTATTTTAGCACTACTGTTCACGGTCTCCTTAACTTAGGAAATCACACGTCACTACAATCCAGCTTAATTTCTGTTCTCACAAATTCCTTCATGATCAGATAATCCCACTTCCTGCTTCCCAGAGAAAATGCAATCCATCCAGTGGAAATGAGATCATCTAATCAACCTGGAACCACCACACCCACAACTGGACCTGTATCTATACCAAAACTTGGCTCCTTCTCACATATAAAGGAAAGAATATTCATTCTGTCAAAGGAGAGAGATGGACAAGCATGAGTAAAACCAAAGATTAGGGAAGGAAGGAAAATATCAAATTAAAATTTGATATCAAACTAAAGGTTATTAAATAACATATGGTGTGTTTAGGAAACAACATGGAAGAATTGCCTCTCATTATAGACTAAGTGGGGAAAATGAAAGGTAACTTAATATTAAAATGAAAAGTACTTTAAAAATTTAGATAAAAAACAAAAAGTAAGACAGAAATGTGGAAATTTTAGGACTAAGGTAACTAATGAAAGCCAAATTGCTCAAGACATTCTGCTAAATTCAAGCAACTTAAAAATAAGTGTTGTTAAAAACTCTTTTAGACAGAGGTAAGAAGACAACACAGCTATTAATGGATTTTACATATTTAAAATAAAAACAATGAGGGTGTCTCATCTTCGTTTAGACTTAGACTAGTTTAAACATACGTTTAAATTAAACATTAGGACTGTTGAAGCTAACACAGTAGAAAAGGGCCACTGGACTTATATTAGTACCATCAATAAAAAAAACCTTACCATTAAATTGCTTAAACATGACTGAGTTAGATAAGAAATATAAGAAGTTAAATTTAAGCAAATGAAACTACTTCAATGATGAGATTTTAAAAAATCATAATAAATATGAAAGACTGTGGATGTGGCTCAAGGTAGAGCACTTACCTAGCTTGGTTCGAGCCCCAGCATCTCACTCACTCACACACACACTCACACACACACACAGACACACACACACACACACACACACACAATCAGAGAAATTGGGAAGCAAGACAAGCTTTAAAAAAATCTGTAATTTAGTAAAAATGGGAAAATAAACAGAAGAAATTATTTAAATGTTGAAGGGTCCACACACACTAAAGAAGGAAAGATAATTGATACAAAAATAAACAGCAGGGGGGAAATTAGAGGGAAGAGTAAAGAAAGGAGAGCATGGGAAAAGTAGAAGCCCTCTGAGAAATAGGGATCTTTTAATCAGAAAATTTTATATCCTTATTAGTACATTGGATCTATGGGTTAACTCATTTTCTCCTTTGAGCCACAACGTTTATTTTAACTTAAGCTATTTCTTTTCTGGGAATTAAAGAGCTTGGTGAATTTAGCCACATTATTTTGTTCAGGTATCTTTTACAGTCCATTACGCATGTTTACCAATCTTTATTCACACAAAAAACAAACCAGAAAATCTCTCCTAATCTTTCAGTGATTTGATTTACCCAATCATAAAAATGCTAAGGATCTCAAGAGCTTCAAAAATACCTCCTTCTATATGTAAACAGGGAAGGGTGGAGGGGGTGAAGGGCGCACAGGTAATGGGGAAAAAAAATAAAAACCAAGATATATCACATACAGGTACAAGCACCCAATGATAAATGTAAACATACTGTATACCTAAAATGTACCAATAAAAGAATTTAAGGGAAAAAAAAAAGTCCTTCTGGGCTGGGGATTTAGCTCAGTGGTTCCGGTGCCTGCCTTGAAAGCGCAAGGTCTCGAGTTCGATCCCCGCTACCAAAAAAAAACAAAACAAAACCAAAAACCTCCTTCATGCCTTGGCTTAAATGAACTCAGACATTTCTTCTTTAGCAAGGAAAATAAAGTTGGTCCTCCCTAGGACCTTGCAGTTAGCTGTGTCCATGAGGGGGTCTGAAATTTGTGATGCACACTGGTGGCTAACCAGAATAAGTACAGAGAGCTATACTGTACTAACCTAGAATTCAAAGTATAATTCCTTCACACACACCCTCTCACATACATGCACAAATGCATGCACATCCCTTTAGCTGATATACTTCGAGGGTAAAGGTATATTTTGTCAACTATTCTTGGATGGTTCCAATAAATGTTCCCTGACCCTAGCTGAAAGCCACTGTTTCAAATCTGACCCCTCCACCTTTCCCCATCTCCTCCCAGATTCAGAACACTGTTCTGAAGATAAGTGCCTGTAATAGGTCCTAACTTTAGTGCTACCTTTAACATTAAATTGTGGATCTGCCTAGATCATCTTCTCACAGTTATTAAAGCAGTGTTGTCACATAAACTGGCATTTCTAACGTTCATATTCCAAAATGTTAATAACACTTTAAATCCTTTCAGGTGATGGCTTTAATTCAATTAATTATTATGGTTTCCTTTTTTGGAAAAGGTAGCCAGGCAGGTTTCTGGGTACATCTGATACCTAACTCCCAAAGTGTCAGCTTTTAAGAAGAGTGTGCATTCCTAAAAAGCCATGGGACACAGTGGTTTTCTTCCCAGAGGATCCTTACAGTGAGTCTTGGCACTTGCTGTCTCTGGACCATAGCCCTCACCACTGAGTGATCTATTCTTCCAGCTGCTCAGCCCTTTCCCAGTTCTCTGGGTCATTCCTAAATCCCATTATTCCGGTCAGAGCACATTTATTATCCAGTACACCCATTAATCAGTGACACAGAAATTACTGGCACACCATTCTCACATTCTCTGCTGCATGCAACCTATCATACATCTTCCCAGAACTTCTGTTCCAATTATACTGCCCTCTCCAAAAAGTTCAACTACTTTTCTGACTTACTCTGCAGTTCTCTTCAACACAGAAAAAAAAAAAGCCTCAACAAACTCCCTTTAAAGGGAGAAAAACTCAAAATTATCAGATTTTTGACAGCTTCCAGCCATGACTTCTCTTAAATACTTTAGCTCTTAGTTACCTATAAATGATATGGTTACATCATTAGGAACTTAAGACCTAGGCAAATGCCTTAAGAGGTTAACAATCAAACTTTCTTGTCCTGAATCAAAATGCATCTGGCAGGCCGGGGATTTAGCTCAGTGGTTCTGCTGCCTGCCTCCCAAGTGCAAGGACCAAATTTCGATCCCCAGTACCAAAAACACCCAAAACAAACAAACAAAAATAAACCCAAAATGCATCAGGCAAAATAACTATAAGCACATATCCCCCTATCCTTATTGATGATTGCTGTGTAACACTTAATTTTTATATAAATGACCTCTTTTCACTACATTCTCCCAAATAATCTAGAAGGATGCTTTTAAGCAAAAGAATACTACAGCTCATACAAGCTACACAGAGACAAGAAATACTTCTGCACAAGTGAATAGTAAACTATAAATCTGAACACTTCAATACTGGAACAAGATAGTAACAGTACATATTTTTTCAAATCAAAACATTCTTACCACCACACTTAAGGAAGTTTCATTTGAAAATTAACATATCTATATCCTGAATATTCACGATGCTAATGAAAGTCTATTTAGATGCATCAATTTTGGAAAACATATATTACGATCAAAAACAAATGGAGACCAAACCTTAAAAGTCCTCTGAAGGAGAGGAAAGTACCAAGAGTGCTGAATAACAATTTTTTCCACACAAAACAATGTATCAGTTATCCTGGGCATGGTGGCACATGCCTGTAATCCCAGCATTTGGGAGGCTGAGGAAGGAGGATTACCTGGAGTTCAAGGCCAGCCTGGGCTACATAGTGAGTGTGAGTTCAGACTGAACTGCAGAGTAAGACCCTGCCCCCCCCCCAAATCATCAGTTCTGTCATGGCCTCATTCCAAGTAGCTCAATTACCACAGTATCAGAAGGGAATTATTTTAAGGTGATTACATCCTGAAAGGAAAACTCATTACAACTCCCAAGAAAATGTGAATATTAAGATTAATGAAAGAAGTCCATCTCAAAGAAAAGGACTTATGTATCAGGTGATTGTTCAAACTTCTTGGCCTCCTCTGAGGATGAAGATGACATAGCATTCCTAAAATACTGTCATTCTTAAGCCCTACACAAATTCTAAATAGGATCTGTCACTTTCTAAGAATGATTCATATCAAACGCCAAGTTCCCTTGCTTACCTGGCTTCGCAAGGCGTATCAGAGAGACATACACATCATGGCAATCTCTTTCCTGCGGTATGATGAGCTGTATAATCTGAAAGTTCTTACAGCGAATAAGCAGAGGACAGCCAGTAGCAGTTGTTGCCTGTTTTTCAATGGTGGAAATCTGACTGTGGAGAATCTAGAACCCAAAGTTAATTGGGAAACATTAAGCACAAATAACAAATATGACAAGGACTACCACAGCTCTCTGAGATGCACAAGTACACAAGAAACACTTCCCGTCCTTCAGCTAGTTCAACACCTGCTCTCAGATCATAATGGTTGAGATGTTCCAAGTGACTAAATTAATAATTTTATTCTTTAATACCAAGCCTTTTCCTATCCAGGATAATTATTTTGAAGCAAACTATTCAGCATGTGAATTTGCACAATTTCAGGTAAGGGAACATTTCATTAGTCAAAATGTTGAATGCAATTACAGCTAAAATTAAATAAGGTCATGGGAAGTTAGCAAAATAAATTTTGCATTTAGTAGAAGTTAGAGATGGCTCTGCTGGGAGATGCCACCATGCTCTTTAATTCCACATGGAACACTCAGTTTCAATAGTTACTTGGGATTGTTGTTTTCTAAGCTATTGGTGGTCAGGCCAACTTCAGAAGAAAATATTTATTTTATTTTTAATTTATTAATATGATTTTCAATTAGCAAATCATCATTGTATACATTTATAGGGTACAATGTTCCAATGTATGGATACAATGTATACATCAATCTAACATATCCATCACCTTGCTTATCTATTTATGGTAAAACATTTGAAATTTATTCTGTTTTTTTAGATATACAATTATTATTATTATTTTTTGGTACTGGGGATTGAACTCAGGACCTTGCGCTTGCGAGGCAGGCAGCAGAACCACTGAGCTAAATCCCCAGCCCAGATATACAATTATTGTTTTGGCTATAATACCTTGTTATGCAATAGAACTCAAGGTCTAGTTTTCCTTTTATCTGAAGCTTTATATGATAGGATCGACAAGCACTCATTCCCTCCCATTCCCATTCCCTTCCCTCTCTAGCCTTCGATCCCATCCTTCTACTCTCTAATGAAGAGATTTGAAAAGAAATCAGGAGGAAACCCATCTCTCTGGCATTTCCAGAAGGTCTACACTCAGCCTCAAAGGCAGCACTTCATTCTCTAAATTCCTTTCCGCTAAGTAGTGCCTACCATTTTCTGCTAAAAGCATTAACACTGTCCACAGAATATGGAAAGAAGAAAAACTCTACATTTCAGGGATTCTGGTTCTGGTCATAACACCATGATAGGGCTACTATATAAAGTTAGAAATATCTAATGGTTTTATTACTAAGTAGCAGAAATACCTATTGATGATACTCTTCTCTAGCTTTTCTTTTTTAAATTATCCCAAAAGTAGAGACAACAAAACAACTGAATTGCTGCATTATGGGATCTTGCAAGTAATGTGTACGCCAAGAGTTGTGGAAATGCTGTATCTGGCATACTACCATTACTGAATGTCTGCTCTACAGTTATACCAGGAAGCTCATGTATCTTAAGGCTATTTCTTGGTCTATCTTTGATGATGCCCAAAGCAGTGTTTAAATGAACCAGTAGATCAAATCAATACAACTGCATATAAGAAGGCGAGGTACCATCCCACAAACAGTCCCCTGAACACCCGAACACCAACAGCCCACTTGCCTCACTCTGAGGACAAACAAAAGAAGGGAGGATAAAATTTTTACTTCAATATGGAAAATATGTAAAGTCAGAAATAAGGAAAGCATACCCATGTTTCTTTTCTTGTATCAGGTGCATTTTCCATGAATATGACATGAGTAGCCGTCAAATACAAAGTACCCAGGGCTGATTTTTTGGAAGACACTCGGTCTACCAAGCGAACATTTTCAACCTAGAGAAATTAGTTTGATGGAAACAGTTTTGGTAAAGCAACAACAACAACAAAAAGCTACTCACAAAGCAGTTCGTATTTACTCTAAAATACAACTTTGAAAATTCCCCTAATAATAAAAATCAAAATGCACCCCCTTAAATTAATTAGATCTCAGAATATGATAATGTATATTAAAAGATAAACTTTCACAAATTAATAAAATATGATTTAAAATGTAGCATAAAAGATATATAGATCCTATGCTTTCCTTGAGTTTTGAATAGGTCAGTGTTTTTATTTATTGTAATTATATAAAATTTCTAATGTTCAGCAGAAAAAGTACTGAAGTTCTGAATTTGCACAATGACTCTGTATGAGTTACATTCTCTGCAAAATAAAATGATATGCTTTACCACATGTTTCTAAAGTTGCAGAAATGGCCTAATGGTTGTTTGCTTTCATAGAAACTAATAGGAAATACAAATATGCATAAGGGAGGAAAAGTATCAGAGAAATGTATAAAAAGAACCTACCAATTTAAGATCCTTACATTCATTTATGATAAAATCTTTGCAATGAATGCAATTCTCATCAGTAAGCTAAAATTCAAACTGCCAGAAGAGATGCCTGGAGATAATGTTTATTAAGCACTCATCTGTTTTGTGCAGAACAATCTGAAGGGAATGCGCACTGGACATGAAATGCAATCAAAATGACAAGACACCTCTACAAGGCACAGCTAACTGAAACATAATGACTAAAACACCAGCAATCAAATTAATCATGGTTGTGAATATATCAATTAATCAGGAAGCTTTCAAAGTACAAATTACTTATTATTTGAAACAAAGGTAAGTCTTACAGAAATATTTCCTTACTAACGCATCCAGATCTACTTGTTCAATATCTCCAATTTTTTTCTCTCATTTTGATGTCTATTTATAAATTATTTTCAAATTCTCACAATTTTATAATCATTGTCTTTAGGTAACCCTCTCCCTCTTCATATCTTCTCTCAATCTTAATACTGTGAATTATGTTTCGGTCATTTTGTGATTAAAGTAAAAGTTTTTCTTCAAAGTAACAGGTCTTGGATTTATGGAGTTTATAAAAAAATTTTTTTTTGAGAAAGGGTCTCATTATGTATTTCAAGCCAGCCTTGAACTATGTAGCCCAGGCTGGCCTTGAACTCACAGCAATCCTCCTGCCTCAGTCTCCTGAGTGCTGGGATCATAGGCATGAGCCACCATGCTGGGCAATTTTTCTCTTTTCTAATGGTTAATTTCTGTTCATTAATAAATGTAAAAATGCAAGCCCCCATGGGAGGTGGCAGAAATTCTCAGGAGAGCTTTGGATTTCTGAAGGGAAAAAGACTTGAACTACTCAAAGTAACTCTGTCTAAGTCTCATAGATCAAGCCAATACCAGTTGTTCTTTGGTTTATGTCAAAATTATAGAAATAACCAATAATAAAAATAATAATAAATATTTTTGGGTAAATGCTCAATCTATGCCATGCACTGCACTACCACTCCTCCTACTTGAACTCAGTTAATCTCCACAACAACCCTGTGTCTTGGATTCCTACATTAATCTCCACTCAAAATTTTGTTCAGATACCACAATTTCCTTGGGTCAAGCACAGAACAGGTTGCAAGACAGCCTGGAACTAAATGAATATGTTTAGGGTAATCAGTTAACAGTTATTTTAAGTAATTTAAGGATGAAATTCAATTTTGAAAATAGAATGCTTTGAGATAAAATTATACTGTAAAGCTATATGCAAGCCACTATAAGGGGAAGGGGAAGTGGGAGGAGTAGGGGAAAGGAAAGAAGGGAAAGGAAAAATAAGAGAAAAGGAAAAAATGGAAACAAAGTCTTTGTAAATAGGAAGGGGTGGAAGGGTTGAGGGGAGGGCACAGAAATGGGGAAAAAAATAAAAACCAAGATATATCACATAAAGGTACAAATTTCCAACGATGAATGTCATCATATCAGATACCTAAAATCTACGAATAAACTGAATAATAAAAAAAGAATATTATCCTTTTAGATAAACCCAAAGACAGAAGCTTGGAAAAAGGATACAAAAGACCAAACATTGGTGCAAACAGACTTTTAGAATACTCAAAACTGAAAAAAGAGAGAACACTAAATGCCTAATTCCATACAACAAAATGCCTATGTATAGCACTCTGTTAGGTTCTAAAAAAGAAAACAAAGGGATGAATAAGTTAAGAGCCTGAAGCCTCAAGATTCTTACAGATTCAATGGAAAAGACTGTGTCCCAGTTTAACGTTCCTTTTTATTCCCATCCTCTGTTGGGGTCAGATGGAGAGGAAAAAAGGCTTCATCAATTTTTCTAGGCCAAGGTTGAAAAGCTTCAGTTAAAACACAAGGCTCACCACAGCTCTGCCAGGGCTGAAATGAGACACCCTGGCTGCAGAACACAAGTCCTTCTTCGTCCTTCCCTTGCTGCCTGAGAGTCAGGAGGATCTTATAAATCACAGAGAGGCAGAGCCACTCTTCAGCAATTCTCATCATGCTACCTTCTAACTCCAATTTCAACAGCAGATAGACCTTTGCTTTCCACCCTTTAGGTCAAAGATTAGACTGCTAAATATTTTGAGTCCCAGAAACATCTGACTCTCTATGTAGGTGAGGTTGCTCTACAGGACAAGGAATTCACAGAGCAGGGTAGAGTTACCATTCATTGAAACGGAAAGAAGAAAAACCAATGGCACTGGACATAAGCTTTTCTTGGGCCAAAGGCCAAGTCCTCAGCACCATATAAATTAGGCTAAAGGTCACTGTCAATCATTTGGGGGAAGAGATCCAGAGATTGTGGAACAGGGAGAAATCAAAATGTCTGCAGCAGCCAAAACCTAAGACAAGTTTATGTTCTAATCTAAGAAAAGCAGCTAGATAAATAGTTGGTCATGCTAAATTTGGTATCATGACATTTTCTAACTCTACCAACATGAAAAGAAAAGTCTTTGCAAGTCAGGAGGCCTGGGCTCTGGTTCTGGTCCTGGTTTTGAAACTGAACTGCTGGGCATAGGTAGTTGAGTCACTCTCTGGGTTTTAACTTCCATAAAGAACCTGAGGGTCTCTAATGTCTCCCTCCATTTTAGTAGGCTGCAGCTCTGACTCAGACTCTTAAGAGACAACCTAAGATACAACTGTGAAAATACATCCAGCAATTCAGGCACTCAAAAATGTGACCAGCCAACACTCTTGTGATTTACAAGG
This sequence comes from Heterocephalus glaber, assembly GCF_053883595.1. Taxonomy (NCBI): domain Eukaryota; kingdom Metazoa; phylum Chordata; class Mammalia; order Rodentia; family Bathyergidae; genus Heterocephalus; species Heterocephalus glaber. The sequence continues at coordinate 24,439,914 of NW_028258308.1, read as the reverse complement.
AAAGATAGTCCCAACAAGGATACTACAACCGTCTTTGAATTTAGAGGCTGCACTGCTATCCAGAGCTCTAGACCCAAAGGGGAGAAACAAGTATCTCAATCCCAAGCCTGAGTCAGAATCTGAGCACATCAGCTCACCAACCTAGGGGAAAGTTGAAGAAACTAAAGTTGAGATCACTGCAGTAATAAACATCTGGAAGTGCAGGCAAAGTCCATTTTTCCTAAAATATTCTCAAGTTGTGAACAGAACATGCCATGTGAGCCATAAAATGTGAAAGTAGCCTGGCTGGCCACTGTAACTCCCTATCTGTTCTCTCAGTCTTATCTGGAGGGACAAATCAGCCTTAAAAGCACTGTTCTCCTGATGGTCCCAAGATCAGGTGGGCAGTGCCTTGAGGTAGGCACTGGCATTGTTTCACATCATCAGGTGGGAATGACCTCTTGCAGCTTCTAACTAGCCATGCATTAGTTACAGAAATGCCCCCCTGTTTGGAAATTCCAAAGTAGTTTTGTTTACGGCAGGTGCACCTGTCTGTGGAATGGCTGCTAAGTAAGGTGTTTCCAGTTAGACTCCAGAGCTCCTAGACAACGAATGACATCACTATGAGTAATGGCACAGGTGTAGGGGGAAAAATACACATCTCAGTAGTTCTTAGCAATGAGTAACTATTACTAAATAAACCTATATCAGAAACTTCAGTTTTACTTCTGGCTCCCAGTAAATGCTCACCTCAGATCTATGGCTTCATCTCCCTCTCTTTTTCGGGGGGGGGGGGTACCGGGGATCGAACTCAGGTCCTTGCGCTTGCGCAGCAGGCAGCAAAACCACTGAGCTAAATTCCCGGCCCTCCCTCTCTTCAAGTAGTACCAAGAACACAGTATGCCAGAAAGACGGACAACCCATTTAAAGTTGGTAACAAACTCTGACAGGCAAGAAGAAAAACTAAAGCAATACTAAATTCTTCAGACCATTCAGAATTGCTATAATTTCTTATAATTACAGGAAAAAAAGCATTTAATTTTCCAATTTAAATGAAAACACTTTCCCCCTACTAACATGAAGTTACTTAAACAAATAAAAGAGTAGATATGAAACTTAAGGAGTTTTCTAATCCAGTCTTTTGGTAGAGAAATTAGGAACATGAATCCTTTCCCCAAAAGGCATATTTAATCTGTTTAAAACTATAAAACCAATGAAAGTCTTTTCCCAGGACCATTTTATTCAAAGGTCAGAGACTGGAGAAGAACTAAGGAAAGGGCAAAAATCACAGAGCACAATCCAAGAAAATATAAGACATGTAACCAGAAGAAACAGATTTTTTTCTTCATAAAATCCATAAAAGACCTTCAGTATAGTACAGAAAATGTTAGTAGGATACACACACTAGGATATATGAAAAGAAGCCTATTTTCAAATTGAGCTACCTAAAACTTTAACTTTTAAAAATTAATCCTGTTGTGAAGCTGTTGTTCTAAAAACATAGTTCATGTAGTCAGGTATGAAATAACCCTATTAAAATCAGCTGCCTCCCATTGATTTAAGTCCTTTTAACTTACTATGTTAATTTGTTAAGTGCCAACTCTCTGCCAGATACCCAGACTATTTATCAAAAGGCTTTTAACTAGTAATACTATGCACAGATTATCTGAAGCATCTTTATCTGTCAGGGCTCTTCTAGGAGTAAGAGGCAGAAATCTCACACAGCTTAAGACAAAAGAAATTTTATTGGATCATATGACTACAAAGGCCAACAGTTAGGCTAGTTTGAGACTGGCCAAGGGCTCAACACACCCAGCTCCTTGCCCTCCATCTTCTGACCACGTCCTATTTGCTGGCTCTCAGCTCTCTGCTCTGGAAGCTTCATCTCTTGCCACATCCATGCCAGCGGAGAAAAGGATCAGCAGCTCCTTGAGCACCCAAGCAAAGTTTCACTGCATATCACTGGATCATGTCCCTAGCCTGAAACCAGTCAGCATGCTCACATAATGGCATGACTTGAGTAGACAGACTGGCAGTACATAACACACCCAAAACACGCAGGCTTAGCAAGCATCCTCAGAAGGGGAGAATGGGAATGGGAAACCAAAGCCCACTACAAGTCTATCACAAAACCTACTCTACAAGGTTTCCCAAATAGGTATCCTACAACATGCCTTGATCAATTACTCTCTATTCAGAGCCACGGTGGCTCCCCCTGCTGCTGATTAGGTCCTTGTATATCCTGGTCCTACCTTACCTGCTCAGAAGTTTCCTCCTTTCATTGCCAAAACAATTACCAGTATCATATGGTAGATGTCACTGAGTACTTTTCCAAAGACATACTGATTGCCAGAATCTACGCATGTGAAGATACATAGTGCTTTTTTTTTCTTCTTTTACCAATAGTAATTTTGCCTGAAGAGCCCACATCTTCTGCCTTTTTGACACCAAGCACAACTCAGGTTAACTGAAGTAAGAGTTTCAGAATTGGAAAGACCAAGATGTAGTTTGAAACAGACTCATAATCCGTTAGATTTAGAGAGATCTGAGGTTGATATTGGTAGAAAAATTTATCCCAATAATCTTGATTAGTTTTCACACTGAAGGGGAAAACGATTGATGGGTATATCCAACTATTTTGTTATGCTGGTTGATCAAAACTGAAAAAGAAAAGTAAATTAAAATTATGGAATTGTATGCACATTAGAAGAATTTTTAGCGTACCAGTTTCCAAAATGAAGTATCTATATGTTTCCCAATTTGCTGGAAAAGTTAACTCCCTCCTCCAGATGGGAAAATAGGGCAATATACATATATATATACACAAATAAAATAGATTTCCGAGAAACAAATCTCCATAAAAATCCTATATATAAAATGATACTCTAAAAAATATAGGCTTTGAGAAATTTGCTTTATTAGGAGTTAAAAATGAAGCTTCTCAATAGATAAGCACTCTTTTCCACAACTTAAAGTCAAGGCAAAGAAAATACAGTATCTTGATTTTTAAATAGCCTTGAGTGTCTATAAATGGTCAGGTTGTTTCATCTACCTATGCAATTGCTTAAACAGATTTGACTGACATTAATCTAAATTTTTAACATTTCTGAAGGGGTAATGAAGCTAAAATAGTGACATGGAGCCAAAGCTGCTTAAGAAATAAAAGAGTGCTGGGAATTCTTGGAAAAGGCAGAGAGAAGAAAAGGGAGCCCATTTTGGCTCTGGGGAAACTACAAACATTATGCCAGAAACTGATGCTCATAAATAAAAAGTCAGGCACTCGAGAGTTTTGCATAAGGCCCACATAATTTATTTTGACAGGATGACCCTGGATGTGTAGACTTAAAAGAACATGTGCTGCAGAACAAAAGAACAGTCTCAGGATTTATTTCAACTCCCCCTTAAAATAACTTCAACCAAAAATACGATTTTCTTTTTTTTTTCCTCTTCTACATTCTTTATTCTATTTGCTTCTCAAGAGAATTCCAGAAGGTGGACAGATCAATACACATTTTATTCTGCTGTATTTAGAATTAAAAGTCAAATATGTTATATTTTCCTTTCTCTTCTCTTAGAAGTTAAAAACAGATGTTTTAACATCCAGAGGAAGCCCTAATAAAGATAAATCCTTAAAATAAGAACATTATAATATCACAAGGAATGGATAAATATAAAATTTTCTACTACCAAAAATCCAAATCTATGGAGATAGAAGTAACAAGAGGAAACAGAAATAGCATTACTATCATCCACAGTCATTTCCCAGAATGTTTTCAAAGACTGGCAAGATTTCTAATGACTGATAAAAAATAATTACTAAACACCACTGTCCACTAAAAAGTTCGGCGTTTTGTAAAAGCAATTACCTTCCATCATGTCTTACCTACAAGTAAGCAAAGGAAAATAAGTCCTGATTTGCTTAAAAATACCATTTTCAACAAGCACAAATAAGAGGAAAAGAGAACAAAAGATGTTAAAAGAAAAATTGATAACAGATGTTGAGCTAATTGTAACTCAAAGAATAAATGTATAGAGTAACCTATTAAAGATAGGTTAAAAACAATAAAGTCATTTTAAAAAATAATATTGAGAGAAAAAGACCTTGCATTAAGCATTATATAAAGGCAAAGGCTTATTTTGTAATGATGAGTTTCCTCTAAAATTCAAAAATGTTTCTAACTTTGATATATTTTTGACAAAGGCACTAATAACAAAGGACTAAACTGTCTACTTATATAGCTTTTTGGGAACTACTGGAAAACATTTTTCCAGGGGCAAGTTGTGCTAAATGGAATGCACTACTAGTCCAAAGAGAAGACATCCAGGCATAGAGAGAAGCAAGTCTTCAACAGCCTCCCACCAACTGCTAGCAAATTTCAGGGGTAGAAGACAAAGAGGTACAGTGCATCCACCCCTGGAAAGGCAGTTTCCAGCTCATCCACCCATTCCCATGCCTCACTCCTGGCTCCAATGCCAAGGATAGATTGCATTGTCATCACATTTTTATTTCTCCTCTTACACTGCAGTACACTGTCTGGCACACACAGATGTATGGTCTCTTCTGAGATCCAACAAGCAGCAGCTGCATGACCGGCCTATCACAATGAGCTCCAAGGTGACCAAAACCAGCAAGGATACCAAGGCCAGCGCAGCACATCTCCCTCCAGCCTAATACCTGAGATCCACTTCCTTGCTAACACTTTACCTCAACCACCCTATCCCCTACCATCACTCTGTCCTTTGAACTGCTGTTAATGACTTTGGGTCATTACTACTTACTTCCCACTTATCTTACACTGTCCTACTACCAGCTATTCTTATGTACTACTCCAATTGTTACCAGGAACATATACTTCAGAGGAAAGTACTAGCTATTTTATGTCTAATATTCCCTGCAGCCCCATGATCAATTATGCTAAAACTGTGGGAAGAAATAAAAAGGAGAGGCAGACCTTGGCCCTGTGGCCTGCAGGAGCAATAAACACAACTGCACACAACTGCAGAGCATCACAGCTACGCTCAACTGTAGGATCCTTTGGGAAGGCATCACTGTTTTTTCACCACTGTATCCTAATGACTACCATTTGTGCTAAAATATTTGTCCAGTGAATGAAAAATAACAATGCTTTGGTAAAAAACAAAATACATGAGTGTTTGTAAGGAGAAGTAGGGATGATTAACCAGGAAGGCTTTACTATTGAATTTGAATTTTCAAACAAGGTAAATATTTGATTATGGAATATGTTAGAGTGGAAACAAAGAAAAGAGACAAAAAGAATAAAGCAGAAAAAAAAAAAAAAGCAAACAGAACTTCATCTGAAAAAAGCCATAATTAGCTGGGTGTGGTAGCGCATGCCTATAATCCCACCACTCTGGGAGGCTGAGGCAGGAAGATCACAAGTTCAAGCCCAGCTTGGGCAACTTAGTAACTGAGTGAGTCCCTGTCTCAAAAAACTAAAATGGGCTGGGGATGTAGCTCAATGGCGAAGGCCCTGGGTTCTACCACCAGTACCACAAAAACAAAACAAGTGTCATTTAACTTCCCAAAGAAGATGATGAAAAATGGTCACAGAAAAGACATCAAAACCTGTACATAAAGGCTCCTTTATACGTTCATTCAACAAATATTCACTGGGCTCTTCTATTCTGCAGCAGTGTTCTGTATGCTGAACACACTTTAGTGGACAAAATTAAAGTCATTGTTCACAAGGAGTGTGCATTTGGTTTGGGGACAGGTGGGCAGGAAATAGGCAATACACAGCTAAGTAAAAAATAAAATGGGTGTATATGTGTGTATGCAGACACATGTGCATGCCAGAAGGCACAAGGGAAGAAATTTAAAAAGATAAGCAGTTGGATGGGGGTGAGGCCACAGGGTGTTCAGGTAAATCTTCTCTAATAAAATGATTAGGTATTTCAGGAGAGAAGCAAAGTAGGTAAGAGAGCCAGCCATACAGAAATCTGGGGAGAGAGCATTCCAGGCAAAAGGAACAAAAAAAATCCCAGGCCCTTGGCATAAGCAGCTTGGTATGTTCAAGGGTATTCAAGGGTAAGGACATCCAACCAGAGACTAAGAGGCAAGGGGGAGGAGGGAAAGTGGCACAAGTAGCAAGGATGAATCATGGAAAGCTTTCTAGGACATATGACACTGGCTTTCTTCCTGTGCCAGATGTGTGTGTGTGTGTGTGTGTGTGTGTGTGTGTGTGTGTGTGTGTGTGTGTGTGTGTAGCAAGTGGAAGGTTTATATGGGGAGGGGTAGCAGGAACTGGGAAATAAAGTTCATAAAAATGGAAGATTTTCTAAGGTCTGGTGTACAGTGCTGATACCCACACTGCTTTAAGGAATTACAATATATTATTTCTAATTCTTTACATTAATGTAAGTTTCATGAAGCTAAGGCCCCTCCCTTTCTTATTTACCATTGGATCTCCAGGCCCTTAATCAGAGCCTGGCATAAAGGAAGCACTCAAGAAATATTTGTTAAATGTACAAGTGAATGAACAAATGCACGAACAGAGTCTTTCTTTTAATCAATCGGCTTAGCTCCAAAGGCAAAATCACTTTCTTAAGCTACCATTACACAAACTGGCTGAACTGCAGCTTGAACATTCTAAGTAACTTTGGCTTTGCTACATGCCTGAAGGAATAAAGCTTTCTTTCATAGCTTGGCAATAAATTTATTTATCCAGGAATCTGTGATAAGCAGTGTTTTAGTAAGTAAAAAAGAGGAGAAAAGCAAATATACAATTTTTATAAAGTTGTCACAGCCTGCCACAAAACTTTAAGTAGAAGTTATTTTTAAACTATTTTAAATGGCTGTGGGAGGAAGGGTTGGGTCTATGTCCTGGGAAGTGCTTTTACTCCCAAAGGCTTCAACTAGCTGTCCACCAGGGGAAAGGGCACTAGAAAAAATAGTTTCAACTGCTGCTGGCCTAAGAAATATGGTACAAAGTGAGCTTTCTGGACTCTCTCTGAGTGCAATACAAGAATACAAAACTGAGCCATCGCACGGAGAAAGTCACGAAATCTCAGGTGTCTGGTCAAGAAGTTTAACTTCATACCTACTTCACAGCTTGTCCTGTTTGGAATGGAAAAAACAATAAAAATAAGCTTTTGAAAAGGATGAGAAAATATCTGTACATCTGTTCTGTGAAAACAAGCATTCCAGACAGTTTTGCCTACACAGACATGACAGAAGTGAAACCAAACCTCATCAGTTAATAACAAGTTCACTGGAGAAATGTTGAAATTTACTAATAACTAAATAACAGCTCATGTGGACAAACTTAGGGTTTCATGTCTTCATCACTCCTCCCAAGCATTCAAATATTTCAAGGTGATGGTTTAGCTACAACACTTTTAAATGTTTTAATGGCAGTATAAAGGTTGCAATGTTACTTTCTTCCAGTAAAGAGTCAAGTGTGTTTCCCAGTTCTTTTTTCCACACATGATTCCAAAGAGACCCTCCCCCAGTAATGTGGGGCGATGTCCCTGAGGCGTGGCCTCATAGGCACTGCACTGCATAGGCTTCCTCAACAAACCTGATACGTTTCCTGAAACCCATGTACTTGCAAAGATTTGTTTTTATTGAAGAAAACTATGCTCTGAAGTATGGGTGTGAAATGGAGTTGGGTTACACAGAGCCACTCCTTGTGGACTGTCTCCAGAGGGGGTAAAATATTTAAACCCATTGTGCAGTAGGGAAGTGAAATGAATGTAGGTCAAGTGAATGAAGTAGGTCAAATGAAATGAATTTCATGGAAATTTGAAATTAAAACCTGGGGCCACCTCCTTTTTCAGTGATAATAATAAAAATAATCAAAACAGGTAAGTCACTACACGGCACATTATTAAGTACTTTGGTTGTATTCTCTATTCAGTCTCTAACAAGTTACAGATTAGAAAACTAAGGCTCTCAAAGAGACCTCAAGTGAACTCATTCAAGATCATATGTCTAGCTGTGGTAATCAAGACTGTACTACTTGCTAAGGATAGATACAGAGATAAAAAAAATTGAGAGTTTAGAAAGAAATCCATGCACTTATAGTGAACTGACTTCCTACATAGGTGCTAAGACAATTAAAGGGGTTAAAGAAAGTCTTTTTGCCAGGCATGGTGGTATAATCCCAGTATTCTGGAGGCTGAGAGGCAAAAGGATCCTAGTGAGTAGCCCAGCCTGGACTACACAGTGAGTTTGAGCCCAACCTAGGCTATATACCAAGACCCTATATCAAACAAATAAAAAACAAAAAGAAACTCACAGAAGGCAAGTGTTTTCAATAAAGTCAGATATGATACAGCAGAAGCAACCTAAGGAAAAACAGATGAATAGAAATAAAAACTTCCGTGCTTCAAAGAACAACAATGAAAGTGAAAAGATATTCCACAGAATGAAAGAAAATAATGCATAAGTCATACATCTGATAGGGATCTAGCAGCCAAAATCTATCAAGAACTTACAACTCAACAATGAAAAGATAATCCAATTTTTAAAAACTGTTTTATTAAATACTTTAGTTGCATTCTCTATTTAGTCTCTAACAAATTACAGATTAGGAAACTAGAGTTCTCAGAGACCTCAAGTAACTCATTCAAGATCTTCTGTCTAACTGGACTACATACCAAGACCCTTCTTCAGAGAAGACATAAAAATAATATCCACATAAAAAGATGTTCAAGATAATTAGCCATCAGAGAAATGCAAATCAAACTATAATGAGTACCACTTCACACACATAAGGATAGTTATAATAAAAAAGACAGATTAAAAGAAATGTTGGTGAGTACATGATGAAATCAGAACCTTTCTACATCTCTGGTGGGAATATAAAATGTGAAGCACCCTTGGAAAAATGTTAGTTTCTCAACAGATTAAGCGTAAGGTTTCCATACAACCCAACACTTCCATTCTTGGGTATAAACCCAAGAGAAATGAAAACATATTCACAAAATAAAAGTATATAAATGTTTATAGCAGCACTATCCATAATAAAAGTGGAAACAATCCAAATATCCATTAACTGATGAGTGAATAAACAAATGTGAGTGTATCATATGAGAGGATTATCACTGAGTAATTAAAAGGAATGAAGTACTCATATATGGTACAATATATGAAAAAATGGTACCATGGTGGTACCATGAAAAAATTATGCAATCTGAAAGAAGCCAGTCACAATAGGCCACATGTTACATGACTCCATTTATGTAAAACATCCAGAGGAGGCAAATCTGCAGAGACAGAAAGTAGATTAGTGGTTGGCCAGAGCATGGGGAGAGATAAAGGGGAAATGACTACTAAAGGATACAGGATTTCTTTTTAGGTTGGTAAAAATGGTAAAATTTTATTTCTGTTCAAATATTTTATTCTGAACACTGTATTACCATCACACATGAAAGAACAATCCTAATTCCATCCCAGTTAAATCCTCTTCCCCATATGTCTCTATTTTTCTTCACAACATTTTCTCAATAACACACACACACACACACACACACACACGCACACACACAGTATAATTAGTACTCACCTAATTAATAAGGTACCTGGTAGCTAACTATATTTATATATTAACATGGATTCTTCTTTTTTTTTTTTGGTCCTGGGGATCGAACTCAGGGCCTTGGGCTTGCAAGGCAGGTGGCAGAACCACTGAGCTAAATCCCTGGCCCCGGATTCTTAAATTCTACAACAGACTACGTAGGTAGTCTATAAACACCTAGTGTAACTAAAGATTTCAAGAAGTGTGGGTGATTTCTGAAGAATGCTTAACCACAACTTCTATAATTGGCTCAGACAATGCTTTCTTACCCGGAAAAATACAAAACATTTAATTGACACAGCTGTACTTTTTAGTGGATTAGTTCATTACAACAAACATACCAACCTTGTCTTTTTGTTTGTTTTGGTTTTTTGAGAAAGGGTTCTGCTATGTAGACCAGGTCAGGGCTGAATTTGCAAACCTCCTGCCTCTGGTGTGCTGGGATTATAGGTATGTACCTCCATGCCCAACTTCACAGACGTTCCTCCCTCCACAGTTGTTAACTATTGAGTAAAAAGGGAGTCTAAAAACTGGGCAATAATCAGCCTTTAGACAGATCTAAATCAAAACACAATGCTGAGGGCCGGGGATTTAGCTTAGTGGTTCCAGTGCCTGCCTCACAAGCGCAAGGACCCGAGTTCGATCCCCGGTACCAAAAACAAAAAAACAAAAAAACAATGCTGAGCTTGATTCCTTTGGTAAAATCAAACTGCATATCAAAAAGCGTGAGAGGAACATTTGATGATACAGAGGCAGCCCATCAACCTAGAGACTAGGATGTAAGGAGGCTGTAGAAGGCCTGGAACTAGGACTGTAAACACTCTGAGAACCCAAACCCCATTGTCTCTTGCATTCTCAAAATCAAAACACAAAGTAGTATAGTTATTAAAGAACAGAAGTTTTGGGACCACCCTGCTTGATTGTGAATCTTCATTCTGGTCCTTACATCTGATTAACTTACTTAACCTCAGTTTTATCTGTGAAATGGATTTAACACTAGTACTCACCTCATAGGATGACAATAAAGACTAGGTGGGTTAATAAATGTAAAGCTATAGAACAGTGCCCAGTACAACAGCTATAGAGTTCTTTAAGAATTTTTTTCCATCAAGACTGTTGTATTGGCATTGATAAATAACCACATAAAATAAGCTCAATATTACCAGTAAGCAGAGAAATATAATGAAAAACTATATTTCACATACTATTCTCAAGAGCTTAAAAAAAAGTTTCTCTACTAGAAGACACAATTCCAGAAGGAAAATATAGCAAAAAAGGATCAAAAATCTTTTAAATATACACAAAAACAAAACAAGAATACTCAGAAATTTAATATGAGACAACATAGAGATCTACACAATGACTTAAATACTTTGATATTTAAGTTATTTATTACAGTGACAAAATGGAGATAAATATCATATACTAGAGGATAAACTGTCAAGAACTATGAGATAGCTGAGATTTTATCCTAATTACTACCTAACAAAGAGCCCCTCATAGTTTCATGGATGCTGCAGAAGACACAAGATTTCTACGATAGAAACAAAGGACGTTATTTTTACCAAACACCAGTTCACATTAGCTCCCCTGGCTGTCTCTCCATCAAGTCTAAGAAGAATATGTAACAGCCCACGTGGATTCTGTGTAGACTGGATCTGTGTGACAGATTGGAACCTCTGAGTCTAGAATTTAAGAAACATGAATCATGTAAGTAGGCTGCTAGCAAACCTGATCAACCTTTGCCCCTGAGAAAAACATTATGCTGGACAGCAATCAAATCAGCCGTCTGCTACTAAGGGAGAAACCATTTCTTTCTTCCCAAGTTGTTCACTATAAAATCACCCTTAAAAGACTGTTCGGAATAAAAGTGTAAAAATGCAAATGACCCATGGAGAATTGCCTCCTGACACTAAAAGCTTACAGTGTAGCCACAGAATGTGAGTCTATATGATGGCGGAAAAAAATCACTTTTCAGAAGAATATTTAATAAAATGAGAAAAAAATGTGATATACTATGATAATGTATAAAATGGGTTTTCAATCTCCCAAATTATACACACACACAGAAAGAGAGAAAATGGAAACAATTTTGTTTTAAATTTTATTTCCAGTTATAGGTGAAGAAAAAGGCCTATAATATGTACACAGCAGTAGGTTTTCTGGGTATTACTATGATTTTGTTTTATTTCTGTGTTTTGAAATAAATTTTCTGTAATGTATTACTTTTAGAAAAAGAATTTGCTAAAAAGTATACTAGATATCACACAAAAAGACCAAGTGCCAAAAGAAAAAAAATTAATAAGCTAGGATTCCTCAAAATTAACAACTTTCATGCATTAAAGGACATCAAAGCAGTGAAAGAAGAACCTACAGAGTGAGGGAAAACATTTGCAAACAATATATGATTAGAGATTTATATCCAGAATATATAAAGAATTCTTGCAACTCAGTATTTCAAAGATGAATAACTCTATTGAATAAAGGATTTGAATCAGGATTTCTCCAAAGAAGATATACATCATCAGTCATTAGGGATATACAAATGAAAGCCACTGCTGAGATACCACTTCACACCCACTAAGTTGGTGAAGAGAGACTATAACAAGTGTTGGTGAGGACACTGAAAACTTGAAACATTTATGTACTCTTGGTGAGGTTTTAAACGGATGCAGCCACTACAGAAAACAATCTGGCAGTTCCTTAAAATGTTAAACATAGTTTTTCTATGATTCGCCAATTCCATTCTTAGAGAAATGAAATTCTACCAAGAGAATAAAAACATAGGTCCACACAAAAACTTATGAGTCTAAACAAAATTCATAGCAGGAATAGTCAAAAAATTGTCTTTCAATTGATAAACTTATAAACAAAATGTGGTATATCCTTAGAATAGACAAAATGGAATGAAGTACTTACACATTTACAATTGGGAAAAACTTGGAAAACACTATGGTAAATTTTTTAAAAAGCCACATATTATGTCATTCTGCCTCTATGAAATGTCCACAAAAGCAAACATGGTAGAGACAGAAGGCACATTGGTGGTTGCCAGGGGTGAGGAGGGGAGAAATGGGGAGTGACTGCTAATGAGTATGGGGTCTCTTTTATGAGGTGAGAAAATGCTCTGGAATTAGATAATTACAGGATATACAATCCTATGAACATATAAAAGTACACAAAATTATATATTTTAAGAGGCTGACTTGTATAACATGTGAATTATATCTCAATAAAGCTGTTATTAAAGATATATACATATACACTATACAAATATGAACTAAAATTGCCAATTAATGGGAAAATAATTTAGAAAAGTAACAATATAGTCAATAAATATGCTTCAATTAGCTTCAACCTCACTCGTAATAACAAAATACAATGAAAGAATGAACTGTTGTTCTCTTCTTTAAATTAACATGGTTTTTCAACAACAAAACAAAGGCATAAGAAAGATACTTGATACCCTGATTCTGAAAATTTCAAATGATATACAATTTTTGGAGTACTACTCAGCCATAAAAAATGAGAAATTAGAGACATTTATAGCTAAATGGATGCACACTGAGGCAGTACTCTTATGTGAAATAAATAGGGCACACATGTGTAAATACTGAATAGTTTCTCTAGTGTGAGAAACTGAAAGTGTAAATAAGGACTAAAAGGTATAATAGATAACGTGAAATAGGAAGAAAAGGGGAAAAGGGGAAGGGGAAGTGGGAAGGGTAGGGGAAAGAAAAGAAGGGAATGGAATTAATATGAGAAAATGAAAAAATGGAAACAAAGTCTTTGTAAATAGGGAGGGATGGAGGGGTTGAAGGGAGGGCAGGGGAATGGGGAAAAATAAGAACCAAGAGAGATTATGTAAAGGTGAAAATTTCCAATGATGAATGTCATTATATTGTATACCTAAAATGTACCAATAAAATAAAATTTTTTAAAAAACTTTTGGAAAAACATTTGGCAATGTACCACAATCGTAAAAATAGTCACCTTCTTTGACATGGTAACTCCGTGTATGGCTTTATCCTAAAGAAGAAATCACACATGTAGATAACAAATAAGTCATTATCACATGATTTTTTTTTTTTTTTGGTACCAGGGATCGAACTCAGGTCCTCACGCTTGCCCAGCAGGCAGCGAAACCACTGGGCTAAATCCCTGGCCCTATCACATGATTACAATAGCCTTAATATGAGGAAATGGTTAATGTGATAATGATATTACCATACAACTTTTAAAATACACAGTCTTCTATGAGTATGTTTTCAAAGACATTAAAGGAAGAAAACGGCAAAACTGAACTGAGTAATTCTACATTTGAAGCACACAAAGAAAAAAATGCCAGGAGAAAAGGTACTCACATAACAGTTAACTTCCATATGTACTCTCTATTAGTGTTCTAACTTGAAGATTATTATTTGCTAAATGAAGATGAAAAAAGAAATAACCCTTAGTGCTGATGGTATACTTACGGAGTGAATGACAGGGAAAGCAAATCTCCTGGCTACACTGATGTTTCTCCCTCATAGATAGAACTTGCAAATGAGACCACTGTTTTCAAATGGGGAATACAGATTAAGATGGTGAGTCTGTCATTAACTCTAGGTAAGATTCTAAAATGAGTTCTTTAGTGGAACTCTGTAAAAACCTAAAAAGGAAACCAGCAATGTGCAAGAACATCCTGGATACACCCAGTCATCATTTCAGAACACTACTTCCTTTATTTCTCTAATGAGCTGTTTGGATGGGTGATAGAGGATGGGTTTATCCACTGGTAAATGACACCAAATTCAGGGAACTAGAAACCTGCTATCAGGATCAAGATCCTGAGAGATGAGGGCAAGTGGCTTAAGTCACTAAGAATTCACATTCCCCTATTTCAGCAATGGCGAACCTATTAGGGACTGAGGGCCCAAAATGCAACCCAAACCCCACTTATTTATTGCAAAGTGCCAACAATGCAATTAGACCTGAATATTGAGGTTTTGGTTTAGTAAAAACAATTCATACACTAACATCTTTTGTCTTCAAATAAAAATACAGTAACAGAGCTTTCAACAATACAAACGGCTTTTTATTGAAAGGTAAAAATTTGCATTTGGTGTGCTTTTGTACAATTAATGTGATCTTTGCTGTTGTATGCATGTTGATAATTTGTCAAATCTTGGCTCAGGCAATTTGGCTCTCACCAACAGAGAGAACTTTGTGCACCCGCTTCGGCATACATGCCATAAGTTTGCCACCACTGGCCTATTTATTTTCTTTCTCAGGTAAGATAGGGGATAAAGTAATAGAAGCCAAGCTCAGTAAATAGTAGAAGGTATCAAACTTAGAGAAATAACAGATGTGTATGTATCAGGATCCAAAACTGAGTAAAGGATAAACCAATAGTTTAAATTCAATGAAATAATATTCAAAACATATTATTAAGATATTATAATTTAAATTTCTAATGGATAATGGATTTCTTTTGGGGTTATGGAAGTGTTCTGGAACTAGACAATGATGATTTGTGTACAACATTGTAAATGTGCTAAAACCACTAAGCCACCCATTTTAAAATAATAAAATTGGTAAATTTTATGTTATTTGAATTTTATCTCAGTATAATCACAAAATATGCATTTTAATATGTATAAATCAGGTTGTGTAAGACATTTTGATATCCTCAAATATTTAATACTAATACTATTAGGGGTTTCACAGTACTGTCAAGTTCTGGGTACAATGCAAGTAAGGAGTGGACTAACATATTCTGAAAAGTGAAGTTCTAGGGCTGGGAATTTAGCTCAGTGGTTCCACCACCTGTCCCGCAAGCGCAAGGACTGAGTTCAATCCCCTAGTACCAAAAAAAAACACAAAACAGTGAAGTTCTGCAATTAAGAATTATTCATTTTTTCAATCATAATTTACTACATACATACTTATTTGGTACCAGCACTAGGTTAGATGCTATGGATACAAAGGTGAATACAAAATAACCCTAGCAGGGCTTCCAGTTAAGAAGGGGAGTTGGACATTTAAAAAGTATCACTCAAATCAATACAATAATTATAATCAGAGAAATAAAAGAAAAATGCAAGGTTACAGGATAAACCATAACAACCAGGTCTGGTTTAGATAAGTGAGTTTGATATAGCCTCTCCAAGGAAATCTCGATGAGATATTTAGTGAGAAAAGAAGGAAAATTGGTGTTGCCAGACACTATAGACGGAACAGCAGTGCAAAAGTCCTGCTGTAGGAGAAACTCACTAAAGACAGCTGTGATTAGAGGGTACTGAGTAACAAGAAAATGGTCACAAAATGGGGCTAGAAAAGTAGGACAGGGTCAGGACACAGGCCCCGATGGGCCTCTGCGGGGATTCTCACTTTAGATAAGCCACTCAAGAATTTTAGTAGAGAAGAGGATCGATTTGTGTCATAAAACATCACTTGGGCTTCTCAATGGAAAAGGGATTAAAGAGCAAAACAACAAATTAGGAGACCAGTTAGGAGGCTCTTAGAGCAATGGCTCAGACTAGGGAGCGGAGGTAGCAGTGAAGAAAAGACCTTTTCAAGGTATGTTTTGGAAATTACCACAAGTTCTGCTTTAAAACTCCAATTCACACGTGTGGGGGAAAACGCTTTCCATGAAAAATACAGATTGCTTGCCCAGGATCTCAGATATGTTAACATCAACTCAGTACCAAACCAAATCCTACAACTTCAAGCTACTTTTAGGAGTTCTGAAGTCTTTCTGTATAATAGTTCTTCAACTCAAATTATTCCTAAGCCCCCTGCAGAACAATTTCTCACTAGCAAGGTTTTGGAGTGGTAAAGAAATCCACACAGTGAAAAATAAACCTAAAAGTTCACTGTGATGAGTACAGGCAGTGTCTGGTATCCTCATTCCAGCCTACCACAAACTAGCCTGCCCCCAAAATAGGTTTCCTGCTAGAAACCATTCTGGGAGAGAAGCACCCTGCTCAGCATATGCTCTATTAAGGCATCTAATAAGGTACACTTTTACACACACACACACACGAAAAAAGATATGTGCAAAAAGCATTCCAAATTATTCATGTGCATGTGTCTCCTTACACTGTACCCCAGAGAGTGAAGCAGGCACAGAGGCTGTTATGGTTATTCCATATCTTTCTAAGCGTAAATGAGTAACCCGAATTGTGACAGGAAAGCAAAGACACATTATACATGTACATATTTCTTTTTTTCCCTAAAATTAAACCATGCCACCCCCATATTTACCGTGGGTCAGATAAACAAACCGTGTACATTCCTTACAAACCCAAGACATGAAACTAAAGTTTAAGAAAATCTGTCTACTCTTTTCCCCAATATAAAGCAAATAAGAAAAATGAATATCCCCACTTAAAACTACATTTTACAACATATGCTCTGAAAGTAGTCTGATTCTTTGTATTTAGATGATGAAAATTAATGTTTGACTTAAGAATTTAAAATAAAAGCAGGGTATTTTTAACTTCAAAGAATCATTGATTTTTATCACTGTTATCATTTTCAGCTTCTCTGTGGTTGTAATTATTTGTTACAATATATATTTACACGCTGCCTCAAATTTGCCTGGGCCGCTGATTCATGTTGATTCTCAGCTCTTGTAGAAGGCCCCTCCTCTACCTCCTTATGCTCTAGCCATTCTTTATCTCCACCCGCTGTACCTTGTACCTATCTCTTATCATGCAATGACTTACTTAAAACCTTTCCTGCTATTTGGTGTTTTCAGCACTTAACACAGAGCCTAGCACATGAAAGACTGTCAAACACGGGTGGAATGGAATGAACAAATGATTTTCATCCATCTAACCTGCACAGTTGTTTTCCCTACCGTATCCTAAATGTTAAATGCCCCTCAGTTCAATAACACTTCCATACCCACCCTCCCCTACCATTTTTTTTCCATTTCTGGATAGAAAGAATTTGTGATTTCAAACACCACACTGCTAATAAAGTGTTTATGGAAACCAATTTTAAGAATAAATGAGATTGTTTGTTGCTAAGATTTACACATCCCAGGGTGAGATGGAACGTGGGCTGGAAACCATCTACTCCCTAAATTCATGCTCCATAAGACAATGACATTGAGAGCTATTTCACCCATCATTCTAGTTATTAACATTCATATCAGATACAATCTGTATAAAGGGCCTTCTTTATCATAAAAGAGGAAAAGATGCTTCTGGCAAGAGCAGAGGGTGTCCATGAGTTAAATTCATCATTCTGGGGTAAATTATTTAGTACATTAAACCCTGAAAGCTTTGAGCCACCTACCTTGTGGTTTATGGCTCTGTCTTCTAAGTTTACAATTTCCTGATTGTGAAGCAACTATTTTAATTCCACAGTGAAAAATCAATACAATTTAAATTTACTGTGTAAAACGACATTCTCCAGCAAACTAAACGATTTATTCTTCTACCTAACATGATATAATTTGAGGGGCTTTTATAAAGTGGTACTCAGGAACTATTCCAGAATTTAGGAATAAATTCTTCTTGCTGGGTGGAAAGCAGAACAATTGGCTTTTTCTTCCCATGAAATGAGTGGTATCCCTGAGGCCACCTGAGCTCCGTCCCTTCAGATACAGCTCTGACCTAACCTGGTTAGGAGCCTAGATTTTGAATACATGATCATCCTGGAAATAAGAACAGCTATGGTGGTAGTAATAAGAGAGCGAACAGGATTTTAAAATGCATTCTTTTGCTAGTTTAGGATCTTAATCAGACAGGAATGATGATCACTCTTTTTATTCTAAATTATATTCCCGGTACAACTAGGAGTAGGAAGTTTGGTTATAACAGCAAATGTTTCCGGTGCTATTTTATTGGATGATCAGAAACAAGTCCCTTCCGTTGAGTAGTAAAAGCTGATGTTTAAAACACACCAGCTGATGAATGTATAAACTGCATCCTTCTCTCCAAAGAACTAAACACACTGGAAAAGATCAGAAAGACACAACATCATCAGACCTACAGCAAATATTGATCATGGGCTCTGTGGAAGGTCCCTTGTGGCTGCAAGCCTGAGAATGGAGAAAGGTAAGGATGAGTTGGTCAGTCTGAGCCTGGATTCAGTAAGCTTCCAAGTGCATTCAATCCTGTGTATAACTCACACCGAAAGGCCCGTCTCCCTTCGAACTGCTCAGAAATGACAACGTCTTAAAAAAAAAAAAAATCAAAAAGCATAATGACAGACCAGAAAGAAACGTTTATCAGCAGCTTGGTACTCAGTAGATACCTGGAATTCCCTCTCGTCCACCCTGGGTCCACTGTGCACCTCCAAGGACAAGAGGTTAGACCCAGGAGCAGCTAAAGCTGGGCCTAGGAGACGCAAGAGGAAGACCAACCTCCCAGCGAGCTGCGAGATGCTCAGGCGCAGCCCGCTCCACCCTCGCTCGCAGTCCAGCCTCAGCCGGCTCCCAGCGGGGCAGTCACGCCTCGCCTCGCCTTCCGTGAGTTCAGCATCCTCCCCCTCCTCCTCCTCTCCCTCCTCCGCCCGCGCCAGTGCCACCAACCTTGGGCGTGCGGATGTGCTCCATGGCGGGCCCGCATCTGCACTGTTCCAGGCGGGCGCAGCCTCACGCCCTGCACCTGCGCGCGCGTGCAGCAGGGCCGGACGGGCGCGGGGAGGGGGCTGCGCGGGGAGGGGGCTGCGCGGGGACCCGGCGAGCCGCGAGCTTGGCTCCGCCCCCAGGTGCGCCGTGCGCGCGCCGGCCGGGCTGGGGACACGGGGCGCCTGCGCAGTCCAGAGCGCGGCCCGCGCTTCCTTCCACCTGCAGCGCCAGCTGCGGCCCCACCTGGCCTCTGGCTGGGGGTCTCCCAGGCAAGCGTCGCTAGCTTTTCTTTCAAGAAAAGGACCGGAAAGCCCCACGCCAGTATTCCCAGCTACTCAGGAGGCTGAGGCAGGAGGATCGCTTGAGTCTTGAGCCCGGGAGCTCAATACCTGCTTGGGCAACAAAGCGGGACCCCGTCAAAAACCAAAAAAAAGTATGAAACAGGGGTAGGGGCAGCCAGAGTAATACTGTGAAGCTACGGTTCCCCAAGACACAATGAGACCCTTGTGTTGGGTGTGGCCCTTTGGAAGAGAAATAAGGACTTCGCCGCTCCACACCCTCACTGACGTCCTCCGGTGCCTTCCGGGGGCCGGTGGGGACCTGGTAGGGCAGAGAACACAGCCGCTCGAACTCTGGGTACAGCATGGCTTCCTCGGCCCTGTCTGTATTTTGGCACGGGCTCAGCTGCCATGGCATTTGGGATAAGAGTGGAAATAATAGCAACAGTGTTCGCAGCCTACCAGTGAGTTATTAAATCAGGCATTTCACATCAACCTGTGATTCACTGGTGGAAGTGTTGCATTGCAAGAGCTGCTTTTCCCTTGGCACTGCTGGGTGCTCGTTTGCCATCTTTCCCTCACCCTGACTGAACTGGAAGCTAAGGATAGTGCACATCCCTTATGAGGTACCATTAAGCCGGTGGGAAAAGCCAAAGGGAAGAAATGTCCACCTTTTTTTTTTCTTGCAGCCCTGAGTCTACAGTGCTCTACCATGCCTATAATTTCATTGATGTGGGCCTAATTCTTGGGATACTGTTTAGTTTGTTCTTGGCTCTTATTCCTCTTTCTGATGGGACTGTACATTCTTTCACCTTAGGGAAAGATTTTTAACCCTTTTTGTTCAATGCCTGCTAGGCACATTTCATCCTCAAAAAATTACTGAATTTATTTATTTTACTTATTTATTTATTTTTGTACCAGGGATCGAACTTGGGTCCTTGCACTTGCGGGGCAGGCGGCAGAACCACTGAGCTAAATCCCTGGCCCTGAATTTATTTATTGAATTTATTTTTAAAATTTCCAGTTCCTCATTACACATACCATTTCATTCTCTCACTCTGGGAGGCAGTTAGAACAAGTACAGTAAAAGGCCATTTGCAGATAACAAGATTGACCCAATGTATAATTTATTCTTTACTAAAGAACACCAATTTTATACTTTTTTTAAAATGAGGTCACACTATGTTGCCCAAGCTGGTCCCAACTCACATATCCTCAGTCTCTTCATTTATAAAATGAGAAAGTCACCTGCCGAGATGATCTTAAAGATAGCTTCCATCTCCAAATTCCATCTTACATGATGTGAGAATCTTATATGTTTTGGGAGAGGGCATTCTGAGTGGGATGAGTTTGGAATTATGTGCTTTCAGGGCTCTTCGATACCTCTCCTAGAAAACTAATCAAGAGTCTACTTGAGCAATTATTGCATACAAATATTAGCATAGGTTAAAAGGAAAAACAGGAAGAGAAGAGAAGAGATGTGAGTGGGCGATTTAAGTAGCTTAACACCAAGAAAAAATATTCATAGATTAATTTAAAATATGTTAATCATAGCTATAAAATCAACATTAGACTAAAATGAATCAAGAATTATAATCCAATAAATTAACAAATTATGAAAATAAAAGGAAAGAAATTTCTATAAAAATTTTTGTTTGATCTAAGTTTTCTGAGGACTTGTTCTCAACTCATCCCACAGCCATTACCACAATGGAGGTTCTGGATATCAAATTATTTGACCCTTAGTGGCCACTTTGACCTGTTGGTACTTACACTGCCATATGTCCCCCAAGGTTCCCTACTTCTCCTAGCCACCACCTAACAGGGCAGAAGAGATTGAAAAATAAGCAGCAAGAATCAAAGGGATGTAAGTTTAGGGAATATAGATATAACATTTATATTATCTTTCTATATAATGTATATTATGTATAACTAGACATAATTACATATTATGATATGCATTACAATTACCTTAAAATATATTCATCCTAAATTGGGGAAAAGCAAAATAACCATTTATTCACTCAAGAAATATTGTCATTATTTAACTATTGGTCATACTTGGGTGTTATGGCAAATACTAAGAGATAAAAGGGAGACTCAGATGAGAAGTATACTAAATTCTGTAAATGTGATATGGGTAGCAACAAGGAAACGATGTGGAAATGCCGAAGGAACCCTCAGGAAGAATCTACTTCCTACATATTCCCTGTTACTTAGAAAAAAAAATCCATGGGTAGGCTTGGGATAAGATACTTAGTTCTTAAAGTTTTGTGTTTTTTTGTTTTTTTGTTTTTTGTACCAGGGATCAAACTCAGGACCCTGAGCCTGCAAGGCAGGTGGCGGAACCACTGAGCCAAACCTCCAGGCCATTTCTTAAAGTTTTATATCTGGTGTGTCTACAATGAACCATAGGCCATTTGGATGAATATTGCCTTTCTAAATCTTCACCAAACAGAAATCTCTCCATCTGGCTCCAGTCTAGAAGTGAGAAGAGGAGACAAAAGCTTATTCTTCCAACTCCATATAATTTTCAGATGAATCCACACTCAGATTTACACTAAATCTACTCTATCCTCAATGGGTTAGAAAGTGGCTGTACTTTTCTAGTATTTGTGAGTCCTACATGGAAAGTTAAGTATATGTCAACAAAACTGTTCAGCATCAAGCAAAATGGCATTAAGACCCGTTCACTTGTGTATTCACTGAAGTATAGCCCTTGCCAAGGCACATCCTGATTGTCCTCATTTTTTTTTTTTTTTTTTGGTACCGGGATTGAACTTGGGTCCTTGCGCCTGCAAGACAGGCAGCGGAATCGCTGAGCTAAATGCCCGGCCCTGTGATTGTCATTTTATCTTTACTGCCTAATGTCTTTGCCCTTGAGATGCTAGATATTACTGTGTACCTTAATATTTAATTCTCCTGTTCTTCATGGGCACACAGGAGACTGCACTTGTAAATCCCCTGATGGGTAGAGCCATATGATTATAGCCAATGGACTATGAGAAGTGGCTTGTGTCATTTCTAGGCCAGACTCGTGCATAGACTCTTTGTGGCTCTTCAGCTTTCAATTCCTCCAGCTTGATGATCTGTAATTCACATGTTGAGATTAAAAAGAAAATAATGATAGTGAGTCTACTCTGAAGATAGAAAGTCTCTGTGACCCAACTACACAGCATTAGGCCAAAATGAGATGAAAAATAGACTGTATCCTTGAGTCATTATTAAAACAGCCACTGCAGACTCTTTGAGTGGGAAGAGCAAGTGTTGCTGTTGTTGCTTGAATCCACTGAGATTTCAAGTTTACTTCATTATTCCTGCCTTATCTAGCCTATACTGACTTTATAAGAAGAGGAATTTGAGAATCAAAATAATATATTTTCTGTACCTTTTGTGTTTCTGCTTTTTTACAGGGGTTAATGTCTCTAAAGAGCTCTAAGGACACTTGCCATATGCAAGTTCTAAACTGCTTTATGTACATTATTATACATTTTCTAGAGAACATCTGAAGAAAATTTCATCAAATAGATATCCCACTTGCAAATAATATTGCTAGAGGAATTTTTAAATAAAAACTTGATACTAACTGGGAACTTTCCCAAAATACAGTCATCTTAGTGGCCTGAAGAGTTTTGGAAACTTATCAAACACTTGCAAAACTTTTTCCAGAATACTTACATTTCTCTAGAGGAAACTCAAACTTCTGATCTAGCGGTAAAGCCAAGAAGTGTTTCCTCAGGGGCTAGTATTGCTAATGATTACAAACTCAGTAAAATCCTAGTCAGCACTATTGAACCCTATATTATGTGAGGAGGAGGGCGCAAGTCTCCAACCAAGCCCAGTCTCAGCCCAAAATGTCTTTGATACCAGTATGACAGAGTCAGAGATGCATTTGAGGTTCTGACTAGTTTTTTTTTTTTTTAAAAAAAAAGCAGACCCTCACCTTCAGGATTTTTGTTAACTCAATGATGCAAAAATACTGAAGTCTTCTTTGGCTTTCCCTGTACCAAAGATTTAGAGAAAAAAAACACTCAGTGGATTATACACAGCTCTGCCATTTTTCCAGAAAACAAAACTTAAACAAAAAAGAAACTATAGGACAGCCAAAAAGACCACTTACTCTGAACAGGCAGGGTTTTTAAATAGTCTCCTTTATTTTGTTCTCCATCCAGGAAGACTCACTGCTCCAGCCCAAGTCTGAGTCCTCAGGCCACTTAATGTTGTTTATTCTGTTTCTACTCCCCTCCCTTCCAGCATCACTTTGATGCAGGTGTTTCCTACAGTGATATTTCCAGTCTTGAATTCTTTCCCATCTACCTGCTAAATACTTCCACTTGGATGTCCCATAAATCATATACATCACAAACCACATGACCTCTGGAGGCAGACAAGCTTATATTCAAATCACAAGTCCTGGGATGGATTAGCTGTGATGTTAACAAGGTTCTCTACTCTCAGCCTTTTCACCTGTAAAATGGGATCGTGATAATGCTTAATGTCTGTATTTCCTAAAATTTGCATATTGAAATCCTACCCACCCACGATGGCAATGGTATTAGGAGATGAGACCTTTGTGAGGACAGACCTTTAAGATTCTTAATCTCCCCTCATGAGTAGGATTAGGGGCCATGAGAGACCCCCTTAGTCCTCCCACCATGGGCTTATAGTGACAAGACAGCAGTTTTGAACCAGGAAGCAGGACTTCACAGACAATGAATTAGCCAGTGCCTTCACCTTGCACTTCCTAGCCTCCAGAGCTGAGAGAAATCAATTTATGTTTTTTGTAAGCCACTCAATAACCGAATACATGATTATTGAAGCTTGAACACAAGAAGACAGATAATATTGTAATATTTTGTTTCTCTAGCTGAACGGTTCGTATGTGTGTGTTCATTATAATATTCTCTATTTTGTGTATTTGAAGCAGTTTAAATTTTTTAAAAAATAGAATCAATAGCAAAATAAATAATTATACCTCCTTAAGGTAGATGTGACAACTCAGTGAGATCAAGTATATAAGGTATTTTGTGACAAATATTTGCTGAATGTTTATCTTATGCCAAGTACTGTGGATAAAAGTGTAAGCAAAAACAATCCTAGTCCCCGCTGTCAAGGTGTTTCAGTCTAATAATATCAGCTCTTATTATTATTTTCTACTTCATACCAAATCTGCCTCTTGGCTTCAATGTTTCTTTTGCTGATTTTGATAACTCAAGCTCATAGGCTTGGAGATATTTTGAGCTCCCATATCAGGACAAATGTAGATTCCTCCTCCACAACATTTTTTCATCACATCCTTTTCCTTTTTCACCATCATTACTCCATTTTAGATCCTCATTGGCTGAGATATTAGCATCTGCTGCCAGATTAATCTTGATTTTAAAAAACTCTAGCCATATTAATACTCACCAGCTTACAAACCTTTAAGTGGTATACAATTGCTTTCTAAATTATTTCCTTATTCTGTCATTTAAGGTCCAGCCACATCCTGCTGCTGTCTTATAAACTCAGCCCCAGTCCAGTCACTGGCATTTGTTGGATAATCAATAAACATTTTTGAATGTGTCTATTAGTCAACCAGTCACTTTCTATTGCCCACATTTGCTTATCTCTGTCTTTGCTTCTATTGTTCTCTTCCACCAAATTCTGTGAGGTTCATTTCAAAATTCACTTTAGTATTCCCACCAGAATGCAATTCTTCCAAAATAACTCATCTATATTCATTCCAATAAGCAGAGATCATCCCAGGCAGTTTATTCTCATCTGGAAGTGTAATTTTATGACTGTCACAACTTATCTACGGGGACCTTGATCTGTACACTATGTCAAGGATACCAAACTGGTCTACAACATTGATAGCAACGATGGCCAATTATGGCTGGTTATATCTGGTGAACAGAAAGCAACAGATGTTCAAGTAAGGCACACATATCTCAGAAAGTAGGAGATACATTCCAGGAAAATCTTGGGTCCTGACATCTCTGTGAATAATCTAGGGATATGCAGTAATCTGGGACATGTTGAAAGAGCATCTCTGACATGAAAGGCAAGGCCCTAACTCCCTGTTATAGCCTGTAACTGGCTATCCACAGGTGCTACCAGCTCTGTAGCAGGCCCAAAGCAAGAAAAGCCTGTCCACCTGGTTTGTATCAGAATGAATACCATTCTGCCAGTGTGGCCCTTTGACCCCAGCAGATTCCAGTAAACTCAGGGTTTACTATCAGAAGATAGGGGTTGCAGTACGGGGCCTCTGGCAAGCCTTAGTCAGAACACAGCTGGTTACTGGCATGGCCCACCATCTGCCCTAAGTGCCTTTTCACTAATTTCTAATTTTCACTTTTAATTGTAGTAAAATACATACAACATAAAATTTATCATCAACTATTTTAAGGGTTCAACTCAGTGATGTTAAGTACATTCTCATTGTTGTATAGTCATTATCACTATCCATCTCCAGAAATTTTCTTGTAAACTGAAACTCTGTCCCCATAAAACAGTAACTGGATTTTTTTCCTACCCCAGCCCCTGGTAGCCACCCTTCTACTTTCTCTTTCTAAAAACCATGACAACTCTAGATGCCTCATATAAATACTGTGGGATTATGTTGCATTTGACCTTTTGTGACTGGCTTGTTTCATTCAGCATGATGTCCTCAAGGTTCCTCTATGTTGTAGCATGTGTCAGAATTACTTTCCTTTTTATGGCAGATTAATATTCCATTGTATGTATATACCATGTTTTATTCATCCATTCATCTATCATTGAACACTTGGGTGAGTGTACCTTTTGGTGAGTGTGAATAATGCTGCTATAAACATGGGTATGTAAATATCTCTTTGAGACCCTATTGTCAATGATTCTAGATATATGCCCAGTAATGGAATTGCTAAGGCATAAGGCAATTCTATTTTTAATTTTTTGAGGAACTTCCATACTGTTTTCCATTGGTGGCTGCACCATTCTATATTCTGACTAGCAGTGCTCAAGGCTTCCAATTTCTCTCCATCCTTGACAATACATGTTTTCTGTGATTTTTTTTATAGCAACCATCCTAATGGGTATGAGAAAATCTATTGTGCTCATGTTAAAAAGATGCAGAGGATGACCATGAATTAAATAATATCTGATCCATCCCACCACAAAGTTAGCTCTGTCCAGCAGTGTTCAAATATCAGGACTACATGAGACATAAGGGTTCCACTGGAGCAGATCCTGAAGGTCCAAGTGAGCTGCCTGAGGTGGTTCAGACCCCACATGTTCCTCTCATAGTGTCAACTGTCTACTGCCATCCATATTTGAGGTTTTCTATGGACTTTAATGCACCAATTCACAAATGAAGAAAAATTCCACCTAGACTATAATGGTTCTGCACAACACGCTCAAACTAGGTGGAAGTGGATTGCGATAGCATTGCAGCACTGCTTGGGAGCAGCCACAAAGGACAGAGGTGATGGTAATTCTTCCAATGGGAAGAGCTGCATTTAGTCTTTCTGGGAATTCCACATTCCTCAAAGGTCAGATGGTGGCATGAACAGATCACTGTCAATTAAGGATGTGTGACCAGCATTTTGTCCATATATCAGGGATTTGGGAGGGAAAAACTTGGAGATTGGTGATGAGAATGAATAAAAATATTTATGAATTGATCTCTCAAAATGAGCCACACTATGGAAATAATTGTGTCCTATATAAATACTCATCATAGGGCATCTACTTCTGTAACACAGTGATATTCTTGGTAAATATAGACATGATGATCCATTTATGGCACCTCTTATTATTAAACTTTCTTCTTTTTTTTTATTAAATACTTTTATTTGTACATTGTAGGTATACAACACAATTACATTTCTCATTGGGAATTGTACCTTTACATAATGCATCTTGGTTCTTATTTTTTCCCCATTCCTAGACCTCCCTTCACGCCCTCCACCCTTCCCTATTTACAAAGACTTTATTTCCATTTTTTCCATTTCTCAGCATTTTTCCTTTCCCTTCTTTCCTTTCCCCTGCCCCTCCCACTAACCCCTACTCCTTTGGACCTTTTCTTCCTATTTTGCATTATCGATTATTCATTCTAATAATTGGTACATTTTAGGTATACAATATAATGACATTCATCATTGGAAATTTGCACCTTTACATAGTCTCTCTTGCTTCTTATTTTTCACCCTTGCCCAGCCCTCCCTTCAACCCCTCCAGTCCTCCCTATTTACAAAGATTTTGTTCCTATTTTTCCATTTTCTCATATTAATCCCATTCCCTTCTATCCTTTCCCCTAGCCCTCCCACTTCCTTCCCCTTTGCCCCTTTTCTTCCTATTTCACATGACCTATTATACATTTAGTCCTTATTTACACTTTCAGTTTCTCACACCAGAGAAACTATTCAGTATTTATACATGTGTGTCCTATTTATTTCACTTAAGAGTATCGCCTCAATGTGCATCCACTTAGCTATAAATGTCTCTAATTTCTCATTTTTTAGGGCTGAGTAGTACTCCATTTTATTAAAAAACCACATTTTCTTTATCCAGTCTCCAGTTGATGGGCATTTGGGCTGTTTCCAAGTTTTAGCTATTACAAACTGTGCTGCTATGAACATGGGTGCACAGATATCACTGTGGTATGATTCTTTTAATTCTTTGGGGAAGATCCCCAGCAGTGGAATAGCGGGGTCAAATGGGACTTCCAGTCCTAGTTCTTTGAGGTATCCCCATACTGATTTCCACAGTGGTTGCACCAGTCCACACTCCCACCAGCAGCGTAGCAGGGTTCCTCTTTCCCCACAGCCCTGCCAGCATTTGTTATTGGTTGATTTCATGATAGCAGCCATTCTTTCTGGAGTGAAGTGGAATCTCAGCGTTGTTTTCATTTGCATGTCTCAAATGACCAGTGATGTTGAGCATTTTTTCATGTACTTATTTGCTATTTCTACTTCTTTGTCTAAGAAATGTCTGTTCATTTCAGATGGCCATTTTTGGATTGGGTCTTTAAATTTGGGAGGTCTGATCTTTTTAAGTTCTTTATAGATTCGAGATAGTAGACCTTTGTCTGAGGAAGAGCAGGTGAAGATTTTTTCCCACATTGTGGGTTGTCTCTTCACACTGCTGGTGGTTTCTCTTGCTGTGCAGAAGCCTTTTAATAAGAAGAGATCCCACTTGTTAATTGTGCTAGTTCACAGGCAACTGAGGTTTTGTTCATAAAATCTTTTCCTACACCGATGTCTTCAAGGGTTCTCCCTAACCTCTGTTCCAACTGGTTCAGAGTTTCTATTTTAATATTTAGATCTTTAATCCATTTTGATTTTAGTTTAGTGCATGGTGAGAGAAATAGGTCTAGTTTTAATCTTTGGCAAGTTGAAGCCCAATTTTTCCAGCACCATTTATTAAAGAGGCTATCTTTCCTCCAGTGAGGGTGTTTGGCTCCTTTGTTGAAGATGAGATGGCTGAGTGTGTCTTGTGTTGTTTCTGCATCTTCTAATCTGTTCCACTGGTCCTCAAGTCTGTTTCTTTGCCAGAACCATGCTGTTTTTATCACAGTAGCTCTGTAGTAGAGTTGCAGGTTGGGGATTGTGATACCCCTTGCCATGTTTCTGTTACCTAGAATTGCTTTTGTTATTCTGCCTCTCTTCTTGTTCCAAATGAATTTTTGGATTGTTTTCTCAAGGTCCATGAAGTATGCTGCTGGGATCTCAATTGGAATTGCATTAAATCTATATAGGAGTTTTGGAAGTATGGTCATTTTCACTATATTAATCCTTCCTACCCAGGAGCAGGGGATGTCTGTCCATTTTCTGATATCCTCTTCGATCTCTCTTTTCAGAGTGCCATAGTTTTCAGAAAAGAGGTCTTTGATTTCTTTTGTTAGGTTGATTCCTAGGTATTTCAGATTTTTGGATGCTATTGTGAAAGGAATTATTTGCCCTATTTCTCTCTCAGTGAGTCTGTCATTTGTGTAGAGGAAAGCTATTGATTTTTGTGTGTTGACCTTGTAACCAGCTACTTGACTGAATTTGGTTATTAAGTCTAGGAGACTTGTGGTGGAGTTCTTGGGGTCTTCTATATACAGTATCATGTCATCTGCAAAGAATGACAATTTGACTTCATTTCCTATCTTTATTCCTTTTATTTCTTTCTCTTGTCTAATTGCAGTGGCTAATGTTTCCAGAACTATATTGAACAAGAGTGGTGATAGTGGACATCCTTGTCTTGTTCCTGATTTGAGTGTGAAGGATTTCAGTTTTTGACCATTGAGTATGATATTGGCTGTTGGTTTTTCATAGATGGCTTCTATCAGTTTGAGGTAGAGACCATCTATTCCAATTTTTTGTAGGATTTTTATCATAAATGCATGTTGGATTTTGTCAAATGCTTTTTCTGCATCTAGGGAGATAATCATATGGTTTTTGTCCTTGGCTCTATTGATAGAGTGTATTACATTGATTGATTTTCATATATTGAACCATCCCTGCAACCCTGGGATGAATCCCACTTGATCAGGGTGTATGATCTTCTTGATGATCTTCTGCATTTTGTTTGCCATTATCTTATTAAGGATTTTTGCATCTATGTTCATTAGTGAGATTGGCCTATAGTTCTCTTTTTCAGTTGGGTCTTTCTGTGCTTTGGGGATCAAGGTGATGCTTGCTTGCAGGAATGAATTTGGGAGTACTGCTTCCCTTTCAATTTCATTGAAGAGTTTAAACAGTAGTGGCAGCAGTTCCTCTCTAGATGTCTTGTAGAATTCAGCAGGGAAGCCATTAGGACCTGGGCTTTTCTTAGTTGATAAGTTTTTAATTACATTTTCAATTTCATTGGTTGATATTGGGTTGTTCAGAATTTTTAGGTCTTCTTCGTTCAACTTTGGTATTTCATATGTATCTAGGAATCTGTCCATTTCTTCTGTGTTGTCCATCTTATTGGCGTATAGGTTCTGGAAGTAGGTATTGATGATCCTCTGGATTTCTGCTGGGTCTGTTGTCATTTCACCCTTTTCATTCCTAATTGCATGGATTTGGGCCTTTTCTTTCCTTTTTCTGACAAGGTTGGCTAAAGGTTTGTCAATTTTGTTGATTCTTTCAAAGAACCAACTCTTGGCTTCATTGATTTTTTGTATCATTCTCTTAGTCTCCATTGCATTGATTTCTCCTCTGATCTTTATCATTTCCTCCCTTGTGTGAGCTTTGGGGTTGTCCTGGTCTTCTTTTTCTAGCAGCCTGAGGTTCAGCATCAGGTTGTTTAATTGGGCTCATTCTGTTTTCCTATTATGTGTATTCACTGCTATGAATTTCCCTCGTAAGACTGCTTTCATTGTGTCCCATAGATTCCGATATCTTGTATTGTCATTGTCATTTAATTGAAGGAACTGTCTGATTTCTTCTTTAATTTCCTCTGTGACCCATTGGTTATTCAGAAGTGTGTTGTTCAATTTCTACATGTTTATGAAATTTTTTGAGTTTCTTCTGCTGTGGATCTCCAATTTCATCACACTATGGTCTGATAATATAAAGGGGATAACTTCAATTCCTTTGCACTTACTTAAACATGTTCTATGAGCTAGTATGTGGTCTATTTTGGAGAATGACCCATGTGCAGCTGAGAAGAATGTGTATTGTGATTTTGTGGGGTGGAAGACTCTGTAAACATCTGTTAAGTTCGTTTGTTCAAGAGTTCGATTGAGTTCTAGTATTTCATTACATATTTTTAATCTTGTTGATCTATCTATTTGTGACAGTGGGGTGTTGAGGGCCCCCACTACAACTGTATTAGTGCATATATGACTTTTCATGTCCGTTAATATTTGTTTTATATAGTTGGGCACACTAGTGTTTGTTGCATAGATATTTATGATTGTCATCTCTTCCTGTTGGATTGTTCCCTTTACAAGGATGTAGTGTCCTTCTTTGTCTCTCTTAATCAGTGTGGGTTTGAAATCTACTTGATCTGCCAAGAGGATAGCTACTCCTGCTTTTTTTGGGGTTCCTGTCGCATGCAGTATTGTTTTCCACCCTTTAACTTTCAGTCTGTGAGTTTCCTTTTGAATTAAGTGTGTTTCTTGTAGGCAGCATATTGTTGGATTTTGCTTCTTGACCCATTCTGCCAGTCTATTTCTTTTGATTGGTGAATTGAGACCATTAACATTGATGGTTATAACTGAAACGTATTGACTTGTCATTGCCATGACTTTTTCTTTTTGTTGGGTTCTGCCCCTTTACATTTAATTTCTTGTCGTGCCAGATGGGTTCATTCTGCTTTGCTTCCTGGGGTTGTGATCCCCAATGTCTGTTCCTAGGCTATTGTGTAAAATTCTTTGGAGTGCTGGTTTGGTATTCATGAAGTTCCTAAGGTGTTCTTTGTCACAAAAGTATCTTATTTCTCCATCAATTTTGAAAGATAGTTTTGCAGGGTACATCAATCTGGGTTGGAGGCTGTTTTCTTTTAGGGCTTGGAATATGTCACTCCAAGCTCTTCTTGCCTTGCTGGTTTGTGTTGAGAAGTCTGCTGTGATTCTGATGGGCTTTCTTTGTATGTGATTTGTTTCTTTTCTCTGACTGCTTGGAGAACTTTGTTCTTCTGTTGTGTTTCTGGAATCTTAACAATTATATGCCTATGTGTAGATTTTTTTTTTTTATCAAGGCTATTTGGAGTCCTATATGCCTCAGTTATCTGTATGTCAAGCTCTTTTCCCATGCTTGGGAAGTTTTCTGCCATTATTTCTGTGAAGAGATTTTTTTATGTCATCTCCACTCTCTCCTGTTTCTTCATTGAGCCCAATCAGTCTTATGTTTATTCTTTGCATCATCTAGCAGCTGCTGGATTGATTTCTCATGTTCCCTTATAATTTTGAAGCAATTTTTCTTTTCCTGGTCACTAATTGCAATCTTATTGTCTATATCTGAAATTCTGTCCTCACATTGGCTCATTCTGCTGTGTAGACTTTCAATGGAGTTTTTCATGTCCTGGTAATCTATTTGCATCTGTTTTATGGATTCCATTTGTTTCTTCTGTTGGGATTCCATCATGTTCCTCAGCTCCTCTCTAGATTTATTAATCATGTCTTGCACTAGGAGCACAATTTCTCCTGTTATCTGAGAAATTATTTCTGATTTCCTTTTTTCCAGATCCCCTTTTGTTGCCAGTTCAGTGGGTCCAGGTGGTTGAGTATCAGAGTGTTCCATCTCATTTCCCTTTGGGGTTGCTGTAGGTGATCTGGAAGTCTGGTTTTGAGACTTATTTACATGTTTTCTCATTTCAACTGGGGCGGGGGGCTGTTAGCGCCTGCACAGATTACCTCCTCTGAGCTGGGAGAGGTGGGACAGGGGCCAGGAGCAACGGTAGGGATGGTGACCCAAAAGCCCTTTCCTATGGGCTGGGAGCAGGGAGAGGGATGGTGGCTGGTAAGACCCTACCTCTGTATGGTGGCTCAGAAGCCCCTACCTCTGGGCCAGGAGCGGTGGGAGGGATGGTGGCCCGGAAGCCCCTTCCTCTGGGCCAGGAGCAGCAGGACAGAAGGTGGCCCAAAAGCCCTTTCCTCTGGGCTGGGAGCAGCGGGAGGGATGGTGACCGGGCAGGCCCTTCCTCTGGACCAGGAGCAGTGGGACGATGGCTCAAAAGCCCCTACCTCTGGGCCAGGAGCAGCGGGACTCAGTACCTTGGTCTTGTGGTCTGGTGTCCTCTGCGTCTTTGTAGTGTGGAACCAGGTGGCTGCCTGTCTGCAGCGGTGTGATTCGGCTTCTTCTGCGTGACTCGGGACCTCGGTAGGGCGTGCACAGACCTGCCTGTCTGCAGCAGGGTGATTTGGCGTGTTCCAGGGGACTGGGGACCTCGGTAGGGCGTGGGCAGACCAAACTTTCTTCTTCTTCCTCTTCTCTTTCATCCTCCCTTCCTCGTTTTCTTTCTTGTCCTCTTAATCTCCTCTTCCTTCTTTTTCTTCCACTAATTTCAGAAGCAAGACATCCCTTGCATTAAATTCTTAGTTTTTGTTTTTGCTTTGTTTTTGCTTTGTTTTTTTTTTTAGTATGCCACACTTTTCATCACAATATGGCCCTTTTTGTGCGGGTAGGAAGTTTAATCTTAAAACAGTGTTCCATTTAAGGCTCTTTTATACAGAAATTGCCATCATGACTGATATTAAAAATATCATTACTGTTGCAAAACTCAAATGATAATCATAAAACGCCTACACTTATTCAATACTGTACACTCAATGGAAAATTAAAAGGCATTAGTAACATCTACTTCTTTTTTTTTTTTTTTTTTTGGTACTGGAGATCAAACTCGGGACCTTGCACTTGTGAGGCAGGCAGCGGAACCACTGAGCTAAAACCCCGGCCCTAACATCTACTTTTTTTAAGATATGCAGGCAATAGGAATGAACACGGAGGTACTAGGATAAACTGACAACATGGTTAGTGAAACTTAGTTGGCATTCCTTTCAGAGGATTAAAATCATTACAAAAAATTGCTTTTGATGCATAGTGTTATATCCTTGGTGCCACGTCGCAAAAATAGGCTTGCGAAGGCAGGTGAAGTCTATAAATGCTTGAGTGTCTCACAGAACTGTGAACAAGTACAACCATTTTACCATATGACCAGTGGCCAATACTTTTAAGGCATGCAATTAGCTTTCTCTCTGCAGTATTCTGAGCTATTCCCATTGACAATCACATTCATTGTAGTGCTTGCACCAAGGGAGGCATATAACAAGTTGTTTGGGCTAACATAAGATGGGAAGCTATTCACTGGGTTGTACATAAAAGTACCATGTTAAACAATCTAATGGTAATGACTGACAAGCTGCCTACATGCCTCCTTTATTCATTGTGTTCAAAGGGTCCAGTGGAAAGGGAAAGAACAAAACCTAACACTATTCCAAGGGACTGAGATGAAGAAGTGAAAGCATCTTACAATCTGGAGGGCACTTGACTGTCATTTCATAATGGTTTTCCTTCGAGTAAAACTACAACATTACCTTTGAATTTCTCTCCAAGTGTTGAATGGTCGTTAATATCATCCAAGCCATTTACTTGCCACTCATATTTAACACCTGTAAGTTTCTTTTTAATGATATCTTTAAGGGTTAGGGTTGACATCAATTGTCTTGCTTTTGAATGGTGTATTTTCAGGAGCTCAGAATATAACTACTAGTCCTTCTTTCTTAGATTCTTTTGTTTCATTTATGGCATCATACAAAGCATATCAGCAATCTTTCAAAGGAGGCAAGTTCACAAGAGATGTGTGGGGATCCTGTACAGTATCACCAACATCACCCCAGCAATGTCTGCTTTGCTTCCTCTACAATTACTTGTCTTTTGTCATTGCTTAAACAGAAGAGAACTGCTTTCTTTTTTTAATCTCCTCTTGTGTAGACGATTCCCTTACTTGTATATTATTAACAACTTGATGACTTCATCATTCACTGTAACTCCAGATGCCGCAGTGCCTGTGCTGTGACTGTGGTGGTGGCTCAGGTTCTGGCTGGTTGGCACTGGCAGAAGAAGGGGGGGAAGTTCTTAGTCTAGAATCCTGTTATGGACTGAATGTTTATGTCCCCACAAACTTCATGTGTTCAGGTCCTAACCCCAATATGGCTGCATTTGGAGATGGCCTGGTAGGAGGTGATAAAGGTTAAACAAGGTCATAAGGGTGGTTGGGGCCCTAATCCCAAAGAGCTGGTGGCCTAACAGGATAAGGAAGGGACAACAAAGTGCAAGGTAGGTATTCACAAGCCCTTACCAGAAGCTGACTCCTGCCATACCTTGATCTTGAACTTCCCAGCCTCCAGAACTGTGAGAAGTAATTTCTGTTGTTTAAACCATGCAGTCTATGGTATTTTGTCATTGTAGCACAAGCTAACTCATACAAATACTGTAGTTTTTCATACTTTACTGGTCAGGACATGAGAGATATTTATCACAACATAGTTGATGATATGCAAATATTTTGAGCTTTTTAAACTTATGACTATAAAGGAAGTCATATGAGTATAATTGCCCAAATTTCACCACCCTAAACCTCTATCTTTAGATAGAGTCCTCTTCCTAATATTTAAAAGGGAGCCAACATATGTGCACAAACCAGTCTTAGTAGTTCCTGTTGGTTTTCTAAGTGGGTCAGAAGACTGGGCCATTAGAGCTAGCATAAATCACCTTCTTTCCATTCATCTTCTGACCCAGTCTGTTGCAGGAGACATAATTAGACCTAAAATATTCTGCTCCTTTTTTACCTGCTACTGTAGCTGTGAGAAATATGCAGCATGTGATGTCAATGAAGCTGAATTGGTGCCTCAGCTTTTGACTTAGAAAATCAAATTTATACCCAGTTTAGAAGATTTCCATTTCAACAATGTCAGCCTTCTAGAGTATGAAAGTTTTTTCTTTCCCTATCATAGTAATCCAGGCTGAGCCTACACCAGTTTCATTCAGTGCCAGTCCTATACTGGGACTTATCTTCTATAACACTGTCACTCATTCACTGTGTTTAATGTCACCAATGGTGTTAAGAACATGCTCTGTTAAGTGTTTGTGAAATTGCAAAGCAGCTACCACACTCTATTGCCAAAGATCTGCCCACTGCAGATATTTTGTGAAATGAAAGTTAAGGGGTTCTTAGTAGGCTCAGTTAGTGTTTGTGCCACAGCAGTTTCTGAGACACCAAAGTATCACAGTTCATAGTCATTCCACTTACACACAATTACCACAAAGAGTGTGAATGAAAGGCGTGCTAAAATCAGTGAGCAACCTGCAACCACAGCCACCACTTTCCCTTCAATGTCAGGTCCTGATGTTAGGATTTTCATGTTTGGTCCCATTTTCAGTTGTGGTGAGTTCCTCTGATAACTTTGGGTGGAGTTGGGTGCATTAGTGGGGAAAGATAGTATTCAGCCTGAATCATAGACACTTTAATACTTCAGACATTTGCAAATATCTGTTCAGAGTTCACGTTTTTATGAATTCAGGAAGCTCTTCAGCTCTGGTGAAAACAATTGTATTCTAATGAACCCCTAAGAGGAATAGAAATTTTTCCTAATCTACCAATTTGGAAATTACCTGAACTGAAGCTCCAGACTAGTACAGACTTCCTATCCTATTTTGAATGTTGAAAACATTATAAACAATAAATATTTTTAGATGAATTATTAAATAATACTACAGGACCTTTAAAGTTTTTTCAAAGACTACTTAATGGCTTAGAAAATTTTAAGCCAAAACCTGGATTCAAAACTGTATATACAGTATGATTTGTGTTTCAAAATGTGTGTGTTTGTGTGTGTGTATGTGTGTAAAGAGAGAAAGTACAGGGCTGGGGATTTAGCTCTGTGGTTCTGCCACCTGCCTTGCAAGGGCAAGGACCTGAGTTCATTCCCTGGTACCAAGAAAAAAATAAAATAAAGAGAGAAAGTACAAAAAATATACAAGTAACTTCATCTGGGTAGTGGATTCATGGGTAATTTTAAGTTTTAAAAGATATTTGAACAACATGTGGTAATGATTAAAAAGAACATATATTTTTTAAATCATTTAAAATAAAAAGGTCACAATCAATAGTTTCTCAGTGTCATGAGACTAACAAAACTTTTTGTAATGAATATATTTTTTAAAGCAAACAAGTTGGATACTGAATAGTTGAGAGACCAAGAACATACTTACTAAAATTTCAATTCAAAGATAATCCTTCTGAGAGATAAGCATTTTTCAAGAATAAAATCAGGCATATTTTCCAAAAGAAAACAATAAAGGAAATATCCAAAACACATAACAATAGCTGGAAAAAGAAAAGAGAAGGGTGTTTCCATTTGAACTATCAGGATGTTAGCGATGCTATTTTTACAATTTAAAAAAACAGATTTTTCTATAAAGTCTAATTAGTTTTCGAGGAATGTTCTATGGTGCTTTAAAGCCAATATTTTATAAAAAATTCTTAATTTATTTTTAACCTTTAATAACAAACCTGAAATGTATTTTTGGCATCTGGGTCATAAAATCAGAAAATAGGATTTAAATAATTAACAGATCCTTACCTTAATCCCATTCTTATGTAAAAATTGACAGGACCAGGGATTTAGCTCAGCGAGATGTAGCTCAGCGGCACCCTGCCTGCCTTGCAAGCACAAGGTCCTGAGTTCCATCCCCGGTAACAAAAAAAACCACAAAAAAACCAGACAGGTGCTAATATATTGGCAAAATGCATATAAATATGTCTTTTGCCACCAGGACAATTTGAGATTTTAAAAAAAACAGATATAAGTGTTGTTTTTGAATTACATTAGGGTTTCTTGCAGAGATGATGAGTAATTTTGAATGTTAACTCTACAAGAAAATTCTTCCCTCTTTTCTTTGGAAGAGAGAATAATTTTGTAAATGAAAGCAGTGGACACAATTTGTTCAAAATGGTGAAATGACATACAAATTTGATCTGCACCTAAGTTCTTGCTGAGAGCCACCCATGTTAGCATTTGGATTTGGTGGCAACTATTGACTGTCTTGCCATTGTAAAGACTTTTTTTTTTTTGGTACCGGGGATCAAACTCGGATCCTTGTGCTTGCGCAGCAGGCAGCAAAACCACTGAGCTAAATCCCCGGGCCCTGTAAAGACATTTTTGAAGGCCTTGAACTTGGCACAAAATAGGAATCAACAGATCAAGTTTATCTTCAGTTTTGTTCTTGATCATTGTGCCATTTTGGCAGGGATAATCAATACTACAGTTTGAATGTATCCTTTCAAAATTCATGTACTGTATTGGAAACTTAATCTTCACTATTGCAGAGTTGGGAGGTATGTCCTAATGCAGAGCATTTCACTTCTTGAGAGCAGAGCCATTATAAGAGGGCTTTTAGGAAGTGGGTTTCTCCTGCTCTTCTGCCATGTGAGAACACAAGTTCCTTCCTCATCATCCTCTGGAGAGCGTGGCCTTCAAGGTGTCACGTGGGAAGCAGAGAGACAGGCCCTAATCTGCTGGCACCTTGATCTTGGGCTTCCCAGCCTTCAGAACTGTGAGGGAGTAAATCCTATTCTTTATGAATTACCCAGGCTGTGGCATTCTGCTATAGCAGCACAAAACAGATAAAGGCAATGAACTAATACTAACAATAGGGAAAAAAATCAACCCATAAAGTGTGATCAAAATATATGTTAAATGTTTAAATTTTTTCTTTGTTGTACTGGGTTTTGAACTCAGGACCTTGTGTTTGCAAGGCAGGCACTACACCACGGAGCTAAATCCCTGGTCCATGCATGAATGTTTAAATTTTTTAAAAAATATGTTACTATAAAAGACCAATTGCCATTAATCCCTATCAGAATCATCATCCCCCACCTCCCCTCCACCCTCTACCCCCCACTTCAAACACACTTAACCCATCATTCTTGCCACTTCCTGAGGCAGGTCTAAAGTTCTCTTTTATAAGTGTCTTTTTTTTGGTACTGGGGGATCGAACTCGGGTCCTTGCGCTTGCATAGCAGGTGGCAAAACCACTGAGCTAAATCCCTGGCCCCTTATAAGTGTCTTTATGAGATGAGATCAAACTATGATGAATGCTGCTGCCCAGTGCTATCCAATGAAAGCTAGGCTCTGTTGGGTCCTCATCTACCTTATTCACTAGATCTGGCTTCTGGCTCTTCCCCAAGGTCAAAATGACCATGAAAGGTAAATATTTTGAGTTGATTCAGGATACTGAGGCAGCCACAACAGCCCAACTAAAGAGTTACAAAAGAGGATCTCCAGGACTACATGGTAGGAAACATGTAT
Source organism: Heterocephalus glaber (assembly GCF_053883595.1). Taxonomy (NCBI): domain Eukaryota; kingdom Metazoa; phylum Chordata; class Mammalia; order Rodentia; family Bathyergidae; genus Heterocephalus; species Heterocephalus glaber. The sequence goes on along the minus strand of NW_028258308.1, from coordinate 24,400,800 downwards.
TCAAAGTGAGGGGTAGGATTTTGAGGGGGATTAATACATTTTTTACAAAATTAAACATTCATCATATTTTTCAATCATACCTCTTACGACTGCATTACATCTCAAAAGTCACATCGAAATGTAAGTGGGTTGTTTAGCATGCAAACCTTTCAAATGATGACTGTTTCTCGGCCATTCTGGAAACAATGGCACATAATCCTACTACTACTTATCACTGTATCTAGCTCCATTTGTAATACTATGTCTACATCAAACTGCATAGGGACTTAAACTTGCACTTTAGGAACAAATGTCCTCCCTGTGATTTAGAAGCATGAAGAGGCATTTCCCGAAATTTCAAGCAGTAGTGGTCTGGGAAGCTGTTTTTTGCAGCACTGGGGATTGAACTTGGGGCCTTCACACTGAGCTACACTCCAGCCCAGCCCTTTTTATTTTTTATTTTGAGACAGGGTCTCACTAAGTTGCCAGATTTTCCAGGCTGGGCTTGAACTTGCAATCCCCCTACAGAGATGGCTTTTTCTAAGGACCAGTAACAACTCTTTCCTCTTTATGTTGTTAGGTTAAAGAGCACCTGGAAAGCATAAAGCTCATTAGATTCTATAGTCTTTGCAAACTATGAAACAATATTCTACCAGGATATAGGATTACATATGTATTACATACACATTTCAACACAATAATGTGTCAGTGAATGATCCACTTCATCAGCTAGTTGCTTTTGAATTTTATGGTCATATTTGTTAGCATTTGTTTATTCATTTTGGTCTGGGATACAGCAAACACAAAAATTTCAAGAAAATTTACAGGAGAAAAAATTTAAATAGAGATTATTATCTTTTTCTGAAAATCGAGAAAAATTGATCTTATTCTATTTATCTGTTTTTCTGAGACCAAACACAAACGCTCAAGTTAGTTCCAGATAATGTGGAGACCACAGACTCACTCATGTTTATCAATTAGAAGTCATTTTGTAACAAAACTGGTTTGTGTTCCCTGCAGTGTGGGGCCTCAGCTAACACAACACCAAAGCTCCGGAATCTTCCTCTGGCTCTGCACACGTGCGTTCCCAACCCTTCCTCATCTCCGACACCCACATGCACTGCTCAGGCAGAGCAAGGCAATCGCTCCAGCTTCCTGTCAGTGCAGTGTGTAGGCCCCACAAGAAAGCAGAGGCTTACTGGGGAGAGAGATGCGCTTTCTCATCTATCTTCAGGCAATGCCAAGGTGCGTTACAAGCAAAAGTCCCTGGAGTAAGGCTGAGGATGATCTTATTCTATTTAAAGGACAGTATTCGGGTCCAACTTTGGAAGCATTGCTTTAAACTCTAAGTCTCGAACTGCAGAATAAAGGAGTGGAGAGTGGAAACCACTTTCCATGGCCTTATGTTTAGGGACCACTTTTTATTGTTGTTCTGTTTTTTGAGACAGGGTCTTGCTATATAGCTCAGGCTGGCCTTAAACTCACTGTCTGGCCCAGCCTGGGCTGGAGCTCATAATGATCCTTCTCCTGCATCCTCCCAAGTGCTGGGATTACAAGGTACTCCAGTGGGAACCCACTTTTATATGTCCAGAGCCCCTGAAAACCAACATCAAAGAGAGTAGACTGACAAACTGGAAAATCAAACTTCCGTTACTAGAAAATCCAATACCACAAAATCCTTAGTAGTGGTATAAGTGGATATTATTTCCCTCTTTCTAGGATATACACTAATCACAAAATGTAGCTCAAATACATAGAGACAAAAAATAATTTTCTGAAAAAATTTCTCACCTCAATTACAGTTTGCTCAAGTTGGTTGGCACTGACATGAAACAAAAGCAATTTGTTTTAATTTTAGGAGTAGATAACTTGCTAGGAAAAATAATTTCCTAGAATTGAGCAGAAACCCACAAGGATATTCACTAACTGTGCTGATATACTTTTCAAGTGAAAACTGTACACCTGACTCCTTTGTGCTTTGAAAAAGGAAGCCACTGCCAGCTGTATTGCTGTTGCTGGTTCTGTGGTTTCCAATTTCTGGAATGCTAGTTTCCCATTCTAAATTTTCGTTTTCTTTTTTAATTTTTTTTTTTAGTACAAATTGCAGTGCATACTGATTACATTCCTCATGGGGTGTTGGTATGCATACATAACACATTTTAATTTTTTTTATCCCCTTCCCTCCCCCGTCAGTCAATCCATCTCTTGGTCTGCTTCCCTTTTGCAAAAGATCTGTTTTTCCCTTTCCACTCTTAGGACACTTGAACTATCATTCATAAGCCTTACTAATCTATTTCTAGTATATTTGTACATTCTATTTTTCTCTTTCCTCACAATTTAATAAATACACAATGGACTTAAGTTCAAAAAGTACTCTATCGAAAATAAAGCTGAACATTTTTACATGACTAATTATTTACACCAGCTACAATTATATCAGTAGTATCATCTTTCTATTTTTAATTTCAAAATAATTACAAAATTCAACATAATATTCCATAGTCAAATCCATGTATGAACATATGAAAACCCCAATTGGAAGAAGATACTTCATCTTTGCTGTTGCTACTGGGATCTTCAATGGGAAGGTTAATATCTAGGTCAAGAGAGATTTGGGGGGGGGGGGTACCAGGGATCAAACTTGGGACCTTGTACTTATGAGGTGGGTGGTGGAACCCCTGAGCTAAATCCCTGGCCAAAGAGAGATATTTTCTGATACTTCCATACCAACTATTTTAAATGGCCAGAGCTATGCTATGTTTCCTACTGAAATGAGGAGGCTGCCTCTCTTCCTAACCTTGGGTCACATTTTTCTTTCTCAGCCTTAACACAACTCTGTTTGAGCCCAGACGCCACAGAATTTCTCACAAAGCTCCTTAAGCTTTGGAGTCACTCATGTTTCTATGGATACTGAAGCCTATCTGAGTAACCAGACAGTGAGCAAATACTGTCATGCTACCCACTGTCCTTGTCTTGGTGATTTTCCCTACTCAGGTGCTCCTGCTCTAAACAAAACAAAAACCTTTACTATAGTGGCACATTTTTATGTGTCAACTTGGCTAGGCTATGGCACCCAGTTATTGGATTAAACACCAGTCTGGATGCTGCTATAAAGGTATCTTTTTTTATTTTTAATTTAAATTGGTAGAATTTAGGTAAAGCGGAGTACTCTCTGTAGGGGTGGGACTCATCCAGTCAGCTGAAGGCCTTAACAAAAAGATTGAGCTCCCTAGAACAGGAAAGAATTTTGCCTGCAGATTGCCTTTGTACTAAAAAATGCAACATCACCTCTTGCCAGAACTCCAGCAGGAGGCCTGCCTTCCAGATATCATATTTGCAGTTCCCACAATCATGTGAGCCAACAACTTTAATCAGTCTGTTTCTCTGGAGAACTCTATTACATTTATCATATCTTTTTTGAGACAACTCAAAAGTATTCAGTCATAGCAACTCATCTAAATAGATATGCACAATATCCTCTGCCTGCAAGGTAAACAAACCAGACAATGGTTGATTACCATTTAGAGGTTCTCGGGAGCACCATTGTTTATTGTGGAGGTATTAGGTTACATGAGTTATTAGGTATCAGTCTCAGTTTCTTTCACCTAGGACCCTAAACCAGCATTGCTGAAGGGCTGGCTTCCTCCTGTGTTGGTCTTGTTTCATGTTGTTCTTTCCCAGTGGGCAGCACTAGAATATAAACTTCCTCAAGAACATGTCTACCACCATAATTTCTACATTTCTACTGCTACTTCAATTAGCTAACATTTTGTCACCATTTCCCATTTAATCCACATGTCAGCAGGGATGTCTTTACTCTCTGATATAAAATTGGCTTCAATCCACAGTCTATGCCACATGAAAGTTTGAATTTCTGCAAATTTTTAGATGGGTGTATGGGAGCTTGTAAAGTATTCTCAAGGTCAATGGAGAGTCTAGGTTTCTGTTGCCTCTCTTCCACAATGTCATCTCACACATACAACTAAAGGGTTTTTTGTTTTGTTTTGTTTTGTTTTGGTCTATTTTCACATAAAGCCACTCAAACAAAATACATGTGAAAATATAAATTATAGTGATGGTTATTAGGTTCCATGGAAGATTCACTTCATCCAACACAGATCAACCTAAAAACATATTAGTGCAGTGAAGTTAAAGTAGTTATCAGCTCAAATACTAATTACAATTACATTAGGATTGCAATTACTAAGTTACGTTTCATTTTACCTTTACCTTTCCTCCTTCTCCTGGGGCAGCAGTGACATCTTTAATCTACAATGAAGCGGAAGTCAGAAACTAGAGCAAAAAAGCCTTGAAACAGCAAGAGAGCTGAGCTGGGAGCCCCAACACCTGAAAGGGAACAGGTTTTCTGAATTCCAAGAGCATACCTGTAATTAGCAAGTGACACAGTCTGAAGGAAAAAGACATAAAGTTTACCCACAAACAACAGAAGGAAAGGAGGAAATGCAAAGCCCATTTTTAGCCACACAAGAAGATGCAAGACTTTTCGTGGCTGGGGAGAAGAACTTCAAAGGGAAGCGATAACTAACAAAACTCGGAGTGTGTCTGGAAACTCCCTTTGGCTCCCTCCTGGCTCGGTCCAGGTGGGGAAATCACGCGGAAAATCCAAGATGGCGTTAGAGGACCCCAGGCAACAAAGGACTTAGTCTTCCTTCTCAGGGCATACAACTGGGAATAATGCAAGTTTCTTAGAGAAACTCAGCATCCATTCTGCTAGAAAATTCCGCCAGAAACACCCAGACCGCTGGACCAAGGGCCCCAGGGTAAAACAAGGACAGTGGTAGAGAGTTACTAAGGACCTAGAAAGGAAAAGAGAATGTAGTTGGCATCTCAGTCAGTGAAAGTGAAGAAATCTGAGGCGGTGCCCCAGTGAGGAGGATCCAAAGTAACTTCCATTGAACGAATAATCAGAGTCCTTGAGAGAACAGTGACCACCCCAGTACATGCGGTAGTTCATGTATCTAGAGACCTGGGGCAGTAAGTTGCAACTCAGTAGCCGCCAGAGATGGATAAAGGATAGCTGAAGACTTAACTATCATCTTCCCCTGACCTGGATGTTAGTTAAATTCCCTGTAGTGTGGAACTTGTGTCACTTCCCAGGAAGAAGGGAGAAAAATACTGAGGAAGAAAGTGGAATTGATTGAGATGATAGTCATTATCCAGTGATTTGTAGGTCCTTAGTGTCTGAACTAACCTTGAATCTGAGCATTACTTTTGGCACTACAAGTGAAAAGAGGGCCTCAAAATCTAGTTCACTTATAGGAAATGTAGAAAGTTTTAATATTACATGCCTGTGAGAAAGGTCTATAGAATGCCACCTGTCACCCTGGCTGTAGAAAGTGCTCTTATACACACTCTCAGGTGAGTTTTTCACTGGCCTCATCCAGCCTTTTTTCTTCTAACCAGCTTCCTCCATTCACATCCATTTCTCTGGTCCTTTTCCACTAAGACTGCAATAGAAACTCCACATTCTGCTTCTACAAAGCACGGAGAAATCAACACTCCCCAACTCCTACAGTGACCACATATGAGCATGTTAAGCCTTCAGTACCAAGAGGCACCCTTCCATTGAAGAAGAAAGAATCCTTTCTTAGAAACCAGATAAAGTTATGGCATCTTTCTCCTTTTACAATTATGCTCTAGCAATGTACTAGTTGTTTTATTTACATCACCTCATAATAACACAAATAAGAAAACTGTAAAGGAGATGTAAGTAATTTCCTTTCTATCCAAATCTTACACTACTAGCCATGGTATTGTAAAAATTCCTAGTCTTTGCTTATATATTGCCTTACAACTCTGAGGACTGTCTTGATTGTTCATTTCTTTCAAAGGCTTGAATTCTTTCCAATCTACTTCCCTGGATTCACTGGGTAATGAAACCACTGATGACTGATAGGCTGCCTCTCCAACTTGAGAGTTCATTATCTACCTTCTCACTTTGGCAACTTTCTTAGTACAATCTGCTCCACTGCTTTCTGAGGCCTGGGGGAATCTTGTAATTCCCCTTTGGTGATAATAATCATTTCCTGGCCTGAGTTTAAACTGAAATTTGACCTTGAACACATTTTCCTGTACCTTTCTCTGGGGGCAGAGGGAGATGGGTGATATTATTGTTTAATCATTTTTTTATCCACTCCTTTGTAGACTACCAATGATTCAAAAGGGGAGTTTAATCTAGGTTCCAACGAATGTTCTCACACAAAAGAAAAGAGAGAAAAGAGAATTGTGTAAACACGTGGAATCACACAAAAAACTTTACCCTAAAGTAAAAACTTAGGTATTTGCATATGCCTACCAGCTTATGAAATGTAGACACATATTTTTTCATTTCTAAAAGGACTGAATTAAACATATTCATTTAACCTTGGCACATTAATTCTCATCATTACTTTTATGTATTTTAAGATTTTTCACTCAAAATAAAATAATTTTTGAGATTTACTGAAAAAAATCATAGCTAAAATAATCTTTCATAAGTTAATAAACTGCTAAAATAACTAAGCAGACACATTAATTAAATGCAACTACAACTTGGTGACTTTCTCTATTTTAAAAACTTTTTGTTAATTCCAGGAACACACATTGGCTTAAGTTTTTTTTTAATCAGTACAATTTACCATATTGTCAGACTAAAAGATACCGTATAATCATCTCAATAGATAAAGAAAAATCATTTGACAAATGTCAACATCCATTCCTACTTTTTAAAAAATTCAGCGAGTTAAGAATAGGCAATAATTTACCCCACCTGGCAAAGGACATCTATAAAAAACTATAACATGATCAATGAAGAAAGACTGAAAGCTTTCCCCTTAAGGTTAGAAACAAGTCAAGAATGTCAGCTCTCACCAGTGCTATTCAACATTTTCTTGGAGTTCTAGCCAGTACAATAAGGCCAGTATAAGATTCCACCAATGTCCAGATTGAAAATGAAGAAGTAAACCTGTCTTTATTTGCCACAGAGATGATTCCATACACAGAAAGTCCTATGAAATATATAAAAAGGCCATTAGAACTAACAAGTAATCTAGGCAAGCATGTAGAATACAAGATTAATACAAAAGTCAATTATGTTTATACACGCTAACAACTGAAAATTGAAACTGTTCAGATTACCATTTACAGTAGCATTAACAATGTGAAGTAGAGATAAATCTACCAAAAAATGATGCCCACTGCCAACTGAGATAAATTTAAAAAGACAAAAATTAAGAGTTATATTGTCTTTGTAGTTTGAACGATGCAATATTGTTGTGGAATTACTCCCCAAATTGCTTTGTACATTCCATGCAACCCTTGTCAAAATTCTAGCAGACTGGTTTTTCCAGAATTGAAAAACTGATTTTATAATTTGTATGGAAATTCAGAGGGCGTAAAATAACCAAAACTATTTTTGAAAAATAAGAATTAGTTCCGCACTACCTAGCCTCAACTTGTGAAGTTCCAAAATCAAGACAATGTGGTATTGACCTATGCACAGACAAACAGAATTAAAAAACTAGAGTCCATAAACAGACTCATACACGTATGGTTGTTGGTTTTCAACAAAGGTACACAACAATGCAGTAGATATGATTTTTCCACATTTGATGCTAGAAAAAGTGGATATCCATATACAAAAAATAAACTCTGATCTGAATTGCACACCATTCAAAAATTAGCTCAAAATCTCCTAGGGGAAAACATTCAGAAGGGGAAAACATTCAGAAGAGGAAAACATCAACCTTCACCCCCAAGTCTCCCTGAAAACAGCCCCTGCAGGTTCCCCAGAATCAGCTCTCACTGTGTCCCACCACAGCTACTTCAGAGGTTTTGCTACACCCTGGGGAGACACAAAAAACTCATAGTCATATCTTTCTGCTTTTCAAGAGCATCAGATATGCCACTGGTGACAAGGGGACATGCTGGCTTATCATAAGCCCAGTGCAATAGCAGTTGGGGTCAGAGGGCCCTTTTGGTTTGGGCGACAGCTCTTTCAGTGAAGCTTCCAATCCCACAACACTGCAGGCTCAAGGACTGGGGCCACCCTCCTAGTCATGCTTGCCCGAAGGTAAAGAGAAGTAAACAGCAGAATGAACTCCAAAAGGCTCGATCAGCCGTTGTACGTGTTTTAACTCCACTCACATCAGTTCAGGGTAATATTCTGACACTGTATGGGTCTTTGTGAATTGGGATGAACATAATTTTCTTATATATGGCACCCAAAGCACAATCCATTAAACATCATGAATCCCAATTGGAATTAAGAATTTCTACTCTTTTCAAAAACATCTTAAGAGTGTAAAAGAAATGGCTGACTGGAGGAAAATATTTACAAGTGACATAACTTACAAAGGACTCACATCCATAACTTGTATGTAAACTATACTCAAAACTCAGTAATATGAAAATAAATACCCCATTTTTTAAATGGTAAAAAAATTTGATTAAATACTTCACCAAAGAAGTTATATAAATGGCTTATAAGAACATGAAAATATACCTAATATGATTTGCCAATAGGTAAATGAAAGTTAAAGCCACAATGAATTGCCACATCATGCCTATATAAGAATGGCCAAAATTAAAAGATTAACCACACTATGCATTGGCAAAGATGTTGAGCAATGAGACTCTCATACACCGTTGATTGGAATGTAAAATGGTACAAACACTTGGGAAAATAGTTTGGTAATTTCTTAAATAGTTAAATATACACCTGACATTTAACACAGCCACTCCCTTGTGTTTATCCAAGAGAAAGAAAAACAGATGCCCATACAAATATTTGTAAATGATTGCTCATAGCACATTTATTTGCAATAGCCCCAAACTTGGAACAACTCAAATGTCCATCACCAGCAAAATGCATACACAAATGGTAGTATATTTGTTCAATTGAATACTATTCTGCAATAAAAAAAGAAAAGAGCTATTTATACAGGCAGCATGGATGAATGTCTAAATCCTTAGTTGAATGAAAGAACTCTTTCCTACCCCACACATCATAAAACAAAAAATACAATGCTATACAATACAATACTATATATACAATACTATAGATACAATACTATTCTATACAATTCTTTTAATACAAAATTCTAGAAAATAGATATTTTTATAATGAAAGAAATCAGATCACTAGTTACCTGGGGATGGTGGGAGTGAATTGTGGTGAGGAGAAAAGACAAGAAGAGATGATAAAGGGACAAAGGGAAACTTTCAGTGGTGATTCACCAATTTGTGGTATTTTCGTATATGTCAAAACTTATCAAACTGTACATTTTGACAGGGACTATTTCATGTCAGTTATACTTCAGGAAGGCTGTTGTTAAAAAACCTTTAATGATTTTACTTTATTCAGTGGAGGAAAATCTGATCAATTTCTATATCCGGTACTTTAAAATAAAAAATTAATTTATTTTCAAGAAGTGCTTCTATTGTCATTTATAAGAACATTTGGACAATGTAATGTGTGGTTGCCAAAGTGAAGCCAGATAGTGAGATCTCTAAAAAGCAAATTTGTGTTAACAAAGGTCTGCTATAATACAGTATAACCCAGTTCACTGTAGAGTTCTGCAGGGACACATGCTGACTCAGGAGGCCTGTTCATTTCAGAGAATCTTAAAGAAAAGCCCAGATAGAAGAGCATGTGACCAGTAGCTTAGATTATTGGGATGGGAAATGTGTAGGCAGAAGTATGATAATAGAAATGTACCCAGATGGTATTTGCTCCAAGTCTTCCTGAAGTTGACCGCATTCTTCACCCCACCCAACATGCACAGAGTGAGGGGTACCACCATCCCATGGTTATGTCTGCTTGGCTCATCTTTCTAACCTGTGGGAAGGCAGCCATGAAGTCCTGTCCTGAAGAATGAAAAGGCTGTAACACAGAGATCCCTGATGTTCTCTGCCCACTGAGAAGAGCAAAGGGAACTAAGGTCATCCAAGTGTATGTTCTGGAACTGATTTTTGTGTTTTTGCCAGTTTCAATAAAAGATTCAATGTGACAGTTGTGCTGCCAATGGTGGCATGGAAAGGGCCACTATGTTTCTGTGACCAGGAGAAAATTACTTTGGCTCCAACCAGCAGTACAAAACAGGGTTCTGCCTGCAGCGATCAAAGACAAGCCAGTGATCAAAATGAGGTTGTGAAGGAAACTGTTGTTTGTGCTACAGTTTACATGTGTCCCCAGAAACTTCACATGTTAGAATCTTAATTTTTCTGTTGAGCAGTGCTGGGGATTGGATTCCAGTGGGTGGTGTTTGGGTCATACAAGTGGAGACCTCACCAGTGCATTAATGCTCATGGAGTGAGTTCTTGCTCTTGCAGGATTGGGTTGGTCACTGAGAAAGTGGACTGTTACAAAGTAAGCCTGGCCCATTCCATGTGTTTTGTCTCTTCCATAGGTGATCTCTTACCTTTCTGCTCTTCTCCATAATTTAAAGTACACACAATCTGTCACCAAGCTCTTAGACATGTTAGTTGCCAGTCATCTGTAACCCCTGGCCATATGTAGTGTAGCTGATACAACCAAGTAACTGAATTCTAAATTTTATTTAATTTTAGCTAATTTTACTTTGCATTTGCACACAAAGGTCATGAACAGTTTTAACCTGTCATGAAATAGTCTGTGTTTCAGTTGGTAGTGTATAATATTGCCTTGGCTGAGTGAAATTTTAAAAACTAAATGAATTGCTACAAAGAAAAAGCACCAATACTTTGCTATTCTGTATTTGAGAGCATCTCAAAAATAGTACATTTTTTTCTTGTTCCTCTTTGTTTTTCCTGTTGAATACAAAGAAAAAATTTAGAAAATATAGCATAGGTATTTTTAAAAGGAAAGCCCATGAATTTCATGAAGGAAATAAGAATCAAGATACGCTATGTAAAGGTACAAATTTCCAATGATGATTGTATACCTAAAATGTACCAATAAAATTAATTTTAAAAAATGTTTTCTATCAAGTTCTATATAGTGTGCAAGGAAATTATTCTATATGTGGTATTTTTGCTACTCAACGTTCACTCACATTTTTCCTGGTACCAGAACAATCTTTGTCTGTTTGTTCTGAGTAATAATCAACACCTCTCTAATCCATTCACTTCTCCCACCACTGCCCTAGCACACAAACATGGGAAGTGTTTGGTGTAGGAACTTTCTCATCGTGCAAGTAGAACCAATACAATAGTTTTATAAGACTGTAGCAATGTTGCTGGAGGGCTGGAAGGTGAATACAATTCGAGTAGTGAGTCTCCCTGTTAGAGCCGAGGGAGTCACCAACAGAAAGGAAAGTGGAACAAAGAAACTAAAAAAAATTGAGTCTAATAATGATGTTTGAACCCCAACATCCTGTCACAGATAAAGCCTGCCCTGGGAAAACTATTTTTAAATAACAGCTTTATTGAGGTATATAATTTATACACCACAAATTCATCTGCTTAAAGTATAACATTTGTTTTTAGTACAATCCCAGATTTGGGTAACCAATAAAACAATAGATTTTATAAGATTTTCACCACTCTCCAAAAACCCTGTATCCATGAGCAGTTACTCTCCTTCCTCTGCTTTCTCAGCCCCAGGTAACCACTACTCTATTTCCTGTCTCTATGGATTTGCTGATTCAAGATGTTTCATAGAAATGCAATCATATCATGTATGGCTTTTTGTAACTAGTTTTTAAAACTTAATACAATGTTGTCAAAGTTCATCAGAGCAATAGTATATATAAGAACCTAATGCTTTTTAGTGTCCAAAGTAAGAAAAATTCAAATGAACCTTTTATTTTGGAATATGTTTTTTGGTTTACAAAAAGTTGCAAAGATAGCACCCTTACTCTTCAGCTAGTCTCTTCTAACGTTGACATCTTATATAACCACAGCACATTTGACATAACTAAGAAGTAATGCTAACTAAACTATAGCTGTCTTGGGATTTGACTTTTTTAAAACAAAATATCTTTTTTCTATTTTAGTCTCTAATCTAGAAATCCACACTGTATTTAGTATTCATGTTTCTCCTGTCATCTAGAACAGTTTTTTCAGTCTTTTTTTCTTGTTATTCATGACCATGACATTTTGAAGGGTGTAGGTCAGATATTTTCATTTCCCACAATTTAGCTTAGTCCCATGTATTTTTCCATCATGATTATACTAGGATTGTTTGTTTTGTAAGAATAGAATGACAAAAAAAAGAATAGCATGGAGGAGAGGGGCTGTCCTCTTCACAGCAAATCGGTGGACAACTGATAGCCACAGGATTTATAACTGGTAAGTTAATCTTGATCACTTGGTTAAAATAGTCTCTTCCAAGTTTCTTTTCTGTAATGTTATTGTTTTCTCTTTTATTCCATTCTCTATTTTTTTGGAGGGAGTCACTACATCCATCCCACAATCAAGAATAATGTAATGAATTAATATTTCTTTGTGGAGGGGGGAAAATATACATTAACTATTGGACATTCTTCTGTAAAGAAGATATACCCCTATCTTTTTCACTTTTTCATTTTTTTCATTATTTATTTACACCAATATGAACTTACCAATATTCATTTTATTCTTTTTGTTAGACTCCAATACCATCATTATTTATGTTGGTGTCTGTGCCCTTTTGATACAGCTGTTTTTGTGCTTTCTTCTTACTAGCTCTTCCTTACTTTCTAGAACATGACACTTCAATCTTGTCTTGCATTTTCCTTGCTCTGGTCCCAGGATCAATCATTTATGCAAGGAACCCTACTTTCTTTTATTGGAGATATTGAAAGGTCAAAATAAGGGCACTGAATGTATTTCCTGCTACTGGGATGTTATTGCTGCTGAGCCAATGAATGCGTGAATACTAACTCATGCATGAGTACATGTATTAGTCAGCTTTCCCATCACTGGGACCAAACACCAGATATACACAGCTTCAAGGAAGACAGGCTTAATTTGGTTCACGGTTTCAGTCTATGGTAGACTGGCTCTAAGGCAGAAACATCATGGCAGAAGGACGTGGTGGAGCAAAGCTGTTTACTTCATGGCAACCAGGAAGCAAAGCACAGGGGGAAAGCACCAGCAAGAGATAGACCTTCCCATGGCATGACCCTAGTGACTCAGCACAAATGGGCCCTGCCTCCTAATAACACATTCATCTATACCAATCTTGTGAAGATCACTTAATTATAATGATCATGATAAGAATCCCCAATTTTCCAAGAAGTAAAGCTAAGTAACTTCTAAGCAATACAACTAGATTAAAAAATCAGGTTCTCTGACTCAAATTCTCATGCCCTGTCTTTTCCCTTAGGTTATCGATAAGGATGTTACTGCAGATGCTGAACACTGATATCACATAGAACATTGGACTTTTTCAGACAGAGGTTCACATATCATCCAAAAGAGCTATAGGAGGTCCCTGAATCCTAAGCTCAGAGTGCCAGCCTATAATCCTTTTGTCATCACACTATTATGCACAGATCTATGACATAAATACTAATGTTGTTAAATAAATACAAAATAATGTAAATGACTTAAAAATCTTATAAACATTTCAATTTGTTCTTTTCCTCTTTCTCTTTCTCCTCCTCCTTCATCTTCTTCCTCATTTTCTTTCTTATTTTGGCCAACTCATTTTTTTTTCCAAATTGTTCACATAGAAATAAGAAACTCAACAATAAAGTTTTAAGATTTTATAATCTAAATTATTTCAGGTTTGCTAGCAGCTTTTATGATAAACCTGGAAAAAGACATAGGGTCTATGTTAGTTCATTTCATCTGGTAGCTGCCTGGTAAATGTTTGTTGAATGAACCAATTACTCAAATCAACAAGTACTTGCCAAACGAAACTCTGTAGAGGTGCAAGAAGAAAAGGTCTCTGCCCTTACAGATCAGTACCCTTGTTGAAAAGACTAACCATAAACACCCAAACAAGCTCAGAGTTAACAGTATGAGTTCAGGATAATTGTAAAAAGAGCCAGCATTAGATTAATTGTCAGTTAAGTGATGGGTAATAGAGAATGAAGAATTTCACAGTAACCAGCAGCTATTCAAGCAGAGAGGAGCAAATGGATGGCTTACAGAGAAAATGACCTCAGTCTAGTTCTAAACGGTGGCTAAGCTTTGGAAAGATGAAGAAGGGATGGAGGGCCGGAAATTTAGCTCAGTGGTTCTACCGCCTGCCTCGCAAGCACAAGGTCCCGAGTTTGATCCCCGGTAACCCCCCAAAAAAGAAGGCATGGAGGTGGGCTGTTGCCAAGGCCGGGCCTGAGAATGGAAAAATGCAAATATCCTGTCTGAGAGGCCTACCATCTGCCATTAAAGATACTGTGAAAGAGTCCTTAAGATAAAGTTGCATATGTTCATGCAATTAGTAGTCTTTAATTATAAATCTAAATGAAGCAAAATGTTGGGCTGGGGTGTGGCTTAGCAGGAGAGCACTTGCTTAGCATGTGCAGTTCCCTGAGTTCCAGACCCAGCACTGAAGAAACATAAAAACCCAAAATATATCAAGTACTTTTTAGGACTTCAGAGACTAAAAGCAGGGAAATAGCTGAACCTCAAGTTTTTAAAAATCAGGTGATTTGGGGGGATTTTCTTTACTTTGTAACTAAATTCTAAAGAAATATCATTTAGAAAAGTTTTCCCAAAGTTTTTTCTATGAGTTAAAATCTCTATGATCCATATATTCTGTGTTTATGAATCAAAGTACAACTATTTAAATAATCAAGTTAATTAACCCTTATGAATATGAGGACTCAGCAATTCTCACCATGATACGTTGAAAAAATACCTTCTGAATTTTTTTGTCTTTTATTAGCCTACCTTACTTCTTTCAACTTTTGTGTTTTCAGTTCAGATTATGTACTATGTAGGAAATCATTTTTTTCTGCTTCTCTCGCATTCCTTAGGATTGTATCAGTTTTAAAGGTTGCCCCTCTCATCCCAGTAACTGGAGGTCCAGTGGGTCTTCTGAAGTCTGTACTTCCTGTTATGGCACAGTTCTACCCAGACTGAAGACTAAGGTTTCTGTATATGTTCATTTTCTGTAGTTAAATGAAACAAATAGAAATTCTTTTTGTTCTTAGAAGTATATGCTTGGTTTTTAAACTAGACTTTCTGATTTAAGATTGAGACTAAAACAAAAACTTTCCATGTACTAGGGAAGTCTAAAAAAAGAAAATTAAAAGGAACGTATCTGGTATTGGAGAAAAATTGTCATCTTCCTTCCAAATAGTGCTACAGGCACATGTCAAGGAGGCATCTAAGAATAGGAAAAGAAAGTATTTTTTGTTTGTTTGTTTTTACTGTTTAATGTAGCTGTATGAGGGAGCACCAAATCTTCATTTCCTTGGAAACAATCCCACACCCTTGTTCACCCAGAGTTCTTTTCTTCCAACTAAGAACAGACCCTCAAATTTCAGAGAATCATAGAATTTTAAATCTTAGACAGTCTAATTTTAATAAACAACATAAAGGCACAAGAATAATCAATAGTGTGAGCATCTACCCAGCATATCTTACCTTCTAATCTGTACTCACCTTCAAGCAAAGAACAGTCCAGCAATCTTCAACTTTTTCTAAAAGCTCTACTGATACTGGGAGTGCACATCTTGGCAGACAGTTCCCCTTGCCTGGAATGACCAGCTCCTTTTGTGCTAGAAACATGCTTGCACATCCTTCAGGACCCAACGCAAAGGTCTCTTCACCACGGAGCCTTCCCAGGTTCTGTTTTCCTGGAGTACTACTCAGTTGATACATCTACCACGGGAGGCATTATGGTGTATTACAGTAATATGTTACATGTCTGTAAAGACCACATCACTTATTTTTATATATCCATTGCCTAGCACAGTTCTTGACACATAAATAGATAATTGATAACTAATGATTGAATCATTGGCCAGAACATGCCTCCAACAGATTGGCCATATACTTTCAGATCTGTTTCATATCTAAATTGAAATAATTAATTCTGAGCCCCACACCTTCTGGAAATAAACTAAATTAGGATGGTTGCTTGTTTTCAAAATTCTTTAATATGTTTGTTGAATGAGTTATTAACCACAACCTATTATTCATTCAATCCAAGGCATACAGGGTCATTCAGACTTTACCTTAGAAAAGTTAATCATCCGACTCAGAAAAACTAAAGGAAAATGAAACTAGAGTTTGGTTACTTTTGCCTTTTTGTAAGAAGTCTCTTTGTGTATTAACTAAATATGATTTGGCTTCATAATTGAGTCTTCACATCCTCAGGTAAGATCTTTCATCAAGTTTGTTTTAGGGACTAAGAAGAACAGAGTCCAAGATTGTGTGCTGCACACACACACACACACACACACACACACACACACACACACACACACCCTCTGGTACTACCAAATACAAGATGTCAAAATTTTAAAACTCAACTTTAAAAATGTTGGCTCTATCCTTATCCTTCAGTCTGGTGATAAAATAGGAGTTACTTACTCTGGGAACTCTGGTAGCATGACTGATAAATCTTTTGCTTCAGGATCAGGCCCCAGCACTGGGTTTTTGTGGGTTCTCTCCATTACCATCACTGGTTTTATATGTTTATGTAAAATGAGCCAAAGTGGGCCAAATGTTCATCTTCCATGAAAAGGCCACAAACCTGTCAGAAAGGAGAGTTCAGCAGGAGTTTTGGATATGTTTTTTGTATAGAAATCAAAACCTGCATAAAACTTGGTATGAGCAAACTGTAAACATCCATGGGAGGAAAAAAAATAAATTCAGCAAATTGGCAAAGACTCATGGCTCTTTGACTCTTCTGGTATAAGTTTTATGTTTTCCTCTAAAACAAAAATACTAGTATTTATAATTATGCATACTAAGTAGTTGCTAACCACATGCTCTACCATTGAGCTACACGCCAGCCTCAAAATATGTATGGGTGCAAATATACATTTATACACATACATATATATGTGAAAATATATTTGTAGAGAGAAAGCTCTGTTAAAATTACATTTAAAACAAATTACCAGATAGATCTTATTAACTACTAGAGACCTATAAAAATAATAATCTAATGATAGTATATAAAATTATGCTTTCTCATTATACATCCCAATCAAATAAATGCCTTTTCACTTGGAAATGAAAGTAGAGACATACCAGAAAAAGATATTCATACGTGTATGTCCCAAGTACGGCAAGAAGGGACTGAAAAATATGAAAGCCTATCTTGCAAGCCAGTCAGGCCACTTTGATGGATTCCAGATGTTTATGAGCTTATTGTAAACTTTGAACTGTTATCTGAACACTGAGCATTAGCTCACTATTATATCATTCTTCATATCCCCTAAGATTTGAATAGATATGTCTTTGTACTTGGGAATTGAAGAGGAAAACAAAAACCCAAGCCCACCCATTAGGTTGCCAAAACCCTTAACCAAGATACTCTCAATCTATTTTCTAACTTACTCCTTAAAATAACAATGAGATGTTTCAGGCCAGTTCTCTAAAGTTTTCAAAATGTAAATCCTAGTTTTCAAAGATTAATTGCTCTGAATCTTGCTTTTTGGGAAATCACGGGACACTGAAATAAAAATAATTATTTATAAAAATTATAATTATAATAAAAATAATTATTAAAGTATAATTATAAACATTATATTATATAAATTATAATTAAATTATATCATAATTATTTATAATAAAAACTAAATAATTATTTATAAAATTATTAATAATTATAATGAAATTATTAATAATTATTTATAAAAATAAAAACTATATTGTTTCAGAGCACTGATGTATTTTTTGTCCCAGACAGGACACTAGGTGCGTGAAATACTTGGTGCTCGGAGCCATGGTCTCTATCCAGTCTACCTGGTTCCACAGCTTCCTGTGCTCCTCTGCCTTAACTCAAATTATCACAGCATTTAAATGTCTTCCACATCATCTGAGTAAGACAAGGGCTTTTTTTTCTGTATTGCAAATAAAAGACAAAGTTCCCTTCTGTGGTGTGTTCTCTGAGTAACTAAATACAATGAAAGACAGAGACAAATGGGGAAAACAACTCTGAAAGTCAGAAAGCACTGGACAATTTACACAAATCAGTTCCCTTTCTCTGGTAACAATGACTCACTGTGACTGGATATGACCTAACCCTCTTCTTCCTTTGTGAAATTGCCCCCTGGAAGTCCTGTGTCACTGCTATTATGGGAGGTAGTCATTCAACTAGGTGTAGAATTGTGTCTAGTGTCCTGTGATTCTGTTCCACACTGAACATCACTTTAAATCTAAGAGTTTGTTACTTTAAATCTAAGAGTTTGTTTTCGTTCATTGATCTCCATACTCAAGGTCACCAAATTAGCAAAGCTCTTCAGGACATCTGTGTCATAAGATGTTTGACGCTGTTAAGTACAATCAGGAATGATTACTCAAGTCCAGTTTAGTTATGTGGAAACCCAGCACTGTTACTCATCCATAACAGTGTTTTCTGGGGAGAAATTATTGAGGAAAAAGAATTGCTTTATAAGACTGAAAACTTACTTTTTATTACAGAAAAAATGGTGCATCTCATTAATAACACCTAGTAGATGGTATGTATCCTTTCACTTTCAGAAATAATTATTTTCTAGCTATCACATGCTAAGAATTCTTTGTTCCATCCAACCTTTGTGACATGATGGTGTCATGTTTTTTGTTCCCTAACCAGTGATTTCCCACAAACTAAGCTACTTGAAGCTACAAAAAATTATTTTTTATCTCCTACTATGTTGTTTATGATTCTAGTTAAAAGGGGCCAAATAAAAATATATTAAAGACTATACCCTTTGGTAAGTTAAATGTCCTACTTCCTGGACACATGTACTACAACTTTCTGAACTGTGAAGTGGGTAGACTACATTTTCATCAGCAGAGGCATCAGCAGGTACCAATCACATGAAGAAGGAATCTGAAAATAGGAAAGCAGTCCCTCATTGTGTCTTGAAGTAGGTAGACGTTGGAGCACAGCTCATTGTGCTCTGCTTGAGGAGGCAGGGACCAGGAAAAAAAAAAGTCAGATATAGATTCAAAGGGAAATTCTAACTTTAGCAAATCTTCTAAGAAAGGGAGAAGCCTTGTTTAAATCACAATGGAAAACTCATAGGCAAGTCTGAAGTGAAATTTGTTAAGTTTTGTGGTGATTCTTAATTTTGCCTTTTTCTCCCATGTCTCTTTTCCCTAGGATTTAAACCAGAGAACACCTTGTGAAGTGCATTGGACTCAGATGAGTGCAATGACAGTCATCACAGAATGAAATAGGTAAGTAAATTTAAAACATTCAATAACATCTGTTGCCAGAGAGCTGAGCCCGTGTAGCTCATGTGGAACTTCATGGATGAGAAGTAGCCAGAAGAAGTGTTTGCTCTGTCCCACAAGAAAGAAACCTATGTGTCCTGAGGGTGTGTCCCTGGCCCTGAGTTTGGATGAGGCTAAGCACCACAGGTGCATAGTAGCCAATCAAATGAGAAGTCAGGGAGGTGAGGAGGAAGGACTGCAGAGAGAATCAATGATGGGGAAGTCATCAGCAGGTAGAACATGAAACACCAGAAGAACTGGTTTCAGGAACCTTGCAAAATCTATAGACTAATAGTGACTACTTTGAAATGAATTTTAGTAGGCATTCCTGAAATGAAGAACAGAATGTGGTAAAATGTGGAAATTAGGAAGAAAACAAGGGAGAGACAGGTGCTTGGGTAGGGTAGGGTATGAGTGCAGGTTGGAGTGGTAGTGGTTGGCCCTCAGCAGTGAGTTACGATATTAATGTATAGGGTTCACTATGCCTAGACTCCAGGTCCCAGGGTATTAGGGACTTACTGGTAGACCCAAGGGACTGAATATCTATGGACTTCTGTTTTTCAGGTTCCACTCTTAGAGTATTACCATTTCAGGTCCTTTTCTAATTTCTGTTCAGTGCCATCTGCAGCCTCTGGTATTAGTCCTTAAAGATAAGAATGAAAATAATACACAGTCCTGTCTATCAAAGAAATTGCTATTTAAAAGACGTGGTTCTAAGCTAGTCACAGTGCTTGGTAGTGAGTGGAGGAAGTTTAAAATATAACCAGTTCAGGGGTGGGGGTGTTGCTCAGTGGTAGAACAGCTGGCCGTGTCCATGCAAAGCAAGTGCTCTACATTTGATCCCCAGTGCTGAAAAAAAATGGAAAAAGGAAGGAAGCAAGGGAGCAAGGAAACAAAATACAATGAATCTGGAGACCCAGTTTCAATAGCTCTAGGTAAAAATGCAAACATTTGTAGGATAACCAGCATCCTTGGCCCTTCTGCTCAGGATCAACCTGGTGCTAACTAGAAAGAGGCACCTTGTCTGGGACGATCAATTTAAAAAGCTTTTTTTTTGGTACCAGGGATCAAACTCAGGACCTTGCACTTGCCAGGCAGGCACAGTGCCACTGAGCTAAAAACCCAGCCCTAAAAAGTTTTCTTTTTTTACTTCCACATGCTTCTGCCAGTGACCATTTCCTAGCCATCAAGGCTGGAGGAATTTCAGCCCTGCTCCATTCACTCAGCTGGCAGAGCCCAACCTATGCTGACACTTGCAGTGGCCCTGATTTTTAGAGGTGGTTCTTGTACAGCAGTATATGAAAACTTACTTTAATTCAACATTTCTGAAACTGCTCTGGTGATAATAATGTCTTGGTAGCTTAATAAATGAGAGATCACTGCATCTACCCTGAGTCTATTGAAGGAGGCTTTTACCCTCAGAGAAGTCTGGGAAACACTGACTGAAGGGATGACAGAACACTAGAGCAACCTTTCTCCTTGGTGTTTTCCCCTTCCTGGAGAGATCAGAAGCATCTGTTTGCTCCAGATCTCATTGTTTCCCAAAATGAAATTGAAAAGGGTAATAATACGAACCAGGAGAGCTTACTTGGAAAACATTTGTGAAGCTCCAAATGCAGGGCAGAATGACAAACTATTTATTTTCACAGGAAAAAAACCTTGGAAATATTTTCTTGTAGTTTTAGGCTTTTGCTACAACAGTGACACTTTTTCCTTTTGATCTGTGGGGAACATGTTCCAAGAAGCTTCTCAGATGTCTGGAACCATAGATTTCACTAAACCCTAATGAATTTTCTCCTACATATACATTTATGATAAAGTTTAATCACAAATTAGTCAAATAAAAATGTATAATAGACAATGTGAAACAGGAAGAAAAGGTCTAAAAGGGAAGGGGTAGTGGGAGGGGTAGGAAAGAGGAAAGAAGGGAAAGAAAAAATATGAGAAAAGGAAAAAATGGAAACAAAGTCTTTGTAAATAGAGAGGGGTGGAGGGTTGAAGGGAGGGCAGGGAAATGGGGAAAAATAAGAACCAAAATATATCATGTAAAGGTACAAATTTCCAATGATGAGTGTCATTGTATTGTATACCTAAAATGTACCAATAACCTTAATGAATAAGAAAAAAACAACAAAGAAAACAACATAAAAAACCCCCACAAATTAGTCAAGTAAGAAATTAATAATGCTGACTAATAAAATGAATAATTATAACAACATATTATAATAAAAGTTGTTTAAAACTTATGAGTTGTTTATTTCTGGGATTTTTTCCATTCAATATTTTCTGTCTGTATTTGAGTGTGGGCAACTGAAACTACATGAAATGAAAGCACAGATAAAGCAGCACTGATACACTGGGCTTGCAAAGCCTCTTTCCACAGCTGTACTATGTAAGATGGTAGATGAAGCAGATTCAGCTTTGTCATGTTATCACCACTACATTTGTCTTGCAGTACTGAGAATCAAACCCAGGACTTTACACATGCTAGGCAAATGCTCTGCCACTGAGCTACATCCCCAGCCCTTTTATTTTTATTTTGAGACAGGGTCTCACTAACTTCCTGGCCTCAAATTTGTGATTCTCCTGCCTCAACTTCCCAAGTACATGAAATTATAGGCATGTGCCACCACACCCAGGTACTCTTACATATTTCGAACACTTTATATTGTAGTAAGCTTATTGGATGATAAACTTAGTCATAAAATTAAAAGACATGGCTTTCACTATTTATAACACAATACCCATCAAAATCTATCCAGAAAAGAGGAAAAGTGAGTCTGAATAAAAAAAGTTAAAAGTGGACCCCGATGTAAGTATTATTGCTTAAACATTTCAGCAATGTAAATAAAATACATGCTTTAGAGTGCAAAAATTATCTAGAATTATTTTGATCAAAATCTTACAGTGTACAACATTAGAAGATCCAAGCCTGCAATGTATGATGTTTACAATTACAATAATAATAAATGTCTTATTCTTCTAAATTTAAAGAAAATTACTATTACAGTGACCTATGAAAGCTAAATTTTATTTTTAAAGGTATTCTGGTTAAGAGGTGGATTAGTAATGGGTAAATGGTTGTAATATAAATCAGGATAACTTTTGTATGTCCCTGGCTGGTATTTGTGACCAGCTAAGATCTTTGATTATTTGATGGTCTAATGACCACTCACAACTAGGCCTAAAGATTTGGTTGATATACTCAGACTTTGTGTTTTTCCAAGAGTTTTAGACAAAATTGATTCCTCATGAATGTAGATGGTCTACCTCTGAAGGATAATACTCATGCTGTGAATATTTGCTAAAAACTGTTAAATGTGAAAACTCCATGTGAAAAAACCCTTCTAAATCAACAAGGATTCACAAAGACAGAATTCTTTGTGAGGAACAAATACCAACCTTGCTAATTATCTCATTAAAAAGCTAAAGGTTTGAGTGGCTAAACTGTTTATGGAACACAGGTGCCAGAGAGCCTGGACACATTGGAAAAGCCACCAGTCGTGGTTCCAAAGGCATGGTGCTGAGAAACTCTTGCCCGCAATGTTCCCACACAGCTGAAAGGAGGGAATGGTATGGAGACTTGCCCCTCCTGACAACCAGCCACAACTTTGTTTAGATTGAGATCTATTTCTCTGAGGAAACAAATGTCAGCATTACTTTCTTTTTATAATCAATACTCTGAAAGTACAATAAAGAACAGATTTACTAAAGTTGGCTTTTAAAGTATTTATTGGTTTTTAAGGCATCTCCGGTTCCTCTACATCAGTCCATTATGTTAATCAGTTTTGCAGTATAAAATGTGAGGCAGCTAACTTTATAAAAATTCTCTATAACTTTATGAAACATTTATTTAGCTCACAGTTTTGGAGGTTCAAGGACATGATGCTTGTGGTGGCTGAGTTCTTGTTCTTCTGGCTGCAGTGACATCAGGCTGGGTGTGCATAAGGGAGCAAACTCTCACATTATCAGACAGGAAACCGAGAGAGGACAGGCTAAAGTCCCACAATCCCAGTGACCTGAGGACCTCCTAACAGGCCCTACTTCCCAAAGTCCTATGGCCTCCCAACAGCACCACCCTGGGTACCAGCCTTTAACCACAATGGACACTTGGAGGACACTAACCGTAGGATCCATTGTGTGGAGATGCTTGGGCCCTCATCCTGCCCCTGTCTAGCATTTGTGCATGACTAATTTATGTGTGCCTTGGAGTAGGTACCAATAAAAAAAAAAACCTGGGAATTTGGTAGTGTTCCAGATTTGGTGGAGAGCCTATATCATCACATTTTGCAATCATAAAAACATATAACCATGACTGCCATGTTATACGTGTGGTGACATCTACAGCCATAGTTAACAGTCTCTACTGAGTCTATAGTCATGTACGCTGCTGAAAAAGAGAACATGAAAACAAAAATAGATCTCTGAAGGTCTGTGAGTTTGGAAGCCTTTTGAGTGAGAAAAGACATGTGAGATCTGTTAGGCAGTATTGGTATAGAGGCTTCCAGGTACAGTTTGTCTATCATTGTAGTACTATTACCTTCACCTGAATACTCTCTCCTCTGCCTCTCCACACTCCAAAATCTATCATTACTCAGGCAAGATGAAGTAAATAAACCAAACAGTCCTATAACTATTAAAGAAATTGAATTTGGCTGGGTGTGGTGGCTCACACCTGTAATCCCAGGCCTTGGGAGGCAGAGGCAGGAGGACCACTGTGAGTTCAAAGCCAGCCTGGGCTACATAGTGAGTTCAAGGCCAGTCTGAATTACACAGTGAGACCTTGTCTCAAAAAAAAAAAAAAAAAAGGAAGAAAGAAAGAAATTGAATTTGTATTTTGAAATCTGATCAAGAATCCTCTAGGCTGAGATAATTGCACTAGATAATTTTTTTGAAACAAAACGTTTGTTAGTACATTTTAGATATACATAATGATAACATTCATCATAGGGAATTTGTATCTATACATGGTACATCTTGCTTCTTTTTTCTCATTACTCCCTCTTTAATCCTTCTTCCCTAGATAATTTTATCATTCAAAGAATTAATGGCAATTTTACATAATCTCTTCCAGAAAGAGGAAGAAATACTTTCCAGTTACTTTTAAGAGACCATTATAACCCTATTACCAAAGCCATACAGTTACAACATACACAAAGAAAACTATAAGCCAATGGCTCTCATGAACTTAGATACAAAAATATTTAGAAAATTTTAGCAATCAAATGATGTATAAGAATAATGAAACACCATGACCAAGTAGAATTCTTCCCAGGCATGTAAGCTGTTTCAATATTAAAAATCAACTTGTGTAATGTGCCTTATCAACAAGCTACAAAAGAAAAGTTTTACCAATTTTTATCAATTGACACAAAAATACTATTAGAAAGAATTCAATACCAATTCATGATTTAAAAAATAAAATCCTTATTAACAATGGTAATGAGGGAAATTTTCTCAACCTCATGTAGCTAACATCATTCTTTTTTTTTTCATCATTCTTGATAGTGAAAGACTAATTGCTTTCTCTGTAAGATTGGGATCAAGATAAGTTATATGTGATCTCACCATTCTTTTTTTTTTTTTTTTTTTTTTTTTTGGTACTGGGGATCAAACTCAGGACCTTGTGCTTGCGAGGCAGGCAGCAGAATCACTGAGCTAAATCTCCGGCCCAGATCTCACCATTCTTATTCAACATTGTATTGGAAGTTCTAGCCATGATAATAAGCCAAGGGGAGAAATAAAAGACATGGAAACTAAAAAGGAAGAAATAAAACTGTCCCTATTTGCAGATGGTTTTGTCTACATAGAAAATACCAGGGAACCTACAAAAACTTCCTATAACTTACAAGTTCAGTAGGGACACAGGATATAAAATCAACACCAAAAGCCAATTACATTTCTATATATTGACAACAAACAAGTGAAAGCCAAACTAAAAAATAAAACACCATTTACAGTTTCCCCAGATAAAAATGAATACTTAATTATAAATCTAACAACACATGTACTATATCTAGATAACTGATGTTATAAAATGCTAATTGAAGAAATCAAAGAAGACCTCAATCTGTGGGGTGAATGATCATTGTTAGGGACTGAATGACACAGTGAAGATGGCAATTCTCTCTAAATTAACCTACAAGTTTAACACTATTCTTGTCAAAATCTAGCAAGGGTTTTTTTTTTTTTTGTAGACATAGAGAAGCCTATTCTAAAATTTATGTAAAGAGAGAAAAATACTAGAATAGCCAAAATAATTTTAAGAAAGAAGAATAAATTGGGAAGAATCACTCTTTCTAAGTTAGGACTTACTACACAGCTATAATAACCACAATTGTTGTTCTGGAGGAAGGCTTGAGACACAGATAAGTAGAACAAAAGGGGGACCCAGAAATAGATATAAATCAGACCTGGAAATAAATATCCAATATATTTTTGTCAAAGGAGCTAGAACAATTCAATGGAGGAGAGAAAGCCTTTGTAACAAATGGTACTGAAGCAACTGAGTATTAGTAAGAAAAAAATGCAAAACCCAAACTTCACCCCTTATACAATGTATAACTCAATATGGATCATGACGGTAAATATAAAACTTCTAAAAAGTAGGAGATGATCTTCGAAAGAAGGACTACATAAGGAGTTTCAGACTTGAAAATAAACTCATAAAAAGAAACACTGACAAATAGCACCTTATTGAAATTAAAATTTTTGCCTCTGTCAAAGGCCCTGTTAAAAAGATGAAAATAGGATCCATCATGTTGGACTGGCAAGCAGGACTCAGAAGCTGCTCCACAGATCCAGATGAGTAATTTATGTAACTGCATACAGAGACAGAGAGGGTAGAAAGACCCTGGGATGAAATACAGAAAGTTTAGTGTTTAGAGTAATAAGTGACATAGCAGAAGTAGCACACACTGGCAATGAATTCAAGCAGCTCAGTGGGTGAGCAGAACCTCCCTTTCAGCAGGGCTGAAAGAGAAAAATCTAAGCATACCTTTAAGAATGTACACTTGGCTGCAGATAAGCAGGCTGAGCAGATGGATGACCTGAGCTCTGACAAGTGACTGGGTGCAGGAGAGGTTAATGCCTGGTATTTCCCAGAAAATACAGACAGTGCCTGGAAGGGGGAGCCATCTTAAGAACTTTCCTTTGCCTCAGTAGACTGCTCAGTAGATCAAAAACTCAACAATTTTGTATCTTCAAGATACATCAGCCATTTCTTTTCAGGGAGGCAGACGGTACCATCCTTAAGAATTAGCTTGGACCCAGAAGAATGGTGATCTTGACACAAAGTAAGTAAGATTATGGGGAAGAGGGAAGCTCCTCTGTGTCTGGGCTGTGGGAAATAGGATTTTAGTTAGGCATAGAAATACCAGGCATGGTAGTTGCTAAGCAACATAAAACTCCGGAGTGTGGTGGGGGTGGGGGAGGGGCTTCAGCCAGGTGAAGGAAAATGCCAAACACAAACAAAAAAAGGGGGATTTGAACATTGTGGCACGAAAGGATTCCAGTTATGTGAACATCTGTGGGATCTGGGGCCTGGGATCAGGAGTACTGCTGCTAGGACTACTGGTAGAAAGTTGGGGGCCTATGGTTTCTTGACTCAGTACACACCTTGTGCACCCCATGGCCTCTACCCTGACCAGAGGCATTGAGAGTCTAAGATGCAGCACGGACACTTGCCAGTGGTGCCCCCAAGAGAATGGACTGGTGATCTCCAGAACTGGGGCACACAGTCCAGACCTGGGTACAGACCAGGTGAGTGAGTGGCTTGATGGGCAACCCAGTTCTTCCTGTACATTATTCCCAGGCACAAACAACAAACAAGCAGCCAAACTGAGCTGTCAGATGTGAATCTTGTTCTACCACTGACACATTTGCCTTAGTGCCTATTTTTGAGCATGAAGGAGTGGAGTTCAGCATACAGACTGCCCAAATAGTTTCTCCTACTTGGACAGAGGCTGAGAACTCTGAACTAAGGAAGTGCAGTGTTCCGACAATAGAAGTCCAGGGGAAATAATTGTCTCCTTTAGAAAGATCTCCACAAGAAGGAATGTGTGTCTTGTTTTTCTAAACTCTTCTTTTTCCTTTTCTCCTTTTTCTTTCCTTTTGTTCCCTTTCTTTACCTTCTCTCGTTGTGTGTGTGTGCTAGTTTTTAATTTTGCTTCTATAGAATTCTTTCTTGTAATGGAATCAAAGTCTGTGCAAATAGGGAAGGGTGGAGGGGGTGAAGGATGCACAGGTAATGGAAGAAAAAATAAAAACTAAGATATATCATTTTCAGGTACAAACACCCAATGATAAATGTAAATGTATTGTATACCTAAAATGTACCTCTCTCTATATATCTACATATCTATCTATCTATATATATAGAATTCTTTCTTGTTTTGTCATATTTTCCTGCATTAATTATTGTTTCTTAGTGCTATTTAATTTTGTTTTTATTCGTTTGTTAATTGGTTTTAATCTCCCTATCCCTTCTCTCAGGTCCCATTTAAATTCTCTTCTCTTATTTCTTTCCTTTTCCTTTTATACCTTCTTCTGTCTCTTCCTTCCTCTAATTTTTATTGTATTATATATATAATTAGTATCAGTATGAATATCATTAATTCTACTTTTTTGTAGTCTATCTTATATTATTACTCTCCCTTTCCTTTCCTGGTTTAATGAAATAGTAGGATATTTTAAAATAAGTTTTTAATTGTGTATTGATACATGATTGGCTTTCCAGATGTTGATGTTACTGACAGTTACTCTCTCCTCTCAAAGCAGTGATAGGGCTTGAACCTAGAATTTTTTTTGAATTAATTTTCTTGGTACAATTTAGATATACATAATAATCACCTTCATCATAGGAAATTTGTACCTGTACATGATCTATCTTAATTCCTGTTTTTTTCCCCAATCCCCTCCCCTCCAACCCTTATTCCTCTCCTTATCAACAAAAGCTTTGTTGCCTTTTTTTTCTTCTTTTCTCATTTTAAATTTTTCCTTCCTTCATTTCCCCTCACCCCTCCCTATTTCCCCTTTCCTTTTGAATGATTTCTTCCTATTTCACATTATCTATTATACATTTTGGTCCTTATTTACTCTCACACCAGAGATACAATGCAATATTTACATGTGTGTCCAATTTATTTCATTTAAGAGTGTAGTCTCAAGGTGCATCCAGTTAGCTATAAATGTCTCGAGTTTACCCTCCTTTGTGGCTGAGTAGTACTCCATTTTATAAAACAACTTTTTTTTATCCATTCATTGGTTGATGGGCATTTTGTTTTTTTCTAAAATTTAGCTATTGCAAGCTATGTCACTATAAACATGGGTGCACATATACCATTGTGGTATGATGCTTCTAATTCTTTCAGGAAGATACCCAGGAAAGGAATAGCTGGGTCAAATGGGACCTCTAATCCTAGTTTTTTTGAGGAATCTCCACACTGATTGCCACAGTAGTTGTACCAGTCTGCACTCCCACCCACAGTGGAGAGGTGTTTCTTTTTCCCCCACAGCCCTGCCAGCATTTGTTGGTTGATTTCTTGACATTAGCCATTCTTTCTGGAGTGAGATGGAATCCCAGCCATATTTTAATATGCATCTCTAGAATGACCAGTGATGTTGAACCTTTTTCATATATTTATTTGATGTTTCTATTTCTTCATGTGAGAAATGTCTATTCATTTCAGATTCCCATTTTAGGATTGAGTCTTTAAATTTGGGGGAGGGACCAGATTTTTTTCAATTCTTTGTATGTTCTAGATCAGCTACAATTTGTTCCACTCTGTGGGTTGTCTCTTCACTCTGTTGGTGATTTCTTTTGCCGGGCAAAAGCTTTTTAGTAGGATAAGATCCAAGTTGTTGATTCTTTGTATTATTTCCCAGGCAATCTGGGTTTTGTTCATGAAGTCTACCCCTATGTCCTCAAGAGTTCTACATATTCTCTCTTTCTGCAGATTTAGAGTTTCTGGTTTAATATTTAGATCTTTAATTCATTTTGATTTTAGTTTAGTGCATGGTGGGAGACATGAGTCTAGTTTTAGTCTTCAGCATGTGGAAAGTCAATTTTTCTAGCACTACTTATTAAAGAGGCTATCCGTCATCCAACAAACACATTTGGCCCCTTTGTCAAAGATAAGGTGACTGAGTATGTTTGGGGTTGTTCCCACATTTTCTAGTTTGTTCCATTGATCCTCTGTTTGTTGTTGTTGTTGCTGTTGTTACTGTTGTTTTTGCCAATACCATGCTTTTTTGTTGTTGTTGTTTTTTAATCATAGTAGTTTGTAGTATAATTTCAAGTCAAGGATTTTGATGCCTCCTGCCTTGCCTCTGTTGCCCAGAATTGTTTTTGCTATTCTGGGTCTCTTCTCATTCCAAATGAATTTAGGAATGTTTTCTCTAGTTCTGTGAGGTATGCTAATGGTATTTTGATTGGGATTGCATTGAATCTGTATAACAATTTTGGGAGTATGGCCATTTTCACTATAGAGCAGGGGGTATCTTTCCATTTTCTTATATCCTCTTCGATCTCCTTTTTCAGAGTACTGTAGTTTTCAATGTAAAGATCCTTTAAGTCCTTTGTTAGATTGATTCCTAAGTATTTCATTTTTTTATGCTATTGTTAAAGGTGTTGTTTCCCTAATTTCTTTCTTGATCTATTTGTGACAATGGGGTATTAACGTACCTCACATCAATTGTGTTTGTGCTTATTAGATTTCTCATGTCCATTATATATTTGCTTCATATAGCCAGGCGCACCAATATTTGGTGCATAAATATTATGTTTGTTACCTCTTTTTCTTGAGCTTTTCATTAACAAGAATGTAGTAACCTTCTTTGTCTCTTTTGATCAGTCTCGGCTTGAAGTTCACATTGTCTGCAAATAGAATCGCTACCCCTGCTTTTTTCTGAGTTTCTGTTATGTGAAATATTGTTTTCAATCCTTTGACTCTCAGCCTATAAATTTTTTTTTGAATTAAATGTGTTTCTTGTATGCAGCATATTGTTGAATCTTGTTTCTTGATCCATTCTTCCAGTCTGTTTCTTTTGATTGGTGAATTGAGATCATTTACACTGACAGTTATAACTGATTGTATTGGCTTATCCTCATCTTATTATTTTCCTGCCGTTGTGAATTTAGTATTTTAAATAGGGTGCTTTCACACAGATTCATCACAAGAGAAAAACAAAAGACCCTCACAAAATAGTGATACAAATATACTTCTCAGTTGATTTGCAAATCTGAACATAAAAACACAAGAATGATGAAAAAAGAAGGTCACAAGATGCCTCTAAAATTTACAACTCCCCCAAAACTGATTCTGAGGATATTGAAGTAGAAAAATATTGAAGAATTTTAAAAATTGACAGTTAAAATGATCAGTGAACTCAAAGAAGATATAAATAAGCTGCTCAATGAATTGTAAAATGATTAATGAACATAAAGAAGCCATAAATAAGCACCTGAATTAATTAAGGGAGTAAAGAGATAGAGACTCTGGAAAAGAAACAAACAGAAACCCTGGTAGTATAAACCTCAATTAGTCAAATATGAAACAGGAAAAAGAATATCAAGCCTTGAAGGCAAAGTGGATGTAATAAAACATTCAGACACTAAAAAAAAAAAAAAAACAAGAATCCATATACAGAATATTTAAGAGCTCTGGAACAACATTAAAAGAACAAATTTAAGTGGCATATGCTTTGAGGAGATAAAGAAATACAGACTATTGGCATAATTATAGCAGAAAATTTCTCATATCTTGGGAATGGTATAGACATCTAGATATTGAAGGCATTTAGAACTACAAATAACCACCAGAAAAGAACCTCTCCACAACATATGATAGTCAAATCACCAAAAATTCTGAACAAAGAATGCTGAAAGTTATAAGGGAGAAACATCAAATTGTTTATAAAATCAACCCCATCAAAATTATAGCAGATTTCTAAATAAAAGCTCTAAAGGCCAGATAGTATTTCAATCCCTGAAAGAAAATGTCTGTCATAGATTACTATATCCTGCAAGGCTACCCTTCAGAATTGTAGGAAAATAAAGACCTTCTGAGGTAAGGGTAAATTAAAGAAATTCATGACCACTTAGCCAGTATTGCAGAAAATACCTGAAGAAATATTAAACATAGTCACAACTACAAGAGCAAGAGAAACAATAAATCATGTTGGAAGAGTACATAAACACAAGAAAATTAGGAATGAATCAAAACTAAAACAACAAAATGACAGGAATTAGTACATACCATTCAATAATAATACTTAGTATAAAGAGTCTTAATTTCTCAATTAAAAATTTAAATCATAAAACAGGTCACAACTATTTGCTACCTGTAGAAAATATACCTCACCAGCAAAGACTTACACAGACTGAGAGTGAAATGATACTTCAAGTATCTGGAACCCCAAAACAAGCAGAAGTAGCTATACTTATATCTGACAAAGTAGTCTTGAAATTAAAATTAGTCAGAAGAGAAAAAGATGGTCATTACATGTTGGTAAGTGAACATTTCACCAAGAAGAGGAAATAATTGTAAATATATATGTGCCAAATGTTGACATACCCAATTTCATAAAACAAACACTACGTGACATAATGGGTCAGGTAGAACCCAATATAATTACAGTGAATGACTTCAATACGTCACTGTCACAAATACTAGGTCATCCGGACCAAAAAATCAATAAAGAAATAGCAGAGATCAGCTGCACTACACATTAAATAGATTTAACAGACATCTATAGAGGGTTCCATTCAACAACCACAGAATGCACATTCTTTTCCGTAGCTTACAGAACATTCTCCAAAATAGATTATACTTTAATCATAGAGCAAGTCTTAATGAATAAAAATATTGAAACAATATGCACACTATATTGTTCAGCACAATGGAATAAAACTCAACATCAAACACAAAAGAAACCACAGAAACCATAAAACACATAGAGATTAAGTAGTACACTTTTTTGGGGGTGTTCTTTGAATCATCAGTACGTCACTCAAGAAATTGGGGGGGGTGCCAGGAGTGGTGGCACATGCCTATAATCCCAGCACTCAGAAGGCTGAGACAGGAGGATTGCCATGAGTTTGAGGCCAGCCAGGGCTACATAGTGAGTTCAAGACCAGCGTGAACTACATAGTGAAATCCTGCCTCAAAAAAAAGGGAAGGACTGGGGGAAATTCAAAAGTTGCTAAAATAAAATTGTATTAGAAACACAATGCATCAGAATCTGCAGGACACAATAAAAGCAGTTCTAAGAGGGAATTTTATAGCTACAGGTGAGGTGTCTACATTAGAAAAACAGAGCACTCCCAAATAAATAACCTAATGATATGATTCAAGGTCTTTGAAAAATAAGAACAAACCATATCTAAAATCAGTAGAAGGAAATAAATAATAAAGATTGAGGCTAAAGATAATTAAACAGATTAAAAGAACAACATACCAGATCAGTGAATGAAAGAGGTATTTTTTTTCAGTACTGGGGATTGAAACCAGGGCCTTGGCACTGAGCTACATCCCCAGTCATACTTTTATATTTTATTTTAAGGTAGGGTTTTGCTAAGTTGACAAGGTGGGACTCCAACTTGTGATACTGTGTATCAGCCTCCCAAAGTTCTGGATTACTGAAAAGAGTTGGTACTTTGAAAAGATAAATGAGTTTGACAAGTCTTTAACTAAACTAAAGGAAAGAAAGAACAGTCCCAAATTTATAAAATTAGAGGTGGAAGAAGCAATATGAAAAGAGATAATGCTTGGGAGAGCCCAGTGAGAAGCCTGTGTGGAGCAGATTAGCTCGGTTGCTGACAGGTCCCAGCCAGGCCCCGACCCCAGCAGCTTGGATCCACAGGCCTAGCCAAAGGCCCTCCTGGAAAAGAGCTGCACAATTGCATAAACAACAGCCAGAGACCTGCCCAGATTGCATCCATAAATTCATGCAGATTCCAGTGAGAAGCTCATACGGATCAGAGTGGCACAGTTGCTGGTAGCCAGGCCCTGCCCTGACCCCAGCAGCTTGGAACCACAGGCCCCAGCCAAAGGCCTGCCTGGAAAAGAGCTGCACAGGCACATAAGCAACAGTCAGAGGCCCATCCAGATACCACTGGTAAGTGCTTGCAGATCCCAGCCAGAATAAGCCTGCTCAGACACCAGCAACTAGAGTGCACAGCCTCCAGCCAAAGGCCTGCCCAGACAACAGATATGTGGGGGAGGGGCAGGCCCCAGCTGGAGGAATGCCCAGATACCATTCCAAGTGTTCATAGGCCCCAGCCAGATTCAGAAGGCCACTATTCTGAATCCAGGAACTGGCACAGGGATGAGCAGCAGAGAAAAGGCCTCTCGGCAGCTTGCTGAGAATTGAAGACCACTGGGTGAGCAAAAAATTGCCTCAACAAAGGTATAGCAGTCTGCATCTGTTGAAATGAGAAGACACATGAACAAGTCTCACAACCAGACTCACAGATCACCTAAGGTGACCCCAAAGGGCAACAAGATGGAACAATCTGATACTCAACTGCCTGGCCTCCCTGAACTGGCAACGAAAGAGGATCTGGAAAAAATGAAATCAGAAATAATTTCTGAGATAACAACAGAGATTTTACCCATAGTGCAAGACATGATTAATAAATCTAGAGCAGACACAGATAAAAAAAATAGAGGAGCTGAGGAACAAGATGGAATTCCAGCATAAGAAACAAATGGAATCCATAAAACAGATGCAAACAGATTTCTAGGAGATTAAAAACTCTATTAAAAGTTTACACAGCAGAATGAGCCAATATGAGGACAAAATTTCAGATACAGAAGACAAGATTGCAATTAGTGACCAGGAAAAAAATTTCTTTAAAATAGTAAGGGATCATGAGAAATCAATCTAGCAGCTGCTAGATGATGCAAAGAAGAGTAACATAAGACAGACCAGAGTCAATGAAGAAACAGGAGAGAGTGCAAATGACGTAAATAAAACCTGTTCACGGAAGCAAAGGCAGATAATTTACCAAGCAGGGGAAAAGAACTTGACATACAGATAAGTGAGGCATATAGGATTCCAACTAGCCCTGATCAAAAAAAAAAAAAAAAAAAACTACACCTAGGCTTATAATAGTTAATATCCCAGAAACCCAAAAGAAGAACAAAATCCTACCAAGCAGTTAGAGAAAAGAAATACATCACATACAAAGGAAAGCCCATCAAAATCACATCAGACTTCTCAACAAAAACCATCAAGGCAAGAAGAACCTGGAGTGAAATATTTCAAGCCCTAAAGGAAAACAACCTCCAACCCAGATTGATGTACCTTGCAAAACTATCTTTCAAAATTGATGGAGAAATAAGATACTTTCATGAAAAAGAGCACCTTAGAAACTTCATGAATACCAAATCAGAACTCTAAAAAATTTTACACAATATCCTAGGAAAAGACAATGAGGATCACAACCCCAGGAAGCCCAGCAGAATGAATCAATCAGGCACAACAAAAAATTAAATGCAAAGGGGGAGAATCCAACAAATAGAAAAAGTCATGACAAGGATAAGTCAATATATATCAGTTATAACCACCAATGTTAATGGCCTCAATTCAATCAAAAGAAATAGACTGGCAGAATGGGTCAAGAAGCAAGATCCAGCAATATGCTGCATATAAGAAACACACTTAATTCAAAAAGAAACTCATAGACTGAAGTTAAAGGATGGAAAACAATACTCCATATGACAGGAACCAACAAAAAAAAAGCAGAGGTAGCTATCCTCTTTGCAGATCAAATGGATTTCAAACCAACACTGATTAAGAGAGACAAAAAGGACAATACATCCTCATAAAGGGAACAATCCAACAGGAAGAGATGACAATAATAAATATATATGCACCAAATACTAGTACACCCAAGCATATAAAGAAATACTAATGTATATGAAAAATCAAATAAGCACTAATGCAATAGTAGTGGGGGACCTCCATACCCCACTGTCACAAATAGATCAACTAGACAGAAAGTAAACAACAAAATACTAGAACTCAATCAAACTCTTCAACAAATGAACTTAACATGTTTACAGAGTGTTCCACCCCACAAAATCGGAATACACATAATTTCCAGTTGCACACAGGTTGTACTACAAAATAGACCACATACTTGCTCATAGAACATGTTAAAGTAAGTACAAAGGAATTGAAGTTATCCCCTGTATATTATCAGACCATAGTCCAATGAAATTAGAGATCAATAACAAAAGAAGCCACAAGAATTTCATAAACACATGGAAATTGAATAACACACTTCTGAATAACCAATGGCTCACAGAGAAAATTAAAGAAGAAATTATATTCTACAATTAAATGACAATGCCAATACACCATATTGGCATCAATGGGATAAAATGAAAGCAGACTTATGCGGGAGATTTGTAACAGTGAAAATTCATTTTAGGAAAAGAATGAGCTCAAATATACAACCTAAAACTGAACCTCAAGCTTCTAGAAAAAGAAAAGTGGGACAAACCCAAAGCTCATACAAGGGAGGAAATTATAAAGATCAAAGCAGAAATCAATGCAATGGAGACTAAGAGAATGATACAAAAAAAATCAATGAAGCCAAGAGTTGGGTCTTCAAAAGAGTAAACAAAACTGACAAACCCTTACCCAACCTTATCAAAAAAGAAAAGAAAAGACCCAAATAAATGCAATTAGGAATGCAAAGGGTGAAATTACAACAGACCCACCAGAAATCCAGAGGATCATCAATACCTACTTCCAGAACCTATACGCCAATAAGATGGACAACACAGAAGAAATGGACAGATTCCTAGATACATATGAATTACCAAAGTTGAACGAAGAAGACCTAAAAATTCTAAACATCCCAATATCAACCAATGAAATTGAAAATGTAATGAAAAACACATCAACTAAGAAAAGCCTGGGTCCTGATGGCTTCACTGCTGAATTCTACAAGACATTTAGGGAAGAACTATTGCCACTACTGTTTAAACACTTCAGTGAAATTGAAAGGGAAGCAATACTCCCAAATTCATTCCTGGAAGCAAGCATCACCTATTTCCCCAAAGCAGAGAAAGACCCAACCACAAAAGAGGACCAATCTCACTAATGAACATAGATACAAAAATCTTCAATAAGATACTGGCAAATAGAATGCAGAAGATCATTAAGAAGATCATACATCCTGACCAAGTAGTATTCATCTCAGGGGTGCAGGGATAGTTCAACATATGCAAATCAATACATGTAATACACTATATTAATAGAGCCAAGGACAAAAACCATATGATCATCTCAATAGATGCAGAAAAAGCATTCAACAAAATCCAATGTTCATTCATGATAAAAAATCCTCTAAAAAATTGAATTAGATGGTCTCTACCTCAATCTGATAAAAGCCATCTATGAGAAACCAACAGCCAATATCATACTAAATGGTCACAAACTGAAATCCTTCACACCAAAATCAGGAATAAAGCAAGGATGTCCACTATCACCACTCCTATTCAAAATACTTTTGGAAACATTAGCCACAGTAATTAGACAATAGAAAAAAATAAATGGAATAAAGATAGGAAACAAAGAAGTTAAAGTGTCACTATTTGCAGATGATATGATACTCTATATAGAATATCCCAAGATCTCCACCAAAAATCTTCTAGACTTAATAACCAAATTCAGTAAAGTAGCTGGGTTCAAGGTTAACACACAAAAATCAATAGCTTTCCTCTACACGAACAACAGACTCAGTGAAAGAAGAACTGGAGCAACAACTACTTTCACAACAGCATCCAAAAAATGAAATACTGGCCCAGGGATTTAGCTCAGTCATTCCACCACCTGCCTTGCAAGTGCAAGGTCCCCACTTTGGTTCCTGGTAGCAACCCCCCCCAAAAAAACCTAGGAATAAACCTAACAAAAGAAATCAAAGACCTATACTCTGAAAACCATAGCACTCTGAAAAAAGAGATCAAAGATGCTAACAGAAGATGGAAAGACATCCCTTGCTCCTGTAGGAAGAATCAAAACAGTGAAAGTGGCTGTACTTCCAAAACTCCTATATAGATTCAATGCAATCCCAATTGAAATTCCAGCAGCATACTTCACAGACCATAAGAAAGCATTCCAAAAATTCATTTGGAACAAGAAAAGACCTACACTAGCAAAAGCAATTCTAGGCAACAAAGACAAGGTAGGAGGTATCAAAATCCCCAACTTGAAACTATAGTACAAAGCTACTGTGATAAAAACAGAATGCTACTGAAAAGAAACAGACCTGAAGACCAGTGAAACTGATTAGAAGATGCAGAAACAACTTCAGACATACTCAGCCACCTCAACTTCAACAAATGAGACAAACACCCTCACTGGAGGAAAGATAGCCTCTCTAATAAATGGCCCTAGAAAAATTGGGTTTCAACTTGCCAAAGATTAAAAGTAGACCCATGTCTCTCTCCATGTACTAAACTAAAATGGAAGTGGATTAAAGATCTAAATATTAAAACAGAAACACTAACCTGGCTGGAAGAGAGGTTAGGTAGAACTCCTGAAGACATCGTTGTAGGAGAAGATTTCATGAACAAAGCTTCAGTTGGATGTGAAGTACCACAAATAATCAACAAGTGGGATCCCTTCTTATTAAAAAAGCTTCTCTACAGTAAGAGAAACCACCAACAGCCTGAAGAGATAACCCATAATGTGTGAAAAAAAATTTACTGGCTGTTCCTCAGACAAAGGTCTACTATCTAGAATATACAAAAAACTTAAAATATCAGATCTCCCAAATTTAAAGACCCAATCCAAAAGTGGGCATCTGAAATGAACAGACATTTCTCAGACAAAGAAGTAGAAATAGCAAATAAACATATGAAAAAAAGTTCAAATCACTGGTCATTTGAAAGATGCAAATGAAAACAACACTGAGATTCCACCTCATCACAGAAAAGAAATGGCTGCTATCATGAAATCAACCAATAACAAATTCTTGCTGGGCTATAGAGAAAAAGGAACCCTTCTCCAGTGTTCATGGGATTGTAGACTGGTGCAACCACTGTGCAAATAAGTATGGAGCTACCACAAAGAACTAGAACTGGAAGTCCCATTTGGCCCAGCTATTCCCCTGCTGGGTATCTTCCCAAAAGAATTAAAAGAATCATACCACAGCAATATATGTGCACCCATGTTCATAGCAGCATTTTGTAATAGCTAAAACTTGGAAACGGCCCAAGTGTGCATCAACTGGAGACTGGATAAAGAAAATGTGGGTTTTTTCAATAAAATGGAGTATTACTCAGCCATAAAGAATAAAAAATTAGAGGCATTTATAGCTAAATGGATGCAAATTGAGGCGATACTCTTAAGTGAAATAAATAGGACACACATGTGTAAATACCAAATAGTTTCTCTGGTGTGAGCAACTGAAAGTGTTAATAAGAATCAAATTGTATAACAGATAATGTGAAATAGGAAGAAAAGGTGCGAAGGGGAAGTGCAAGGGGTAAGGGAAAGGAAAGAAGGGAATGGAATTAATGTGAGAAAATGAAAAAATGGAAACAAAGTCTTTGTAAATAGAGAGGGGTGGAGGTGTTGCAGTGAGGGCAGGGGAATGGGGAAGAAATAAGAACTAAGAGAGATTATGTAAAGGTACAAATCTTCAATGATGAATGTCAATATATTGTATACCTAAAATGTACCAATAAAATTAATTTAAAAAAGAAAACAGATACTGCTTGAATTCAGAGGATTAGTAGAAACTGCTTTGAAAATATTTACTCAAATGTATTGGAGAATCTAGAAGAATTGGATAGATTTCTAGATTCATAACACTTACCAGAATTCAATCAATGAAATATTTAAAAATTTAAACAGGTCAACAAAAAGCAATGAAGTCTAAACAGTAATAAAAACTCTCCCAATAAAGAAAAGCCAAGGACTGGATAGATTTACTGTTGAATTTTGCCAGACATTTAACAAAGAACTAACAGTCATGTTCCTCCAACTCTTCCACTAGATGGAAAAGGAAGAAATGCTTCCAAATTCATTTCACAAAGCCTGTACCAACCTGTTCCCTAAATTAGGTAAGGATTCAACATAAAGGAAACTAAACCAATATCCTTGATGAACATAGATGAAAAAATTTCCAATAAGATTTTTTTAATTAGTAGGGCATCTGTTTTATTATAAAATTCTCTGTAGTAATTAATGTCAGATTTTTGAAATTTACTGATCTGGAAAATGCTTACAATATAATACCAAGTGAGAAGCAAGAAAGAGAACATACCTAATACAAACTTGGTTTAGTTTAAAAAATATAATTTACATATATACACTCACACATAGGAAAAAAATGCTAATTGCAGCCAGTTGTGGTGATGTCTGCCTCTAATCCTAGGACTCTGGGAGGCTGAGGCAGAAGCATCACAAGCTTGAGCCCACCTTGGGCAACTTAGTGATGTAGCGAGACCCTTTATCAAAATTTTAAAAAATTAAAAGAGCTGGGAATGTAGCCCAGCCCAAAGGCCCTAGGTTCAGCGCCAAGTACCATAAAACAAAAACTAAGCATTAATTATAGTTAACATCTACATACTGTAATTGGTATTTCTAGTCAGAGTAGTAATGATGGCTAGACAGTTTTCATTTTATTCTTTGCTACATTTTCTAAATTTTCTTTAATGAATTTATTGAACTAGAAAACTGTTATTTTTAAAAACACAGGAAAATATTATTTTTTAAAATACTCCATATACTTTCAAAGGAGACTAAGCTAAAACATTCATGTTTACTCAATTTCATCATCATTTCCAAAAGAAAGGAGGCTGGTATATGTTTTTTATTTGCTTTTGTGAGTTATTTTAAGTGAATTCTGCTTATTTACTTCATCTTCATTTGTCTTCTTTTTTGAGCCTGCTGTTGAACCTGAGTATTTTTCATCTAAGTGCTGTTTGACTACTTTTTGATACATGATTCTTCCATCAGCTGGGACTGGTTCTTCATCTGCTTTGGCAGTCTTTATTTCTGCTTTAATTTTCACGACTTCTTTAGCTGTCAGGTCTTTCATTTTTAAAACCATTACTTGGGGCTCTTCATCTTCTTTGTCACTATGATCATCCTCTGCATATGGGAGCTGAGGCTGGATTCTCTTGGTCTCCACAGTGGGCCCTTCCTAGTAGCCAGCCTGCTCCTTGACATGGGACAGGAACACGGGTTCAGTAGGCCACATGTAGGACACGTGGTTCTGCTGGCTCATGGCAGCTCTGGACAAAACAACCCCAATAAGACTCTTGAAAACAGAATTCAACAACATATTAAAAAGATCACAGCCCATGACTAAGTTAGTTTTATCCCAGGAATGCAAGGATGGTTCAAAATACTTAAATCAATAAATGCAGAAGCAGCTTAGGCTCATGGGCTGAGAGGTTCCTGGCTATCTGGCGCCCCACTCCAACTGGCTCACCATGCCCAACTGTGACCAGCAAGATGGCTACTTGATGAAAACTGAAGCCCACTGGAAAAGTAAAGAAAATCTCTGCAATAAAGGCACACCAGACCACCATACTTGGGAAGTTGGAGGGATCATCACCTCCCATCAGAACCTGGACTATCTTCAGGGGAAGGGAAGCTGGAACCTACAGTACAGCCTTGCAGAGTTCAACCCTGCAGGAAGACAGGGAGCTCAACTTGGGACTTGCAGCCAGAAATCTGCCTGAATTTCATGGTTCTGAGACCGGCTTGCTGAGAATCATTGACTTATATCTGCACACTGCTGCCCACATTGTCTATTGTGACAGCAGAGACATACCCTGAAGGAGGCCCTTCATTTTTATCCTTTATTTCTTATTTTCAAAATGATTATTAGTATTTTTTTGCTCTTATTTTAAATTTCCATTTATTTATTTTTCTACTCTTTTCAAATTTTTATTTTTCTCTTTTTTCTTTCTTTTTTTCTTTTCTTTCTTTCTCTCTCCCTCTCTCACTCACTCCCTTGCTGTCCCACATTGTTCTTCATCACCCTTTGTGTTCCTTTTCTGGCCTTAATTCATATTTCTTCTTTTTTTTTTCTTTCTTACAAAAGAAATTGCCCTCTGGCCTCACTGCTAACCTTCCTCTATCCATCTACCTACCTATCCCTCCCTCCCCAACTGCTTCTAACTACCCATCCTGAAGGGTAAAGTTGCTATATTGAAGAGTTAATTCACTATAAATGTATGTTGGGTTAGTCCTCGATTTTGATTTAATTCACACAGTTAAAGATGATAGATTAATAACTACCACAAATTGTCATTTTTCTAAGATGTACTTGATGATATGGTGTTGCTGATTGTATCACTTGGGCTAAGGTGTTTTGATTGATCTAATCAGTTTTCCTTCCTGGTATAATGAAAATGAGACAGCCTCAGAGCCATTAGAGACTCAAAACCTAAAGACCAGGTATATCTGGAAGACACCTCTGAGAAGCAATCATTCCATAAGGGTTCTAAATACATCAACAAAGATACTTAACAATAAGCAACTTGGAAGGATCAACCCAGGAATTATACCAAGGACAATACCAAAAAAAAAAATGAGAAGATATTTAAGCAATGCACAAACTCAGACTCCCACCCCACTAAAAGCAAATTCTGGGGGAAACGGGGTGGAAAAGTCTGATAATCAACCACCTGAACAACCTGAACTGATAGCACAGGAAGTAGCAAAACAAATGAATGAGGCTCTAGAAAAATTCAAAGCAGAAATAATCTCCCAGATAACTTCAGAGATGATAAGCAGAGGGAAATACATGATTAGAGACTCTAGAACAGAAACAGATAAAAAAAAAATAGATGAGATCAGGACCATGCTGTAAGACATGAATGGCCAGCATAAGAAAGAAATGGAAACCATGATCTCCCAACATAAGAAAGAAATGGAATTCATGAAACAGATTCAAACAGATATCCAGGAGATTAAAAACTCCACTGAAAGTATGCACAGCAGATTAAGGGAATCTAAAGATAGAATATCAGATATAGAAGACAGGATTGAGGTTAATGATCATGAAAACAGTGATGTTTTAAAATAGTAAGGGACCACAAGAAATCAATCCAGCGGCTACTAGATGAGGCAAAGAAGAATAACATAAGACTGATAGGAGTCCACAAAAATACAGGAGAAAGTACAATTGACATAAAAAACTGTTCACAGAAGTAACAGTAGAAAACTTCCCAGACAGAGGTGGAGAATTGGACATACAGATAAGTGAGGCATATAGAACTCCAACTAGCCACAATCAAAAAAAATCTACACCTAGATATATAATAGTCAAGATCCCAGAAACCCAACTGAAGAACAAAATCCTACAAGCAGTTGGAGAAAAGAAACAAATCACCTACAAAGGAAAGCCCATCAGAATCACAGCAGACTTCTCAACACAAATGCTCAAGTCAAGGAGAGCCTGGAGTGAAGTATTTCAAGCCCTAAAAGAAAATAACTTCCAACCTAGACTATTGTATCCTGCAAAATTATCTTTCATTATCGATCAGGAAATTAGATACTTCCACAACAAAGAATACCTGAGAAATTTCATGAACACCAAACCAGCACTCCAAACAACTCTAAACAATATCCTAGAAAAAGACTGGAGATCACAACTCCATGAGGCCCAACAGAGGGAAGCCACCAGGCAAGGTAAGAAACTAAAGGGAAAGGGGGAAAAATAAGAAATAAAAGAGCCAACAACAGTAAAACATCATGACAAGGATGAGTCAATTTCTATCAATTATAACCATCAATGTTAATGGCCTCAATTCACCAATGAAAAGAAATAGACTGGCAGAATGGATTAAGAAGCAAAATCCAACAATATGCTGTATACAATAAACACACCTAACTCAAAGAGAAATTCATAGACTGAAAGTAAAAGGATGGAAAATAGTCCTCCATGCCACAGGAACCCAGAAAACAGCAGGGGTAGCACTCTTATTTGCAGACAAGGTAGATTTCAAACCAAAACTAATTAAGAGAGACAAAGATGGGCACTACATCCTTGTGAAGGGAACAATCCAGAGGAAAAGATGACAATGCTAAATATATATGCACCAAATATGAATGCCCCCAACTATACAAAACAAATATTAATGGACATGAAAAACCAAATAAGCACTGATACAATTGTAGTGGGGGATCTCAGTACCCCACTATCACAAGTCCTCTAGAGAAAAAATTAACAACAAAATTCTAGGACTGAACCAAGCTATTGAACAAATGGACTTAATAGATGTTTATAGAGTGTTTCACCCCACAAAATCAGAATACACATTCCTTTCAGTTGCAATC
Source organism: Heterocephalus glaber (assembly GCF_053883595.1). Lineage (NCBI taxonomy): Eukaryota > Metazoa > Chordata > Mammalia > Rodentia > Bathyergidae > Heterocephalus > Heterocephalus glaber. The sequence goes on along the minus strand of NW_028258308.1, from coordinate 24,357,207 downwards.
GAGTCATTCTCCAAAATAGACCACATGCTAGCTCATCGGACATGTGTAAGTAAAGGTAAAAGAATTGAAGTTATCCCCTGTATATTATCAGACCATAGTGCAATAAAATTGGAGATCAATAACATAAGAAACCACAAAACCCCCACACACATGGAAATTGAATAACACCCTCCTGAACAACCAATGGGTCACAGAGGAAATTAAAGAAGAAATTAGACAGTTTCTACAAGTAAATGATAATGCCAGTACAACATACTCTACGGGATACAATGAAAGCAGTTCTATGAGGTAAATGCACAGCAGTCAATGCCCATATTAGGAAAACAGAGAGAACTCAAATAAATAACCTAATGCAGAACCTCAAGCTCCTAGAAAGAGAAGAGCATAACAAACCCAAAGCTCATACAAGAGAGGAAATTATAAAGATCAGAGCAGAAATCAATGCAATGGAGACTAAGAGATTGATGCAAAAAATCAAAGAATCAATGAGTTGGTTTTTTGAAAGAATAAATAAAATCGATAAACCTTTAGCCAACCTTATCAAAAAAAGGAAAGAAAGGGCTCAAATCCATGCAATTAAGAACGAAAAAGGTTGGTGCAAATTTCCAATGATGAATGTCATTATATTGTATACCTAAAATGTACCAATGATTAGAATGAATAATCGATAATGCAAAATAGGAAGAAAAGATCCAAAGGGGTAGGGGTAGTGGGAGGGGCAGGGGAAAGGAAAGAAGGGAAAGGAAAAATGAGGAGAAATGGAAAAAATGGAAATAAAATCTTTGTAAATAGGGAAGGGTGGAGGGGGTGAAGGGAGGGCTAGGAATGGGGAAAAAATAAGAACCAAGATGCATCATGTAAAGGTACAATTCCCAATGAGAAATGTAATTGTGTTGTATACCTACAGTGTACCAATAAAAGAATTAAAAAAAAAAAAGAATGGAAAAGGTGAAATCACACCAGACCCAGCAGAAATCCAGAGGATTATCAATACCTACTTCGAGAACCTGTACTCTAATAAAATGGAAAACACAAAAGAAATGGACAGATTCCTAGATACATACAAATTGCCAAAGTTAAATGAAGAAGATATAGAAATTCTAAGCACCCCAATTACAATGAGTGAGATTGAAAATGTAATAAAATATTTACCAATAAAGAAAAGCCCAGGTCCTGATGGCTTCACTGCTGAAGTCTACAAGACATTTAAAGAAGAACTATTGCCATCACTCTTTAAACTCATCAAGGAAATTGAAAGGGAAGTAAGGCTTCCAAATTCATTCCTGGAAGCAAGTGTTACTTTGATTCCAAAACCAGGGAAAGACTCAACCCAAAAAGAGAACTACAGGCCAATCTCCCTAATGAACATAGATGCAAAAATCCTCAACAAGATACTGGCAAACAGAATACAGAGGGTCATCAAGAAGATCATACACCCTGACCAAGTCGGATTTATCCCAGGGATGCAAGGATGTTTCAATGTACATAAATCAATAAATGTAATACACTTTATTAACAGAGCAAAGGAGAAAAACCATACAATCATCTCAATAGATGCAGAAAAAGCATTGACAAAATCCAACACCCATTCATTATAAACACCCCCACGGAAAATTGGAATAGAACGTCTTTATCTCAACCTGATTAAGGTTATCTATGAAAAACCAACAGCCAACATCATACTAAATGGTCAAAAACTGAAAACCTTCATGCTAAAATCAGGAAGAAGACAAGGATGCCCACTATCACCACTCCTGTTCAATACAGTTCTGGAAACATTATCCAAAGCAATTAGAAAAGAAAAAGAAATAAAAGGAATACAGATAGGAAAGGAAGAAGTTAAACTGTCATTATTTGCTGATGATATGATACTTTACATAGAAGACCCAAAAAGTTCTGCCAAAAGACTTCTAGACTTAATTGACAGATTCAGTAGAGTAGCTGGATACAAGGCAAGACTCAAAAAACAGTGGCCTTCTGATACACAAATAATAGACTCACTGAGAGAGAAATTAGGGAAACAATTCCTTTTACAATAGCATCCAAAAAAAATGAAATGTCTAGGAATCAATCTAACAAAGGAAGCAAAAGACCCCTCTACGTTAAAAACTACAGCTCTCTGAAAAGAGATCGAAGAGGATATAAGAAAATGGAAAGACATCCCTTGCTTCTGTGTAGGAAGAACCAATATAGTGAAAATGACCATACTTCCAAAACTACTGTATAGATTTAATGCAATCCCAATTGAAATTCCCACAATATACTTCACAGAACTAGAGAAAACAATCCAAAAATTCATTTGGAACCAGAAGAGACCGCGAATAGCAAAAGCAATTCTAAGCAACAGAGACATGGCAGGGGGTATTACAATCCCCAACTTGAATCTATACTACAAAGCTACTGTGATAAAAACATCATAGTACTGGCAAAGAAACAGACCTGAGGATCAGTAGAATACATTAGAAGATGCAGAAACAACTTCAGACATCCTCAGCCACCTCATCTTTGACAAAGGAGCCAACCACCCTCATTGGAGGAAAGCCTATTTAATAAATGGTGTTGGAAAAACTGGATTTCAACCTGCCAAAGATTAAAACTAGACCCATACCTATCACCATGCACTAAACTAAGATCAAAGTGGATTGAAGATCTAAATATTAAGACAGAAACACTAAACTTACTGGAAGATATGTTAGGTAGAACTCTTGAAGACATTGGCATAAGAAAAGACTTTATGAACGAAACCTCAGTAGCATGGGAAGTAGCACAAAGAATCAACAACTGGGATCTCATCTTATTAAAAAGCTTCTGCACTGCAAGAGAAACCACCAACGGAGCTAAGAGACAACCTACAATGTGGGAAAAATTTTTTAGCAGCTGTACCTCAGAGAAAGGACTACTATCTAGAATATATAAAGAATTGAAAAAAATCAGACCCCCCAAATTCAAAAATGGGCATCTGAAATGAACAGACATTTCTCAGACAAAGAAGTGAAAGCAGCAAATAAACATATGAAAAAATGTTCCTTATCACTGGTCATACGTGAGATGCAGATGAAAACAACACTGAGATTCCACCTCGCCCCAGAAAGAATGGTTGCTATCAAGAAATCAACCAATAACAAATGCTGGTGGGGGTGTGGGGAGAAAGGAACCCTTCTCCATTGTTGGTGGGAGTGCAGACTGGTGCAACCACTGTGGTAAGCAGTATGGAGATACCTTGAAGAAGTAGCGCTAGAGGTCCCATTTGACCCAGCTATTCCCCTGATGGGTATTTTCCCAAAAGAATTAAAAGAATCATACCACAGTAATATATGTGCACCCATGTTTATAGCAACACCATTCATAATAGCTAAAGCTTGGAAACAGCCCAAGTGCCCATGAACTGGAAACTGGATAAAGCAGATGTGGTGTTTTTTTTTACAAAATGGAGTACTTCTCAGCCATAAAGAATGAGAAACTAAAGACATTTATAGCTAAATGGATGCATATTGAGGCCATATTCTTAAGTGAAATAAATAGGACACACATGTGTAAATACTGAATAGTTTCTCTAGTGTGAGAAACTGAAAGTGTGAATAAGGATTAAAATGATTAAAATGAATAATTGATAATTTGAAATAGGAAGAAAATTTCAAAAGGGGTAGGGGAAGTGGGAGAGGAAGAGGAAGGGAAAGAAGAGAAAGGAAAAATTATGAGAGAAGAACAAAATGGAAAAAAAGTCTATGTAAATAGGAAAGGGAGGAGGGGGTGAAGGGTGCATAGGTAATGGGGAAAAAATAAGAACCAAGATACATCATTTATAGGTACAAGCACCCAATGATAAATGTAAACATATTGTATACCTGAAGTATATCAATAAAAGAATTTAAACAAAAAAAGAAGAAATGCAATACAACACATAAATAGAATTAAGGATAAAATTATATGATCATCTCAATAAATGCAGAAGAAGCCTTTAGAAAAGTTAACGCTACTTCATGATAAAAATTCTGAAGAAAATAGGTAGGGAAGCATCTTTCTTTAAAATAATAAAAATTATAGATGACCATCACATAGTCTCTGTTCCAACTAAACAGATAAATACTGAAAGAATTAGGAATGAAAAAAGTCATCCACTTTTACCCTTTTGTTCAATATAGTCTTTGAAATTTTAGCCAGAGCAATTATGTTAGAGAAAGAAATAAATGGGATGCAAATAGGAAGAGAAGAAGTCAAATTGTCCCTATTTGTTAGAGTGTGATCCTAGAAGATACTAAAAACCAGAAGGCTCCCAGAAGACTTTTAGATCTGAGCAATAAATTCAGCAAAGTGTCAGGATACAAAATAAAAACAAAAATCAAATTTTGCTTTCTCCCAAAAGTGAACTTACCAAGAAAGAAATTAGAAAACCAAACAAGCCATAATATGTACATGTAACCACTCCCCAAGATGATTGTAAACTGCATGAACTGCAAACATACACTAACAACAACAACAAAAATTTTTAAAGCAATGCCAGAGACATCATGACACCCAATTTTAAAAGATCCTACAAAGCCTTTGTAACAAAAAGCATGATATTGCTATAAAGCCACACATGTAGACAATGGAGTAGCACAGTATACACACAAACAAATCCACATATCTATAGCCATCTGATTTTTTGACAAAGAGGCCAAAGAAATGCTTTGGAGAAAAGACAGCTTCTTGAATAAATGATGCTGGGAAAACCAAGTATCCATATACAGAAGATACTAGATCCTTGTCTCTCACTCTGTACTAAAATGAGCTCAAAGTAAACCAAAGACCTTGATAAATTTTTGAAATTTTGAAAATACTGAACACCATTAGCAAGGGAGAAGACTCCTTAAATAGGACTCCAGTGTCACAGGAAATAATGGCAAGAATAAACAAACAGGACTACATAGAATTCAAAAGTGTCTGCACAGCAAGGGAAACAATAAAGTAAAGAGTCACCCTAAAGACTGGGATAAAAATCTTTACTTGTTATTCTTTTGACAGAAGGTTAATATAGTATATAGAATATATAAATAACAAAAAGTTGATACCAAAAAAGCACTCAGTCAATAAATGTGCAAATGAACAGAATAAACATTTCTCAAAAAAAGCACAAATAGCCAGTATGTATATGAAAAAATGTTCAAGATCGTTAGCCATTTAAGAAATGCAAATCATAACAACATTGCCATTCCTTCTCACTCCAGACAGAATGGCTATTATCAAGAATACAACAGCTAATGCATGCTGTTGAGGATGTGAGGAAAAAGGAATCCTTCCACACTGTTGGTCAGAATGTAAACTAGAATAACCACTGTGGAAAATAGTATGGAGGTCTTTCAAAAAACTAAAAATAGAGAACCATTTGACCCAGCTACATCGCTCCTCCGTACATTCCTCAAGAATTAAGGAGAAACTAATATAATGATCCCTCCCTACTATGTTTATTGCAATTTACAATAGCTAAGCTGTGGAAACAGCATAGATGCTAGTCAACAAATGAATGGAGGAAGAAAACATGGGTTATATACAAAATGGAGCATTATTCAGCTGAAAAGAAGAAAGAAATCATATCGTTTGCAAGAAAAAGAATGGAATTGGAGACCATCATATTAAGTGAAATAAGCTGCACTCAGAAAGTCAAATACCACATGTTTTCTCTTATATGAACAATCTAAAATTTTTTTTTTTAAAGGGAGAGATGACAGTAAAGTAGAAGGCAGATTATTAGAGATTAGAAAGGGGTTCAAGGAAACAGGGAAGGAAAGGAAGAGAGGCCCAAGAGGGTTGAAAATAATCAAAATATGTTATATGCATGTACCAATATACCAAAACAAAACACATTATTCTGTATTACTAGTCTGCATTAATAAAATAAAAATTTAACAAATTAGGAGTGAAAATAAAAATTACCTGTCTGGAAAAATATTTACCAGTCTGGAATCACACTTGCAACCAAAGACTTGTTTCTGAAATATATAAAGAATTCTCTAAACTGAACATTGAAAGCACCTAATTAAAAGATGACACAAAAATGAAAAGATATTTCACACCACAAATATGGCAAATAAGCACATGTAAATATGTTCCATATAATTATCCATTAGAGAAATGCAAATCAGGACCATAGTGAGATATTACTCACACAAATTTTAAAACAAAAGAAAGGAAAATGAAAAAAAAAAGACTTGAAGGGAAAAAAAAATTGAGCTTTTACAAATGAGAAAGGTACCAAGAGTTGGAAGAAGCAGGGCAGGGCAGGAGGGGAAGGGTATGAAAACATTAAGATGTGTTATTAACATATACCAGCTCCCTATTATGTACTGCAAACATGTACTAGTAAAATAAATAAATTTTAAAAGTGATAACACAAAATACTGGCCAAGACACAAAAAAATTGGATCATTTTTCCATCGTTGTTGGAAATTCCATAGCCACTTTGAAAGCAGAGGTACCATGTTATAAAACTAATCACACATGCATTCATGTGTTTAAAAAAAACTAATCACAACATTACCCTACAACTTGGCAGTTGCATTCCTTCATTATTTACCCAAAGAAATTAAAATTTATTTGTATGAATAAATTTATACATGAATATTTACAGCAGTTTTTGTATTATAACATCAAACTGAAAATTAAACCAATTTTTTTTATGGGGTGCATTACTGAACAAGCTTTGGTACACAAATACCATGCAATACTAGTCAACAAGAAAGGGAACAAACTATTCATACACACAAGAACTTACATAAATCTCAAGGAAATTACACAGAATAAAAAAAGCCCATTTCTTTTTTTCTGTTCTTTTGCTATTAGTGCATGTTTGCAGTACATAATGTTTACATTCCCTATGTGGAGTTGATGCATTACTTAACACATCTTAATTCCTTTGTTCATCCCCTTTCCCTCTGGCCTCCTTCCCTCTATCTCTTCATCCCCTTTCTCTCTGAGAAAGATGTATGTCTCTATTTCCTATTATCTATATTTTATTTTGCTCTTTATATACTTTAGATTTCTCATATAGGAGATTCTATGAGATATTTAAGCTTTTGTGTCCAATTTATTTCACTTAACATTAGAGTCTGAAGGTGCATCCATTTTCCTACAAATGACTCAAGTTTATCCTTCTTTATTGCAGATGACTTAGTTAATTTTTCTTGTTGCTGAGAGAAAATGCCTGAAATCCAAAGTTAACAGAGGAAAGGTTTATTTTAGCTCACAGTTTGTGGAAGTTCAGTTCATAGTTTCCTGGTTCCAAGGCAGGGCAGCATGATAGAGGGGCATGGAAGAGGAGAAACTATCCATGGCATGGCAGGCAGGAAGCAGTGAAGCAGCAGCAGTCTGCCTTCTATCTTTCCCTTTATATTCCATCCACCTACAAGCCTATTGATCGGTGCCACCCACACCCACAGTGGGGCTTTCCATTATCCACACCTAGAACCATACTAAACCAATTTAGTTATCACACATCCTTAATCCATATTCACACGCTCTAGATCTGTGATGTTGAATCTTTTAGAGCCTTCAGTAATAACAAACAGTCAGCATGTGCTGTAGGTTCTCCACTACTGCCCTGCATTCAGTCATCTCCAGAAAGCCCCACCTATGAGCACATGAGGCTTTGGGGGGATATCTAAATACAAGCCATAACAGCAAAGCACTACATCATTGTGTGTAAATACTACATCTTCTTCCTCCATTTATCTGTTGATGGACATATAGACTGCTTCTGTGGTTTAGCTATTATGAATTATGGAAAAAAGCCCATTTCAAAAGGATACATATTGCATTATTCCATTTATATAGCATTCATGAATGGAAAATAGATTAGTAGTTGCCAGGGATTGGGGATGAGTGTGGAGGCATGGCTATGGCTACAAATGGATATGAGAGAGTCTTGTGATGATTATAAAATGTCTTGATTATGATAGTAGCTACATAAAACTACACATGTTATAAAATTGCGTAAAGCTAAACATACCCACACAAATGAAAACTTGGTGAAATCTGAAATGCTTTGTGAAATGAATCAATGTTAATTTTCTGGTTTTGTTATTATAGTTACACCAAAACTTGTTGTAGTCACACAAGACTTTAACAGTGGAGAAGAGTGGGTAGAAGTTGAACAGAACATCCCTGAGGATTTCTTGGCAGCTTTCTATGAATCTACAACTACTGCAAAACAAAGGGTTAAAACAAATGGGTAATGAGCAAGAGGGGAAGAAAGAATTGTGCTCAAAAATCTCTCTGAGGGAAGTCTAAAAATACAATCTTTTTGAAGCCAACTTGATATAATTATTTTCAAAGACTTGTACCTAGAAACCTTTCTTTTGGAACTTCTAAGGATATTATCATAAATAAGACAGAAGCTATATGCAAGAAGAAGTTTTTCATGGTGTTATTTGTAATAACAAAAGAAATAGATGGGCTGGGGATTTAGCTCAGTGGTTCTGCCGCCTGCCTTGCAAGTGCAAGTACCCGAGTTCAATCCCTGGTACCAAAAAAAAAAAAAAGACAATAGATGCAATTTAATTTTCCAGGGTCAGTAGAACTAAAGACATCAAGATGCACATATATCTCGTGAAATACCAGCTGCTATTAAATGTGATAGTAAAAAAAAAAGTAGTGAAAAGAAAACACTGATGAATTAATAATGGGGTGAAGATCAAGATATCAAACAGTTTGTATTACCTTTATGTAAAAAAGATAAAAAAGAAATATGTAAGAATAATATGCATGGTGGTTTGATGAAAATCTGGGCTTTTTTTTCTTTACTATGCTTTTAAAATATAATTTTATTTCTGTAACCAAAAATAACTAGCCATCCCCCAACTTTTAAAACATTTGTCATTTGAGCAGGCTCAGGTGTGTACCTCTGAACAACACCATGGCTCTGGGTGTTTAGGGAGGCAGTATGGAGTGCAAGCTGGAAAGTGAGCAGGTTGTGCTTGCCTGGTCTCAGATTTGACCTGCACCAGCTGTGCCTGAAGAGGATAGTCTCTGCCTTCCTCCTTTTATCTCATACAGTTCAGAACTAAGGACAGCAATATTAATCACCAGGATTCAGCTGTGTTACGGATACTCTATACCATGTAACCAGGTGTGGGACCCTGATCACCACTCGTGACATTGTTTCTAAATTTGAAATCACTGTTAACGAAATTGAAAAGAATTCAGAGAGGTTGAGCTATTTATCTAAGTTTACACAACTGATTTTGGAATCAAGGTCATTTTTCATTGGGTAACTCTCCTGAATTCCCTGTTGATTGTAATATGGTAGCTTTGAAAAAGAAGATTTTTTTTAATGATAGGAGGACCCAAGCAGTTAAAATACTTTACATGTCCTGAAACTCAACATCAGATTTATTGTTACAAGTCTGTGTTATTCCCAAGCATGCCTACTTAAGATCCAGTGATTGTAGAGCTTGATTGCCCTCTATCTAAGGAACAAGGGCCCAGTGTCAAGGTGCTCTTCTGCTTCACAAAAACAGCCAGGTGTACTGCAAGGTGTGGAAACACAAGATTAAAGAACAGTCAGTGCCTTCATGGGGTTCACATTCCGGTTAAGTAATTATAAGCAAGAATCACACTCTGACCAGTATCTCCTGACGACAACTCTAACCAAGAATTTGGCAGAAGAATTACTCAACTCGGTAGCTGATTAGCATTATTGTTCACATAAATAATTACAGACAAAAGTAATCACCTACATTATATCCCTTGAGGAGACAACAGATTTCTCTTTGCAAGCCAAAGCACTTTTTGTCTTGAAAAAACAATGGAAGCAGAAAGGCAGTGGACTGGAGGAACAGTAAGGACTGATTTGGCTAGACATTTCATACTGCTTTGGTATTTCCAAGAAATAGACGAGTACCTATTAAACTGCATGGAGTTCAGTGAAATTCCTCAGTCTAAAAATAAGTTTATAGTTTAACATAACTAATTCTACCTTTGAGTTCTATTTTTTCTATGTGGCTTAGAAGCAGCTTAAATTTCAAGTAGCTTCTACAGCACTACATTTTTATGATTTCATAAATGATTCAAAAGTAAGTGAATCAAAAGTATAGATTTCTTTTTTTGTAATAAAGATGAGCTTAAAAATCAGGTGAAATAGTGATCGTCAAAACATTCTAGGAAAATCTTGGTATAGTTTTTCAATCAAGACCAGTGATATTCATTTGTAATGAATTCTAGTAAAAAACTGGCACAGTGTTGAATTTAACTTTTACTTTTTTAATATTTCATTTGAGAATAATTATCATTTTAAAATTCAAACTTTGTGGATGGTCATTGCATTATGTATGAATTTGTATTGAAACATGGAACAAAAAAGTGCTGAATTCAGATTTACTGCTCTAAATGGAAGTGAAATTGGCTATACCAGCTTCCCTTAGGGTTATGTGAGTGGGTAGAAGAAAAATTTTATTTATATAAAACCAATTATTGTGTTTAAAAGGAAGTCTATGCAGTATTATTCCTAGGTTTGCTGTAGAGTTTCTTATCTGAACTTTTTTCTACATATTGATTTGATTGATCCCTGTTTCACTTTAAACATTTAGGAGTAAGTTTCATCTGTTTATATGGTCTTTAGAATGCCCATATTTCTCTATGAACTGGTTGATCAATTGAATTGCATTGAGAGAAATTTCAAAGCATCATCTCATGCTTATTTTTTTAAATCTCAAAGTTCCAATAATTCATTATTCCTGTATTACAAAGCTTAATTTTAAGTGTCAGCCATATGTAAGCTTCTTTACAGAATTCCATAGGATTCTCTTTACTCTCGCAAAATCAAGTTACCATAATTAAGATTTAATTCAAGGAAAGTCATTCTTATGACTTCTTATGAAGTTCCCAAAGACATTTGTTATTATCAGCCTAACATTGATATTTCAGGGTCATATCACACTACACTTAACAGTCTAAAGCAGAGATTTGTCATTGATGCCTGAATATGAAAACATACGTCGCCCTGCATCCTATCTGCATAAGTTGTATCTAATTCATGGAGCAAAAATTGATTAGTCTCCACATATCCCAACCAGTAGACATTTACAGTCTGTTTTTCACTTAAGTAGTTGCTTAAGAGCAGAAGCTTGAACTAAGTTATCACAGGAATTGCCCAACATACCAAACTTGTCAGCTAGTTTTTGACACCTACGTCAACATCAGATAGAAAGCAGTGATTGCAGCTTGTCTGCCACACCCCTCTACACACCCCCTGATGTCACTAATCATAGGGCCGCTCGATGGGATAATCCAACAGTGTAGGCTTACTTAACTTTTCACTGTTTTGTTTGAATCTTTGCCCTCTTTGTATAATATTCTCTTTTAACCTTAAGTTTTATCATAAAGATGCCTTTTTATTCCTTAGCAGAAGAATTAAGCAGTATATTGGAGATAGATGTCAAAAATGTTGTTTTCTTAAACAATGTACCCTGTGTATTCACCTTCTATATTTTTACAGGCTTGTGACACATTTTATCTTATTGACAGATGGTTTTGAAAAATGTCTAATCATTGTATTACTATATTTCTACCTACATTTCTACTAACAAGGTTAAGGACATGTGCTAAGTATTGAAATCCTGTATTTGTTAACTTCAATCTTGATCCACAGGACACCTGACAGCTTCGTTATGAGAGCAATGACATGGTCCCTTGGCCATGACTTCCTTAAATGTGTTTTGTTTCTTATCTCTTGCTACTTTTAGTATTCTTTCACTGTCTTTGATTTTTGATAATTTAATAATGATGTATCTCATTAAATATCTCTTTGGATTGAATTTGATGGGAGACTTCTGAGATTTGTATTCCTGGATGTTGTCATCTTTCTCCAGATCGGGGAAATCTGCAGTACAATTACCTTAAATATGTTTTCTGGGGAAAAAAGTTATTATAATCCAGCATGGTCAATGAATCTAAAAGTGTACCTTAATTTGCTATAATTATCTTACAGTTTTATATGTTTTTGGCCTGTTGGTCTTGCTATTAATCCATGTTTATAATAATTAACTTGTTAAAGCCTTATAAAATAAATAAATGCATCTGATGCTGGCAGAAAAAACAAACCCAAAAGTGTGTTTTCTGGGAATGTTTTACCTCTCAAAGAAATGCTATTATGCATAGAGTAGTCTTTTTACTGGTATCTCATGATTCCCATAGGAATTTTTATTCTTTTTAATATCCTCTGAATGGATATTTCCAAATTTTCTGTCTTTGAGTTCACTTATTCTTCTGCATTTCAATTCCACTGCTGGGCTTCCTATTGAATTTTTTACTTTTGTTGTTGTATTCTTTATCTCTACAATTTTTATTTGGGTTTTTAAAAAATGTTTCTAAGTCTTTGTCAAACTTCTCATTTTATTTATGAATTATTTCCCAATTTTTATTTAATTTTCTTTCCCTGTTTTCTTGTAGTTCTCTAACTACTTGAAGATTATTCTGAATTCTTTGTCAGTCACTTCATAGATCTGCACTTCTGCAGGGTTCACTTTTGGACATTAGTTTTTTTATTTCCCTGATTTTAAAAAATCTTTGTGTGCCTGAACATTTAAGGAAATGGCCACCCCTTCCAATCTTTTCTAGTATTATTTATTGATGTAGATCTTTGCTAGTTATTCTAGCTTGGGATTCTGATTGCACTAGTTTGTGGTGACCTCAAGATCACCAAAGTCTAGTTGGGCTGGAATGTTATTGTATACTGGAGTCAAGTAGAACCACTACCTGTGCTATGTAGTCTGGCAAAACCATTGTCTGGAATCTAGTAAGGCAGAGCTCTTGGCTGTTTTGTAGTTTCCTCTGATTGTATAGTGGTCTGAGTTGGTTTCCCTAGCCGTCTAATAATACAATTTGGGATCTGTAGTTGGGCCATATGTTGAATTCTGAGGTTTAGTGAGGTTGGACCATATGTGGGTTCTGAGGTTGAGGTATCTGACATCATTAATCAACCACTTGCTGTGGGAAGACTAGACATTATGCTCCACAGATATACACAGAATTTGGCTTGTTTTCCGTCCTATGGCAGCATTAAGCGGAGCACTGAGACATCATGAATTAGCCACTTGCCCATGGGCTTGATTCTCCCTCCGGGGTGACCTTCTCCTGATTTTCAATCTGGAGAAGGGCTAAGGAGTGCAGTGGGATTTGGCTGAGTGGAAGCTTGGAAGCTAGAACCAGGCAAAATTAGATGTTCTGTTTGCAGATAATCACCAGCCTGCCTCTATCTCATAGTTTGGGAAAGTTTCAAAGAGAACACTGAAGCTAGATGGGGAAGTCAACCAGAGGTTAATGTCTCAGAGACCTGTTGACTATCCCTCTTGCAGAGTGATGGTGCTGGCTACCTTCTCTGTTGGTGTATGCCCAGTGGCTAGAAAGCAAAGCAACCACCAAGATCCATGCACTGGTTGCTGTGAGCTTCCCATCTATTTGTTAGTAATTGACCCAAGGTAATCAGCTCTGCTGATACTCCCAAATGTTTCTTATTGGTTGTGACAAGAAAATGCCTCCTGAAAAGTTTCTTTGACTGGCAGGGAAGTTGAATGTTCACCTCCAAATCTCTCCTCCCACTAGAAAACCTATAGATCCCAGAAAACCCTCTGAAAGCAGCACTGTGTCAACTTGGGACATGCTTTGCATGCTGCTGTTTTCAATTCTGCAATCCAATGGGATGTTTGTCTCAGCCTCATTCTCAAGTTATGAAATATTCATGATAGTATTCTTAGCTGTAGATATTTGCTAATTGGACTTCTGGGGATGGAGGAGGGAATAGAACTAGAGAATTCTTATTCTACCATCTTGCTTCAATATTAAACCCTAATATTCTGACTCCAGAGTTAGTGCTAGTATTATTTGTATGTGCTTTAGAGCAAATGGAGACTGTCCACAAAATCATATAAAGAGTTTAAACTGATGATTCTTTTTCCTAAGAGAAGAACAAAAAAAGGTGAGATACATTGATTGACAGTAACTGGTATCTGCCCTTTATCTTTGGAGAAAACCACATATACTTCCCTTCATATGTTTAAGACATTCAGATATTATAAACTATTGTTAAACTTCCTAGATATCATTGTTTTTGACTCAACTGAGGGATATGTCTATCACTGAACAAGTAACAAGGAAAAATGTATCAAGTTACTAATTTAAAAAGATCAGAAAATCTGTGTTTTGCAAATCAGTTAAGAGGAAAACATGATTTAATGTTTTGTAGAATTAAAAAAGAACTCAGACTTTGAAATTAGGGAATTCAGAAAGAGAGTGTTAAATTTAGTGCTTTAGAGAAATCTTCCCTGTTTATATTAATCTATAATTGAAGTGAGTACAGGATGAAGAAGGAAGAGAAGGAGGAGGAAGAGGAGAAGAAAGGAGAAGAAAGGTGGGGGCAGAAGGAGAAAAACATTTCCAGTTAACTGTGTGTGATCTCAGTTTAGAATAGTTGTTTTCTTGTAAAACATTTCAAATTTCAGTCATCTCATTGGTGTAGGAAAAGATTTTATGCACAAAACCTCAGTTGCCCGTGAGCTAGCACAAAGAATCAACAAGTGGGATCTCTTCTTATTTTTTTTTGTATTAAATTCTTTTATTGGTACATTGTAGGTGTACAACACAATTACATTTCTCATTGGGAATTGTACCTTTATATAATGCATCTTGGTTCTTATTTTTTTCCCATTCCTAGCCCTCCCTTCATGCCCTCCACCCTTCCCTATTTACAAAGACTTTATTTCCATTTTTCCCATTTCTCATCATTTTTTCCTTTCCCTTCTTTCCTTTCCCCTGCCCCTCCCACTACCCCTACCCCTTTGGAACTTTTATTCCTATTTTACATTGTCGATTATTCATTCTAATAATTGGTACATTTTAGGTATACAATATAATGACATTCATCATTGGAAATTTGCACCTTTACATAGTCTCTCTTGGTTCTTATTTTTCACCCTTGCCCAGCCCTCCCTTCAACCCCTCCAGCCCTCCCTATTTACAAAAATTTTGTTCCTATTTTTCCATTTTCTCATATTAATCCCATTCCCTTCTATCCTTTCCCTTAGCCCTCCCACTTCCTTCCCCTTTGCCCCTTTTCTTCCTATTTCACATGACCTATTATACATTTAGTCCTTATTTACACTTTCAGTTTCTCACACCAGAGAAACTATTCTGTATTTACACATGTGTATCCTATTTATTTCACTTAAGAGTATTGCCTCAATGTGCATCCACTTAGCTATAAATGTCTCCAATTTCTCATTTTTTATGGCTGAGTAGTACTCCATTTTATTAAAAAAGCACATTTTCTTTATCCAGTCTCCAGTTGATGGGCATTTGGGCTGTTTCCAAGTTTTAGCTATGACAAACTGTGCTGCTATGAACATGGGTGCACATATATCACTGTGGTATGATCCTTTTAATACTTTGGGGAAGATCCCCAGCAGTGGAATAGTGGGGTCAAATGGGACTTCCAGTCCTAGTTCTTTGAGGTATCTCCATACTGATTTCCACAGTGCTTGCACCAGTCTACACTCCCACCAGCAGTGGAGCAGGGTTCCTCTTTCCCCACAGCCCTGCCAGCATTTGTTATTGGTTGATTTCATGATAGCAGCCATTCTTTCTGCAGTGAAGTGAAATCTCAGCTTTGTTTTCATTTGCATGTCTCGAATGACCAGTGATGTTGAGCATTTTTTCATGTACTTATTTGCTGTTTCTACTTCTTTGTCTGAGAAATGTCTGTTCATTTCAGATGCCCATTTTTGGATTGGGTCTTTAAATTTGGGAGGTCTGATCTTTTTAAGTTCTTTATAGATTCAAGATAGTAGACCTTTGTCTGAGGAAGAGCAGGTGAAGATTTTTTCCCACATTGTGGATTGTCTCTTCACACTGTTGGTGGTTTCTCTTGCTGTGCAGAAGCTTTTTAATAAGAAGAGATCCCATTTGTTGATTGTTTGTGCTAGTTCACGGGCAACTGAGGTTTTGTTCATAAAGTCTTTTCCTACACCGATGTCTTCAAGGGTTCTACCTAACCTCTGTTCCAACTGGTTCAGCTTTTCTATTTTAATATTTAGATCTTTAATCCATTTTGATTTTAGTTTAGTGCATGGTGAGAGATACAGGTCTAGTTTTAATCTTTGGCAAGTTGAAGCTCAATTTTTCCAGCACCATTTATTAAAGAGGCTATCTTTCCTCCAGTGAGGGTGTTTGGCTCCTTTATCAAAGATGAGATGGCTGAGTGTGTCTGGCATTGTTTCTGCATCTTCTAATCTGTTCCACTGGTCCTCAGGTCTGTTTCTTTGCCAGTACCATGCTGTTTTTATCACAGTAGCTTTGTAGTAGAGTTGCAGGTTGGGGATTGTGATACCATCTGCCATGTCTCTGTTACCTAGAATTGCTTTTGCTATTCTGCCTCTCTTCTTGTTCCAAATGAATTTTTGGATTGTTTTCTCAAGGTCTATGAAGTATGCTGCTGGGATCTCAATTGGAATTGCATTAAATCTATATAGCAGTTTTAGAAGTATGGTCATTTTCACTCTATTAATCCTTCCTACCCAGGAGCAGGGGATGTCTGTCCATTTTCTGATATCATCTTCAATCTCTCTTTTCAGAGTGCCATAGTTTTCAGAGAAGAGGTCTTTGATTTCTTTTGTTAGGATGATTCCTAGGTATTTCAGTTTTTTGGATGCTATTGTGAAAGGAATTATTTACCCTATTTCTCTCTCAGTGAGTCTGTCATTCCTGTAAAGGAAAGCTATTGATTTTTGTGTGTTGACCTTGTAACCAGCTACTTGACTGAATTTGGTTAGTAAGTCTAGAAGACTTTTGGTGGAGTTCTTGGGGTCTTCTATATACAGTATCATGTCATCTGCACAGAATGACAATTTGACTTCTTCATTTCCTATCTTTATTCCTTTTCTTTCTCTTGTCTAATTGCCATGGCTAATGTTTCCAAAACTATATTGAACAAGAGTGGTGACAGTGCACATCCTTGTCTTGTTCCTGATTTGAGTGTGAAGGATTTCAGTTTGTGACCATTTAGTATGATATTGGCTGTTGGTTTTTCATAGATGGCTTCTATCAGTTTGAGGTAGAGACCGTCTATTCCAGCTTTTTGTAGGGTTTTTATCATAAATGCATGTTGGATTTTGTCAAATGCTTTTTCTGCATCTATTGAGATGATCATATGGTTTCTGTCCTTAGCTATATTGATATAGTGTATTATATTGATTGATTTGAGTATGTTGAACCATCCCTACATCCCTGGGATGAATCCCACTTGGGCAGGGTGTATGATCTTCTTGATGATCTTCTGCATTCTATTTGCCAGTATCTTATTAAGGATTTTTGCATCTATGTTCATTAGGGAGATTGACCTATAGTTCTCTTTTTCAGTTGGGTCTTTCTCTGCTTTGGGGATCAAGGTGATGCTTGCTTCCAGGAATGAATTTGGGAGTATTGCTTCCCTTTCAACTTCATTGAAGAGTTTAAACAGTAGTGGCAGCAGTTCCTCTCTAAATGTTTTGTGTAATTCAGTGGTGAAGCCATCAGGACCCGGGCTTTTCTTAGTTGGTAAGTTTTTAATGACATTTTCAATTTCATTGATTGATATTGGGTTGTTTAGAATTTTAGGTCTTCTTCATTCAACTTTGGTAATTCATATGTGTCTAGGAATCTGTCCATTTCTTCTGTGTTGTCCATCTTATTGGCGTATAGGTTCTGGAAGTAGGTATTGATGATCCTCTGGATTTCTGCTGGGTCTGTGGTCATTTCACCCTTTTCATTCCTAATTGCATGGATTTGGGCCTTTTCTTTCCTTTTTCTGATGAGGTTGGCTAAGGGTTTGTCAATTTTGTTGATTCTTTCGAAGAACCAATTCTTGGCTTCATTGATTTTTTGTATCGTTCTCTTAGTCTCCACTGCATTGATTTCTGCTCTGATCTTTATAATTTCCTCCCTTGTATGAGCTTTGGGTTTGTCCTGCTGTTCTCTTACTGGAAACTTGAGGTTCAGCATCAGATTGTTTAATTGGGCTTGTTCTGTTTTCCTAATATGCATATTCACTGCTATGAATTTCCCTCGTAAGACTGCTTTCATTGTGTCCCATAGATTCCAATATGTTCTATTGTCATTGTCATTTAATTAGAGTAGCTGTCTGACTTCTTCTTTAATTTCCTCTGTGACCCATTGGTTATTCAGAAGTGTGTTGTTCAATTTCCACGTGTTTATGAAATTTTTTGAGTTTCTTTTGCTATGGATCTCCAATTTCATCACACTATGGTCTGATAATATACAGGGGATAACTTCAATTCCTTTGCATTTACTTAAACATGTTCTATGTGTGAGTATGTGGTCTATTTTGGAGAATGACCCATGTGCAGCTGAGAAGAATGTGTATTGTGATTTTGTGGGGTGGAAGACTCTGTAAACATCTGTTAAGTTCATTTGTTCAAGAGTTCGATTGAGTTCTAGTATTTCATTACTTATTTTTAGTCTAGTTGATCTATCTATTTGTGACAGTGAGGTCTTGAGGTCCCCCACTACAATTGTATTTGAGCATATATGGCTTTTCATGTCCGCTAGTATTTGTTTTATATAGTTGGGTACACTAGTGTTTGGTGCATAGATATTTATGATTGTCATCTCTTCCTGTTGGATTGTTCCCTTTACAAGGATGTAGTGTCCTTCTTCGTCTCTCTTAATCAGTGTTGGTTTGAAATCTACTTGATCTGCCAAGAGGATAGCTACTCCTGCTTTTTTTGGGGTTCCTGTCACATGCAGTATTGTTTTCCACCCTTTCACTTTCAGTCTATGAGTTTCCTTTTGAATTAAATGTGTTTCTTGTATGCAGCATATTTTTGGATTTTGCTTCTTGGCCCATTCTGCCAGCCTATTTCTTTTGATTGGTGAATTGAGACCATTAACGTTGATGGTTATAACTGAAACGCATTGACTTGTCATTGCCATGACTTTTTCTTTTTGTTGGGTTCTCCCCCTTTCCATTTAATTTCCTGTCTTGCCAGATGGGTTCATTCTGTTTTCCTTCCTGGGGTTGTGATCCTCAATGTCTGTTCCTAGGCTATTGTGTAAAATTCTTTGGAGTGCTGGTTTGGTATTCACCAAGTTCCTAAGGTGCTCTTTGTCATGAAAGTATCTTATTTCTCCATCCATTTTGAAAGATAGTTTTGCAGGGTACATCAATTTGGGTTGGAGGCTGTTTTCTTTTAGGGCTTGGAATATGTCACTGCAAGCTCTTTTTGCCCAGATGGTTTGTGTTGAGAGGTCTGCTGTGATTCTGATGGGCTTTCTTTGCATGTGATTTGTTTCTTTTCTCTGACTGCTTGGAGAACTTTGTTCTTCTGTTGTGTTTCTGGAATCTTAACAATTATATGCCTATGTGTAGATATTTTTGATCAAGGCTATTTAGAGTCCTATATGCCTCACTTATCTGTATGTCAAGCTCTTTTCCCATGCTTGGGAAGTTTTCTGCCATTATTTCTGTGAAGAGATTTTTTTATGTCATCTCCACTCTGTCCTGTTTCTTCATTGAGCCCAATCAGTCTTATGTTATTCTTCTTTGCATCATCTAGCAGCTACTGGATTGATTTCTCATGTTTCCTTATAATTTTAAAGCAATTTTTCTGTTCCTGGTCACTAATTCCAATCTTATCTTCTATGTCTGAAATTCTGTCCTCACACTGGCTCATTCTGCTGTGTAGACTTTCAATGGAGTTTTTCATGTCCTGGTAATCTATTTGCATCTGTTTTATGGATTCCATTTGTTTCTTCTGTTGGGATTCCATCATGTACCTGAGCTCCTCTCTAGATTTATTAATCATGTCTGGCACTAGGAGCACAATTTCTCCTGTTATCTGAGAAATTATTTCTGATTTCCTTTTTTCCAGATCCCCTTTTGTTGCCAGTTCAGTGGGTCCAGGTGGTTGAGTATCAGAGTGTTCCATCTCATTTCCCTTTGGGGTTGCTGTAGGTGATCTGGAAGTCTGGTTTTGAGACTTATTTATGTGTTTTCACATTTCGACTGGGGCGGGGGGCTGTTAGCGCCTGCACAGATTACCTCCTCTGAGCTGAGTGAGGTGGGACAGGGGCCAGGAGCAGCGGTAGGGATGGTGACCCAAAAGCCCTTTCCTGTGGGCTGGAAGCAGCGGGAGGGATGGTGGCTGGGAAACCCCTTCCTCTGGACCAGGAGCAGTGGGACGACAGCTCAGAAGCCCCTCCCTCTGGGCCGGGAGCAGTGGGAGGGATGGTGGCCCGGAAGCCCCTTCCTCTGAGCCAGGAGCAGCAGGACAGAAGGTGGCCCAAAAGCCCTTTCCTCTGGGCTGGGAGCAGCGGGAGGGATGGTGACCGGGAAGCCCCTTCCTCTGGATCAGGAGCAGTGGGACGACGGTTCAGAAGCCCCTACCTCTGGGCCGGGAACAGTGGGACTCAATACCTTGGTCTGGTGGTCTGGTGTCCTCTGCATCTTGGTAATGTGGAATCAGGTGGCTGCCTGTCTGCAGCGGGCTGAATCAGCATCTTCCGCGTGACTCAGGACCTCGGTAGGGCGTGCACAGACCTGCCTGTCTGCAGCGGGCTGATTCGGCGTGTTGCTCAGGACTGGGGACCTTGGCAGGGTGTGGGCAGACCTGCCTGTCTGCAGCGGGCTGATTCGGCGTGTTCCACAGGACTGGGGACCTCGGTAGGGTGAGGGGATCTCTTCTTATTAAAAAGCTTCTGCCCAGCAAGAGAAACCACCAGCAGTGTGAAGAGACAACCCACAATGTGGGAAAAAGTTTTCACCTGCTGTTCCTCAGGCACAGGTCTACTATCTAGAATCTATAAAGAACTTTAAAAAATCAGACCTCCCAAATTTAAAGACCCAATTCAGAAAAGGGCATCTGAAATGAACAGACTTTTCTCAGACAAAGAAGTAGAAATAGCAAATAAACATATGAAAAAATGTTCATCACTGGTCATTCGAGAGATCCAAATGAAAACAACTCTGAGATTCCATCTCACCCCATAAAGAATGGCTGCTATCATGAAATCAACCAGTAACAAATGCTGGCAGGGCTGTGGGGAAAGAGGAACCCTGCTCCAGTGCTGGTGGGAGAGTAGACTGGTGCAAGCACTGTGGAAATCAGCATGGAGATACCTCAAAGAACTAGGACTGGAAGTCTCATTTGACCCAGCTATTCCCCTGCTGGGGATCTTCCCCAAAGAATTAAAAGAATCATACCACAGTGATATATGTGCACCCATGTTCATAGCAGCACAGTTTGTAATAGCTAAAACTTGGAAACAGCCCAAATGCCCATCAATTGGAGACTGGATAAAGAAAATGTGGTTTTTTAATAAAATGGAGTACTACTCAGCCTTAAAAAATGAGAAATTAGAGACATTTATAGCTAAATGGATGCACGTTGAGGCGATACTCTTCAGTGAAATACATAGGACACATGCGTAAATACCGAATAGTTTCTCTGGTGTGAGAAACTGAAAGTGTAAATAAGGACTAAAAGGTATAATAGATAATGTGAAATAGGAAGAAAAGGGGCAAAGGGGAAGGAGATGTGGGAGGGTAGGGGAAAGGAAAGAAGGGAATGAAATTAATATGAGAAAATAAAAAAATAGAAACAAAATCTTTGTAAATAGGGAGGGATGGAGATGTTGAAGGGAGGGCAGGGGAATGGGGAAAAAATAAGAACCAAGAGAGATTATGTAAAGGTGCAAATTTCCAATGATGAATGTCATTATATTGTTACCTAAAATGTACCAATAAAATTAATAAAAAATTTCAGTCATCAATCCTGGGAAATGAATATAAGAAAGATTAGAGGAGAAATATGCCCAGAAATCCAAGGAGGACCACACATGATAAGACTCTGACAAGCTACTTATGGACCATAGGACTGAGCTATCTTTCCCCCTTTCTCTTTGACTATTCAAAGTCAATATCTTGTGCTCACACTTCAGCCTATGCTACACAATCATAATATACTCTTTTCTTTTAATTATCTTAGCATTTTAAACAAACTGGGAAATACAACTGTCAAAATTAGTCTGTTTTTAAAAAGGTATGCAAACCTAGTGTTCTGCACATTGTTGTTTTGGAAGCACTCACAGCTAAAATGTAATATTTAAAAAGAAGACTCAATGAGATTCCATCTCACCCAGTTAGAATGGCTATTATAAAATAATACCGGTTAAAATGTGAAGAAAAAAAAAGAAACCCTAATGCACCGCTGGTGGAAATGTAAACTAGTATAGCCTCCATGGAAAACAGGATAGAGGGTCTTCAAAAAATTAAAAATAGGACTAGCATATCCCCCAGGAATCCCACCTCTGGATATATATCCAAAGGAAATGAAGTCAGCATACCAAAGTGGTACCTGCATGCCTATGTTTGCAGAGGCACTAGAGCTAAGATATAGTAATTAGCCTAGATGCCCATCAATGGATGAATGAGTAAAGAAAATATGGTGTATATATACACAATTAGCTATTATTCATCCATAAAGGAGAATGAAATCCTGTTATTTGCAGGAAAATGGGTGAAACTGGAAGGCATTATGTTAAACAAAATAAACCAAACACAGAAGGACAAGTAGTGCATTTTTTCTTCTATGTAGAAATAAACAAGAATAAACAAAAGAAAACTAAAGGGATGAAAGGACAAACTGTGGGAGAGAAGACTATGAGGGACTGAGAAAGAGGTCAAGGGTGAGTGAGGAGTAAAAGAGGGGCAGTTGGGCATGGTCAATGCGCATATATGCATGTATGGAAACATCACAGGGAATCTTATTAATCTGGAAAACCATTATGTGTCAATAGTTATATAAATAAAATAGCAAAAACATAAAAGATTAAGTGAAAGTTAAATTTAGGCTACAGAAAGTTGGAGTAACATTTCATAAGTACATTATGTCGACACAAAATGAAAGTAGTATCACAATCATCAATATATTTTTTTAATTGGCATGGTTGTTCTGTATCCTAAGTATTCTTCAAGGAACATTTACCCACAGATAATATCTTTGGGAAGTTATTCTGTATTGATTGGTATTTGTCTAGTCAAAAAATACAACTAAACACAAAAAGGAGAAAATCATTAAGAATATATAGGACTTCTATGACAGAGACAACTGGATTTGCAATGGTAATGCTGGTTCACAGTAATGGATCTGTTGGGAGCTATTCCAGAAGAGGCCAGAGTGGGCACAGAGAAATTTGTACTGTTTGACTTGAACAAAATTAAAGATATTTTCATACAAAATAATATAATATAGACAGCAAATTAATGCATCCTGACAATCTAATCTTTCCTTCTTCTGTTGTTGAAGTAGTAAGAATGGACATGTTTGCTTTGTACTTGATCAAAGGGCTAAAGCATTCAATCTTTCACCTTTAAGTATGACATTGTTGGAGATGATATTAATTGATTTGAAGAACTTTGAATTTCCCTCTTTCCTTGTTTGCTGAGTGCTTCTGTTCTGAAAAGGTGTTACATTTTTGTTATAGCTTCTTTTTTTTCTTGGTCTGTCCATACAGTGAATTACATTGATTGATTTTTAAACTTAAAGCTACCTTTCACTCTTGGGATAAATCCTGCTTGGCCATGATGTATTTTCCTTTTCATATATTCTGTATTTGATAGACCAATATTTTGCTAATGACTTGGGGGGCTTTCCACCAAAGATGTATCTTCTCACATAAGTAACGTTTTCTTTTTAAATTTTTTTTCATGGAGAGAGCACTTATGATCTACCCTATTAGTAAACATCAATTATACAATAAAATATTGTTAGCTATAACCATACTGCTTACATCAGATTTCTATAACTTATTTATTTTGAATAATTGACACATTGTACCTGTTGATTATAAAATCCTCTCCACCCCTGGAAACCTCCATTTTACTGTGCTTCTATGAACTTGACAGTTTTAGATTTCACATGTAAAGAGATCATTTAGTATTTGTCTTTCTTTGCTGACTTATTTTACTTAGAATAATGTCTTGCAGATTCATTCCTGTTATGACATATATTAGGATTTTTTTCTTTTTAAAATCTAAATAATGTTCCCA
This sequence comes from Heterocephalus glaber, assembly GCF_053883595.1. NCBI lineage: Eukaryota > Metazoa > Chordata > Mammalia > Rodentia > Bathyergidae > Heterocephalus > Heterocephalus glaber. Next base: position 24,333,137 of record NW_028258308.1, on the reverse strand, counting down.
TGTGTTGTGGTGTTTGTGTGTGTCTGTGAAGGAGTGTGACATTTTCTTTATCTATTCATCTATTGATGGACATTTAGATTGTTTCCATGTCTTGGTTAGTGTGAATAATGTTGCAGTGAACGTGGAGTATGGATATAACTTTGAGAAAATGATTTTATTTTCCTTTGATATTAACCTATAAGAGGAAATTCTGGATCATGTAGTCGTTTCAGTTTCATTGTTCTAGGAAAGTTCCACACTGGCTGTGCCAATTTCTATTACAATCAACAGTATACAAACATCCCATTTCTTTCTTCCCATCTTCATCAACATTTGTTCTCTACCCCCCAACCCCCACCATCCTGACAGGCATGAGGTATCATCTCATGATGTTTTTGATTTTCATTTCCCGATGATAAGAGGTTTTGAACAATTTTTTATACCTGTTTACACTTTGTATGTCTTCTTTTGAGAAATGTATATTATGGGATTTTGCCCATAAATTAAGGAATTTGGGGTTGTTTTGGGTTTTTGTTAATGTTGTTGCTATTGTTTTATTCTTTCACTGTTATTCTAATTGGAATTGTTTTCTTAATTTTATTTTCAGATAGTTCTTTGTTATTGTGTAGAAATACAAATGAATTTTTCCCCCATTAAGTTTATTGGTACATTTTAGGTATAAAATACATTTACATATATCATTGGCATCTTGTACCTTTACATGAGTATCCTGGTTCTTATTTTTTTCTCCTTTCCCCTGGCCTCCCCTCACCCCCTCCACCCCTCCCCACTTGCAAAGATCCCCTTTCCATTTTTTTCCCTTTCTCATATATTTTTCCCTTCTTTCCTCTCCCCCCTCCCACCTCCCCCACCCCCCTAGACCTTTTCTTCCTATTACACAATATCAATTATACATTTTTAAAATTACAATATCAAGACCTAGGAGACATTACCACAGATTTTACAGAATTTAAAAGGATATAGAAAGAATATTTCAAAAATCTGTTTTGAAATAAATTTGACAACTTCTAAGAAGTACCTTGGAAGACAAATTAATGAAACTAACTCTGGAAGAAATATAAAATTTGAATAGCACCTATTAAAGAAACTATATTCCTAGCTTGAAAACCTACCTATATGACAACAACAGGCTCATATGCATTTTAACTGATAAATTATATTAAACATGTAAAGCAGAAAAAAAAGGAACACTTCTCCCCTCATTTTAGAACTCAACGTTGTGCTAATCCTAAAGCTGGATAAAGATAATAGAAGAAAAAACTATGAACATAGATAGAAATTTGTTTAACAAAACAAACTATTGGAAGTCAGATCTAGCAGTATGTAGAAAGTGGTTTTGTTATAGGGATGGAAGTGTTGGGTTCAGCTTTGGAAGATTCACCCCCAAAAGTCATCAATTTAATAGAGGAAAGGAAAAAGCCATATGATCCTGTCGCTAGTTGGAGAAAAAGTATTGGACTAAATTCCACAGCTGTTCATGGTAAAAGCTATCAGGAGCCTAGAAGTAGAACAGAACCTTCTCAACAGATTAAAGACATGTACTCCATACTTCCAGTGAGAACACCTTATATGAATGGAGAAGATACAATGCTTTCTCTTTAAGGTGGGGAACAAGGGTAGATATGCTTACTCTTTATCTATCCATTAAACTTTGAAACCTAGGCCCAACCAAAATAGTCTGGCAATAAAATGACACAATTAGGATAGGATTGGCATGGTAGAAGCAAAATCTTTATATATAGATGAAATGATCATCTACAGAGAAAATACTAAGAAATCTCTAGGAGCCCCTAGAACTTGTATTTGACTTTAGCAGGATTAGAAAACACAAGGTATATATAAAAATTCAGGTCTGTGTATACTTGCTATAAATGAAGACTTGGATATTGAAATGTAAAAGTTATGTAGGAGTACAAAGGATCTAGAAAAGTTTAAAAAACAAAACAACAGTGTTGGAAGACGTTTAGTACCTAATTTTAAGACTTCTTCTAAAGCTACAGTAATCAAGGCAGTGTTGGTGTAAGGAAAGACATATAGATCATTTGAATAAAACGGACAATCTAGAAATAGAACCACACATATATGGTCCACTGAGTTTTGAAAGATTATTTAACATTAGCATTTTATAGAATATAAACTCAATTCAAGAGCCGAGGAAGAGATAGTGTCTTCAGCAAATGGCAATAGAACACCTGGTATCCGTATATAAAAAAAACTAACCTCAACCCTTTTTTTCCATACATGAAAATAACTTGAAGGGATCTGTGAACCTAAATATGAAAGCCTAAAAGTATAAAATGTTAAGAAGAAATTATAATGGAAAATGTTTATGAATTTAAGGTAGGCAAGAACTACCTAGGCTACAAAAAACAAGATGTATAAAAGAAAAAAATTGATAAATGAGATTCCATCAAAATTTAGAACTTTAAATGACATCATTAAAATGAAAAGTAGTCCTTAAACAGACCATATTACAATGCATATAACCTATGATCAGAATATATAAAGAACTCTTACAGTTCATTAATAGACAACCCAATTAAAAAGCAGACATAAGAAGATGATAAATAGCCAGTATAGCACAAGGAAAGGTGTGCAACTCTAGAATCAGAAAAATACTAATCAGTACAATAACAAGATTGAATTATACCCTCATTAGGGAGATGAAGTTAAAAGTTTTAAAAGCCTTGTCATGACTTTTTCTTTTTGTTGGATTCTCCCCCTTTGCGTTTAATTTGTCACACCCAATGGATTCATTCTGCTGGGTTTCCTGGGGTTGTGATCCTCATTGTCTTTTCCTAGGGTATTGTCTAAAAGTTTTTGGAGTGCCGGTTTGATATTCATGAAGTTCCTGAGGTGCTCTTTATCAAGAAAGCATCTTATTTCTCCATCAATTTTGAAAGATAGTTTTGCAGGGTACATCAATTTGGGTTGGAGGCTGTTTTTCTTTAGGGCTTGAAATACATCACTCCAAGCTCTTCTTGCCTTGAGGGTTTTCACTGAGAAGTCTGCTGTGATTCTGATGGGCTTTCTTTTGTATGTGATTTGTTTCTTTTCTCTCCTGCTTGTAGAATTTTGTTCTTCTGTTGGATTTCTGGAATCCTAACTATTATATGCCTATGTGTATATTTTTTTTGATCAAGGCTATTTGGAGTCCTATATGCCTCACTTATCTGTATGTCAAGTTCTTTTCCCCTCCTTGGAAAGTTTTCTACCATCACTTCTGTGAACAGTTTTTTTTATGTCATCTGCACTCTTTCCTCTTTCTTCTTGCACTCCAATCAGTCTTATGTTATTCTTCTTTGCATCGTCTAGCAGCTGCTGGATTGATTTCTCGTGTTCCTTTAAAATTTTAAAGCAATTTTTCTTTTCCTGGTGACTAATTGCAATCTTTTCTTCTACATCTGAAATTCTATCTTCACATTAATTCATTCTGCTATGCATACTTAAGATGGAGTTTTTAATCTCCTAGAAGTCCATTTTCATCTGTTTTATGGATTCCATTTGTTTCCTGTGTTGGGATTCCATCATGTTCCTCAGACCCTCTATTTTTTATCTGTGTCCTCTCTAGATTTATTAATCATGTCTTGCACCATGAGCAAAATCTTTGCTGTTATCTGAGTAATTATTTCTTTTTTTAAAATTAAATTCTTTTATTGGTACATTGTAGGTATACAACACAATTACATTTCTCATTGGGAATTGTACCTTTACATAATGCATCTTGGTTCTTATTTTTTCCCCATTCCTACACCTCCCTTCACCTCCTCCACCCTTCCCTATTTACAAAGACTTTATTTCCATTTTTTCCATTTCTCAGCATTTTTCCTTTCCCTTATTTCCTTTCCCCTGCTCCTCCCACTACCCCTACCCCTTTGGACCTTTCTTCCTATTTTGCATTATCAATTATTCATTCTAATCATTGGTACATTTTAGGTATACAATATAATGGCATTCATCATTGGAAATTTGCACCTTTACATAGTCTCTCTTGGTTCTTATTTTTCACCCTTGCCCAGCCCTCCCTTCAACCCCCCCATTCCTCCCTATTTACAAAGATTTTGTTCCTATTTTTCCATTTTCTCATATTAATCCCATTTCCTTCTATCCTTTCCTCTAGCCCTCCCACTTTCTCCCCCTTTGTCCCTTTTCTTCCTATTTCACATTACCTATTATACATTTAGTTCTTATTTACACTTTCAGTTTCTCACACCAGAGAAACTATTCGGTATTTACACATGTGTGTCCTATTTATTTCACTTAAGAGTATTGCCTCAATGTGCATCCACTTAGCTATAAATGTCTCTAATTTCTCATTTTTTATGGCTGAGTAGTACTCCATTTTATTTAAAAAAAGCACATTTTCTTTATCCAGTCTCCAGTTGATGGGCATTTGGGCTGTTTCCAAGTTTTAGCTATGACAAACTGTGCTGCTATGAACATGGGTGCACATATATCACTGTGGTATGATTCTTTTAATTCTTTGGGGAAGATCCCCAGCAGTGGAAAACTGGGGTTAAATGGGACTTCCAGTCCTAGTTCTTTGAGGTATCTCCATACTGATTTCCACAGTGGTTGCACCAGTCTACACTCCCAACAGCAGTGGAGAAGGGTTCCTCTTTCCCCACAGCCCTGCCAGCATTTGTTATTGGTTGATTTCATGATAGCAGCCATTCTTTCTGCAGTGAAGTGGAATCTCAGCATTGTTTTCATTTGCATCTCTTGAATGACCAGTGATGTTGAACATTTTTTCATGTATTTATTAGCTATTTCTACTTCTTTGTCTAAGAAATGTCTGTTCATTTCAGCTGCCCATTTTTGGATTGGGTCTTTAAATTTGGGAGGTCTGATCTTTTTAAGTTCTTTATAGATTCGAGATAGTAGACCTTTGTCTGAGGAAGAGCAGGTGAAGATTTTTTCCCACATTGTGGGTTGTCTCTTCACACTGTTGGTGGTTTCTCTTGCTGTGCAGAAGCCTTTTAATAAGAAGAGATCCCATTTGTTGATTGTTTGTGCTAGTTCACGGGCAACTGAGGTTTTGTTCATAAAGCCTTTTCCTACACCGATGTCTTCAAGGGATCTACCTAACCTCTGTTCCAACTGGTTCAGCTTTTCTATTTTAATATTTAGATCTTTAATCCATTTTGATTTTAGTTTAGTGCATGGTGAGAGATACAGGTCTAGTTTTAATCTTTGGCAAGTTGAAGCCCAATTTTTCCAGCACCATTTATTAAAGAGGCTATCTTTCCTCCAGTGAGGGTGTTTGGCTCCTTTATCAAAGATGAGATGGCTGAGTGTGTCTGGCGTTGTTTCTGCATCTTCTAATCTGTTCCACTGGTCCTCAGGTCTGTTTCTTTGCCAGTACCATGCTGTTTTTATCACAGTAGCTTTGTAGTAGAGTTGCAGGTTGGGGATTGTGATACCATCTGCCATGTCTCTGTTACCTAGAATTGCTTTTGCTATTCTGCCTCTCTTCTTGTTCCAAATGAATTTTTGGATTGTTTTCTCAAGGTCTATGAAGTATGCTGCTGGGATCTCAATTGGAATTGCATTAAATCTATATAGCAGTTTTGGAAGTATGGCCATTTTCACTATATTAATCTTTCCTACCCAGGATCAGGGGATGTCTGTCCATTTTCTGATATCATCTTCAATCTCTCTTTTCAGAGTGCCATAGTTTTCAGAGAAGAGGTCTTTGATTTCTTTTGTTAGGATGATTCCTAGGTATTTCAGTTTTTTGGATGCTATTGTGAAAGGAATTATTTGCCCTATTTCTCTCTCAGTGAGTCTGTCATTTGTGTAGAGGAAAGCTATTGATTTTTGTGTGTTGACCTTGTAACCAGCTACTTGACTGAATTTGCTTATTAAGTCTAGAAGACTTTTGGTGGAGTTCTTGGGGTCTTCTATATACAGTATCATGTCATCTGCACAGAATGACAATTTGACTTCTTCATTTCCTATCTTTATTCCTTTTATTTCTTTCTCTTGTCTAATTGCCGTGGCTAATGTTTCCACAACTATATTGAACAAGAGTGGTGACAGTGCACATCCTTGTCTTGTTCCTGATTTGAGTGTGAAGGATTTCAGTTTTTGACCATTTAGTATGATATTGGCTGTTGGTTTTTCATAGATGGCTTCTATCAGTTTGACGTAGAGACCATCTATTCCAATTCTTTGTAGGGTTTTTATCATAAATGCATGTTGGATTTTGTCAAATGCTTTTTCTGCATCTATGGAGATAATCATGTGGTTTTTATCCTTGGCTCTATTGATAGAGTGTATTACATTGATTGATTTTTGTATATTGAACCATCCCTGCATCCCTGGGATGAATCCCACTTGGGCAGGGTGTATGATCTTCTTGATGATCTTCTGCATTCTGTTTGCCATTATCTTATTAAGGATTTTTGCATCTATGTTCATTAGTGAGATTGGCCTATAGTTCTCTTTTTCAGTTGGGTCTTTCTCTGCTTTGGGGATCAAGGTGATGCTTGCTTCCAGAAATGAATTTGGGAGTATTGCTTCCCTTTCAATTTCATTGAAGAGTTTAAACAGTAGTGGCAGCAGTTCCTCTCTAAATGTCTTGTAGAATTCAGCAGTGAAGCCATCAGGGCCTGGGCTTTTCTTAGGTGATAAGCTTTTAATTACATTTTCAATTTCATTGATCGATATTGGTTCTGTGATCTGGTGGTCTGGTGTCCTCTGCATCTTTGTAGTGTGGAACCAGGTGGCTTTACAGAGGAGCAAGGGTGGGGCATCCAGTGGATTGTTGCCGGGGCACAGGCTGATTCGGCATGTTCCGCGTGACTCAGGACCTCCATAGGGCATGCACAGACCTGCCTGTCTGCAGCGACCAATTATTTCTGATTTCATTTTTCTCAGATCCTCTTTTGTTGCCAGTTCAGACAGTCCAGTTGGTTGAGTATCAGATTGTTCCGTCTGGTTTCCCTTTGGGGTTGCTCTAGGTGATCCAGAAGTCTGGTTTTGAGGCTTGTTTACGTGTCTTCTCATTTCCACGGCGGGGGGGGTGGGTTCTGGCACTTGCGTGGCTCACCTTCTCTGCCCTAGGAGCTTGGGATGGCGGTGGGCGAGCTTCCTTCCAGGTGCTGGGACTGGCTCACCTTCTCTGCCCTAGGAGTGTGGAATGGTGGTGGGGGAGCTTCTTTCCAGGTGCTGGGACTGGCTTCCACAAATTAATTTTGTATGTTGGTTTCCTATAGTATAAATTTTCTGAATTAGTTTATTAGTTCTAGAAGTTTTAGCTGAGTTTTTATGGTTTTTATGGTTTCATATATACATAATCACATCATCTATGAAGAGAGATCATCTTATTTAATCTTTTCCAATTTGAATAGTTTTACTTCTATTTCTTGTCTAATTACACAGGCTAGTGCTTCCAGGACTATGTTATGTAGAAGTGAGGAAAAGCTTCAGTTTTTCATCATTGAGCACCATCTGTGGCTTTTATTGTGTTGTCTTATATTTCTTCTACATATGGTGTGTTGACAATTTTATCATAAAGTAATGTTGAATTTTACTAAATGCTCATTCTGTTAAGTGGAAGTATCATACTGATTAATTTGCATATGTTGAACCATCTTTACATCTCAGCTTTTACATTATACCTAGTTAGGGTGTGTGGTCCTTTCAATACGCTGTTGAATTTTCATTGTTAGTATTTTATTGATGATATTTGCATTTAGCATCATCATGGATATTGACCTGCGTTTTTCCTCTTTTGTGTTGAATTTGTGTGGCTTTAATGTCAAAGTGATGCTGGTCTCATAGAATGAGTTTGAAAGTGTTCCTTTGACTTCAATTTTTGGGGAAGAGCTTTAAAAGTATTGATGTTAATCTTTAGATGTTTGGGAGAATTTGCTAGCGACATCATCGGGTCTAGGCCTTTCTTTGTTGTGAAGTTTTTCATTTACTCATTCAATAATATTGTTGTTATTGGTATGTTTGACTTTGCAATTCTTGACCCAATTGCTGAAAATTGAAAGTCTCCTGAAATCTCTGTATTTATTCTACATTATCTAATCTGCTCATGTATAGTTGTTCATAATACACCTTTATGGTGGTTTTTATTTCTGAAGCATCTGTTATAATATCTTCTTTTTCATGCCTAGTTTTATTTGTCTTTTATTCTTAGTTTAACTGAGGTATTGTTAATTCTTTTATTTATTTATTTATTTATTTTTGGTACTGAGGATCAAACTCAGGACCTTGTGCTTGTGAGGCAGGTGACAGAACCACTGAGTTAAATCCCCGACCTTCTTTTATACCTTTTGAAAAAGCCAAATCTTGATGTTATATATTTTTCTAATTTTTTATACTTTTTTTCCTGCTCTAATCTCTTTTAGTTTCTTCTTGTGCTAACTTTGAGCTTAATTCTTATTTTTTTAGTTCCTTGAGGATTATTCCTAAACAATGCTGCATTTTAGAATGTTCTATTTTCATTTTTGTTTGCTGTAGATAGTTTACAATTTTTCTTTTTATCTCATGTAACCCACTGTTCTTTTCAAGAGTGTGTTATGTAATTTTAAACACATTGGTAAATTTTTCCAGTTTTCATCTGGTTATTGATCTCCGGTTTCATTCCATTTTGGTCAGAAGTGATACTTAATATAATTTCAATTTTCTTAAAATTGGTATGACTTGTTATATGATTTAACATGGGATCAGCCCTGAAAAATGTTCTGTGCATGCTTGAAAAAATATCTATTCTACTGCTATTGGATGATATGTTCTGGATATATCTATGGAGTTCAAATAATCTATAGTGTTTTTCAAATCTGCTTTGTCCTTATTAACTCTCTGTCTGGATGTTATAGCCACTATTGAAAGTTGAACATTGAAGTATCCACTATTATTATATTCCTCTCTATTTCTCCCTTCAGCTTTATCAATGTTTATTTTGTGTATTTAGTATATGTGCTGCTGAAGCAAGCATTTATTTTGTGTATTTAGATGCTCTGACATAGGGTGTATGCTTACTTATAATTATTATATACGTTTCTGCTGAATTGACCTTTTTATCACTATATGATTATCTTAATGGCTTGTGACATTTTTTGACTTCACATCTATATTGTCTAATTTAAGTAGGTGTCCCGGTAAAAGGAAAAAATTTTGGACACAGAAAAGAGCAGGTAAAGATTAGAATTATGCTGCCATAAGCCAGAAAATGACCAAAAGCTGGAGAGAAGCCTGAAATAAGTTGCTTCTTAGAAAATTCAGAGGAAATGTGATCCTGAGAATACCATGATATTGGGCTTCTACCCTCCAAATAGTCTGACAATAAATTTCTGTTAAGTTACTCATGTTATTTTATGGTGGCACCCCTAGCAAACAAATACAAAAATTAAAACATCAGGTCACATTTGGTACTTTAAGAACTAGTTGCAATGAAAACTAGGAGAAAAGCGAAAAATCCAATGAAGGAAAAGGTACAGAGCTGGTCTCACTAAGGCAGAGGAGCAATGGAAAGATGGTGGCTGATATCAGACTTGAGGGTACTACCAACCACCTCCCTATCCTACAGGTAAATTCTTGAGGTTATTAAATAACCAGCTGATGGGCAATTGGGCTGTTTCCAAGTTTTAGCTATCAAAAGCTGTGTTGGTATGAACATGGATGCATATATACCTAAAATGTACCAATAAAATTTTTAAAAAAATAACCACATTTCCATAGTTTACCTCACCCAACTTGTTAAATGCAGGTTCTTAGATTGGCATTCTTTAAACTACCAGCTTGTCAATTTACCTATGAAATTTATTCATGTACTATTTTTATTTCATCTATCTCTTCATATAAAATCTGTTTTTGTCTTTTCTTATGAGTAACAATTTTCCATATGGATAAAGTGCATTTACAGGCAGATCTAAATGTCTATACAGATGGTTAGTAATGTCTGGGACTCTTTAGAGAATGCTTTAAAGGGGCTTAAAATTTTTTTTCTGGATCTTGAAGTACTTTGAGTATTCCATAACATGGTTTGATATTGAAAAAATAAACTGGGACTGGGATAGCAGTGTGAGCAAAAATATAAAAGATAAAATGATCACATAGTATATGAGGAAAATAGAGAATAAGAGTAAGGAAATTTATTCATGTTGAACAGTTTTAGAGCAAACTGAATGAAAGTCAAATTATTCATACTAAGGAAGTAGAAATAAGTTTGGGTGAGAAGATGGAGTCAGGGTGGGAATGAATCCTAGCCAGTTGCCATGTTCTGTATGTAGACTGTGAGGCTCTTGTTGCTAGGCAGCCAAATCTAGAATTCAAACAAATGAGAGTCAATTGAAAGAAGGAATTTCCATTTCTCTTTGTCATGTGAGGTCTCATTTAAAAATCTTTGTTCATGAGATGGCTGCTGCAAGTTAAGTCATGAAGAGGACTCTCATTAAAAAGGATCATGGGAATCAGTGCTTCATCTATTGTAAGTCATTCAAGAGTTTATCTTTAAGGGAGAGAAAGACTTTCTATGCATATGTGAATGTGTACACACACACACACACACACACACACACACACACACACACACCCTGCATAATTCTTTACCAAGTGTTCAGACCTTAAGAGGAATTGTGGCCTTTATTATTTCATATTTATTTGGTTGAAAGCCTCCAAACTGTTTTTAATATGTTGTCATTCATTGTTTGAAAAAGTGAATTGGATTATAAATGACAGCGAGAGTTAGCTGTTAATTAGGCTATGAGATTGATAAATTTGATGAAGCTATGAGGAGAAAAAAATTTATAAAAGATGGTCTGTAACATTCAATTTTGAGGGATCTGTACTATTATGGCACTACACCCACCACTTTGTGAATGAAAATGTATTCTTTGAGGAGCTGTGGCTTTGGAGCACTGTATAAAATAATGTAATGAGTGCAAAGACAGTCTGGCTCAATTATTCTTTCAAATTTGTTTTCCTATTATCTCCTTCTAAGATGAAGTTTTAGGAATAAATTCAGACAGATTTTTTTGGTTAAGTTTGCTCTCAATTGTGCTACCTCATTAAACAATAATCCTTTTCCAACAAAAATCCACACTCCATAATAATTACCAAGTATATATCAAGGAATACAAGGAGAGCAAATCAGAATATCAGAATTTTACTGAAAATTCAGAAGTATTGTCCTCAAAGTTTTCTTTTAATGATGTTGCTCACATTCTTCTGTGGGCTCTTGGCATTTTGTGAAGTAAGCCTCTTCTTTATTTGACTTGATTACCTGGTCCAAGGAATCAGGGTACTCTTGTCACAGTAACAATGAAGAAAATGGTAAGTCTGAAATGAGCCCTGTGCTACTGTGTGCAATGACAAACCCAAAACTAAGGAACTAGCTGGTTCTGTATTAAACAGTCATTAAATGAAGATTTATTTCTTCATTTTACTAATTAAACTACGATTATTGGAATTTGATACTAAGAACAACTTGTGAAAGTAAAGAATGTCGATTTTCAGTTGAGGGGGTTATATATTGGTGGGCAAATTTGGAAAATCAGAAAGTTAAGAAGTGATGTGGGCAAGCTAGGCATGGTGGCAGATGCCTATAGTCCCAGGCTAAGGCAGGAGGAATACCGTAAGTTCGAGGCCACCTTGGACTACATGGTGAGTTTGAGCTCAGCCTGAACTATATAGTGAGACCCTGTCTCAAAAAACCAAGAAGAAAGAAGGAAAGAAGGAAAGAAAGAAAGAAAGAGAGAGAGAGAGAGAGAAGAAAAGAAAAGAGAGCAAGCCAAGAAACAATGTAGGCTATATGGCACAAATTATTAAAAGCACGGGAGTGTTTGTTACAAAAATCTGTTCATTACTTCAGCCTTGAAGCTTAAATGTCAGGCTGTCCTATGCTCTTTTGTGCATTCCCTCTTTTACCCCTTGCTTAAATAGACTCTATAATTTATTTTTCCTGCAGTGTTTGCAGCATGTTGCAAGAGGGCAAAAAGCAGGCAAAAGCATTAATCTAGATAGGGTGGAGCATCAGTGGTTGAACTGACAGAATCTAGAGCCAGGCTATAAGGATGGCAGGCATGGTGAAGGAAATTTGGAAGGAGGAAAACATGGAAAGAAGACTTTTGTGAGTCCTCTATGAACTTGAAGAATATTTTTAATAATAAATAAAAATTGTGGTTGACTAATATGTTCTTGCATGAGTTGCCAAAGATGATAACAGGACATGGCTAAAGGGTGATGGTTAATGGTCATTAAAGATGAGTGGTAACAACAAAAACCAAACATCTGATGCTGTATGGATTGTTCACATGTTTGCCAAACACAGTGAGAGTATCGATAAAATTATTGGTGGAGAAGAAAGTAGTAGACATCCTATTCTTTGGAGTTCATGCAAGATGAATTGAGAGTTTGAAAAGAATACAAAAGGTAGGGGCGGGGATTTAGCTCAATGGTTCTGCCTCCTGCCTCCCAAGCGCAAGGTCCTGAGTTCAGTCCCCAGTACCAAAAAAAAAAAAAGAATAAGAAAGGTAAATAATGGTCTAATAAAATGGATGCTATTTTAGTAGTTTCAGAGTGGCTTTGGCAACCAAATCAAACTGTGATCAAATATCCCAGAGATGAAAATTCTGAGAATTAAAAATGCCTGGGCTTCATATTGTTGAGATACACACTTTCATAAAATTAAGTGGGAAATGGGAATTCTCCATAAGGAAGCATTAACAGAGGAGAGATTGTTGCTGTTTTCTATGAAAGGAAGATTTCATAAGTAACAGGAAAATAACTGTAGAAAGAAGAGGTCAAAGAACTTAAAATGAAAATAAATGGAAAACTTAAGGAGAAATGGATACTGGATGCAGGAGATGATGGGTGCTGAGTCTGGCATCTTTCAATTTTGGACTCCCTACAAGTGGCATTGGTTCATTGTGTTTTAGATCCCTCATCATGGATTTACTTTCCTTGGTTGTTTCCCCACCCTCAACTACTCTAGCAGTGCTTAATCTCATTGCTTTAGTGATCTCATTATTTTAATGATTTTGTAAACACTAAAGATACTCTCACTAGGTCAGTAAAAACTAGGCATTTATATGTAAAATATTAAATGCAATTTTACAGATTCTTAAAGTATGTTTTCATCCTAAAGTGTTCCAGATCATTAACTTATTTAGACCTATATTCTCCATTTATGTTTCCCTAGCATGTAGTATAGTATCTGCACATTATGGAATTTCACTAATGTTTTACTCAAGGACAAAGCAACAAATGAGCACTGTGACTTTGGCACTATGCTGGTACCAGATTTCTCATTTTCAAAAATATAGTCCATATATTTGTATTATTAAGATAATGTCTTATATTTGTATTTTCATATGAGATATGTATTTTTAAATTCAGAGATAAATCCATTTGAAGGTTGATTTTAGGGGCTAGTGCCTTAGAATCATAAAATGTCAGAGACTTTTATATTTTTCAGTACATTATCTTTCTTAATAGTATCCCTCCTCCTTTTAAGGTTTATTGATTTCCTTTTCATTATCAAATGTACTTTAGTTTTTCTTCAGAATTCTCCAACTGCTACTTTTTCAGCTAATTTGATTTCTTATTCATTTTATATGTCCATAGACTTTGAAATATGTTTATTTATTTATTCATTCTTTATTTTTGCAGTCCTGGGGACTGAACCCAGGTTCTGGCTTAGGTTAAACAAGCATTCTATCTTTGAGCTACATTTCCAGCCTCTTTTACTTTAGTTTAAGACAAGATCTCACTAAGTTGCCCAGGCTGGCTTCAATTTCCCAAAACTTCTGCCTTCTCCTCCTGAGCAGCTGTGATTACAGGCATGGCCATAGCACCCGATATAATGTTATTTTTCTTATGAGTATAATCATACATAAACACCTCTGAGTGATATCCACCAGTATAATTCTACCATTCTTTATTATTTTACTGAACAAAGATATCCAATATAGATTCTAATACTTTTAAAGCACAGTTGATGCATTGACTTTTGCAGTTTGACAAGACTGGAGGAATATATGACGAGTAATGATTTGTTGGACAGAAGTACCTATTAAAGACCATGAGAAAAAAATAGTACATATGAATAATTTCTTACATATCTCTACTGAGTAATGTGATTACTTTATCATTTGAAATAGGAAGAACAATTGATATTTATTTTAAATCAATACATGTGAGTCAAGATTCCCTTATCAAATCAAGATACATGGCCACTTTTCCAAATCAAGATACATGCTCACTTTTGTTTTAAGTATTTATTGTGGAAATGTTCACACAAGTATATATACATAAAGAATAGTGCAATGAACCCTTGTGCTCTTCATCTGGGTTCAGTAGTTATCAACCTGTGACTAGTTGTCATCTATCTGCACACCCACAGTCTGCTCTGCCTCTACCAATACTAAAGAGCAAATCTAGTACACTGTATGGAGTCATGTCTTGAGCCAAACACTAATCCATTTCAACCCATGCCCTGCTCTTTCTCTTCCATCCTGGTCTGCTGGTAACAAAATAAGTGTCTGCCCTTGTATGCATGTATATATGTATGTATGTGTGTATGTGTTCATGCATGTATGTATGTATTATTTATTTATTTATCTTTCAATTCTGCTGCTTTGATCGATTGACTCTTCCAACAGGCAGACCATAAAAGGACAGTGCCACATGCAACCGAGTCAAAGGGGAGGAAAGACCAACAGGGCTTCTGCCCTGCCCCACTTTGCTCTCACTCATAACTCGTGATGGCTGTGGGTGAGGCCCTGGTGCACGTGAGGATCACTCTCCTGTGGCTCTGGCTGGGCATATTTCTTTTCCTTTCTGGATGGCTCCAGACTGGACACTCCCAATACTCCAGTCCCCCAGAAGTGGTGATTCCTTTAAGGGTCACTGGCACTGGTAGAGGCATGAGTGCTCGAGGCTGGCTCTCCTACAGCCTGCACTTTGGAGGTCAGAGACACATCGTCCACATGAAGGCCAAGAAGCTTTTGGTGTCCAGACAGCTCCCTGTGTTCAGTTACACTGACCAGGGTGCTCTTCTTGAGGATCATCCCTTTGTCCCAGATGACTGCTACTATCATGGGTATGTGGAAAGTGACCCAGAATCCCTGGTTGCTCTTAATACTTGTTCTGGGAGCTTTCATGGAACACTACAGATAAATGACGTTGCTTATGAAATCAAGCCCAAAAGCCTTCTGTGACATTTGAACATCTGGTTTATAAAATGACCAGTGAGGAGACACAATCCCCACCCATGAGATGTGCATTATCAGATGAAGAAATAGCACAGCAGTTGAAGCTTCAAAAGAGTGATAATTCTATTCGGATGCAAAGTGGATATCAGGGCTGGTGGACCCACAGATTGCTTATTGATCTAGGATTGGTGATAGACAATAGACAATTTGTTTTTCTAGAAAGAAATAACTCAAATGTGATAAAAGACGTTTTAAACATTCTTAATGAAATGAAACTTCTTTTAAATGAACTGGATGTTGACGGGGTTCTAACTGGACTTGATATCTGGGATCAGGATGACCTTGTGACAATAAATAATGACATGGTTCAGGTCCTGGGAGACTTTTGCAAGTGGAAGTCACAGCACTTTAATGCTCGCATAAAAAATGATATTGGACATCTCCTTTCACACCAATATTATGGTGGGTTTCTTGGCTTAGCTTATGTGGGAGTTATGTGTAATAACTATTATAACTGTGGAGTTGACAGAGTCGTTGGAAGGAATGTGAAGTCAATTGCCCATACTTTGGCCCATGAGATAGGACATAATTTGGGTATGATGCATGATGAACAAGTTCAACCATGTAAATATGAGCAGAGAGTATGTGTCATGGCTGAAGTGGACAATAATTCCAACAAATTCAGAAATTGCAGTTATGGTTTCCTCTGGTCAACCAGTAAATCATCAAGGTGTATGCATGATATACCAGTACCAGTGAACTTACTTCCATCGGGACCACTATCAGTACACTGTGGGAATGGTTTGGTGGAACAAGGAGAGGAGTGTGACTGTGGATCCTTACAATTGTGTACAGAAGATCCATGCTGTTTGACAAACTGCACTCTAATATCTGGAGCTCAATGTTGGGCTTTGTTGCAAAAATTGCACATTTATGCCACCAGGCAGTGTGTGTCGAGAAAAGAGTGGTGAATGTGATCTTCCTGAGTGGTGCAATGGAACTTCACACGAATGTCCAAAAGATGTGTATGTACAAAATGGAATGTCTTGCATGGGCAATGGCCACTGCTATGAAAAAATATGTGCCAGCCGTGATGAACAGTGTAAGCAAATTTTTGGAAAGGAATCCAGGAGTGCAAATCTGACTTGTTACAGGGAAATAAACAACCGAGGTGACTGTTTTGGTAATTGTGGCATTAGCAGAGGTTCATATGTAAGATGTAATGCCAATGACATCCTCTGTGGGAGAGTTCAGTGTGAGAATGTGACAGAAATTCCTTCTTTGAGTAATCATAGGACTTTACATTGTGTTCAGATCAGAGATAATATCTGCCGGGGTAGTGACTACCATGTTGGGATGACCATCCCTGATATTGGTGATGTGAAAGATGGCACAGAATGTGGTAACAAAACTGTGTGCATCAACAGGAGGTGTGTTCCTATGCCACTTTGGACAAGTGATTGTTCACTTGAGACCTGCAATAGGTCAGGGATCTGCAACAATAAAAATCACTGCCATTGTGATTATGGGTGGGCCCCACCTGACTGCATGATAGAAGGCTATGGAGGTAGTGTTGATAGTGGTCCGCCTCCTGTTCCACCTCCTATTCTTCCTCCCAAGAGACGCAAGAATTACTGGATTCTATTGTTTTTCATTTTCTTAATTGCTTTGCTTCTCTGCTTGTTAGGAATTTTATGGAAGAACAAAAAAGCAATTAATAAGCCAAAGCAAAATTTTGCAACTTAACCTGAACAATAGCGCAATGTTCAGTCTTCACCCCAGAAAAAACATAATGATTAAACTTCAGTTCAGACAGGAGGGTTCAAGGTTAAACTTCACTTGAAACAGAAGAGCTAAATTTTACAATTTCAGAAAATAATCCCAAATCTTAAAGGAATTTCCAATGTATTTTCCTGGCTGTAGAAATGTTATTGTATGTATCTCAAATACTTACTCACAGAAAGTTGTGGAGATCTATTATGTTCCAGGATCACAAACATTCACCATTAAATAAAGGCAATTCCTAGCATATTCCCACCTTTCATTATTTTAGGATTGTACTGGTTTGTTTTTATGGAATTCGTCTCTTTATGTTTTCTGAGCAAAGGCCAGTCGTGGATTGTGCGTGTGTGTGTGCATGTGTGACCGTATTTTAATTTGGTGTTTCTCAATTTCAAACCATCTTCCTCTTTTTACTCTACCTCACCAAGTGGAAGAGGGAGCTTACAAATAGAATTTCTTCTTTGCCAGTCTTCCCTAGTAGTTTGTGTCCATACAAGAGCTAGAAGGAAACTGGAAACCTGAGAATATGTAGTTGAAGTTCATGTCAGCCTCATCTCAGTAACAGCTTTGACCTTGGTGGCAGCAGGAGCTTTCAGTCTGATTGATGATGATGATGATGATGATGATGATGATGATGATGATGATGATGGTGATGATGATGATTCCTATTTAGTAACTCCCAGAAGCAACAGTACTGACTGCCTCAGAAATACAGCACAACTACCAAACATCTTACTCTCATAGTCCTGAATTCCATGTCTTTGAGCCCTTCACAATTTCAAACATAGAAAACAATTCTGAAATGAGTTGAATGTTGATAGTCTTTCCTCTGGAGCACTTGCTGATGCTGGATGGGAATTGAGGGTAAGTTTTGGGGAAGTCAGAGAAGAGAAAGACAGAGGGGACCCCCTGCAATCCTCTTTATTACTATACAGGATATATTGTAAATTAGACATTTAGGAGGCTTCAATTCACTGGCTTTTTTCTCAAAGACACATTTTCCAAATTTAAGGGCTTTGTGGGAGGTAGATAAAAGTTCTGAAATTCCTAAAAGGCATATTTACCTAAAATCATGTTATATGTTGGACACAAGACATAGTAAGTAGGAGCTTGTTCAACTATATACAGTTTCTCTCATTAGGACACCTACTTGATTTTGAATTTGCATTCTGCGAGGCACTGGGGAGCTAGACTGTGAGTCTTTGGATGGTAGAGATACTCTTTCAAGCCTGAGGACACATCACCATGTACACTCCTAATTGAAAGTATGCCAGGCTTGAATCTAAGCAATATAATATAAATAAGGTAGAATTAGTCCAAGATTAATTAAAATCTCACTCACCTCCCACCTGTCTCACTCTATGATTGATTTAGGTAATCAACTCTTTAGTGTACCTTTCTAACAGAGGAAATAGAGAAAAATCTCTACTATAGCCACCTGGAGATAGATTCTATGGTTGTTTTTATACAAAATTATTTGGATAAAATAGGATTTTTCTGAGAGGTAGGCAAGATGTCAGAGTAGAAATATCCTTCACATTACCATGAAACAGAAGAGTCAAGGCAACAAAAGAGAAATTTATATTCCAAGTACAGAAAGTGAGTAAAAACTCTGGGAATCAACAAAGAAGTGACTGGAAATTTAGACAGCATGGAGAATCAGAAAGGCAAAGCAGAGATAAGTGCAGTCTTAAGTGCTCTTTGGAAGGAAGAGCAAAACTAGAAGCTGCAAGCATAAGGCAAGCTGGGGAACAAAATCAAATCCACTAATAACTGCAGACCCAACATCCTAATTTGAGAAGGAATCTTTTTCTTACTAACTTTAAGTCCAGTTTGAGATTTGGTCTGAAAGTGACTCCTCCTGCATAAGAAGCTAGCTTTAGAGAAGAAATTCATTGTATCAACTCAGCAAACTCTGAGTGCTATAACCAGGAACCAGCTTGGGAAGGGTCCTATTGTTAGAGACCCAGTAGCTGTGGGTAACAGAATCCACAAAGAAATCACACTTCAGCATCCCTGGGGATTCCTATCACACTGACTGGGTAGAAAAGGTCAAGCAAGGTAACTGTCGTTGTGGGGACTAACGCTAGCCCACTGAGATATTTGAACAGCAGGGTCACAGTCTTTGACAGAGCACAGAAGATACAGAAAAGTAAGACCAGTTGTGTGGGGTGTTGTGAGGGAGTTGGGTTTGAGAATGATGAGATGGAGGGTGGCAAATTGCTGTGCTCTCCTGGACCCCTTGAACTTGGTGGCTTGATAGCTTGCCACACTTACTCTGAGGCATCTTGAATATATTTTCTGGCTTGGACCCTTGCCACACCCATGGGTCCAGCACTTGGAGTCTTCTGGGCTGAATACATAACCCTCCATCATAGCCCACCTAATGTCAGAGCCTCAGTGTGCACTGGCAGTTACCCAGACGTTGACAGTGCCAGCTGGCATGCAGACTGAGGGCTTCTGGAGTAAGGTGCACAAGTGCATAAAGAAATGTCTCCAATCCAAGCTCCTCAACAAGGAGGCACTGACTCCTTTTTCCCCTTTGTTTTTCTTTTCCATTATCTACCCTATCTTCTGTTGTTTTTGTTTAATTTCTCATTATCTTTTTCTTACTTTTACTTTTTAAAATAATATTTTAATAGAATTTTCTCTTTTCTTCCACTGTCGAATTTTCCCTTTATATTAATTTTGCTTTTATTCATTTTTAACGTTTCATTTTCTTCTATGATATTTTTTACCTTTTCTATTGTTATTAAACTTGTGTTGTTATTAAACTTGTGGTGGTGGTTCTTTTCAATAAATTGTTCCTACACTTTTGAATGTGCGGTTTTTTTAATGTTGTGGTTGTTAGTGTTGTTTGTTTTCTTTCTTCTGAGTGGAGTTGGGTAGGTGCTTTGCTGCTGAGCTACAACCCCAGCCCTATTGAGAGAAATTTCTCCTTAGTCCAGTCATGACCTAGTCCTGCTCAAACCTTGGTGAGTACATTATCTTAAGGAACAAGGGAAATAAGCCCCTAGCTTACCTGGCCCCAAGTAGGCCTCAACTAGCTGGGAATAGGGCACCAAACATTCACTGAACATTCATCCTCATAGCAACAGAAGAGAAAAAAGACACAATTAATGTGGACATGGCACCTACAATGGACCTTAGCATAGGTTGTTCCCATATCTTTGCATATTGCACATATTAGGCAAGACTGGAGAAGTAACCACAAAGGGTGGCCCCATATACTTTATTGTGTCCAACATACTAGCCTCATCTACTAGAGAGACTCTACTCTTGCAAGACCTACAGAGAAGGTTTACAAACTGTGTCAAAACCCACTAATATCAGGGAGAAGAGCCGTAGGGAACCTACACTGCAGAGTTCATTTGGAAATAAATCCAACACTACACAATAAACTGATAGCCCAGGGCACATTGTCAAGAGAAATTCCTTAAGAAGGCCCTCAAAGGTGGAAGAGATATTCATCCCA
The DNA here is from genome assembly GCF_053883595.1 of Heterocephalus glaber. NCBI lineage: Eukaryota > Metazoa > Chordata > Mammalia > Rodentia > Bathyergidae > Heterocephalus > Heterocephalus glaber. The sequence goes on along the minus strand of NW_028258308.1, from coordinate 24,312,710 downwards.
ACAGATGAACAAATATCAACACAGAAATATAAGAAATATGAAAAAACAAGAAAACATGACTCCTGTAAAAGTTCATAAGCTCTCTAGTAACTGGTTCAAATATGTTGAAGTGGATGAAATGCTGGACAAAGAATTCAGAAGGATGATGTCAAAATGGTCAATGAATTCCAAGAGGATACAAACAAACAGCTGAACGAATTAAGGAAGAAAATACAAATGGATATGAAAGAGCAATTTGATAAAGACTTAGAGATTCTGAAAAATAAAATAAGCAAAAATGTTGGAGATGAAAAGCTTAAAAAGGCAAACAACTCAGTTGAAAGCCTCATCAATAGACTAGCTCAGGAGTAAGAAAGAATATCAGAATTTGAAATAAATGTTGATATATTTACAGAGGAATAAAGGAAAAAATAAATTATGAACAAAATATGCAAGACCCATGGATATCATTAACAAACCAAGACTATGAGTAATTTTTCTTAGACAAGGAGGCCAAGGTACAGGCTGCAGGTATGTACATTTTCCAAATCTTGGGAAATATATAGACATTGTGAAATAAGAGGTATTTCGAAGCCTAAACAAGCATGACCACAAAATAACTTCTCTACATCATGTGATAGTTAAAACTCCAAAAGTACAAGACAAAGAACAAATGCTGAAAGCTGCAAGAAAGAAGCTTCAAGTCAATTATAAACACATGAAGGGAGGGAAGGAAAGACTATAAAAGATGTGTTAGGTACATGCACCAACTCAACTCCCCATGATAAATGCAATTACTATGTACTGCAAACATGGACTACTACTAATAAAAATTTAAAAACCAAACCCATCAGAATAACATCAGGTTTCTCACCAGAAACTCTAAAGACCAGAAAAGTATGACATGATGTATTTTGAAACTTGAAGAAAATAAATGCCAACCTAGATTAGTACAACCATAAAAGTTATCTTTCAAAATTGAAGGAGATATAAAGGCCTTCCAAAATAAGCATAAGCTAATACAATTGATGACCATTAAACGAGCATTTCAGAAGATACTTAAATCCTGCACATGGAAAAGAAAGCAAAATAAACACAATCGTAACAGCACAGAATAGAATAAATCTCCCTAGAAGAGTAGATAAGCAAATAAAAATTAGGAAAGAATAAAACATTATTAATTCAGTAAACCATCAAATCTTTAAAATATATAAGGCAGAAAGAAATGAATATAGATTATTGGAAACATCTAGAAGAACGTAAAATAACAGGAATTAATGTACATCTTTCAGTAGTAACCCTGAATGTAAGTAATCAATTCTTCAATTAAAATATGTTCACTGGATATCTGGATTTAAAAACAAGATCCAATAATTTTCTTTCTACAAGAAGTTCACTTTAGGGCTGGGGATTTAGCTCAGTGGTTCTGCTGCCTGCCTTGTAAGTGCAAGGTTCTGAGTTTGATCCCCAGTACCAAAAAAAAAAGTTCACTTTATTGACAGAGTCATACAGACTGAAAGTAAAAGGGTAGAAAATGATGCTTTACGGAAATAGAATCCAAGAGCAAGCAGGAGTAACTAGACTCTTAACTGACAAAACAGACTTTAAGCCAGAATCCATCAGAAGAGATATAGAAGGTCACCACATATTGATAAAGAGAAAAATCCCATCAAGAAGATATAAAGATTGTAAATACACGTGTACCAAATATCAGAACATCTCATTTGGTAAAACAAACACCAATGGACATAAAGGGAGAGATGATCTCAATATAGTACAATAAGAGTGAGTGACTTCAATACCCCACTTCTACCAATAGATCATACCGACAAACCATAATCAACAAAAAAATCAGAATTAAATTATATTATAGATCAAATGGACATAAGAAACATCTACAGATTATCTTATCCCACAGATGTAGAGTTCACATTCTTTTCATTAGCTATGGAACTTTTAAAAACCTCACATTCTAGATCTTAACAAATACAAAGCAAAACTTAGCAAATATAAAAAAATTAGAATAATTTATTGCATTTTATCAGATCATAATGGAATGAAGTTAGAATTTGGTAGCAAAAGAAAATACAGAAATTATACAAACACAAGGAAGTTGACCAATACACTTTTCAATAAATACTGGGTTACTGAAGAAATTGGGGGGATTTAAAATTTTCTAGAATCAAATGGAAATGGGCCCTCATGATGGATTAAGCCATTTATCATGGGAGTGGATTAGTTATTACAGAAGTGTCTTTTTTATATGAGCAATTTCCCTCTCTCTCTCATGCCATCCTTTCTTGCCTTTCTGCCAGCCACCATGAAATGATGTACCAGGAAGGTCCTCACCACATGCAGCTCCTGAAGCTTGGAGTTCCCAGTCCCCAAAACTATGATTAAATAATTTATTTTCTCTATAAATTATTTAAAATGTTGTATTTGCTATAATGTGCAAAACACAGACAAAAAGTTGGTACCAGGAGTGGAGTTGTTGCTATAACAAATAACTTAAAATGTAGAAGTAGTTTTGGAGCTAGGTAATGGGTAAAGACTAGAAGAATTTTGGGGAGTGAGCTATAAGCACCATTAAGGTTAATTCTGGTGAGGGCTCAGAATAAGAGAAGACTAGGGAAAGTCCGGAACTTTTTAGAGAGTACTTAAATAGCCATGATTAGAATGTTCGCAGAAATAGTAAGTTACGCCATTCTGATGAGGTTTCAGGTGAAAGTGAGGAACAATATTGGAAACTAGAGGAAAGGCCACCCTTGTTATACAGTTACAAACAAGCTAAACTTTGTCCATGTCCTAGGACTTTGTAAGACAAAATATAAGAGTGACAAACTATTATATCTACAAAAGAAATATTTAAGTAGCAATGTATTCAAGAAGATGCATGGCTGGTTTTTGAAACTAACAGTAAGATGCAAAAGGGAAGAAATTACTTAATGTAGAATTTATAACGAAAAAGGAAGCAGAATTGAAAGATTTGGAAATCTCACGGGTTGACTATGAAAAGACTGAAAAAGTTTGCTTCAGGAAGAATATTAAGGGTACAGACAATCATTTAATGAAGAGATTAGTATGAATAGAAGGAATTCAGGTTCTGTTCATTCAAACAATAGGAGATAGAGCCCTGAAAGCATTTCAGAGATCTTAGAGGCTGGCCCTCCAGTCACAGGCCCAGAATATGAGTGCCTAAGAGCAAACAAGGCTTGCTACCCAGTGTCACTTAGAATGCTTGCTCCTCATATGCCAGCAAAGTCCTTCTTGGCAGCCCTGTTTGTGGCCCAACTGGCATCAAGTATGGTTTAATTCACTGCCTCAGAAGGCACAAGCAACAAATCTTGGCAGCAGGTACATAGTACTGAGTTGGCAGGCATATAGAATTTAAGAACTGTTAATTCTGTTAGAATTAAAAACTGTTAAACTGTTATAATTTAAGAACTATGGTATGTAATGTTTCCTCACAGTCTTGTGTTAGTGTCTGCACATTTGAAAAGGCTGTCCTTCTTTCAGATTACAGACTAGCTGTAAAAGATAAATGACCTTAAGCTGTGACCTCACAGCTACAAAGGCTGGTGTGTTTCTCTGGCTCTCCTTTTTCTCCACTGAGGAATTCATAGCCAAAGGATTCTCTGGGTGCTGGACTTCCAACCAGCTAATAATTAATAACTTCATATCACATTGCTCTGTTGTGTCCCCTTTGTTCCCAACATTTCCATGGCCCTGGTAATTCTCACAATCTACTTCATGAAGCCAGTTCTCTGGTCAGTGGAGACAGTAGGATCAAGTACTGTACCTTATTCAGTAAGGATTGGGGTGAAATGATAGCCCCCAAGGAGCATGGCAGTCTCGCAGCATTGCTCCTCCTCTAGTCTCTTGTGCCAGCTATCAGCTAGGTCACCAAATCTGTTGGCCAGATTAGTGTCAAATAACAAAAAGAAGTACTGATCTCTCCTGATTCTGATCCTTGAAATGTTTGAGGGAGGCACCTCTGTCCTGCTTTTAGAGAAAGATGGGCATAACTTCTTTCCATGAATATCACATTCTCTCACAGCTGACATCTGCTACCCAAATCTCCTCTCACAGGTAGAAAGCTACAAGCCTAAATCACTGGTGTCTCTGAATTTAGAATGTGAGACACTTGGTCCTTTTTTCCCTTCACTTTCAACCTTAACTGCAATACTGAGACAACAGGAAAATTTCACTTAGCGTGTTGCTTTGGCAAAGCATTAGCATCTGAAAATTCCAGGAATATGGCTGTTTTTCACAGGCACAAATCTGTGAACTTCAATGGCTAAACTTCACCTAAACGTTCGTCAAATAAAGGGCTGGAATTGCAGTTGTAGCTGAGGCAGGTGTTAGATTTGAGTAAAACAGTATTTTAATAATATGGAGTTTTAAAATATTGGTAAGTTGGAAGATTCTTGCCCCCCCCCTTTTTTTTTCTCTGAGACAGGATCTCATTATGTAGTTCAGGCTAGCCTCGAACTCACCATATGGCCCAGGCTGGCCTTGAACTCATAACAGTCCTCCTGCTTCAGCCTCTCAAGTGCTAGAATACAGGCATGTGCCACCATGCCCAGTGGTTCTTGCTCCTTGTTGCTTATTAGCAAAAAATCAAAGTCAGGATGCTAAAATTTAAAGGCAGGTAGTTGTTTATGGAAAGAGAGCATTATTGTCTGGGGATTTAGGTACTATTACTCCAGAATTCCCTTTTTCCTCTATATAGTTTTGATTTTCATCCAGTTCCATTTCAAGAACTGTGTGATTGACCTCTTACTTTCCTGTAGTTTTTGGTGAAATCACTGTTAGATGGTCTTATAGGTCCTAATTCATTAATTCTAAAAGCAATAATCATAGCCCTAAATTTCAGTGACCTAAACCGTGAGTTAAATCACAGAAGAGTGATATATTTTAACCATAAATAGATAAGAAATAAAAGGACTATCTTCCATCTTTTGGAGTTAAAGAGTAAAATATCTTAATTAATTGTTTACCACTACCACCATGCTGTGCCTGGACCAGTTGACCTCCAGAAATCAGGTTGGTTTCTATGGCACATTGGTTTAAAACAGAGTCTAGTTATTTAGATCAATAAAGAAGCTGTGAACCAATTAGAGAAAGGAATAATGGAAATTAAGCTTGATTGCACTCTATAGCAATTCTTTTTCTGATTTTGTTTTGTAAAACTATGTTAATTATAAATATTCAAAAAAATATTTAAAAGGAAATTTAAAACTTCCCTAATTTCTCATCAGGCCCAAATACTAAGAGGCTAAAGTAAATATTATTCCAGTCACCTATCTCTGTTGAAATTAAAAAGGCAGGAAAAAAGGAGGGAGGAGGGACAAAGTTTCAAAAATCAGAGATCATAGTGTACGGGTTATTTAAATATTAACAGTATTTAGTTTAATTTTACTTTAATTCAACCAAAGAAAATCATAATGAAGCCAAACCAAAGAAATTGATAAATTTGATCTTATTATTTATTGCAAAATGCTTTTTAAAAATCTGTAAAGATAAGGCAAAAAAATCTTTAAGAGATTTGACCAATATTCAACCTTACAGTAGTATGATATTCTTGAAATTTTCAGATATCTTATCTTACTTATTATTTTTATTTATTAATAGATAATTCCAGATACCTAAAGATAAATTTAGAATCTTATTGTGAAAAATGATAAAAGTAGCTCTTACATTTAAACTTTTGTATTTCCACATCCCCAAATCCTGCTTTTGGTATTTTAAAATAAATGTTTACAAATATTAATTTTTATATTGTTATGATTCATACAATTCCTATTCTATTTTATCACCATAATTTCTACATTGACTAAAATTAGTTCTATGTTCTCAGAAAGGATCCAATACTCACTACTGGGTAAGCACAGCACTGTTGTTCAAATTGGTATCTGTAAGCTTCAGTGAAAATGAATGTGCTAAACTTGCATATTTGTTTTAAATTTTTCTTTCACAGTTATGCTATAATAATATCTTAATTACCAGAGCTCAAGAAGAAAGGAACAGAGACAGCATAGTATATACATAATGCATTCAAGCCAAATGAAGGCAAATGATTTCATGGTTCACTATACAAGTCAGTTGTTAAAAAATATACAGTGGGAAAGTCTGTGTCTTCATGTGTAATAAAGACAGATGAAAAATATCTTAGCAGCAGTATCCTATCCAATATTTTACATGACATCTTAGTTTTAGCAAACTATGATCTCTTATACTGAATCAGTGTTGTTAACATGAATTTCATTGGTTTCTTTCATTTGCTTTTATTGTTTCGATAGGTGTCTTAGTTATTTTCTCATTCTTGAGACAAAACACCTAATACCTACTAGTTAAAAGAGGAAAGATTTATTTTAGCGGATTTTGGTCTTGCTTTGGTCCTATTCCTTTCTATCCTCCTATTTATTTCTTTTGGAATGGAGAAAAGTTGTTAGAGGTTTCAGTCTATAGTCAGCTGGCTCCAAGGCAGGGCAGCATGGCAGAGGCACATGGCAGAGGAGAAACAGTCCATGGCATGACAGGCAGGAGGCAGCAAGCCATCAAGAGATGTATGTACCTATGTACACCCTTCCAGGACATGCCCACAGTGGCCCACCTCTTCCCACCAGGGTTCACCTCCCAACATCACATACAACTACAAATCCATCAGTGGGCAAATCCAGTATCACACACTGATGATCCAGTCACCTCCCAAAAGCCCCACCTATGAGCACATAAGGCTTTGGGGGAACATCTAGATACAACCATAACATTCCATCCTGGACCCCCAAGAAACCTGTGCACAACACTTTATCCAAAATGCATTTAGTCTATCTATCTCTAAGAGTTGCCAAAGTCCTAATAGTTTCAGCATTGCTGAAAAGTCCAAGTCCATATTCTCCTCTTAGAATTAAGGCAAACCCTTAGTTATGATCCCCTGTATAAATGAAAAGGACTTCCAACATACAATGGCACAAAATAAACATTCCAATTCCAAAAGGTACAAATAGAGGAATAGAAAGGAATGGGACCAAAGCAAGACCAAAATCCAGCAGGACAAACCTTTAAATCTATGTCCAACATCAGGGGCAATCTGTGGCAAGATATGAACTAAAAAGGGATTGGGTGGTTCTGCCCTATGACACTGTTAGTAGTTATAGCCCTCATGGCCTCTTTCTTGGGCCAGATTTGTTAACTCCTTACCACTTTCCTCAGATAATCTACATTCCTGGCTTCTCCAACCTTCTAGGGTCTGCATTGCACCTTTGGCTCCTCACAGCTTCACACGCTGTCCCCTCAGGAGCACACTGCCTGGCCTCCCAGACCTCCTTCTGAAATCTGGGTGGAAGCCTTCTGAATGCATCTAACACCAGCACCACGTGGATGATGTCAAGTTCTGCCACTAGTTGGAGCAGTAGCCAGGCTTCCTTCTCTCTTGGCTGTATGGGTCCAGTGATTGGATGGCTGAACCCAGTCCCCAAATATATATTTATGTTTATATTTGTAAGATAGGCTTATAATGGCCACCTGGAGAATCAGGTGTGGAAGAGTGCAAAGGGGCTGTCTGCACTGGAGATCTGAACAATCCAGTCAAAAGTTGAAGGCCTGGAGCTCACTGCAGAGGCAGTCTCATGTAAGTCCAAATCAGGAACCCAAAGGGTCTGTGGTGGAAGGCTGCAGGGCCTGTGCTGCAAGGCTGAAGAGTCTGTGATAGGAGACAGACATTTAAGGCTTAGGTAAAGACTGGGCGTGCCTCAGAAGAAACAGAAGCAAGCCTTCCTCCTTCTTTTCCTTTTTTATTCCATTCAGGCTACAAACCTATTGGTTGGTGCCAGTCACACCTAGGGTGGGTCTTCCATCTTCAGTAAATCCATTCAGTCATACCCAGAACTATTCTAAGCCAATCAGCTGGGCTCTTCTTACTGAAGTTGACACAATAGTCAACTATCATAGTAGGTTTTACAGTTTTCTAAGAGGTATAAACAAGAGTTAATTTCATGTTTATAAAGTTCTAAAATAAAAAATTGGCTAAATGTAGCAGGTAATAGCAGTGAGCTTTTGTTTCAGTAGTGCACATAGTACTGACTTCCAACCTCAATACCTGCAATTGAGGGCTTTTTCTTGCCACCAAAACCTGCTGTGTCTGGCACATGGCAGGTCAGATGTGTTGAACAATTAACACTGGAAGTGGCTCTCAAACTTTGACTGACAGGAGCTGAAGTGTAAATACCTCAACTCTCCTTGCTTGTGGGTGAAATACTAAGACACAAATTTACACTGCTTACTGAATTTCTTTGGCTGACTTTAAGGTCCAATTGTTGGACGCAGAGCACTTATGTGGTGGACATAAAGTGAGAGCATAACCAACTTTTAAAGTCAGAGTGCATAAAGACTTGATGATAAATGAAGTCTGAAGTCCTGACCCAAGTATCTTTAACAGTAGATCCAGCAAATCTATGGCCCTATCAAGTAGAAATTTCTCTCTAACCAAAATGCATAATTGAAATTGCTGTACCTACAATTGGCAAAACTGAACTGTAGTCCCTGGCCTGTGTAGTGAAGAAGAATAAATTGAAGCTCACTAAAATGCTCCCGATGACTATGAAGATAAATCAAGGGCAATATCATATTGAGCAGAATGGTAGGAAGCAGGAACTGAGGTCATGTCCCATTCTAATTGAATTTACAAGTTGGGCTGCTATAGTGTCCATGTCCAAAATCATAGGTCAGGAAACTACTTAGGGGATGTGTGCTTCTTGTTCTCTCAACTTTTAGCTATGCTGGGCCAGAGGAGAAGAACCCTTCTAGAAAGGGATAGCATAAGGCTTCCACTAAATCTAAAGTTATATCTTCTCACTTCTCATTTTCAGCTCCTTATTCCAGTTAGCCAACAAGAAAAACTAAGTCCTGACTTATGTGAGGGTACAAGGCTGGTCTTCCTGTCAAAGGCAGGGGAGACTATGTCTTGCGACCATTTCTTGGTGACTTTCTCTGTTAGTTAGGCATGCTTTCCCATTGCTGCTTTCCTGTTGCTATAGTTTGGATCTGGAATGTTCCCCAAAGGCCCACACGTAAAGACTTGATCCTGATCTATAAGGCTATTGGCAAGTGGTAGAAACTGAAAGGGCCAAGGGGGATGTTTAGCGGGCATGTGCCTAAGGAGCATATTGGGATGTTGGCCCCTGCCTCCTCTATCTTTTCTTTCTGGCCATGATGTGTCTTTCTGCCACCATGTGCTTCCATTTATGATACTCTAGCTCACCACAGGACCAAAAGCAGTGGGTCAATTGATCACAGGACAGAATTTACAAAATTGTGAGCCAAAGAAAACTTTTTCTCCATGTATTTTGATTATCTCAGGCATTTGTTGTAGTGATGGGAAGCTAAGATGCCCATGGGTTGCAAGGGGCCGTCTCACTCCCCAGAAGCCCTCAACCAAAGCTGATGGAATTTGACATGTAAATATTGCATTTTCCTCACCCCTCAGTGAGACAATTCTGAAGCACTTAATCCACACTGTATTTCAGAGCCTCCAAGAAAGGTTAAGTCCCAGGTGTCCATGCAATGCTATTATTGATAATAGTTATTCCCTACTTCATTACTGCTCTGAAATACATTTCTGGCATTCAGATCCTTTTCAGTGTCCCTGGCAGGTCCCAAACAAAGGCAAGTCCCTTGAAAATTGTTTTTCTTTTTAAAAACATATTGACAATTGGGGGTTTTTTTGGAATAAATTCTTTTATTGGTACATTGTAGGTATACAACACAATGACATTTCTCGTTGGGAATTGTACCTTTATATAATGCATCTTGGTTCTTATTTTTTCCCCATTCCTAGCCCTCCCTTCACGCCCTCCACCCTTCCCTATTTACAAAGACTTTATTTCCATTTTTTCCATTTCTCAGCATTTTTTTCTTTCCCTTCTTTCCTTTCCCCTGCCCCTCCCACTACCCCTACCCCTTTGGACCTTTTCTTCCTATTTTACATTATTGATTACTCATTCTAATCATTGGTACATTTTAGGTATACAATATAATGACATTCATCATTGGAAATTTGCACCTTTACATAGTCTCTCTTGGTTCTTATTTTTCACCCTTGCCCAGCCCTCCCTTCAACCCCTCCAGTCCTCCCTATTTACAAAGATTTTGTTCCTATTTTTCCATTTTCTCTTATTAATCCCATTCCCTTCTATCTTTTCCCCTAGCCCTCCCACTTCCCTCCCCTTTGCCCCTTTTCTTCCTATTTCACATGACCTATTATACATTTAGTCCTTATTTACACTTTCAGTTTCTCACACCAAAGAAACTATTCGGTATTTATTCATGTGTGTCCTATTTATTTCACTTAAGAGTATTGCCTCAATGTGCATCCACTTAGCTATAAATGTCTCTAATTTCTCATTTTTTATGACTGAGTAGTACTCCATTTTATGAAAAAACCACATTTTCTTGATCCAGTCTCCAGCTGATGGGCACTGGGGCTGTTTCCAAGTTTTAGCTATTACAAACTGTGCTGCTATGAACATGGGCACACATATATCACTGTGGTATGATTCTTTTAATTCTTTGGGGAAGATCCCCAGCAGTGGAATAGCGGGGTCAAATGGGACTTCCAGTCCTAGTTCTTTGAGGTATCTCCATACTGATTTCCACAGTGGTTGCACCAGTCTACACTCTCACCAGCAGTGGAGAAGGGTTCCTCTTTCCCCACAGTCCCACCAGCATTAGTTATTGGTTGATTTCATGATAGCAGCCATTCTTTCTGGAGTGAAGTGGAATCTCAGTGTTGTTTTCATTTGCATCTCTCGAATGACCAGTGATGTTGAACATTTTTTCATGTATTTATTTGCTATTAATACTTCTTTGTCTGAGAAATGTCTGTTCATTTCAGATGCCCATTTTCAGATTGGGTCTTTAAATTTGGGAAGTCTGATCTTTTTAAGCTCTTTATAGATTTGAGATAGTAGACCTTTGTCTGAGGAAGAGCAGGTGAAGATTTTTTCCCACATTGTGGGTTGTCTCTTCACACTGCTGGTGGTTTCTCTTGCTGTGCAGAAGCTTTTTAATAAGAAGAGATACCACTTGTTGATTGTTTGTGATAGTTCATGGGCAACTGAGGTTTTCTTCATAAAATCTTTTCCTACACTGATGTCTTCAAGGGTTCTACCTAACCTCTGTCCCAACTGGTTCAGAGTTTCTATTTTAATATTTAGATCTTTAATCCATTTTGATTTTAGTTTAGTGCATGGTGAGAGAAATAGGTCTAGTTTTAATCTTTGGCAAGTTGAAGCCCAATTTTTCCAGCACCATTTATTAAAGAGGCTATCTTTCCTCCAGTGAGGGTGTTTGGCTCGTTTGTCAAAGATGAAATGGCTGAGTGTGTCTCGGGTTGTCTCTGCATCTTCTAATCTGTTCCACTGGTCCTCAGGTCTGTTTCTTTGCCAGTACCATGCTGTTTTTATCACAGTAGCTTTGTAGTAGAGTTGCAGGTTGGGGATTGTGATACCCCCTGCCATGTCTCTGTTACCTAGAATTGCTTTTGCTATTCTGGGTCTCTTCTTGCTCCAAATGAATTTTTGGATTGTTTTCTCAAGGTCCATAAAGTATGCTCCTGGGATCTCAATTGGAATTGCATTAAATCTATATAGCAGTTTTGGAAGTATGGCCATTTTCACTATATTAATCTTTCCTACCCAGGAGCAGGGGATATCTGTCCATTTTCTGATATCATCTTCAATCTCTCTTTTCAGAGTGCCATAGTTCAGAGAGAAGAGGTCTTTGATTTCTTTCGTTAGGATGATTCCTAGGTATTTCAGTTTTTTTGGATGCTATTGTGAAAGGAATTGTTTGCCTATTTCTGTCTCAGTGAGTCTGTTGTTTGTGTAGAGGAAAGCTGTTGAGTTTTGTGTGTTGACCTTGTATCCAGCTACTTGACTGAATTTGGTTATTAAGTCTAGAAGACTTTTGGTGGAGTTCTTGGGGTCTTCTATATAGAGTATCATGTCATCTGCACATAATGACAATTTGACTTCTTCATTTCCTATCTTCATTCCTTTTCTTTCTCTCATTTAATTGCTGTGGCTAGTGTTTCCAAGATTATATTGTACAGGAGTGGTGATAGTGGACATCCTTGTCTTGTTCCTGATATTAATGTGAAGGATTCCAGTTTTTGACCATTTAGTATGATATTGGCTGTTGGTTTTTCATAGATGGCTTCTATCAGTTTGAGGTAGAGACCATCTATTCCAATTTTTTGTAGGGTTTTTATCATAAATGCATGTTGGATTTTGTCAAATGCTTTTTCTGCATCTATGGAGATAATCATATGGTTTTTGTCCTTGGCTCTATTGATATAGTGTGTTACATTGATTGATTTGCGTATATTGAACCATCCCTGCACCCCTGGGATGAATCCCACTGGATCAGGGTATATGATCTTCTTGATGATCTTGTGCATTCTGTTTGCCATTATCTTATTAAGGATTTTTGCACCTATGTTCATTAGTGAGATTGGCCTGTAGTTCTCTTTTTCAGTTGGGTCTTTCTGTGCTTTGGGGATCAAGGTGATGCTTGCTTCCAGGAATGAATTTGGGAGTACTGCTTTCCTTTAAATTTCATTGAAGAGTTTAAACAGTAGTGGCAGCAGTTCCTCTCTAAATGTCTTGTAGAATTCAGCAGTGAACCCATCAGGGCTTGGGCTTTTCTTAGTTGATAAATTTTTAATTACATTTTCAATTTCATTGGTTGATATTGGGCTGTTAAGAATTTTTAGGTCTTCTTCATTCAACTTCGGTAATTCATATGTATCTAGGAATCTGTCCATTTCTTCTGTGTTGTCCATCTTATTGGCGTATAGGTTCTGGAAGTAGGTATTGATGATCCTCTGGATTTCTGCTGGGTCTGTTGTCATTTCACCCTTTTCATTCCTAATTGCATGGATTTGGGCCTTTTCTTTCCTTTTTCTGACAAGGTTGGCTAAAGGTTTGTCAATTTTGTTGATTCTTTCAAAGAACCAACTGTTGGCTTCATTGATTTTTTTGTATCATTCTCTTTGTCTCCATTGCATTGATTTCTCCTCTGATCTTTATCATTTCCTCCCTTGTATGAGCTTTGGGGTTGTCCTGTTCTTCTTTTTCTAGAAGCTTGAGGTTCAGCATCAGCTTGTTTAATTGGGCTCGTTCTGTTTTCCTAATATGCATATTCACTGGTATGAATTTCCCTCATAAGACTGCTTTCATTGTGTCCCATAGATTCCGATATGTTGTACTGTCATTGTCATTTAATTGAAGGAACTGTCTGATTTCTTCTTTAATTTCCTCTGTGACCCATTGGTTATTCAGAAGTGTGTTGTTCAATTTCCACGTGTTTATGAAATTTTTGTGGTTTCTTTTGCTATTGATCAATTTCATCACACTATGGTCTGATAATATACAGAGGATAACTTCAGTTCCTTTGCACTTATTTAAATATGGTCTATGAGTGAGTATGTGGTCTATTTTGGAGAACAACCTGTGTACAGCTGAAAAGAATGTGTACTCTGATTTTGTGGGGTGGAAGACTCTGTAAACATCTGTTAAGTTCATTTGTTCAAGAGTTTGATTGAGTTCTAGTATTTCATTACTTATTTTTTGTCTAGTTGATCTATCTATTTGTAACAGTGGGGTATTGAGGTCCCCCACTACAATTGTATTAGTGCATATATGACTTTTCATGTCTGTTAGTATTTGTTTTATATAGTTGGGTACACTAGTGTTTGGTGCATAGATATTTATGATTGTCATCTCTTCCTGTTGGATTGTTCCCTTTACAAGCACGTAGTGTCCTTCTTCATCTCTCTTAATCAGTGTTGGTTTGAAATCTACTTGATCTGCCAAGAGGATAGCTACTCCTGCTTTTTTGGGGGTTCCTGTCGCATGCAGTATTGTTTTCCACCCTTTCACTTTCAGTCTATGAGTTTCCTTTTGAATTAAGTGTGTTTCTTGTATGCAGCATATTGTTGGATTTTGCTTCTTGACCCATTCTGCCAGTCTATTTCTTTTGATTGGTGAATTGAGACCATTAACATTGATGGTTATGGCTGAAATGTATTGACTTGTCATTGCCATGACTTTTTCTTTTTGTTGGGTTCTCCCCCCCTACATTTAATTTCTTGTCATGCCAGATGGGTTCATTCTGCTTTGCTTCCTGGGGTTGTGATCCTCAATGTCTGTTCCTAGGATATTGTGTAAAATTCTTTGGAGTGCTGGTTTGGTATTCACAAAGTTCCTAAGGTGTTCTTTGTCATGAAAGTATCTTATTTCTCCATCCATTTTGAAAGATAGTTTTTCAGGGTACATCAATCTGGGTTGGAGGCTGTTTTCTTTTAGGGCTTGGAATATGTCACTCCAAGCTCTTCTTGCCTTGATGGTTTGTGTTGAGAAGTCTGCTGTGATTCTGTTGGGCTTTCCTTTGTATATGATTTGTTTCTTTTCTCTGACTGCTTGGAGAACTTTGTTCTTCTGTTGTGTTTCTGGAATCTTAACAATTATATGCCTATGTGTAGATTTTTTTTGATCAAGGCTATTTGGAGTCCTATATGCCTCACTTATCTGTATGTCAAGCTCTTTTCCCATGCTTGGGAAGTTTTCTGCCATTATTTCTGTGAAGAGATTTTTTATGTCATCTGCACTCTCTCCTGTTTCTTCATTGAGCCCAATCAGTCTTATGTTATTCTTCTTTGCATCATCTAGCAGCTGCTGGATTGATTTCTCCTGTTCCCTTATAATTTTGAAGCCATTTTTCTTTTCCTGGTCACTAATTGCAATCTTATCTTCTATATCTGAAATTCTGTCCTCACATTGGCTCACTCTGCTGTGTGGACTTTCAATGGAGTTTTTCATGTCCTGGTAATCTATTTGCATCTGTTTTATGGATTCCATTTGTTTCTTATGTTGGGATTCCATCATGTTCCTCAGCTCCTCTCCAGATTTATTAATCATGTCTTGGACTAGGGGCACAATTTCTCCTGTTATCTGAGAAATTATTTCTGATTTCCTTTTTTCCAGATCCCCTTTTGTTGCCAGTTCAGTGGGTCCAGGTGGTTGAGTATCAGAGTGTTCCATCTCATTTCCCTTTGGGGTTGCTGTAGGTAATCTGGAAGTCTGGTTTTGAGACTTATTTATGTGTTTTCTCATTTCAACTGGGGTGGGGGGCTGTCAGCGCCTGCATGAATTACCTCCTCTGAGCTGAGTGAGGTGGGACAGGGGCCAGGAGCAGCGGTAGGGATGGTGACCCAAAAGCCCTTTCCTGTGGGCTGGAAGCAGCCGGAGGGATGGTGGCCGGGAAGCCCCTTCCTCTGGACTAGGAGCAGTGGGACGACGGCTCAGAAGCCCCTACCTCTGGGCCGGGAACAGTGGGACTCAGTACCTTGGTCTGGTGGTCTGGTGTCCTCTGCGTCTTTGTAGTGCGGAATCAGGTGGCTGTCTGTCTGCAGCAGGGTGATTCGGTGTCTTTAGCGTGACTCAGGACCTGAATAGGGCGTGCACAGACCTGCCTGTCTGCGACAATTGTTTTTCAGACACTGTTGTAGTGGTGATCATTCACCACAGGAACTTCAATAACCCTGGCTGTTATAATTGCTTATATTTTCATAGTCATGAACCAAAGATATAACAAAATCCTATTTTGCATTCTTTGAGAAGCCAGAAAAGTGTACATTCAGGTTAAAAATGCATTTCAAATACTTATTTACAAATACATATATCTTTGCTCATTTGGCATTAATATAAAAATACTTGAGACTGAGGACTTTATAAGAAAAAGATGTTTATGTTGCATGATTCTGGTGGCTGAGAAGATCAAATAGCATGATTCAAGCAGCTGACAAGGGCCCCCTAGCTGTGTCACACAGAGTGGATAAGTCAGCTCAAGTGGAAGGAGCACATGTGTGAGGAGAAGCAAGAGAATGAACTAAAAACTCACTTCAGAAGAACCTGTCTCATTAATACTAATCTAGTCCCAGGAGGGCTAGAATACCAGTGTGATAACATAGCGTTAATCCCTTCTGAGGGTGCTGGTCCCACCTCTGAGGGTGCTGCTCCCATTAGCCCCCACCTCTTGAAGAGTCTACCACCTCTCAACATCTTTACATTGGGGACCAAGCTTCTAGCACACAAATATGGTGGAGGAAAAACCATAAGAACATGCATACAGTGACTATTAATCATGATTTGTCAACTCCATTGGGCTAAGAAATGTCTGGTGGGTTAGGAAAGCAGGTTTCTGGGTGCGTCTAGGTAGATCATGGAGGTGTGACCTTGGGAAGTATATATGGTCCCTAGCTGTTCTCATCTGGCTCTGTTCCCCTACTCTGTTTCCTGGCCACCATGAACTAAGCAGCTTTGCTTCATCACATTCTTCTGCCATGACATTCCTGCCTTGGAAGAAGATGATCATGGAATTAATTCTTCAAAACTGTGAGTGAAGTTAAATCTTTCCTTCTTTAAGCTGTGAGTGTTGGGTATTTATGTCTCAGTTAAAAGAAAGCTAACACACATTCACATAGGCGCTTTCAATGTGGGTCCTTACATGGACAAATTTCTGTTTTTTGAGACTCTTACCTATGCAGAACAGCTTATTTAACCTTTGGATCCTCAATAAGCCTGTTTGTAAGGCTGTGTTGTATGTTGCTAACCAAAAAGGTGCCTTTCAAACTGTAGTCCACCTCAGTGGTACCTGCTATGGTTAAGTAGGAAATAGCCAGACCTTATGATTGTGCAACGTGCATCTGAAAAATGGATGTCCAATTCCTTTGATGTTACTGCCAAACTTTATTGAACATAAAATGATGTGAAATAGCTTATCAAACTGAAGCTAACCCCTGATGCACACACATGTTCACACATACACAAAGGAAATGCTCAATTATAGATGTTGAAGCTACTTTTACTCAATGCAGTTTGCCTTGCCCCAAGTTGCTTTATCTAACACTGGAATATACTCATTGAGTTATATTTTAAACCAGTATTCTCTATGATTCTATATGCACCTCCAAGTCTAAGCACTTTGGAACTAGATAAAGGGGCACTGTCAAATTCAATTTAGTCAAGATTATCTCTCTAACAGTACTTCAAAGATTTTATTCACATAATTCATACAGAAGGATTAGAATATGCACTCAGTTAAAAAGATTACTATCTGATGAGCGTGCACAATCTTATTGCTAATAAAGTCCTTTGTATAGTTTCCCACACAAACAAGTAGAGTTTCTCATGGGAAATATGGTTATATAATCTTTGAAAGAAATATGCACTGAAGTTTGTATTCGTTTACAAACCAACAAATAAAACAGTCCTCAAAAGGGAATACAAGACTTTAGTGAAAGAATGTCAGTTTTGTGGATTTGGAAATAATTCTAATAATTTCCATTGAGTGGCACTTGCCAAAGTCATACGGTGAAAAAGGAAGCCAGAGAGCGAGGCAAGGACCAGTTGAGGAAGCCAACCTTGCTTTATAATAATCCATGCGTGCCTCAACCAGTCTAGTTTCAATAGAGTGAGCACTCACTCCCAAGAGGAAAGCACTAATCATTCTGATAGCCCTGCCTCCCAACACACTACATTCACAACCAAATTTTTAGCACATCAATCTTTGAAGGACTAACCATATCCAGACCATCCACAGCACTTGTTTGTATCAATCTTATGTTAAAGATATTGCTTCATTACATGAATTAAGAGGCTTTTTAATATTATCTTTTGTGTGTGTGTGTGTGTGTGTGTGTGTGCGCGCTGGTGTGTGTGGTACTGGGGATAGAATGCAGCCAGGGAGCACACAGCTACATCCTCAGTCCTTTTTATTTTTAGACAGAGTCTTGCTAAGTTGCCCAAGCTGGCCTTGAACTTTTGATCCTCCTGCCTCAGCCCCCAGAGTACCTGGGAATTACTGGTGTGCTCCACTACATCCAGCTTACATCTTATCTTTTAACTGATTTTGTTTTATATCAAAGCATAAAACATTGTATATATTAATGGGGTATTGTGTAATATTTCAACAAATATGTATGTTCCATAATGTTTAAATCAGGTTAAATATATTTCTCTCTTAAAATATTTATCATTTCTTCCTAGTGAAACCTTTTTAATACTTTCTTCTAGCTATTTCAAATGCAAGATACCTTATTAACTACAATTACCCAACTGTACAATTGCACATCAGAACTTACTACTTCTATCTAATTGTAACTTAGGGCTATTGATCAACTTTTTCCCATTTGTCTAGAAGAGATTTTTACCTTTCTAGTGTACTGAGAATCAAATATTAAATTGTTGGAGGTAGGGATTGATATAAGAGTAAAACCTTAGTGATGTAAATTTGTCCGAACTGTTTTCACTTACTTGTATATTCCCTCACAAATTTTGAAGTTAAATAAGTCTTATTATTCCCATTTCGCAGACAAAGAAACTTCAAAAAGGTAATTCAGGATCTTTCTGCTCAAAATCATATATTTAGTCATGTTAGCACTGTCAGTGAGATAAATTTGTGTTTTTTTACTGCATATTCACATGCAGTTGTACCTTTTAATTTCATGATATTGCTCCTAGAACTGAATTTCAGTAAAGATAAAAATGAAAGCCTATTCAGGACTTCAGTGCCTTCTAGTTCAGGCCAGGACCCTACTACTATGGCTGTAGGCGCTCTCTCTCTCTCTCTCTCTCTCTCTCTCTCTCTCTGTCTCTCTCAAAATAACAAAAGGACAGATTTCTTGTAAAGCATCTGGGGAGTGTGCACAGTAGCCCTGTATAATGTAGTCTGGTTTGATAACTGAGACTAGGAGTCGAACCACATCAGAGCCAGTGCTCCACCTCTTCCACATAATTGAGGAAGGACCTCAGATGTTCTTCTCCTGACTGAGTCAGCTAGCATTGACTTGTTCTGAGGGAGCTGGTGGACCAGACTATTCATCATTAAAATAGACTCTGCCTTTTTGCATGGGATACAAAAAGGGGGAAAAAAAGACTGCTTAATTTACTATAGGGCATCATTTCATGCCAATCCAAATATAAAAGTAAAACAGGTGGGAACTTTAAAAATATACTCTCTGAAGCTCTCATTGCCTGAGGACATTGGGAAACATTACCAACTGCTAGAGCATTTTCAAGGATGGATTCTGTGAGCCTAAGCCAGACCTTTAAAGATATCAAAGCCATGCAGAGCAAGCAACCAACTATCCCTGTCCCTTCCTTCACTACCAGAGGGTAATTTACATTAAACTGTTTTATCTCAAAGAGTTTAATTTTCTAATGAGGCTTTAGAGAAGCCCTGTCAGGTGCTAGACAGTAACATTTTTTGAGAGCAAAGCAGCATATTTTGAAACCAAAGTTTTGCAACCTGAAATTCACAGTGCTATGCAAGAAGTTATTGCTAAGGGGAAATTAGAATGTAGTTATTCTTTCAGTCTTGGGCTAGGACTTTTGGGTGGGTGACTCTACTATGGCTACCTCTATTAATATGTGGTATAGAGCAGTGGTGGCAAATCTTGCAGAGCTTTAAGTGGTATAAAAAACCTGTTGTGGCATGTGTGCCATAGGTTTGCCACCATCAATACAGAAGGCATGATATGAAAATGTTCCAATTCAGTATCTTAAATGTTCAAACCTGCTTTTCATTTTATTACTCTGGAATCATTACTTTGGGACTTAGAGGCTTCTCAATCATGTACCTTTATAGTCAGAACTTCAAACTGAGACATCTTCTTTCTATTTCCTATCTTGGAGGTGTCATTTCATTTTGATGTTGCCCCTTAGGCAACAGACCTTGAGAACATGCATGGGACTTGAGAGAAGCATGACTTCAAAGAAGTCAAGAGTGGTTCTCAGAGGTTACTGACAGGGAATTAACAAAAGAGTTGAGAGTTGAATAGGTTCCTGTGAAGGGACAAGTCTACTTTCAGGTAGGATTTCTTCTTCCCCACCTTTAGGACTAAAGTATTTCTATCTTATTTGATTGAGGATATGGTATGCTTCTTCTATATTCTTCTGACATATACTTAAATGAAAGATAACAGACTTTAGTTCTTCTAGGGGAAGAGGAGGGAACTAGGGATTGAACCCAGATCCTCATGCATGCTAGGCAAGTGCTCTATCACCAGGCTACATCTTAGTTCACAGAACTGACTTTAACATGAAGAATTGTGACCTCCTACAACATTACAAAACTAAAGCTAAGGGGCTGGGGATTTAGCTCAGTGGTTCCATTGCCTGCTTCACAAGTGCAAGGTCCCAAGTTCGATCCCCGGTACCCGCCCCAAAAAAGACTAAAGCTAAGAAAAAATGTTGTAGAGCCAGCCCTGAGAAGCCCAAAGAAAACAGCCATATTCCCTTTTAACATAATTACATTGTCTTTTCTGTGTCATTTCATCATGGCTATCAAATTAGCAGGAGGTCAGCAACTAGAAAAGAAAAATAAAGTCAAAGCTTGAAATATGGCAAAGCAAGCATGACAGATGTCTCAATGTTTCCAGGAATGGAGGGTGTCCTAGAACATGAGACTTTTGGTGCTAAAAATGAGACAAATCAGAATGGTTGATCGATGAAGGTAAATAGCAACTTAAACACTGAGTTCTGTTCTTCATGTGGGTTGGTTTCATCATTCAAGATTCATGTGAGAAAAATGTTTCCTTAGAGAAAACATCCCACATTGTCTAGAAATCTATATCTGGAGCATATATTTGGAGTCTTGATCAGAAGCAGGGCAATGATCTGGTTGGCAGTATAAGCGTGCCTTTATTTTCTGTCTTCATATCCTGAGTGTGGTTAAGCAAAGAATCAGAGAAGTCATTCTGCAGGTGACTGAATGCGTAAGGCAAAGGAGATGTACAGATCCAATCTAAATCAGGGCATGACACTCACCCCAGACAAATCTGGTCTATGCATCTTGTTCCAAGCCCACTCAGTGCTTTCTCACTTCTATTATCCCAGAATGCCTTTCACTTTCTCCTACAGCTGCAGAAAAGAAGAAATACTATCTCTCCCTTAAGGACCTGTTGAAATTCCATTTCTTCAGAAAAGGGATTTCTAATCACCTCCTCCTTGAAGCTCCCATGGGGCTAATTTTCTCTTTTAGATTTTGTCTACTGCTTGTACCTATAACTGATTTTCAATGTCTTATCTCCTCAACTGGGTTATGAAGGGAAGGCTGAAGCAAGGTTATTATTTCTTTTATAAAAAGTTCCTTTGATCTTTTGCATAGCACCTAGCTCAGAATATGATTGTTCATTGCCTAAGTCAGTGTTATCCAGTAGAAATAGAAAGTGAGTCACATTTCAAAAAGTACAAAGAAATAGGTGAAATTAATTCTAATCATATTTAATCTTACTTAGTCCAATATACCAAAACATTACTTCAACAAGCAATCAATATGAATAAATCATTAATTTTTAATGTATCAAGTCATTGAAATCCAATGTGTATTTTACACTGCAATATATCTCAATTTGGACTAGCCACGTCTCAAGTGGTCAAAGCACATATGATTAGTGACTACCATATTGGATGGTCTAAATGATATTACAGGTCTAAATGATAACTTGAAGAAAATGTATGAAGCCAAAAGAAAGAATTTAGTTGGGTTCTACAAACACTGAGAAGATAGCATAATTTTTTGTGAAGACTACAAAAATTTTTGTTAACATAGTAAGGGCAAAGATTAGGAGGGTAAATTTATAGAAATCAAGAGAAAGGGTTATTTCTGTGATAAGAGTCAATAATTTAAGGTATTAAGCCCGAGGTAGCAGGAGAACAGTAATTAAGTAAGAAGAAAATAGGAGAAAGATAGTCTAAGAAACACATGAATTTGTTTTCAACCACCAAGTTTTAGTCCAGCTTGTCTCACCAGAAACATGAGTTGGAGCAAAGATGAGGAATGAGCCTGGCAAAGCAGCTTTTGGAATTGATTTCATCCAGTTGGTTGAGCCTTAGAAATGTACAAGTAGGAGTGTGAAATTGATGGATATAAGAATGATCCAAGAATTTAAACTTTAAAAGGCTACAGTTAGCAAGCAGAACAAAAAAAGTTAACAGGATGGAAGGAGGAAAACTAGGAGATCATGGAAGGTGGGGATAGGGAGAGAGGCCATTTCAAGAAAGAAAACAGAAATCAGGAGATAATTAAGGCACATGAGAACTGAAAGAGATCCATTGGACATGGCTAGGTAAAGATTTCTGGTGAATGAGGATCTTTGTCAAGGCTGAAAGAAAGAAGAGGATTTGCATTAGCTGAGGCCCTTTTCGAAAACCCATTTTTTATTCCTTAGAGCCACAGGCTAACTGAAGATGTTTGGATTAAGAAAACTGACTTTTCCCAGCAGATACAGTCTCAGCAGGAACCCTGGCAGAAGGAAACAAGAGACCAGCACAGAGCGGGTGGAGCTCTGGGGGATTCTTGATTAATGGCCAATGTAAAGAATACTCAGCAAGAAGAGGAGTGACAGGATGCAGGGAAATTTTAGGGCAGTGTAGGACTGAAATCCATTGTGAAACCATTTTTTGGTTTTAGTTAAAAGAGAAGCAGAAAAATATGAATTTAAAAGATAGCTTGTCATCCTAAGGACTTCTTGTATTTTTTCCCTAACCATTTGTTCAATATTTCATTGCTTACCTTAAGGGATCGGCAAATGTGGAATGTGTCCAATGGAAAATTGCCTTTAAATTTTTACACATTTTTTTAAAAGGGTGTGGAGAACAGGAGTGGCCCAAAAGCCCTCCAAACTGTAGTGGCCTGAACTCTGGCTCAATCTTTTTTCTCTTTGAGGCCTATTCAATTGTATCACAAAGCGTCTGTAACCAGTGTCCAATCATTTGAAAAAGGGGGGCGGGGATTTTTAGCTTTTTTTCACTCCATTATCTTAAAGATAATAAAGTCATAAGTTAGAATTAATAATCATCAACTCACTCGGTCTTGATAATAATTAAAGTAAATCCCTCATTTGTGCATTTCAGATTTACTTTGGGTTGTATTTGGCAAGTGTGGGAGGACAGGGTGTGGAAATCATTCAGCTACAAAAGTCCCTTGAAATTCCCTGCAATTTCTTAAAAACTTGGGAATTCAGATATGCACAAATGTTTGTGAAATCTTCAGAAGAGAACACCTAGGATATTCCTGAAAATGACTAAGTTGGATTTTCTGTTTCATTCTTAAGGTGGAAATTTGACAGACAAAAACAAAAGGTTGAACTTGTTTCAAATATTTTATTTCTGAAAATTTTATTCTATTTTTTCTTATGTCTCACAATCCATCTTACAGACTTGATCTGTGGACATCCACATATATTTTTAAAGTTGAGAACTAATTGAAGATGTAATGCAAGACTCAGGATAATTGGTATATTCAAACAGAATATGGAATATACGTATTAAGTTAAAAGCTAGTGTGACAAACGACTCAGCAATCTTGTTAGAGATTTGTTTGAAAAGGTGTATTCACTTCTGCTTAAAGATGAAACAGCTTTTATTATTCACACATGGATACTGTCTTTTTGTCTCAGGAAGTACCAAAATCAGATGTCTATATTATGTAAACTCAAATATTGGTATTTTGACAAAATTAACGGTTTCTCAATGTCAGATTTGTTTATCTCAAATCATTGTGCTTCGATCTAAGCATAAATTAAATGTAGGTTATTTAAATAAAAATATATGGAGGAATATCAAGCTTAAAATATAAATTTCTTTAAAAACTAGGTGAAATTGTTTACTTAGGTCAGATCCCTAGTCTTTAGAAATTAGAGGAAGGAATCTTGCTTTATGCAATGCCTCCTAGCTGTGGGATTAAGTGTGAGCTGGGATTTGGTATCAGCATCCATATGTATCATTTCACTGTGTCATTCATAATAATTTGCATGCAGAATCTGTTTTGTACTGTAAAACTAAGTCTATATAACCTTTATTATATTATATATTCTATAATATTGTATATAATATATACTTGTATGTATATT
This sequence comes from Heterocephalus glaber, assembly GCF_053883595.1. Classification (NCBI taxonomy): domain Eukaryota; kingdom Metazoa; phylum Chordata; class Mammalia; order Rodentia; family Bathyergidae; genus Heterocephalus; species Heterocephalus glaber. Next base: position 24,288,754 of record NW_028258308.1, on the reverse strand, counting down.
ATATAATTGTATAGTCTATAATATTGTATATTATACATTTTATATAATATATATGATACATATTATATGCAATATTGGCTCTAACAGATAACACCCTTGGAATCAGAGTGCTGTTCAGACCTGGAATTCTTTAATGGGATACACGGATGGCCTCTTAGTGTACATGAACTCTGAAGAAAGTAACAGAGATTTTGTGTGTGTACTATTTTCTGGAGTGATGCTCCCTCCATTCATTAGGTTATCTTGCGGAAAGGTACATTTATGTATCACATTGCCATGCACCTGGGACTTTGCAAAAGATGAACAAAGATGTTTACCACAACGTTAAGCAAATCAAGGGAAATCTTTCTGACAACCCAAAACAGTAAGACACTGTTCAATTCATTGCGGGTGTTTTGCTTCATTTTAGATTAAAATGAGCAAGAGTTTCACACTGTGGCTTTAATCTTGTAAGAGACTCCTAAAATAAACAATAACACGGTATGAGAGAAATCTTGATTGTGTAACTTCTGCTCTTGCCCATTTGGAAATAACAAATGCCATTTTCTTACAAGCCTACCCTCAAATAACCATGACTATTTCCATCAGTCGAGTTTTCAAAATAGCAACTGCACATCAAAAACTTGTATTTCATTGGTGGAAGTAGTACGATTTGACAGAGCACACTCATCTGGGCTACTATTTGCCCTTATCACATTTTATTATTATTTTATTTCCCAATTGTCAGAATGAAAAATAAACATAGAACCCCCCCCCCCCAAACCCCACACCGAACAAAAATTCTACTTAGTAGAAACTTCGAAATGCTGCTGGGGTTGGTTGCTTCAAAGTAAAAGAGACGAGTGTCCGCTCCTCCTGCCCGCGCCCACCCGGGGAACGGCGCCCACCCAGGGAACTGCACCCCACGCGCGCGCGCGCGCGCCCCAGCCGGGCGATCCCCGGCGAGCGGAACTCGACACCGCCTGCCGGGAGGATCGGCGAGCTCCAGGCCCGCGGGGGCGGCTCCGGTGGGTGTCCGGGCGGGTGTCCGGGGGGAGCGGGAGGAGGCGGCGCGGCCCCGCCCCTGGCGCGGCTACAGAGCAAGCGCCCACGTGCCCGGCCAGCTTTCTGCAGCGCGGCGGCCGGGCGCTCATCTCCGAGCGGACCGCTGAGGCGCCCGGATCTTCTCCACCCTCCTCCAGCCCCGGGACCCGACGCGCTCAGCCCGCCCACCCGGCGCTCCCGGCGCGATCCTAGCGCAGCCCCAGTAAGTTGCCAAGTCTGCGGCCAGGCGCAGGGGCCAGAGGGGAAGCCTGGGGCTGTCCAGCTGCGCGCAGCTGCCCGGAGACTACGCCTCCGAGACGGCCCGCCGGCAGTCGGCCCGGTGGCTGGGGCTGCAGCCGCGGTCCCTCTTCCGCGAGGCAGAGCTCCACGCTGCCCTCGTCTCCAGAACCGTCTGGGGGCCGCTGCTGCCGCGCGGGCGTTGGGAAGGGGCCTGGCACGGGGACCCACAAGGGACCTTCCTGTAGCCACTCTGGTTCCGGGGGACACTGGGCACCCCTCTCCCGGAAAACAGCTCCGTGCGTTGCCCACTGAGGGGCCTTTGGAGTAGCCTGTTGCTCCCCGGGGGTTCTCAGTTTAAATCTGCAACGTGTCTTCGGTAACTGGAAGGTTTTTCACATCCTGCTGGGGACCTGGTAGGACAGGTAAAATGGCCCCTCGTGGTGTTTGTGCTGATGTTTTTAAGTCCATGCGTGTCTTTTTGAACGCCTTTGAGATGGGATATATCTTGTAACCACATTTCATGAAGTATTCAGCCTTGAACTGCACTAAGCCCCTCACCGCTGAGCGTCCATTCGACCAGGTATAGCCAAAGTAAGAAGACACAGTACCGTGGAGTTATTTCAAAGGAATACAATCAACAAAAGTTAGAAAGTTGTGTAGGCTTTGAAACTACCTAGATTTAAAGAGTAAAAAAGTTCATCTTATTCAAACTTTAAAATACCTAAGAAAAACTGCCTAAAAGGTCTTGAAGTGATTCATTTTGGACTGATGATGAGATTTTTATACAGAAACATTAATCTTTCTGATAGTAGGCTGCCCCAGATCTTATTTTAATAGAGCTATCTGGACCCGGGGTCTGGACTAAGAGGTTGTGTATATGGCCTTTGGCCTGATAGCCTGATAGTGTTTCATTTTTGCTTGAGCCAGCCTCTTAAAACTTCCCCAGCGTTAATAATAATTATTACCTCAGGAAAGTGAAACATTTTGTGTTTTCTTTAGAGAATACACAGGATAGGAATATTGTTACTGATATACTTTCTTATGATTGCTTTGTGATATTAAATCTTTTTTGTCTCCTAATTACACTAAAGTTTAACATGAAGAAATAATCTCTTAGTGCAGAAGAACATATAAAATATTTTTTTCTTCTTTCACTAAAGAGTTGCTAGTTGGGTGCTCCAGGGTGAACGCAAAAGGCTGTATTATATGCGTTTCAAGTTTCTTCCCTTGCTTCTCACTTCGGTTCCACATTATGCCTTGACTTTTCAATGTCATTGTCTTAAGGTATTTTAAACTTTTAGGTTATGCCACGACCTTGGAGATCACAGTAGAGATTTGTGGTATCTATAGAGATTCACCTTGTAGAATCCTTGACGTCTTTAGCATGTCAGCATGGCTCTTTTGATCCCAGTCCTCAGTCATTATCCCTGAACTTAAGAGTTATGAGCCTATAAAGGAGTTTAGAAGCAAAGAGACCTGCTTTTAATGATCATATTAAAAGCTCGAGAATACTCCGGAGTTTTTCTTCTTGTATTCCATCTATTTTTGCCACTTGAACATGTATATCTGAAGAATTTTAACGTTCACGTTTCGTTTCTCCCACTACAAACATTCAGCTAGGAGTGCCTACTTCTGTGCTTGGTGGCTCTCCTCTCACCTTTTGTTCTCTTCACCTGTTCCTACTTTGAGTCGTCGTTTCTACTGGCTCTTCTGGCCAGACAAGGAACTCTCAGTGGCCATTTTTTCTTTTTCAAATGGTTTTCCCATGTAATTTTTCTCTGGTGATTTCTCTATTTAGCCTAGTTAATGTCTTCCTTTCTCTTTTGTTAAAGTCCCCTGCTAGGTGTGTGTATGTGAGCTCATGTTCAGAATTATCTGCTGTTTTTATTATGGTGAATGCTATTGACTTCAACAATTTGATCTGTCTTCAGATGTCTTTATTCCTTCACTGAAAACTTACAGAGTCCCTACTCTGTTTCAAACTTTGGGTAACCCAAAAGGTAATCTGTAGCTCCAATCTTGGAGGGATTTTATAATTATTTTCACATTTGCTAAACTCTCCATTCATGGATTTTAAAAATAACTTTTGGTTTTGTGTCTGTATAAAAACTAACACCACCTCTCAATAGATGTGCTGCACTGCGTGCACCAGAAAGCAAGTGATACATGCACTCTAGTACGTGAAGAACATGCCATTGTTTCGTCTTCAAAAGCACATGTCCTTGTCATTTTCATTTTGCTGGTAGTAACGAATTTATCCTTAATCTTCTTGTATTTCCTTTTATGTACTTGCCTTTCTGGCTGTTCTTTTTGAATTGGTGGCTATAGCTATAAAAATGTTGTGGGTCCCACTGACAAAACCAAACCAAACCAAACAGGAATTCATTTCAGTAAGGCACCAGCTAATCAAGATGATCACAGCATGATTCATCTATTAGGTTTTCTTTTTTTTTTTGGCCACTTCAGTAAACATAACTGTTATATACAGTAATACTGTGATTCAGGAATGTTTCTGTTCTTGAACAGTTCAGTTCAAGAGCAAAAGCATTTGGCACAATTTTGCTTCCGGTTGCAAACTCTGTGTCAGGTGAGAAACAAAGACCAAAGCCATCCTCCCCACATGAACAAGAATGCCACCACCTTCCTGGGGAACAGGACCTTGACCTTATCTTCCCCAGAATCGGGCAACAAGTTAAGTTTCTGAACCGAGGCACCACTGTATTGGCTATGGAGGTGAGTAGTATACTGTAGCTTTTCACAAGCTCATGGACTCTTAAACTGTAATCTGAGAAGGACCTCTGCTCCATTTCAATAACCTTCTTGCTGGTAAGAGCAAGAAGTAGTAATAACTGAAGAAAAGATTGGAGTTAATAAGGTTTTTGTTTAAATGTCTCCATTTAAATATATGGGTCATTTCTGTTCTTTGACTCTTAGTGTGAATTTCTGTCTTCTGAGAGATCTGGGGCACCAAGTGTTTTTCTGGATGTGTAGGGCTGTGCTACCTTGTTGAAAATCTTGGATTTTCTTGACAGAGGACTTTATTCACCTGAGATTCAAGATAAGTGTCATGTATTTATTTTATGCCTTGTCTTTGTCCCCTGAGAAATAAACTGGATGAAATTAAATAGAAAATGAAAAACTGTACCCACACATCCTAAAAGAATAGAATAATGCTGCTGGATGCTAGCATCTCTTTTGAGAACTGAGCTGACTCAGGGAATCAGCAGTGAGGCACATGATATGAGAACATTCCATGACCTTTCTTCCAGGAGGTAAAGAAATAAAAGCCCTACATTATATTCATTTTTGGAATATTTGGTGAACAATAAATACACAACAAGGAATTTTTATGCCTCTTATTGATTCTTAACTAGTTTTTCCCATAGTTGTGGGGAAATTCTCAGTTCTTTCCTTAACCCTTGCTGACTTCCATCAAAGCTCCGTAAGTCTTCATACAGTTATATCTAATGCAATGCTCTTTTATGGTCAAGACTCACATCCTTCCAGTGAAGAACTAGTGATCAGTGTATAGAGCTTGATATTACCAAGGATGCTTGATAGTAATGTAAACTTAAAGCTCACTTTTTATTGATTTTTACTTCTGTGTGGGCAGGAAATGTTGCATGAGCTGATAACCGTGATCACGATTAGAAGATAAAGATTTATTGGGGTCTTTTCTTGCCTTGGCTTTGTTACCTATCATGTTAGCAAATAATGATAAGAATGTTGATAGTCACTACTGGAATTAACAGTTATTTTATATTGAATCACAAAGAAAAATAGTTCCAATTTTCACCATTATTTGTTCACTTAATGTGAACTGGGGGCAGATTTTCTGAATGTAATACAATTTTTACTTTTTAAAAATCACTTTCAACTTCCTAGAACTTTAAATATATTTGAGGAGTGGGAGTGAGAAATCATTTATATATGGCATTACAGCATCTGTTTTTTTTGTTTGTTTGTTTTGGTACCAGGGATCAAGCTTGCACTTGCGAGGCAGGTGGCAGCACCACTGAGCTAAATCCCTGACCCTACAGCATCTGTTTTACCAAAACATGAGGACTCTTTGGGTTATAGTCCCTATGCCCACTATTCGTACTGTCTGGTTTCTTTCTTTTCAGATTCCTTAAAAGTATTTTTAAATACAAACACAAGGAAGAATGACAGTTACTCATAATGTCAAACTTTAGATGTGAGAAATAAATTTGAAAGATACACACTCTTCTCATCCTTTTCTTAAAGATGACCCAGTATTATTTTTTCGATTTTTTATTAGTACGTATTTGCAGTATATAATATTTACATTCATCTCAGGAGCCACATGCATATACTTAACATATCTTAATTCTTTTTCTTCTCCACTCCCTCCTCTTTCCTTTTCTGATACTGTCTGGTTCCTAAAAAAAGATATGCATTTGGCAGAAACAGTTGGATTTGACTTTTTTGTAAAACTAATGTGCAAAATTTATATGGTCTTAGAAGGAATATTTTAAAAAATGTTTAGAATGGATTATCACCTCTACTTTTTAACCCCTAGCTGGTCATACTCGTTGAATTGTTACCTGCTTTAGTGTATGTCAACACCCAGAAGAAAGGGGCACAGTTACTTTTCTTTGCATCTCTACAAACTCTAGATCTGGACCATAGTTGTGTACAACACATATTTATCCTTGAGCGATGAACTAACCTCTGATGATGGAAAACTCCCAGCAGAATGTCTCATGGGATATTCTTAGAAACAAAGTTGCAAAGTCCTCTTTCCTACTCAAAGGAAATCCCAATCTATTGAATTAATGCACTTGATAATTTGGTTGTACATACAATTACTAAATACTACAAATTTTAGACAGGGAAGAGTTCTTCATTAGAAACATGTTCAGGTTAGTGACTTACCACTGTTTTAAAAGAAGTATATTTGCTATAGCTTTTTAAGTCCCATCAGACATAGCTCTTCTCGTATACAGGTATGGATTCCATGAAGATGTGAAGGAGGGTAGTACTGCCTCACCTTCCAGGTCTCTGGTTCTTAAAAATATACCTTTATAAAGATATCTAATGGTTATTCCTAGAGGTGGGGCATGGAGGGGTAGACCAGAAGCTAATTCACATTTTAAAACTTAGATAAATTATTAAAGGGATTGCTGGAATGAATCCATTTCTTCTAACTGAAAAAAAAAATCACAAGGTTTTGTTGGTTTTTTTAATGGTGCCTAAGAACTCAGAATTCCATTAATCATAATTCTTCTGAAGACACTGGTGTCATGCAGTTGTTGGTTCATATAAGACAAATGAACATTCATCTTGGTTCTTGGGTTAGGTACTGGGTAAATATTCATTGTAGTATTTTTTTTAAATAACATGAATAAATAAAAATTTAAATGATTTTCTCTAAGTAAATAAAATTTTCAAAAATTTCTTCTCTGTGTTTTTCCTTCAAGTACAGAGTATTTTTATCAAAAGACTTCCCTTGCTTCTTTCAGAAGGATAGCTTTTTCCAAACAGTCATTTTTCTTTTTCCCTCATGAAATTTACTGTATATTCACTTACACAACTTTCCTGATCTCTTCAAATTAAGGGTACTTAGTACTTCTATATAAGGCTTGTAGTTCACAGGATGTTTATAACTTGCGTCAGGTTCTTATTATTATAAAATTCAAATGAAAACTGTTTCTGATAGTTTGTATCAACTTGGATTTGTATTCCTCTGAGAGAAGTCTGTTTGCGAAAATTCAGGCTATTCTATAAAGACTTTTGGTCTGCTTTAATGATGATATTAAATAACACATAGGATATTGAAAGCTTATCTTTCAATTAGTCTCCCTTTAAATTATTTCACAATTTATAATCTAGAATTATAGTAATATTTAAAAGTATATAATTATAATTGGCAGAGATAAATAATGATTTATAGAATTGCCAGTGGTCTCCATTTTGAGATGAAATTGGGATCATTTTGAGGTGCCAGAGTAGCTAATAATTATGTCACATTTTTCTGTTCTATTTCTATATTCTTTCTTCAGCAAACCCATGCATATTGAGTCCCTTTCCCACCAAGTCCTTTCTTTGGCTCTCTTCTATATTATAGACAAATAATACATATACCTAATTATGGGCAAGTAATATAGATAAAGTTTCATCAACAAATTTGAGCTGTTAAAGGTCTTAATCTGTTTAGGTAGAATCATTAATATTTATGACTTGAGGTCCTTGCTGTTTGAGCAGTAAAAAGACTTGAATCATGTGAGAAAACTAAAAAAATTCACGTTGAAAATGAAGTAGTTGTTAGTGTTTTCTATTAAAAGGCAATTACACTTGAACTAATGGAGTTTTATCTATCTGATTTGTCTGAATATAGATTATAGTTCTTTGATGTACAGAGAGGAGGCTCCTCCTCCTTTACTCTTGCGTGTTCTCCATTCAGAATTAAGTTTCTAGTCAGTGGAAGAAGAACCCTAAGATCACAGTGGTATTCTGTGTAGCAGTGGGTTTGTTGGTATTTCAAAGGGGATTATGGATATTTTGTGATAAAAGCTTACATGCTCCCATCATATCCAGTTCATTTCCTCATAAAAGACAGAGCGAACATATGTACATGTAAACTGCCCCTACTTCATATGGTTTTGTATAAAATTTCTGGAAGTTCAAGATTTGCTGAATCTCAGCCAGTGTGAACAGCTAGTGATTCAGGAAACTAGAATAAGAACCCTGTAATACAGAAGTCATTTCAATGGAAATGTGTCTTAGGAGAGAATTCTTTGGGACAGGATGGGCCTTTGTGATCATACATCCTTCCTCTTGCTGATTTAAGACTGCTTGTGACCTCCAAGAAGGGCTGGAGGTTGGATCTGAGATGAGTGAGGCAGGGGTGGGCATTTTGTGAGGCAGAGCACTGTGTATGACCATTCTAATTTACACCATTATGCAAGTAATTTCCCTGGTCTCAAAGGACCACTTTGGACTTTCATCTCCAGCATCACCATTTTCCAGTTTTTTCAAATGCACAGATTTGCACATGGCCTCTGGACCAGGAACTAAATGTTATTCTGAGTACTAGTTAAGATCATCTCAATTGAGTATTTGTAAATGTATCAAAAACAGGAAGAAAGGAATGGATAAGAATAGTTAATATTGGTCTAGGGCAGTGATGGTGAACCTTTTAGAGCTTTCAATGATACAAACAGCCTGCTGAGGCATGCCTGCCATAGATTCACTACCACTAGTCTGGGGATATAGCTCAGTGGTGGAACACTTGCCTAGTATACTTAAGGCCCTGGGTTCAAGTCTTTTGCACCACACACACACACACACACACACACACACACCAAAAGCAAAGCAAAAAAAAAAAAGCCAATATGAGTAGTCAGTACCCCATTTTCTTTTCTAAAGTTAGGGCATCTGTAGAGTGAAATTAAAATTCAATCATAATGGTACAATGTGAGTCTCATGTGGATCTGGTGGAAATCTCTGGAATTTATAAAACTTAAGAGTTAAATAAAACTAAAGAGCTCCTACTCAAGAGCATGGTAAGGATCACTACAGGACATTTATCAGTTTTTAAAGCATGAAATTCCTAAAGCTCTTCCTTTTACTTGTCATGTTTGTTTAACAGTGTGCAGAATGAATAGCAGTGAGGCAAAATGAGGAATTTTAAAATTGATTCTTCTGCTGAAATTCTTAATTTTTGCAACACTTGGCTTGATATGTGGTTAGAATTTGTAATGTTTTGTTGCCCCCAAATAGTCCTCTTTTAAATTCATTCCATTGTAGCAGTGGTTATGTAGGTGGAGTAGGTTTTGTGTGTGTACTATTCATCAAGAAAATAGCATAAAGCCATTTACATGCCAGTGAGGAACAAAAGGAGTTTTGATAATATTTATAGTACTAGAGCTATGAAAATATATCCTAAGCTGGTGCCTGTTTTAAGCGCTCCTGAAACTGAATATTTCACCTTTAAAACCAAATCTTTTTTTAATTAGATGAGGGATTCATGGATAAGGCTTGGCATCTTGAAAATTTCATTTGGATTTATCACTACAAAAATGAGAAAGGCTGGTAAGTGTTACATTGCTTGCCTAACATGATGAAGGCCCTGGACCTAATCCTCAGCTCTGAAAAAAAAAGACACTGTTGTGAGAGTTGGTTTTGTATTCCAAACTCTACCTTAACAGTACGTGTAAAACTTTCTGTGGGAAGTTTCTGACACTTGAAAAATGTTCATTTCTATCCTTCCCGGCCATGGATGATTACTGAGTTCCTGGCACTACCTATGTGCTAAGCACAGTACGAGACAAATTTGGAAGAGAAGTAAGCTTCTGAGAATGACGTTTTAGAGCTCTCTTTTTATGAGTGAAGAAACTCAGGACTAGGGAGGTTTAACTCATCTAAGGTTAAGTGGCAAGGGACCAAGTGAAAACTAGAATCCAAGCACTGATTTATAGCAGGCTTTCTGCTTTTAGGAAAGCAAATTATAATTACTGTAGTATACTGCTTATGTGGAATCTTGTAAATGGGGACCAGAATACAATTTTAACTTTAAAAATATTTCAGATTTTAAAATTTCTTGGAACGTAACATGTGTGGATATTTAGAGAATGATGTTTTTCAGATGTCAGCAGTTTTAGTAAATGACCTACTTTTACCAAAATAAAATGTAGTTTTAATCTAAAAAAATAAAAATATTTTAAATATAATTTCTAACCCATTCAAAGTCATTGGGATTTCAATCTAGTAAATGGTGGTTTTGAATAAGTAAGTTCTGTTTGGAATGCTGTTGTGTTATCTTAAAAAAAAAAAAAAGCTATTTGAAGTGTTACATTTTCTGATTACCTAGGTAACAGATGGTTTGCACTTAGGTCAGGGAGCCAAACAAAAAAGAGCAGACTTTGCATAAAATTTCTACTGGTGTAGTACATTTTTTCTGCACTGAAATGGATCATATGAACTTTCTAAATAATTAATAGCATATTTACATTGTTCTGGTCCTTTTTGCTGCGGAGTACAAGAGGGATGTGAAGGACAAATGCTATAGCTTTGTCACTTTAAAAAGTTATTCTTGTAAATGATTTATAATAATTTTTCACTTTCATTGTATTGCTAATTCTACTTGTGTTGCATGGCTTGTCTTTTAATAATGGTAAATTTTTCTCAATGATTTTGGAATCTGAAGGCACTATTATCTCACTGACTAGCTGGAAATGGTACTACCTTAAGTTTTAGAAAGATTTTAAACTCAGAGCCTCAAAGAGCCACACCGTTTCTGTAGGCCCAGTCTTGAAAGTATTTAGTTAGTGGAGTTGAATTTAATTTTGATTGTGGCCATCACCAGCCTTTTCGTAGTCCTCAGCTCTTGGGGTGAGTGGTGGTGGGAGGGGCAGTGAACACTGTACACAGCGGGCAGAGTGCTCTTCCTGAAGTGCATGTAGCTCTCCTTGCCAAGACTGTGGGCCAGAACTATGGGCATCAGCTGCAGTCATGATAATTGAAAGTTCAAATCCTCTGTTTTAAGAATGGGCCTTTACTTCATCATATATAATTTTAATGCATTACATATTAGACCAGGGAAATCAATAAAGTTGAACTACGTAAGGTTATTTCCGCTTTGTATCCATGGGTCAGGATGAAGGCTGTTTCCAAGAACTGGAAGAAAAGTGCATAGTTTTTTAAGTAAATGTAAAGCAAAAGGAGGAAAAAAAAGAATACAAAAGGTTTTTTTCTTTATTTTTGCCCCCAGCAAAGTGATGTATGTAGAACAGTGTTTCAGGGAGTAATTTTTCCTAGTGTTTATTTGACTACAACATCTACTGAAATAATTTCCAGGATTGAAAGTTTCCATATCTTTAAAGACAAGATATATAATATTGCTTTCTAGCCTTAGTCATCATGAAATTATAGGCTCAGAATCCTGTATATTACATTTTACTTCAACCAGAACCATGTCTGACTATTCCTCATAGGTGTGTGCATTATGTAAGAGTAAGCTGGCCCTTTACAGATCTACAGACATAGCACTAGAAAAGTAAAAATGTACTAACTGGTGACATAAAGGATAACATTTTCATATTAAAGACAATAACACAGTGAGAATATCTGATTATAGAGCAAAAGATCAGCATTTTTCTCTTCAACATCTTAACCCTAAATACTACAGAGTTGATATTTCCAGCTCTCTACTTCAGTGCTGGGAAGATGGGGGTTGTTAGCACATTAGAGAAGAACTTAAGTTCCTTTCCTGCTCTGAAGAAGAAAGTAGCCTGTTCTCTGTCATTCCCACCAAGGTTTCCCCACTAAGAGCTTCTGGTGGTCTCTCCTGATCACATCAGGTATGATGGTACTCACAGATGTTAGGGACCCTACTATGTCGCTGAGATATCCCTGGGCCAGTGGCTGTTTAAGATAAGATAAGCTTATGATCTGAGGAAGAGTCATATCAGGTTTCAGGTTTTCTTTTCTCCTTCCTCCTCCTCTTCCTTCTTTTTCTCCTCATTGATAGTGTAACTGAGTAACCCAGTTGAACTTGATCCTGTGCTTATCAGACGGAATTGTTAAGGCTGAGCTGCTTTATAGATCATGCTCTAATGTCTCTCAAACTCTCTGCTATTCTTGTTTGGAGGTTCTGTTTGGTCTGGAAGAATGTGGTTCTATGCATCTGACAAAGAGTAGTGGAGTGTGCTAGCGTGTAAAGAGTCTGCACTTAGCATCTGTCTGTGACACAGAAGAACATCCTTGCTGTCTTCCTTGTACTTGTCTCTCTATTGCCCCTTTTCCATCATTCCTGACACTATATGCTAACTTCAGGATAATTGAAAAACTTTTCAAAGTGTTTTTTTAAAAAAACCCACCCCAGTGAATATGGGGAGTCTTTGGTAGCTCTTTAGAACATCTTCATCCAAATCCATTTAACTTTGCAAGGAAAATTTCTTTGCAGTTACTCAGAAAAGGGCCTGTTTGTGCTTCTTTGCCCTGTCTTGGTCCTCAGTTTTGGTCACTGCTTCTGTGAATAACTGTTAAATAGAGCTAGAAAGGCTCACTACGTGATTGAATTTGATGAACACCATTACTGCTTCCTGAAATATTGTTATTACCTAGGTTTGTTGTTGTTCAAGTTATTTACCTTTGTATTCTATATCATCTGTTTCTAAAGCATTATCTATGTTTTAAAAACTTACTATGCATAAACATCTGCTGCAGGACATACTTTAGGTCTGAGTTTTCAAGGATAATAGCCATTTTATAAGAACTTAGTCTTACAAAGCCCTAAACTTGGGGCTTCCACAGCTTTTAAAAATTCCAATTTGCAACTTAAGCTCTTGAAAGTTAAATTTTTTCAATTTTCTAATTAGCACATGTTTGCAGTACATAATGATTACATTCCTCCTGGGGAGTTGGTACAGGTATATAACACATCTTAATTCTTTTTTCATCCGCCTTCCCTCCATCTCTTTGTCCTCTTCCCTTTTGGAAAAGATCTATCTCTGTATTTCCTATGATCTATCTTTTATTTTGCTCTTTATTTTTTGGTCTTCTTATATAAGAGAAACCATGCAGTACTTATGCTTGTATGTCTGATTTATTTCACTTAACATTACAGTCTCAAGGCACATCCGTTTTTCTACAAATGACTCAAGTTTATTCTTCATGATAAAATCGTACTTTGTCGTGTATAATACCACACTTTCTTCATCCATTCATCTGTTGATGGATATGTACACTGCTTGCAGGATTTAGTTACTATGAATTGTGCCACCATAAACACAGATAATCATGACACTGTAATATGATGACTTTTTTTAACTATTTCAGGAAGACACTTAGAAGTGGAATAGCTGTGTTGAATGGAATCTCTATTTAGGTTTTTTGGGAATCTCTGCACCAATTTCCATAGTGATTGTACTAGTTTACATTCCCACAAACAATATAGAAAGATTCCACTGTAGAAATATATCATCTGATCATCTCTGTGTGTGTGTGTGTGTGTGTGTGTGTGTGTGTGTGTATGGTAGTAAGGATCAAACCTCGGGCCTTTGCCTGATGCTACATCCCCATCCCTTTTTGATTTTTTTATTTTGAGACAGGATCTCACTAAGTCACTCAGTAGCCCTGGCTAGGCTCAAATTTGGGATCCTCCCATGTCAGCCTCCCAGAATGCTTGGATTACAGGTGTTTGCCACCATGCCTAGTGGCAAATACTATATAATTATAACCCTCTTAATGTATTTCTTTTCTTTCTAATTTTGTATCACCACAATGTTGTACACATAAAATTTATTCTTAGGCTTTTTAAAAATAAACAGTTCAGTAGTGTTAAGTACATTTCCAATTATTCAAAGGATCTCTAGAACTTTTTCTCTTTTTTGGTACTGGGGATTGAACTCAGGACCTTGCACTTGCCAGGCAGGCACGGCGCCACTGAGCAAAATCTCTGGCCCTCTAGAACTTTTTAATGTTGCCGAATTGAAACTCTATAACCATTTAACAAGCCTACACCTTCCCCCAGTCCCTGGAAATCACCATTCTTTTGTCTCTGTGACTACCATAGGTATGTTGTGTGGGAGAAATCATATAGTATTGGCCCTTTGGGGACTGGTTTATTCAATTTAGCATAATGTCTTCAAGGTTTATCTGTGTTGTAGCACCTGTCAGAATTTGCTTCCTTTTTCTAGGCTGATTATATTCTATTGTATGAGTACCTCATGTTTGTTTATCCTTTTATTCACTGATGGACACCTGGGGTTCTTCTACCTTTGGCCATTGTGCATAATGCTGCTGCCAGCATGGACCTGCAGTTACCTCTTTGAGATGGCACCTTCTTTTAGGTATATACCCAGAAATGGAATTCCTGGATCATATGGTCATTTTTAATTTTTTGAGTTTATAATACTGTTTTTCAGTGATGGCACTGTTTTACCTTTCCACCAATAGCAACAGGATTCCAGTCTATCCACATCCTGATACTCGTTTTTCTATTTGTTGTTGTTTTTTACTGGCCATCCTAATGGATATAAAAGCATTTTATAGGTTTAGATTTGCTCTAAGCTTTAAAAACAGCACTTCACATTTATTCACACAAACATTTAAAAAATCTCGCCTGATTATTTTTCTAAGGTTTAAAAAGTTTCAGTTTATTTTCAGTATGAATTGTCATCAGTATTTATCTGTATAGTAGTGAGTAATACACACACACACATACACACACACACACACACACCACAAGACTCCTGGGCTTACTTCAACCTGTAAATATAAATATTAAAGACAGTAGTCTTGATTGTTCCTTACGCAGTCCCTGCTTAGCCCTTAGAGGATTGCTTGGGAGCAAAATACCATTTGTGAGGCTTCCTTCACCTCAGAGTCCCCACTGGTTTGGTCTCAGTTTCTGGGTCCGTGAAGGTAACATAAATGAATGAAACAGGAAGTGCAGAATAGTAAGGAATGTGGGGAAATGTAGTTATATCAGAGGGCAGTTAATTTTTAAAATACAGTGCGACCTAAAATATACATTGGATGTTGGAAGCAGTGACTGGTAAAGAGACTTATGAGGAACTCAGAAGAGTCCCTGATAGTCTAGAAAGAGTAGGCATGGAGGCTGCAGCCCAGGAAAGCTAAGTTTTTATTCTAGATCTCTTTAAATAATGTCAGAACACCATGGTATATAAAGAAATTTCAAATATATCTGCATGTGTTAAAAATATGGATAGAAAAGGAAAAATGGAAAAATATATAGCACTTGGTAAAAGATGACTCTTTGAAGGTAATTCTAGGATTACTTACAATTTCAAGTTTTCCATATTTTCTGCTTCCCTTAAAAGATTCTTTGAGAAGAAAACTCACTTTTGCTTCATAGAATGTTCTTTTCTTGCTTTTTAGATTCCTTTGTCATTTCTCAGGTTTGCTTCACTATCTTTTCAGCCAGAAATGTCTTGTAAAGATGATTGGTGAAGGCATTATCTTCAAGCAGATTCTGTTTTTTTAAAATTTATAATTCACATCTATCTTACATCTTTGAGGCATAACAATAATGAGAATGAAGGCAGTGGAGATTCTATTTGTAACTTTTACTGAAAAAAAAGGAAAAAAATTTTCTGTTAGTGTGGAATATGAGTATTTGCAGTATCTGATGTGTGGACCAAGCTAACTGTAAATGGTAAAGCACTAACTTCTTTTCTCCTTTGTATTTCTCATGGGTAGATACTTTGGTACAACTATTGCTAAAGGCAGTGCTTACTGTTCTCAAATATGCCACTGAGATGCAGGGAAAAGGAGACAGAAAGCAGAGGAAAGTTAACACTAAGCCAAAATTGTTGCATCAGGTGAACCTTTACACTTAGGAGAGGTTTACCAAATCAGTATTTGTTTGGTCTGAAAATTGGCTGTGCAGTGGTGTAATGCCCTTGTCACTTCTCCAGAGTCATCAATAATGAGGACATACCTTGTGGTTTTTTTACTTTGTACGTGACTGCTGGTTGTTTGGAGGATGAGGATGTTGAACGGGGTTTGAAGTTTGGGGAAATACAGACTTTGTTGTAGAAAAACAACTATTGGTTTGTTTACATGCAAAGAACTATGAGCTAAGCCTTAATTTTCAGCCACAAAAAAAGAAATCATATATTAAAATGACAGAATCTGAGTTGGCTTTTACCTTAGCTTCTGCTAGGACCTTTCTAACTAAAACTGGCCACTGTCCACATAATCACTATGAAGAAGTGCATGTGGGAATTCTATTTGAACATGTCAAATGATGTATTCAATATATATCTGGTATCTCTGTCTATTTCCTCCCTTTCATCATTGCAAATACACATCCCTTCTTTGGATTAAGAAAATAATGTTGACTTTAACTTAATTAAAATATTTTCTTTTTAGGCATAAAATAAGGCCACAGGCACAGTTTTGACATTAGAAGGTAAAGGTTCTTGATATTGTCAGAGGCCATGTGAAACAAGATGTATGCAAGATGAAAACACAAAGAGATGGCTTTTGGGACCATATTTGTCCTGAAATATGTTTTGAATTTAGAAATATAGAATTGTTACATTAGACATTTAAGAAGGCAGAAAAAAAGGATTGAAAATAAACTAGATAAATTGTGAAATTCATACAGTGTTACAGAAAATATTTTATGTTTCAATAAAAATCTTCAGCTATTTATTGTAGGTAGCCTTTTATATTAAATAATTAAAAGTTTTTATAGCTAGGAGAAGTGATATGTTAATATATGTTAGAATTTTTAGTATAGTTGTAAGTCATGATGATTATCATTATTTTTCTCTACTTCTTACATTCTGACGACTACATTTTCAATCTTTAGGCAGTAGTATTTTATGACTTTGAAAGGTTAAAATCTATTGGAGATGGAGTTTTTAAAATCCAATTATTTATACATGACCCTCAAATTTTCTTTCATCAACTGAGTTTAGGTGGGCTGTCAAGAGCCTAGGAACAGGCAGAATTTTGCATTTCTCTTTGTTTATAGGTTAAGTGGCATAAAAGACAGAGAGACTTTGCAGGTCAGACTGTAGCTCTGTGATTTTGAGCAAGTTACTTAACATCTGTGGGTCTCAGCTTTGTCATCTGAAGATGGGATATTTCACCCGAAGTTGTTATGAGGATTAAATAATTCGTGCCAATAGCCTAACAGAGTGGGAAAGGAATAAAAAGTATCAATTGTTACTCTTTATTTTCATTTCCCAAAGTCTGGTGTAGAATGGCCTTTAAAATTTTTTGTAAATTTTTATTAGTATTGTATTTGCAGTACATAATGATTACATTCATCGTGGGGAATTAGTATGAGTAGATAACACATCACAATTTCTCTTTTTTTTTTTTTTGCCAGCATCATATTCATTTGTCTTATCCACCCTTATAAAGTTAATTATCATATATACAGATTAACAGCCAGACTAACAGGCCAAAAAAAAAGCCATACAAAACACATAAAACAATTACACCATGGCCTTTCTTAGAAGAGCAATGGCCTTAGGATTACTTTTCTTCCCCATTTGATAGTCACAGTACTTGATCCTTGTTCCCTTTTCCTTTCTTTTTTCCCCAGAACATCAGAAATAAAGGAAATAGTATTCTGCAACTCTATCCATTCTGAATTTTTCTTCAGCTACTATACTAAGTTAGATGATGTAATCATTAACTTATACTGGCTTTTCACCAAGCTATGGCAACAAGTTTCTTTCCTAAAGGCACACTCTGGATAGTATTTCATCTCAGTTTAGAATGTCTACTTCATAACATGACTATTTGTAGAGAACTGCCTGTGCTTCGCTTTCTGGGATGTGGTAATCAACACTTTGCTGTTCAGAGCACTCTTGTTTCCTCTGCATCTTATTCATCATGGGAAACTGAGCTCTGAAAGAAATGGAAACTTTACACTCTTCTCTTTTATTGGTGCAAAGCAATCAGAATTTCAGAAATAACAAAATAGAAATTAGCCAAAAAATTTTTTTGTTAATCCATATTAATTTGCAGTCTTGATTTTGTATCCTAACTTTAATATTGTCTTAATCTCCTCAAGCTGCCATAACAAAATACTATAGACTGGATGGTTTGCACAACAGATATTTATGTCTCACAGTTCTAGAGGCTGGAAGTCTTAAGATCAGGGTGTCAGCATGGTTGGCTCTGGTGAGGGCTCTTTTCCTGGCTGATGGCCACCTTCTATATTCTCACATGGTGGACAGTGCCAGTTCCAGACTCTTCTTCTTATAAAGACACTAATTGCACCATGGGAGTCCAGCGCACATGTCCTCATCTACCCTTAATCACCTTTCAGGTACTCATCTCCAAATACTTTCACACCTAGGGTTAAAACTGTACATGAATGTGGGGGTGGAGCACAAACATTCAGTCCATAACAACTAGCTTGTCCTAAGTCTCTGAGCTTTGGTTTTCTCATTCACAAACCAGAGATACTGGAATAATAGTACCTACCTCATAGATTTGTTGAGTAATTTAGTTAAGTTAGTATGTGTAATATACTTAGCCCACCTCCTAAAACCCAGTATTCATTTAATAGAAGGTGGTTGCCATAGTAGCACTGGAAATTAAAGTCATAGCAGTGGTGGTTGATCCATTGCACTTCATGAGCCTGTCTTTTCCCAGGAACTTACCGGAACCCTTCTTAAGTTTTTAAGTGTTGAATGAATTAGCAAAGATTAAAGTCTCTTTCTTCCATGTTCCTGCTGCAGTTTTCCTTCCCAGAATAACTGAGTTTCCTGATCCTGTTCCTTCAGTTATCTCTGTCTGTATGTCTCTGTCTCTTTCTGTCTCTCTCTTTCCCTCTCTCTAAGTCAGCCCTCACCAAGACTGTGGACTTTGTAGGCTTCTCTTTTTTCTTGGACACTGCCTTCAGGTGCTTATTTTCATTTGCTTCATGGCTCCCTGGTCTTGCCTTCAAACCCTTTAGATTATTTCTCTTTTTCCCCGGTATTCCCTCTTGTCTCTCTTATTTACTTCACGATCATATATATTAAAACAATGAAAGTTTCTCTGGGTCTTCTGAATGTGGACAAGCAGGTTCCTAAGACAGGCGGGTTCATATTCAGTTTACCAAGCCAACTCTTTTCTGATTGCTTATAGTGTCCTCTAAAATCTCTTCTCCTTAAATCCTTCCACAGTGATCCAAGAACGGTGCCCTGCCTCTTCTGTGAACCCTGGGAATGGATTCAACATTGTTGTCTGTTAGAAGGATGCATGATTGATTGAAATGTCTTATTGCCAAACAATGAATTAGAAGAGTTTTCCATAAGGAAGAATTAGTGGTTATCATAGTGAAACACTTACATTAAAACTGTATTTTACTAATTTGAATGTGTTTGTGCTGACTTTAGAATTTAGGGCATTTTGAGACTTTGGGAAGTAATAAAAGCATTTTAAATCTTAAAATATAGGATATGGGTATCAAATAACAAGCATGTTTTAGGATAGAATCTTCAAAGGTAGAAACCTGTTGTAGCACATGTTCTATCAAGATGTATTTCAAAGCAAAGTCATCTCAAGCTTCAGGGAACATGGGAGTGTATGTGTGTATATGTACACACACTCATATCCTTTAATAAAAATCCGTATTTTTCAGAACACAAATTTACTTTCACTTCAAAATATTAAAAATATTTTTGTATCTTTTCCAATTCAGAGGTATCTAGCAAATTCCAAAGGAAGGGGTCATATGAAGACACACTGGACAGTTTCTGGCCTCCAGCTTTATCAAAAGAGCGTGTGCTGAAGATGGAGAGATAAACCACAAACATCTAGTGCTCTCGTCCAGAGCTCGGGGGACAAATGCCATCCTCAGAGGGGTCAGTAGGATATGATGGCCTCTCAAAGGAAAGAGGGATCATTCCTACTTGAGAGGACCAAGACACTTTCATTGAGAAGGTAGGATTTGAGAAAGACCACAAGAGAGGAGTAAAGGGGTATACCTGCAAGTATAGATGAGGTAAGAAGACATTCTTGAGAGGGAGACAGCATGAGCAAAGGACTTTGGAAAATATGGACCTTGTTGGCTACATAGCATAGAATTCCTGTTGACCAAAGTAAGGTAGAATATAAAGGGTCCATGGGAAGAGGAAGAAGAGGAATCATTGTAGCAGTTTCCATTTATTGAGTGCCTACTATGTATCAACATTTCATTCACATTTTGCTTGTATTACCTGATTTAATCATAAAGGAGATAAGTCTAGAAATAGAAATTGGGTCATGGTAGTGACTGAATGCTAGGGTAAAGACTATATTTTGGCCCTCAGTGAGGTATTTAAGTTGCAACAAGGAGTGATTGAAACTCCTTTGAAGCGAGGACCAGGGGATGAGCTTTAGATTGTAGGAATCCATAACCCTGGAAATGCCCATGAGCACTAGCAGTAGAATTTTCCTATTCGCAAATTTCCAAATCTTTAAGAATATATATTTTTAAATGGAATAGCATGTTTATAAAAGGAAGAAATCAAGCCCAAATGTGGAGGAGGCAAGTTTCTTTGTTCTTTCATTTTCCTGTTTAAAGTTTTCTGTCAGGCAGCTCTCACAGGCATGACAGAGAGTATTGTTGGTCGTCAACATCAGCTTCCCAATTTGTAACCTGGGCATGTATATGAATATCTGAAGTTAGGACTAGGTTCTCAGTCTCCCCCAAGGCATTACTGTGACCATGGGACTACAGCTAATATCAAGTAAAATGTCCTTTGAGACTTCTAGGAAGTATCTTTTACAAAGAGAAGTTTCTCTGGCCAGGGGTTTAGCTCGGTGCCATGTCTGCCTCACAAGTGTAAGGTCCTCAGTTCGATCCCCAGTACCAAAAAAAGAGGAAAGTTTCTCTTCATCCCTTCCTACTTTGTACTAACTGGAATGCAGAAAGGAGGGTTGGAGTTTGATTATTGATTTGTGACTACAGAGCTTCTATATACAAAACTTTTAATGTATCTTAAAAGCAAATCAATTCAGTTACCTGATAAAGGTTTTCAGTGCTAAGACACATGTTACTTGAGTGACCTTTTGTAAACCAGTTTCAGGCTTAGCATGGTTTTAGATGTGCTTTGGTATTTAAAGAAAACACAGTATCATAATAATACTTACTTTCACTGATTAGTTGATACTGGCTATCTACTCTTTTCTGGTTTTGTTGTTGTTGTTATTGGTAATTTGTTTTATTTTTGTCTTTTGTAGTTTTTGAGCCTTCTGGGAAAATAGATTTAAAGTGTGACATTTGAATATTTTGATAGAGTTCAAAGACATGTTTATATTTCAGAAAATGGAGGGAACTAGGCAGAGAGTTTAAGCAATGTTTGATGTAGTTTGTATTTTCCTCCCAAACAAAAAGCTTGTTTATGACCTATGTTCTTTGTGATTGATGGAAAGGGAACAGAGTGTAAGGCTGTAAGAACTTGCATCAGATTAACTTTGGCAAGATTCTGATAGTTCTTGATAATTAATTGTAGGCAATTTCTGTCCAGTTAGTTTGTGTGGACCTCTTGGTTAAGGAATTACACTGATGGAGTTCTGACTCATCCACACTGATCCCTGTCTATCATCCATCTACTACATCTGGAATTCTGTTCCCAAATTGGATCACTGTGTGAAAACAGCCATGGCAGGCCTTAGCCCAGAGGGGAGCCAAAAGCCCCAGAGAAGGGCTCTTCACAGGAATGAGACGTGGCACTGGGCTGTGGCTCTTTTCAGCTTTCTGGCAGCAAGTCTCTCGTTAGCATGGGGTGCTGGGATACACTTGGCTAAGGCAGCAGAAAACCTAAGAGGCAAACCCTTGAAGAAAACCCAGCTTTTGTGTCCATGCCCAGAATGCTGCATTGCTAGTATACAGCCAGTTGTAAAAGAAAGAAATCAAACCCAAATATGGAGGCAGGTTTCTTTGTGCTTTCATTTTCCTCTTTAAAGTTTTTCTGTCAAGCAGCTCTCACAGAGTATTGTCCAGTGGCCACGCTTAAGGAAACTGTGTTTGAAAGATTTTTAACTGAAGATATAAAACATCATTGAGATTGTACCCTTCATGATCACAGTGGCTTCAGCAACCTAACCACTTAAGCAGGAGGAGGAAAGGATTTGGTCCATCCCTAGGGCCTTGCAGACTAACAGCCTTACTGGCCACAAGAAGTGGGGCTGAATGTTGTCCTGGAACTTGAGTGTATTGTTGCTGGTCATTTGTTTCATTCTGGTAAGTAGACGGGAGGAGAGACGGGGCAGAATTCTCACAGTGTTTTATCATGTTTTCCCAGATTGCTGGTTGTCAGTATCAGCTTCCCAGTTTTTTTTACCTGGGCATGTACATGAATACCTGAAGTTAGGACTAGGTTCTCAGTCTTCCTTGAGGCAGACTGTGGCCTCTGGATTAACTAGCTAATAACAAGTAAAAGAAATCCTTTGTGATTTATAGCAAGTATCTTTTTTAAAAAGATGTTTCTTTTCATCCCTTTCTACTTCATACTAACTAGAATACAGAAAGACCTGGAGTTTGAAAAGCTTTTTTAGACCGTGAAGTTAATTCCATGTAGTGAGTCGACGGGGGAACAAGCTAGGAGCTGGTGCCACTAGTCTCTGGAGCTCACACCTTTCGATACACCTGAAGCTTCTGGTTCAAATTGCCATTGTCTGGGGTTTTCTGTCACTGACTTCTTTTTAAAGTAGTGAATAGGGCTTTTGACTGGCAGAATCTGGGATGAAGGTATTAAAGCATGTGGCACTGTTATTCTCAGGTAGCTTATGTGTAGTTCTTTTGGCATAAAAGTGGGACAATTAAAAACTTGAAAGATTTGTGTAAATCTACAGTTCTAAGAAAGCTATAAAGTTATTCTGAACTTAAGTATATTTATAAGCTTCCAAAACTTTGAATTTTAGAGTGGATTTTGATTGAGTTAACTGCATTGACCAATCTGCATTGTGGTCAGATTTGTATGATAAATGGTTTCCTTTGAAATGTTTTTTGTGGCTAGTCTTAAAATTTTATCACCTTTTTATGTTTTCCATGCACCTTGAAAGAATGTGGATTTCTAATTTCTAGATGTAGAGTGCTTTGTATCTTAATACAACACATTTATTTTTGTATTTGTATGTTTATTGTTTGTCTCCCCATTTAGAAGTAATTCCCGTGAAGGTAAGGACTTCTCTCTCTCCAGTGCCTATAGTCACGATCATACATAGTAGGTCTGATTACTTCTTAGGAGTTAAATCAAGTTAAGTGAGATATTCCCATCATCTGTAGCCTTATTTTTTGTATTTTTAACAGTGCTTAAGGAACAAGGACCAAAATGTATAATAGATATTGGGAAATGGGAAGAAAATGTTCAAAGGAGAAGGGGACTGTTGGGGGAAGGAGGGGATAAGAAAGAAAGAATGGATGGGAAAAAATGGAAATGAGGCTTTTGTAGATAAGGAGGGGAAGGGTGGAAGGCAGGGGAGGGGAATGGGCAGAAAAGAAGAAGCAAGATATATCATGTACAGGTACAAATTCCTTATGAATGTTACCATTATGTGTATCTAAAATGTGCCAGTAAAATAAAAAGTTAAAAAAAAGTGAGATTGGAGCTGGGGAAAATAAAAAACAGTGCTTGAGGGAAATTGAAGTCTTTCACTGTGAACATGCATCTAAGTTTGTTGTTATAGTTCTCTCAGTTTTTGCCTCCTGTATTTTGAAGCTATTTTATTAGTACATGGATGTAGTTTGTCTCCAAAAGGTTGATGGATTGGAATCTGGGTCCTCAGTTTGGCAATGGTGAGAGGTAGTGAAACCTGTAGGAGATGGGGCCTCGTTGGAGTTGGTTAGGTCATTGGGCTCACTGCCCTTGGAAGGGGTTAAGGGAGTTCTTCTTGGACCCTGAATTAGTCATAAAGACATGATGCCATCCCCCTGCTTGTCCTCAGCAGAGCTAAGCCAGTGCTAGTGCCATGCCCTTAACCTCCAGAACTATGAGTTATGTGGACCTCTCTTCTTTATAAAATATACAGCCTTAGGTATTTTGGTATAGTAACAAAAATGGGCTAATATAGACATACAAATTTAGAATAATTTCTCCCTTATAAGTTAATATATTTTCATTAATGTCCCTAATTATCAGACTCTTTAGCCATAAAGTCGGCTGTATCTTGATGTAACTACCTCTATTTTATTTTTTATTAAAATTTACCTATTTTTTTCTCTTTTTAATGTATTATTAGTGTTTGCCTGTTTTTCTTTTCACTTTGTTATGATTATTGGCCTGGTTGTTCTTTCTCCATCTGTTCCAACACTTCCATGTTCTTTTGATTTGCTGTTTCTCAGTGATAACTAGAATGTTTTTTTTAAATACAGATACTCCCTTATTTTAACAGGAAATTCACACATTTCTATGATCTTTATGTTTTCTATGGTCTCCATTTCTTATATTCCTTTTTCTCCTTTCTTGTATTACATTATTTTTATTTTATTTTTGCATTTATTTCCTCCACATATTTGAAATACATGTGGTATGTTTCTTTTCTTTTGGTGCTTAAATCTGAAATTTATCGTGCACACTTTAAAAAAAAAAGTCCTCTGACTCTCTATCCAGTTAATGAAGAACTTAACACACATGAACTACACGTTCTCTTAACTTACATGTAATTATTGTGTTCTGTTTTAGTTCAGCAATTTTCTTAACTGTCCCTAATATGCTACTGAATTCATTCACTAAGTTTTAAATTTCTATGATTATATTTCTCCACAAGGAAAAATTGGTTCTTTAAAAAATCTGCCCGTTTATTGTTAGTTGTCTGCTTTGATTCATTTTTAAAATTCATTCTTTTATTTTTAAAAACCTTTCTACATAGTTATTCCATATGCTTATCTGAGATTTCTCATATCTGAAGTTTTGGGAGGCTTTGGTTTGTACTAACTCTGACAGGTAGTGGTTTGTTTCTTTATGTCGTGGTTTATATTACTGTGCTTGGAATTTGTTGATTATCTGTGGAAACCGTCAAGGCCGAAATTGGTTGGGCCCTTCTCTGGAGAGGGTCTGCATTTGTGTACAGTATAATAGGAGTCTGTTTTATTAGGTGCACAAAGGTGCTGTTGGCGTGGGCCACTTGGGTCTTTTTCCTGCCCCACCACAGTGGTCTGGGTTTCAGCTCTCATCCTGAGGAGGCCTGGAAGTTCTACATAGGCATCCGTCTCCTTCACATTAACTTTCATCCCACTGTTCTGCCTTCATCTTATTTGCATTGTCCTCCCTCTTCCCCACCCACTCCCTCCCTTTCTGTCTCCCCCCTTGTGACATTTTTATTACTTTCTGCTTAGTGCTACCATATCATGTTTTCATTTATTCAGAATTTAATTGTGGTCTTGTAGGAAAGCTCTTCAGATTATCTAGCCAACTGTACTTTGGGAACAAATTCCCATGTCGTTGTCAAGAATTAATAGTACAAGAATAATTCAAAAATTTCAATATGGATTTATGATTTGGCAAAAATATCCTTATATCTTCGGGTCGGGGATTTAGCTCAGTGGTTCTGCTGCCTGCCTCTCAAGCGCAAGGTCCTGAGTTTGATCCCCAGTACCAAAAAAAAAAAAAAAATATATATATATATATATATATGTATATACACATATACACATATATATACTTATGTCTTTGAGAGTTAACAGTAACATATATTTGTAAGATTTAGCATCTGATTTCTAAAGTCTGCTGACATTTAAAATACAAGTTGAGTAACCCTATCCTGAAAAACGTAAGTTCTGAAATGTTCCGAAAGTTGAAACTTTTTGAAGATGAACATGATGCTTAACAAGTTTCAGATTTCAGATTTTAGGATTAGGGATGCTCAACTGATAAAATTCTACAAATAGTTCAAAATCCTCACCTCTCTGAAATCTGAAACTTCTGGTGCCAAGGATTTCAGAAAGGGATACTCAACCTATACTGTTTGGAATCTGTCTTTGGAAGACTGTAATGTCGGTGTGCTAATGTTTAAACATAAGGGAATTTTGTGAAGAGAGAGACTGTTTTGGCAGAATCCCCAGGGAACATTGTTTTACCACTGAAAATAAGGGTCTGAGGGACAGAAGCCTATCTGACTGTGTCCAAAATCCCAAGCTGCTCCCAGAGTGGGTTATCTTAAGAGCTTGCTTTCATCTCTTTATGTATAAGATCAAACAAGTATGGGTGACAATAATATACCTGATTCTCCTTAGAATGAGTGCCATCTTATTTATTTATTTATTTTTGGTACTGGGGATCGAACTGGGGATCAAACTTGGGTCCTTGCGCTTGTACAGCAGGTGGCGAAACCACTGAGCTAAATCCCTGGCTGAGAATGAGTGCTATCTTATAGTTCTGTTTGATGCTAGATGTATGGGAGTAATTGTTTTGTTGTTATTGCCTTTGTAAACGGGCAAACAAAGTAGTTTGTCTTTTCATTTACCCCACCTTAAGAATCAATAAAATAATTAACTGAAATATTTGTGGATTTATGTGTGTAGTTATAACTTTTCACCTAACCCTGACTTTTTTTTTCTGGCATGTTATGTAGCAGGAGTAAAACTATGGAACCACAGTGTGCAATTCTTACCATCCATGATTAATTTTCCCAGTGCTTACTCATTGTTTGTACTTTAACTTTAGAGAGTGATGAAATTACTAAAAATTATTGATGGGAGCAAGAGTCAAGGATGACTCTGAGCTCAACTCTATCCCTGCAGGTGGATAAAGTTTTAATGTGACATGGAACCTTTTTCTACACATTTTCCATATATTTTCTTTACATTTGTGTGATTAAAATTATCCTTTTAGCCTACCAGAGAGGTTTGCCTTGATTTTTTAAAGGTGAATAATACCTTTCTCTGCATGTCTTAGATATGCTAGGTTTTTGTTCTGCCTCATTTGAAGGGATATTTTCATTATGTCTGTTTCTCAATATGAAGAAAAACAAAGTGTTTAGAACTCTTTTTTAAATCAGGTGACTGATCTGATCGTGTGTGTATGTGTGTGTGTGTGTGTGTGTGCGCGCCTGCTTGAATATAGTAACCATTTCACTGTGAACAAGTGTATAAAAACACCATGTTGTATTCCTTAAACTTATACAATAGAGAACAAACAAGCTGTAGGATATGAAATAAGAAAGTGGCCACAAATCTTAGTTGTAATTATTAGTATTGGTCACTTTTGCTTCTTATTCCTCAACATATTGTCTTTGTATTCACATAAAGATGTCTAAGAAAAAGGACACTATACAGATAGGAGTTTGGAGGTGTGAACAGTAGGAGTGGCAAATCCTGAGGGAGGCACTGGTGATCATCCAGAAGGATTTCTTTGCTAGGGTTTTAATTTGACAAAGAGTTGACTGTTAAGTTGTTGCTGTAGAATTCTGCACACCTCATTAGTGATGAGCAATGTATGAATCCCATTCAGGGTACAGTAAGCGATTGGGTGATGCTGGAACTACAAATGATGAAACATTGTTTTGCTGCTTGCAAACAAGGACATTCCTGCAAACCAGATTTGTTGAGACCTTCCTATGTAAGGTTTTTAAACAAACTTAATCTCTGTTTACATAAGATAAATGAAATTGGGAGGGTGAGAGTTGGGGAGGGTGTCCAAAGAATATGCAGAAGCTCTACAAATTTTGGTAATACTCATAAAATGTTTGTCTCTTGGTGACAAGGAAATAATTTGCTTATACTTGAGAATATTCTCTAATGACTAGGTAATAGACTCAGTCTATGTGCCCTGCACTTTTTTTTTTAAAAAAGCACATTTCTTGGAAAAAATGGAAATAAAGTCTTTGTAAATAGGGAAGGGTGGAGGACATGAAGGGAGGGCTAGGAATGGGGAAAAAATAAGAACCAAGATTCATTATATAAAGGTACAATTCCCAATGAGAAATGTAATTGTGTTGTATACCTACAATGTACCAATAAAAGAATTTAATACAAAAAAAAGCACATTTCTAAGTACTCAGAGAAAATATACATATCTCTTCCTGGGCTGTAACCCTAAAAGATAATAGTTTGAAAAGAGGAAAAGACAAATACAGTCAGAATCGTAGATAATGTTCAGTGTGCAGAACAAGAGGAGCAGATACAATAAGGATTCACTGTGAATGCCAGGGGAAGTCATTTGGGTAATTCGAGTTTAAAAGGTGGAAGAATAAAGTGAGTAGAATGAATATGTCATAAATAGCAAAGAAATGTGTGATGTGAAGCTTTATGAAATATTTTGTCACAAAGGTTAAAAAAAAAAGTGGAACCTGGTATAGTAGAGCACATGGTGACAGACCTATGGCATGTGTGCCGCAGTTGGCTGTTTGTTGTCACTGAAAGCTCTAAGAAGTTTACCATTACTGGTATAGCAATAGGTGACTGACAGAGGTCACAGCTACTGATTTCCTATTTTGCTTTGTATAAGAGTGGCCATGTGACTTGAAGGGTAGAACAAATAACTGTAAGAGAACCTGAAGCTCAAGCTGGTGAGAAAGAGTCTACCTGCTTTAAAATTGTAAAACGGTTTACAATTTCAAGTTTGGATGAGTTATATCTTGTGATATTAAAGGAATTTGTTGATACCTGTGTAGAGTGGCCATTTGTAATAGTAAAGGCTTCCTGAAGTACAAGAAAAGGAGCTGAAGAGAGGAGAAGAGGCATATTTTCATTCTGGAGACCAGCATGGATTCTGGAAACCACAGACCAGGGACCTGGACATTGTTCACCAGCACAGTCCCAGCAGTTTGTGGTACACACTTGGAGAAGTAACTGATCCCCAGGAGGCATCATAACTTTACCAAGAACAGGTTATACCTAAAAAAATTCACATCTTTTTCATGTGTTTATTAGATTGGTGGACTGGAGAACTTTTTTACATAATATATAGGATTTCAGCAAAGCATTTAGTACCCTACATTATGATAATCTTGGAATAAGCTGGAGAGACGTGTGGATTTCGAGTTGGTTGCATGATATGCCTAGAGTGTTGGATTAATGGGTTGATGCCATCTTAGACATTTTTGGTGGCAGTTCATGGAACTGTTCTTGGCTCTGTTGGGCTTAACATTTTTTTATCATTTCCTTGGATTAAGATAGAAAACATACTTATCAAATATACAGTGATTGATGGACTTATATTGCAGTACGATCCCAAATAATATGAAATTTTGAAAGCTAAACTTAAGTTTTAAAATAGTAAGATATAATGGAATCAGAAGACCACTCTATATAGACATTTGAGTAAAAAGACCTGAGGTTTTTAGTTGACTACAAAACCCAGAATAAATCACTCATTCATTAAATATATATTTATTGCATTCCTATCTATATTTCAAAAACTGAGAGTGCAGTGGAAATATACCAATAAATAAAATGTAGACCTTGATTTCAAGAAACTTACAGTCTAAACATATTTATTAATTGCCTAGGATTGCCATAAAAAGTACCACAAACTTAAAATAGCAGAAGTGTATTATTTCGCAGGTCTGAAAGGTAGAAGTTTTAAATAAGGGTCATAGTTGGACTCTACTGGTAGAGGAGAGACCCTGCTTCTTCTGGCTTCTGATGATAGCTGTCAGTCTTTAGTGTTTCTTGGCTTCTGCCTCTGTCATCACATAGCATTTTCCTCCTCTTATAAGGATAATAGTTATATTGGATTAGGACTCACCCTAAGACCTTATCTGAATTTGATAACACCTACAAAGACCCTATTTCCAAATAATCTTACCAAGCAAGGTACTAGGGTTTGGGACTTAAATGTAACGTGGGGTAGGGGGACAGTGCAATTCAGCCCATAACAAGGAGTAAAACATGTTCATTCTCATGATTGCCTATAATCATGAAACAGAAAAAGTGACATAAAAATACAGAGTAGGTTGTGGGTGTAACTCATTGGTAGAGCGTGGGCTTATTATACAGGAGATTCTAGGTTTAATTCCCAGCACAAAAACAAAAAAAAAACAACAAAAAACCCACAACAACAATGTACTGTGAGAAAAAGAATAGAGTGACCTAATTTAGCTCTGAGAGGAGTGTTGGGTGATTGGGAACTGTCCAGGTATGGAGGAGAAAGAGTCACTCTCCAGGAAGAAGAAACAATGGACCAGAAAGCCCTGTGGCAGTGAGGTTCAGAGTTCTGAGGAAGTTAAAAGGAAGCCCAAGGTGCGAGGAGGAAGCAGAAGATGGATCATGGAGATAGAGAGGATCAGATCCAGAAGGGCTCTGGAGACCATGTTGCGGTAGTTTGAGGAGGTTACTAAAAACCAAGCAAAGAATTAACAGTAGTAACTTTAGAGGACGGAGAAAGGTCACAAAGAAATCAGACTCCATATTTGTTTAAACACATCTGGAACCTTGTGTCTTGTAGGGACTATCACATTTTAAGTTAGTGTTTTCAGTGTGGTTTTTGGACTTTGAATTAATATATTTATCTGAGCAGAGAGAAATCTCAGAATGATGGCCATTCGGAATTATTTAAATGAGACCTTTGACCAATATATTTTGTTCTTTGGGCAGTGTTGGACTCATGGGTAGGAGTTACAGGAAGAGAGCTGCATAATATAAAAGGTCTTCTAACAAATGAGACTATGGAGGACTTGGTACTAGTTCTCTCCTTGCCTGTGGAAGATGGCCATCTGCCAGGGATGAAAAGGAGGCTGAAATCTTGGCAGAATTACTTAGACAGTTCTGCTATACTCAGCACCACTGGCTTTCCTAACACAAGTTTAATTACAGTCATTGTCCTTAACCTCATGTCTTTTTGCAGCTGTCTCTCCCCTTGTCCTTAGGTTCTCTAAGCTCATCTAGAGTTGATTTATTCCATCAAGCTTGATTCTAGGAATCAGGTGTCAGAATTTTATGTTAAGCCAAATAAATCATATTTAGAAGTGATGATATGTAAGTGTGTATGTACATTGTGTTTTATACCAAACAACACTGACCAGCTGCAGAAAGTACTTTTAAAAGATATTTTGACTTTCACTTATATATCTTGAAGATTTGCATCCTAATCCATTTCTCAAAATCCTCTTTCCTCTCTTCTCTACTTCTCTTAACAGGCAGATATTTTGAAGGTTCTCATTCATTAGGCTGCTGTCAAAGGAAAAGCTCAGGAACTGATAGAGCAGGCAAAGAACCTCTTTCTGTCCCTCTGCAGTAGCTCAGACCTGGGAGCAAGAACAGAGGTGAGGACAGAGACAGTCACGTGGAAGCATGCACATCAATGCATCTTTTTACTTGTGTGTGAGTGAAAAGGCAAATGATTAAGGATGGTAGGTCAGCAGACTGGACTACAGTATTCATATGGAGAACAATAAAGTATAAGGCTACAAAGGTAAACTGACGCAGATTATAAAGAAGTGGTTTTAAACCCCGTGCTAAAATGATAGCTGTTGAAGTCAACAGGATGCAGATGAAATGCAACTGTGAATAAAGAAGATTCAGAGCATTAAAACTGAAATCTTGTTCTTTATAATTGCCTTATTTTAATCTGTGTCCATACTTAGAACTATTTCCAAACATATTTAAAATTAGGGAAACTAAATTGTTTGACCAAAGTAATTCATTTACACATCTCTCTGTACAACATGGTTTCAAATATTTGCTCCTTCTCCCAGGCATCATTTGAAGTCAAGGTTGAGATGTAACTGTGCTGGTTTCTTAGACATAGTCGGAATTCACAGCCTAAGTCGTTAAGAGTTTGAATCTTTCTCTCTCTGGCCTTAGCGAATACCCTGAAGGTCCGATCATAGGGTTCTTGGTGAGACAGCAGCAAGAATATGGGTGTGAAGGGAGTTTATTTATCTTTATTCTCCTGATAGACTTGGTGCTTGAACACTGTAGGTCCATAGTTGCCACTGTGTAACACAGAACTGTTATAGAGAGAAAGCTGAGTTACAGTTTACCTGATTGTTACTGTTGGATAGTAAGAAGATAAAAATGAAAATTTTAAACAAGGAGTAGTAGATACATGTGTATTTATTGTATTTTTGAAGTTTCTGTTTACATTGCAAGGTTTGCAATGCTTTATACCTTTCATTTTTATGAAGTTTATTTGTTGTAGAACCTACTCTTTGTATATCATTTAAATACTTTAAAACAGTTATTGTTGAATTATTATCAAATAGTTTTTAGGTTATGACATAATTTCAATTTTACATTTTATAGTAACTTAAAATATTGCTACTCATAATTAAAAATTAAAGTAGGTGTTTTCAAGAACTTCTGGTTAAGATTTTACAGATTAATATGATTATTTTAAATATTTTTCTTTTTACTATTAGTGAATAGTTACTATTAAATATTTTATAGAATTCAGAATCTTTTTCTAGGAAAGGAATTGTTTCAAATAAAGAAAATTTGAAATAATTGATTTTAAGAAGTGTCATATAATCCATCAAAATCTCAAAGTATATTTTGAAGATTATGGAAGTTGCTTAGAAGAAGTGCAAAGTTGGTTTTCTTATTTATATTCTTCGCATTCTTTGCTTTAAGGGCTAGCTAAGCAGAATCCCCCTGCCTCAGCCCCTTGCAGTAGTGGACATTGTACCCAGGGCCTTCTCACTGAACTGTACTCCTGGCCCTTAATCTTTTTTTTCCCCCCGCTTTGATACAGTCTCCCTAAATTGCCCAGGCTGGCTTTGAATTTGCAATCCTCTTGCCTCAGGTTCCCAAATTGCTGGATTACAGGCATGCACCACCATGCCCAGCTATCTTTTAAATGAATTCTGGAGTGGAATAATAGATGAAGAATCAGATTAGCTATTGGTTCCCCAGAAGACTTCCCTATGCCTCCAACCTTGACCCCCATCTGCATGGGGCACCCCCTTCCATGTGTGCCAGCAGTGCTAAGGCTTACTGACACACAACACGAAGCATACTCTGTCTACCTCTGCCTGTGTCCCTCTGCCCCCGGAATTTTTTTTTTTTTAAGAAACTGCACTTAAGACTAGTTTTTCCCCTTTTTAAAATTTCCAAGGCTTGATCATGAAGAGAAATTGCCAATTGTGTTGAGTAATTGGTAGGTTGTACTCATCCTATGTAGTGATATAAAAACCAAGATAAATTCTGATAAACTTATTTAGAAAAAATATGGTTATAGTATATTGATTCATAGCATAGAAATGTGACAAGAATGTCAGGCTTGAGGTTTTTTGTTTTTTGGGTTTTTTTGGTACCAGGGATCAAACTCAGGACCTTGTACTTGCGAGGCAGGCACAGCACCACTGAGCTACATACGTCCTCAGCCCCAGGCTTGAGTTTTAAAGACCTCATTGTCTCAAGTCGATTTAGATTTTAAAATTGTTCCTAGCTGGTAAATTTTAAGTCTAAATGTTAGTGGCTCTGAACCATGGAGATGAAGAACTGGCACCCTTTATGTTGCTTCTTTGAGCACACAATAGGAATGTCTAATTCAGAATTATTTGAAGCCATTGTGAACTTGCAAACTTCTCTTAGCCAATGGCAGTGTTTCAGCAAGATGCTAATGATAAACATCTCTGGTCATGCATTGCTTCTGTGATTTAAGAAGTACTAAATCAGAACATGCTTTTCAAAATTGAGAATATAGCTTCAGAAGTGACCATTTTTTTTAAAGAAATGACTTTGCAGCAAAACCATAAATTGGTTTCTATCTGTATTTCTTGAACCTCAACTAAAAAATGAGTGTGAATTCTTGTTAAATTCCTTTTCTGCCGCAGTTTGATGGAGGGAATTTTACGTACTATTGAAACAGAAGTGGTCAAATTATAACAATTAATAATTAGGTAGCTTTTAAGGGGAGGCGGGGGACAGTGGAGTAAAGGAGTCTTTGGCTCTGATTGGAAAGATAATGATACGAGGAAATCAACGTCCTATATTTCTCCATTCTTTGCCTTGAGACAGAAAGCTCTTCTGTGCTCAAATGCCCTGTCCAGTCTAAGCACACATTTCTACCTCTGGTCTGAACTTCAGCTGCTGACCCAGTGGTCAGCATAGCCTAAGTCCTGAGCCCTGGTGCTTTGGCGGGCACACAGCTTCCTCTGGGTCAGCTGGATTCTCTTTGCCTACTAGAGTTGGTAATACAGAGATGTTTTCTTTTGTTTTTGGTAGTACTAGGGATCAATTCCAGGGACTTCACATTCAATCAGTGACACCCTCAGCCTTTTAAAAAAGCTTTTGTTTAGAGACAGGGCCTTGCTAAGTCTCTAAGTTGCCAAGGCTGGGCTCAAACTTGTGATCCTCCTGCTCCAGCCTCCTAGAGTGCTGGGGTTACAGACATGTGCTGCCACACTCGACTAGAAGGTTTGTTTTTAGAACAGTTGGGTACATCTTTTATTTCTTTTATGTCTTTTATTTCTTGAGAAATAAAACTGAATGAATCTCCCTCTTGTAAAAAGGGACAGTTTGGACACCACAGCAGCTGGCCACTGTGGTATTCAGCAGCACTTAAATAGAAGGATCACTAAACTGTGGCAAGATATGATTGATAATAGTCAAAAGTTTAGAGAATTTAAACTTCTAAAATACTTTGTTGCATGGAAATGTTACATTGAATGTCATTGTGTTCACTAGTGTGTGTAAGGGGCAAGCCTAATGCATGCCAAGCTCTTCTGAGTGCCTTATTAGAGAAATGTCAAAATAATTTGAAGTTATTTCATCCAGAAACCTGCTTTTAGAAGGAAGAGGAATTATCAGGAAATATAGCAGAAACGGTAGCAGTGTCAGATTTGAAGAGTTGAAAGTGGGAGTAGTCTGGTGGAGCAGGCCTTCCCTGTACCACCTTGACTTTCACCTTGAGCTTCCGGTCTTAATGAACAGAAACAACTCCATGTAGCCTTAGTGTGCAGGACTTTATGGAAATGGTGTGGGGTGATTTCCTACACTCAGCAGCCAGGCCCGAGGGAAGAGAAATGCTGGCCTGTGCCCCTCCTTCCTCATCTCCCTGCTGGAGCCTCAGATTCTGTCACCTCTGCTCTTCTCTGAATGGCCACAGTCTGGCTTCCACTGCCAGCCTCTTGGTTCCTGCCCAGTGTCAGACAAGTCCCCAGTCTGTGTGGCTCCAGCCCGAGTGCTGATCGTTCGGCTGATTCAATCATGGTGTCATTTAGAGTTTGGAAGGCATCAGATGGTCTTGACCTTTAAGTATTTAAACCTATGGCCAAGTTACCTGTGACCTGGGATGAGAAGACAGTGCTGTGGGGAGAGCAGATTGTCCCAAGAGGAGGAGTGAGCAGGTGGGCAGTGACAGGGGTCCCGGATAAGATGCGTGCAGCACAGTGGCTGTGAATAAAGACTGTAGAGTCACATGTGCAGGATTTTCTCTTTGGTTCTACCACATGTTGACTGTGATGTTGTCTAACTGTTCTATATCTCAGTTTCCTCATATATACTGCGAGATTAATAATAATCCTGATCTCATAAGGATATTGTGAAATGTCATTAAAAATAAGTTAAAAGGGGGTCAGATCAGTATCAGGCACATAATAAGCATTCAGAAAACCTTAGACTTTTTAATACAGTAGTAGCACTTACAGATTAATGGTGGGTGTGAAATAACTCTGGAAAGGGTATCTCCCGATGATGGTACATATAAGGTGACTGGTCCTAGCAGCATGGGGAGAGAGAACAGGTGTCAACTCTGGCACTGAGTGATTTATTAGCCCACGATTGCTAATAACCTTGCAGGAGCGGGCGTCTGCCTGCTGCCCAGTCTGCTGCCACCTCTGACGGGGTACACAGAGTGTTGACTGGGAGGCTGCTCCCCTTCCCAAGGTGCCGAGGGATTTGCTTTCTCTCTTTTTTCTTCTTCCCCAACCTTAAGAACAAGGTTGCATGCTTTTTCTTAACTGTTCTGTGTATATTTGAATAAGACAACTAAGTACACTTTACTCATGATGTGTTTGTCTTTTACTAAAATTAAATAGATTCATGTTTTGAAACACCAACTGTCTGCAAATTTTTCAAAATTCTCTAAAGATTGTTTATTTGTTGGAGGTCCTAAAGAAAAATGCTTGTCATATCTGGATTCTGTATCAGAATTTTGAAATACGTTTTACTCAAACTTCTGGCAGAATTGTTTTGGTATAAAAAGGAAGAAAATATAAGCATCTTACTATTGTGGTTGTAACTTTGAAGTGCCCTCCCTTGTGTCTTTAATTTTTACTTTTGTCTACATTAGTATTCACCTATATGGAGAAGACCCCAAAAGAAAAAATTGTTCAGAAAATTTTCTTTAGAGAAAAAATAAATTTAAATGAAATGTGTATACAACTGTGTTCTTGTTTTCCAGAGATCTAAATGGTTTGGGTTTGAAGGCAAAGGTTTTTTATTCTTTGTTTTGGTTTTTGGTGGAACAGTTACCATTTCTTACTGTCTTTTATCTTGAACAATACTTTAATATAATTGTTGAGAAAGCTTAAGTAAAAAGAGTAAGAGTCAGTAATTCCATTCAATCATGTCTGTGTCTTTTTTTTTTCTTTTACTGAGTGATTTAGCCTACAATGTAATTTGAAAATTTGTCTTGGAACTTTAAAGTTGTGGAAAAATAATTGATACTGGTATAGTGATTATAAGACCAAAAGGTCTAGTATGGAGAAAAAAAGCATAGGGTGAAGATCTCTGTCCTGCATGTTTTAAAATTAATTTTCCCCCATCAGCTCAAAAACAGCACATGTGAGTCATACAAAACACGCCGAATCAGCCCACTGCAGATAGGCAGGTCTGTGCACGCCCTACCGAGGTCCTGAGTCCCACGGAAGACTCCAAATAACCCCGCTGCAGAAAGGCAGGTCTGCCCACGCCCTACCGAGGTCCCCAGTCTCACAGAAGACGCCGAATCACCCCGCTGCAGACAGGCAGCCACCTGGTTCCACACTACAAAGACGCAGAGGACACCAGACCACCAGACCAAGGTACTGAGTCCCGCTGCTCCTGGCCCAGAGATAGGGGCTTCTGAGCCACCATCCCACTGCTCCTGGTCCAGAGGAAGGGGCTTCCTGGTCACCATCCCTCCCGCTGCTCCCAGCTCACAGAAAAGGGCTTTTGTGTCACCATCCGTACCACTGCTCCCAGCCCCTGTCCCACTTCTCCCAGCTCAGAGGAGCTAATCTGTGCAGGCACTAATAGCCCCCTGCCCCAGTGGAAATGAGAAAACACTTAAATAAGTCTCAAAACCAGACTTCCAGATCACCTACAGCAACCCCAAAGGGAAATGAGATGGAACACTCTGGTACTCAACCACCTGTCCCCACTGAACTGGCAACAAAAGGGGATCTGGAAAAAATGAAATCAGAAATAATTTCTCAGATAACAGGAGAAATTGTGCCCCTAGTGCAAGACATGATTAATAAATCTAGAGAGGAGCTCAAGAACATGATGGAATCCCAACATAAGAAACAAATGGTATCCATAAAGCAGATGCAAATAGATTTCCAGGACATGAAAAACTCCATTGAAAGTCTACACAGCAGAATGAGCCAATGTGAGGACAGAATTTCAGATCTAGACGATAAGATTGCAATTAGTGACCAGGAAAAGAAAAATGGCTTCAAAATTATAAGGGAACATGAGAAATCAATCCAGCAGCAGCTAGATGATGCAAAGAAGAATAACATAAGACTGATTGGGCTCAATGAAGAAACAGGAGAGAGTGCAGATGATATAAAAAATCTCATCACAGAAAAAATGGCAGAAAACTTCCCAAGCAGGGGAAAAGAGCTTGACATACAGATAAGTGAGGCATATAGGACTCCAAATAGCCTTGATCAAAAAAATGTACACATAGGCATATAATTGTTAAGATTCCAGAAACACAACAGAAGAACAAAGTTCTCCAAGCAGTCAGAGAAAAGAAATAAATCACATACAAAGGAAAGCCTAACAGAATCACAGCAGACTTCTCAACACAAACCATCAAGGCAAGAAGAGCTTGGAGTGACATATTCCAAGCCTTAAAAGAAAACAGCCTCCAACTCAGATTGATGTACACTTCAAAACTATCTTTCAAAATGGATGGAGAAATAAGATACTTTCATGACAAAGAGCACCTTAGGAACTTCGTGAATACCAAACCAGCACTCTAAAGAATTTTACACAATATCCTAGGAACAGACATTGAGGATCACAACCCCAGGAAGCAAAGCAGAATGAACCCATCTGGCACAACAAGAAATTAAATGTAAAGGGGGAGAACCCAACAAAAAGAAAAAGTCATGGCAATGACAAGTCAATACGTTTCAGCCATAACCATCAATGTTAATGGTCTCAATTCACCAATCAAAAGAAATAGACTGGCAGAATGGGTCAAGAAGCAAAATCCAACAATATGCTGCATACAAGAAACACACTTAATTCAAAAGGAAACTCATAGACTGAAAGTGAAAGGGTGGAAAACAATACTGCATGCGACAGGAACCCAAAAAAAAAGCAGGAGTAGCTATCCTCTTGGCAGATCAAGTAGATTTCAAATCAACACTGATTAAGAGAGATGAAGAAGGACACTACATGCTTGTAAAGGGAACAATCCAACAGGAAGAGATGACAATCATAAATATCTCTGCACCAAACACTAGTGCACCCAACTATATAAAACAAATACTAACAGACATGAAAAGTCATATATGCACTAATACAATTGTAGTGGGGGACCTCAATACCCCACTGTTACAAATAGATAGATCAACTAGACAAAAAATAAGTAATGAAATACTAGAACTCAATCAAACTCATGAACAAATGAACTTAACAGATGTTTACAGAGTCTTCCACCCCACAAAATCAGAATACACATTCTTTTCAGCTGTACACAGGTTGTTCTCCAAAATAGACCACATACTCACTCATAGACCATATTTAAATAAGTGCAAAGGAACTGAAGTTATCCTCTGTATATTATCAGACCATAGTGTGATGAAATTGATCAATAGCAAAAGAAACCACAAAAATTTCATAAACACGTGGAAATTGAACAACACACTTCTGAATAACCAATGGGTCACAGAGGAAATTAAAGAAGAAATCAGACAGTTCCTTCAATTAAATGACAATGACAGTACAACATATCGGAATCTATGGGACACAATGAAAGCAGTCTTATGAGGGAAATTCATACCAGTGAATATGCATATTAGGAAAACAGAACGAGCCCAATTAAGCAAGCTGATGCTGAACCTCAAGCTTCTAGAAAAAGAAGAGCAGGACACCCCAAAGCTCATACAAGGGAGGAAATGATAAAGATCAGAGGAGAAATCAATGCAATGGAGACGAAGAGAATGATACAAAAAATCAATGAAGCCAAGAGTTGGTTCTTTGAAAGAATCCACAAAATTGACAAACCTTTAGCCAACCTCATCAGAAAAAGGAAAGAAAAGGCCCAAATCCATGCAATTAGGAATGAAAAGGGTGAAATGACAACAGACCCAGCAGAAATCCAGAGGATCATCAATACCTACTTCCAGAACCTATACGCCAATAAGATGGACAACACAGAAGAAATGGACAGATTCCTAGATACATATGAATTACCAAAGTTGAATGAAGAAGACCTAAAAACTCTGAACAACCCAATATCAACCAATGAAATTGAAAATGTAATTAAAAACTTATCAACTAAGAAAATCCCTGGCCCTGATGGCTTCACTGCTGAATTCTACAAGACATTTAGAGAGGAACTGCTGCCACTACTGTTTAAACTCTTCAATGAATTTGAAAGGGAAACAATACTGCCAAATTCATTCCTGGAAGCAAGCATCACCTATTTCCCCAAAGCAGAGAGAGACCCAACCACAAAAGAGGACCAATCTCACTAATGAACATAGATGCAAAAATCCTTAATAAGATAATGGCAAACAGAA
The DNA here is from genome assembly GCF_053883595.1 of Heterocephalus glaber. Classification (NCBI taxonomy): domain Eukaryota; kingdom Metazoa; phylum Chordata; class Mammalia; order Rodentia; family Bathyergidae; genus Heterocephalus; species Heterocephalus glaber. Next base: position 24,249,214 of record NW_028258308.1, on the reverse strand, counting down.
TGCAGAAAATCATTAAGAAGATCATACACCCTGATCAAGTGGTATTCATCCCAGGGATGCAGGGATGGTTCAATATACGAAAATCAATCAATGTAATACACTCTATCAATAGATCCAAGGACAAAAACCATATGATTATCTCCATAGATGCAGAAAAAGCATTTGACAAAATCCAACAAGCATTTATGATAAAAACCCTACAAAAAATTGGAATAGATGTTCTCTACCTCAGACTGATAGAAGCCATCTATGAAAATCCAACAGCCAATATCATACTAAATGGTCAAAAACTGAAATCCTTCACACTAAAATCAGGAACAAGACAAGGATGTCCACTATCACCACTCCTGTTCAATATAGTTCTGGAAACATTAGCCATGGCAATTAGACAAGAGAAAGAAATAAAAGGAATAAAGATAGGTAATGAAGAAGTCAATTTGTCATTCTTTGCAGATGACATGATACTCTATATAGAAGACCCCAAGAACTCCACCACAAGTCTCCTAGACTTAATAAGCAAATTCAGTCAAGTAGCTGGTTACAAGGTCAACACACAAGAATCAATAGCTTTCCTCTACACCGATGACAGACGCACTGAGAGAGAAATAGGGCAAATAATTCCTTTCACAATAGCATCCAAAAAACTGAAATACCTAGGAATCATCCTAACGAAAGAAATCAAAGACCTCTTCTCTGAAGACTATGGCACTCTGAAAAGAGAGATTGAAGATGATATCAGAAAATGGACAGACATCCCCTGCTCCTGGGTAGGAAGGATTAATATAGTGAAAATGGCCATACTTCCAAAACTCCTATATAGATTTAATGCAATTCCAATTGAGATCCAAGCAGCATACTTCATAGACCTTGAGAAAACAATCCAAAAATTCATTTGGAACAAGAAGAGAGGCAGAATAGCAAAAGCAATTCTAGGTAACAGAGACATGGCAGGGGGTATCACAATCCCCAACCTGCAACTCTACTACAAAGCTACTGTGATAAAAACAGCATGGTACTGGCAAAGAAACAGACTTGAGGACCAGTGGAACAGATTAGAAGATGCAGAAACAACACAAGACACACTCAGCCATCTCATCTTCAACAAAGGAGCCAAACACCCTCACTGGAGGAAAGATAGCCTCTTTAATAAATGGTGCTGGAAAAATTGGGCTTCAACTTGCCAAAGATTAAAACTAGACCTGTATCTCTCACCATGCACTAAACTAAAATCAAAATGGATTAAAGATATAAATATTAAAATAGAAACTCTGAACTAGTTGGAACAGAGGTTAGGTAGAACCCTTGAAGACATCGGTGTAGGAAAAGATTTTATGAACAAAACCTCAGTTGCCCATGAACTAGCACAAACAATCAACAAGTGGGATCTCTTCTTATTAAAAGGCTTCTGCACAGAAGAGAAACCACCAGCAGTGTGAAGAGACAACCCACAATGTGGGAAAAAATCTTCACCTGCTCTTCCTCAGACAAAGGTCTACTATCTCGAATCTATAAAGAACTTAAAAAGATCAGACCTCCCAAATTTAAAGACCCAATCCAAAAAAGGGCATCTGAAATGAACAGACATTTCTCAGACAAGGAAGTATTAATAGCAAATAAATACATGAAAAAATGTTCAACATCACTGGTCATTCAAGAGATGCAAATGAAAACAATGGTGAGATTCGACCTCACTCCAGAAAGAATGGCTGCTATCATGAAATCAACCAATAACAAATGCTGGCAGGGCTGTGGGGAAAGAGGAACCCTTCTCCACTGCTGGTGGGAGTGTAGACTGGTGTAACCACTGTGGAAATCAGTATGGAGATACCTCAAAGAACTAGGACTGGAAGTCCCATTTGACCCCGCTATTCCACTGCTGGGGATCTTCCCCAAAGAATTAAAAGAATCATACCACAGTGATATATGTGTGCCCATGTTCACAGCAGCACAGTTTGTAATAGCTAAAACTTGGAAACAGCCCAAATGCCCATCATCTGGAGACTGGATCAAGAAAATGTGGGTTTTTTTATAAAATGGAGTACTACTCAGCCATAAAAAATGAGAAATTAGAGACATTTATAGCTAAGTGGATGCACATTGAGGCAATACTCTTAAGTGAAATAAATAGGACACACATGAATAAATTCCAAATAGTTTCTCTGGTGTTAGAAACTGAAAGTGTAAATAAGGACCAAATGTATAATAGGTAATGTGAAATAAGAAGGAAAGAGGCAAAGGGGAAGGAAGTGGGAGGGCTAGAGGAAAGGATAGAAGGGAATGGGATTAATAAGAGAAAATGGAAAATAGGAACAAAATCTTTGTAAATAGGGAGGAATGGAGGGGTTGAAGAGAGGGCTGGGCAAGGGTGAAAAATAAGAACCAAGAGAGACTATGTAAAGGTGCAAATTTCCAATGATGAATGTCATTATATTGTATACCTAAAATGTACCAATGATTAGAATGAATAATTGATAATGCAAAATAGGAAGAAAAGGTCCAAAGGGGTAGGGGTAGTGGGAGGGGCAGGGGAAAGGAAAGAAGGGAAAGGAAAAATGATGAGAAATGGAAAATATGGAAATTAAGTCTTTGCAAATAGGGAAGGGTGGAGGGGGTGAAGGGAGGGCTAGGAATGGGGGAAAAAATAAGAACCAAGATGCATTATGTAAAGGTACAAGTTCCCAAAGAGAAATGTAATTGTGTTGTATACCTACAATGTACCAATAAAAGAATTTAATAAAAAACAAACAAACAAACACGTTTCTCACTGCAAAACTCGCCGCTGGAATGATGAAGAAAAAAAATCATTTGAACAAGCTAATTTGTTGAGGATTTGTTGGGACGCTCTTCCCATTGGCTTGTCACTGGTAGCTCCTCCTTGAGATTTATTGTCAGGACCTGTGACACTGATACATATGAGTGAGTTTGAAATTTCAGCCTTTACTTAGGCAGGAGGGGAAGATTCATTTCTAAGTTCTACATCAAATTATTGAACTAAAGTGAAAATACAATGAAAACCGTTGACTGTCATAAGCAGACTTTGAAAGATTGCAGTGGGTAGTTGAAAGGAAGTCTGTGGTGTAGTCATCAGGGCTAAGGATTTAGTAGACCTAAAATTCTGCACTGGATTAAAGAAGTTTTAGATGATGGTATTTCCAAGTTGCTAAAGAAAGACTAGCTTTTTGGCAAAAATTCATAGGTGTTGATTAAGGTGCAAGGTACACAGAAACTGTTATACTGAAGGCTGGGAGCAGGGTGAGAGCAGGGCCAAGAAGAAGCCACATGTGCTGTGATGCTTATTACAATCATTAGGAGACTTCCGCAGAGAGCTTATTAATCCCTTCCAGTGTTCTCTTGGTTAATTCTGTTTTCAGATCTCAGCTAATATCTATATATATATGTGTGTGTGTGTGTGTGTGTGTGTGTGTGTGTGTGTGTGTGTGTGTGTATTGCTTTTCATTTTCAAATGAGAGACTACTGTTTTAGCAATTAACAAAATAATTATTTTTTGAAGACACTATCTATTCTGGTATTACCACAATCATTTGTGACCTCATTGAAGTTTTGCTTACAGCTTTTATATGGAGACCCAAGGACATATGGATGAGTTTACATGGACCTGTTTGCAGGATCTTGATCAGTGGTGGTGAACCTATGGCACTCATGCCACAGTGGGCAGGCAGAACCCTGTCTGCCAGCACTTGAGCCAAGTTGCCCCAACAGCTGAGCATCGGGTATTCAGGTTTAATTGCAGTGTTGGCACTTGGCGATAAATAAGTGGGGTTTTGGGTTGCAGTTTGGGTCCTCAGTCTCTAAAAGGTTCACCATCACTGGTCTAAATCATTGTGCTTTAGTGAGTGTATACAGATTTCATATTAAATATGAGTCCTTGGTCACTGAGACAGTAGCTGTGGGCATGATGATGCAGATCCATTGTCTGTTCCTAGAAGAACAAAGTTTGTACCTTCCAAGGCAATAACATCAGCTTCCAGCTCCTTGTGTGTTACCTCTGTATAAGGACAAGTGTGACTGGATTTTTTCCCATAATAAAACTGCCTTGTAAAAATGAGATTAAGGTTGTCATAAATATTTTACATAAGGGGTTTATTTTTTTTTAAACTTACAGGAAAGGTTATAAAACCTCATAAATATACAGAGACCAAATTATATCACAAAGTTTAGGCACAGATATCATTTTTTTCTCATTCCTTTGTTGCCACACTACTTTGAAATATCAGTGTGTCTCCACAAAAACATTTTATAAAACTACAGCTGGGTGTATCTAGGTGTAGTGGTCCATGCCTGTAGTCTCAGTATTACCCAGGAAGCTGAGGTGGAAGGATTCAGGGCCAGTCTGGGATAAAAGCAAGACCCTGTCTCAAAAACAAACAAACAAAAAAAACAGTTCTTGCTACCTTTGCTACCTTGTGCATGTCATGTTGTTTCTCCTCTGTGATGTTTGTTCACCATTCTTGTCTTGGAGCCAGCCAACTATGGACTGAAACCTCACCCTCAACTAACTAAGTGATCTCAAGAAAATTACTGATCCTGCCCAGCCCAGAGGAGCAGAGCTGCCCCCAGAGCAGAGGTGAACATTCTGGGCTGCCATACCATCGCCCCCAGCGCCCTGGAGGTGAGCTGCATGGGTGCCGGCAGCACACATGTACCCCCTCACCACCGTTGAAATGAGAAGACACATAAACAAGTCTCAAAACCAGACTTTCAGATCACCTAAAGCAACTCCAAAGGGAAATATGATGGAATAATCTCATACTCAACCACCTGGACTCCCTGAACTGGCAACAAAAGAGGATCTGGAAAAAATGAAATCAGAAATAATTTCTCAGACATCGGCAGAGATTATGCCCATAGTACAAAACATGATTAATATATCTAGAGAGGACACAAATAAGAAAACAGAGGAGTTGAGGAACATGATGGAATCCTAACGTAGGAAACAAAAGGAATCCATAAAAGAGGTGCAAACAGATTTCCAGGAGATTAAAAACTCAATTGAAAGTTTATGCAGCAGAATGAGCCAATTTGAGGACAGAATTTCAGATATAGAAGATAAGATTGCAATTAGTGACCAGGAAAAGAAAAAGTTCTTTAAAATTGTAAGGGACCATGAGAAATCAATCCACCAGCTGCTAGACGATGCAAAGAAGAATAACACTGATCAGACTCAATGAAGAAACAGGAGAGAGTGCAGATGACATAAACAAAACTGTTCCCAGAAGTGATGGCAGAAAACTTCCAAGCAAGGGAAAAGAACTTGACATACAGATAAGTGAAATATATAGGACTCCCAACTAGCTTTGATCAAAAAAAAATCTACACATAGGCATATAATAGTTAAGATTCCAGAAACCAAACAGAAGAACAAAATTCTACAGGCAGTTAGAGAAAAGAAGCAAATCATGTACAAAGGAAAGCCCATCAGAATCACATCAGACTTCTCAATGCAAACCCTCAAGGCAAGAAGAGCTTGGAGTGATGTATTTCAAGCTCTAAAGGAAAACAGCCTCCAACCCAGATTGATGTACCCTGCAAAATTATCTTTCAAAATTAATGGAGAAATAAGATACTTTCATGGCAAAGAGTACCTTGGGAACTTCACGAATACCAAACCAGCACTCCAAAAAATTTTAGACAATATCCTAGGAAAAGACAATGAGGATCACAACCACAGGAAGCCCAGCAGAATGAATCCATCAGGCATGATAAGAAATTAAACACAAAAGTGGAGAATTCAACAAAAAGAAAAAGTCATGGCAAGGATAAGTCAATACATATCAGTTATCACCATCAAAGTTAATGGTCTCAATTCACCAATCAAAAGAAAAAGACTGGCAGAATGGATCAAGAAGCAAGATCCAACAATATGCTGCATACAGGAAACACACTTAATTCAAAAAGAGACATACACTGAAAGTTTAAGGATGGGAAAACAATACTCCATGTGACAGGAACCTGAAAAAAAGCAAGAGTAGCTATCCACTTTGCAGACCAAGTGGATTTCAAACCAACACTGATTAAGAGAGACAAAGAAGGACACTACATCCTTGTGAAGGGAACAATCCAAGAGAAAGAGATGACAATCATAAACATATATGCACCTAACACTAGTTCGCCCAACTATATAAAACAAATATTAACGGACATGAAAAATCAAATAAGCACTAATACAATAGTAGCGGGGGACCTCAATACCCCACTGTCACAAATAGATAGATCAACTAGACAAAAAATAAGCAACGAAATATTAGAACTCAATCGAACTCTTAAACAAATGAACTTAACAGATGTTTACAGAGTGTTCCACCCCACAGAATCAGAATACACATTCTTTTCAGCTGCACACAAGTCATTCTCCAAAATGGACCACATACTCACTCAAAGAACATGATTAAGTAAGTGCAAAGGAAGTGAAGTTATGCCCTGAATTTTATCAGACCATAGTGTGATGAAATTGGAGATCAATAGCAAAAGAAACCACAAGAATTTTATAAACACATGAAAATTGAACAACATGCTTTTGAATAACCAATGGGCCACAGAGGAAATTGAAGAAATCAGACAGTTTCTACAATTAAATAACAATGACAGTACAACATATCAGAATCTATAGGACACAATGAAATCAGTCTTATGAGGGAAATTCATAGCAGTGAATACTCATATTAGGAAAACAGAGTCCAGGGATTTAGCTCAGTGGTTTCACCGCCTGCTGCGCAAGTGCAAGGACCCGAGTTCAATCCCCGGTACCAAAAAAAAAAAAAAAGAAAGAAAACAGGGCAAGCCCAATTAAACAACCTATGCCAAACCTCAAGCTTCTAGAAAAAGAAGAGCAGGACAAACCCAAAGCTCATACAAGGGAGGAAATTATAAAGATCAGAGCAGAAATCAGTGGAATGGAGACTAAGAGAATGATACAAAAAAATCAATGAAGCCAAGAGTTGATTCTTCCATAGAATAAACAAAATTGACAAACCCTTAGCCAACCTTGTCAGAAAAAGGAAAGAAAAGGCCCAAATCCATGCAATTAGGAATGAAAAGGGTGAAATGACAACAGACCCAGCAGAAATCCAGAGGATCATCAACACCTACTTCCAGAACCTATATGTGAATAAGATGGGAAACACAGAAAAAAATGGACAGATTCCTAGATACATATGAATTACCAAAGTTGAACGAAAAAGACCTAAAAATTCTAAACAACCCAATATCAATCAATGAAATTGAAAATGTAATTAAAAACTTATCAACTAAGAAAATCCCGGGTCCTGATGGCTTCACTGCTGAATTCTACAAGACATTTAGAGAAGAACTACTGCCACTACTGCTTAAACTCTTCAATGAAATTGAAAGGGAGGCAATACTCCTGAATTCATTCCTGGAAGCAAGCATCACCTTGATCCCCAAAGCAGAGAAAGACCCAACCAAAAAAGAGAACTATAGGCCAGTCTCACTAATGAACATAGATGCAGAAATCCTTACTAAGATACTGGCAAATAGAATGTAGAAGATCATCAAGAAGATCATACATCCTGACTAAGTGGGATTCATCCCAGGGATGCAGGGATGGTTCAACATATGCAAATCAATCAGTGTAATACACTACATCAATAGAGCCAAGGACAAAAACCATATGATTATCTCCCTAGATGCAGAAAAAACATTTGACAAAATGCAACATGCATTTATGATAAAAACTCTACAAAAAAATAAGAATATATGGTCTCTACCTCAATCTGATAAAAGCCATCTATAAAAAACCAACAGCCAATATCATACTACATGGTCAAAAACTGAAATCCTTCACACTAAAATCAGGAACAAGACAAGGATGTCCACTTTCACCACTCCTATTCAATATAGTTTTGGAAACATTAGCCACAGCAATTAGACAAGAAAAAGAAATAAAAGGAAAAAAGATAGGAAATTAAGAGGTCAAATTGTCATTATTCACAAATGACATGATACTCTATATAGAAGACCCCAAGAAGTCCACCAAAGGTCTTCTAGACTTAACCAAATTCAGTAGAATAGCTGGATACAAGGTCAACACACAAAAATCAATAACTTTCCTCTACACGAACAACAGACTCACTGCGAGAGAAATAGGGCAAACAATTCCTTTCACAATAGCATTCAAGAAACTGAAATACCTAGGAATCAACCTAACGAAAGAAATCAAAGACCTCTTCTCTGAAAACTATAGCACTCTGAAAAGAGTAGATTTGTAGATGATATCAGAAAATGGAAAGATATCCCTTGCTCCTGGGTAGGAAGAATCAACATAGTGAAAATGGCCATATTTCCAAAACTGCTATATAGATTTAATGCAATCCCAATTGAAATTCCAGTAGCATACTTCACGGCCCTTGAGAAAACAATCCAAAAATTCATTTGGAACCAGAAGAGACCTAGAACAGCAATAGCAATTCTAGGCAACAGAGACATGGCAGGGGGTATCATAACCCCCAACTTGAAACTATACTACAAAGCCACAGAGATAAAAACAGCATGGGGGCTAGGGATTTAGCTCAGTAGGTCTGCCCTGTGCCTCACAAGGGCAAGGACCTGAGTTTGATCCCCAGTTCCCAAACAAACAAACAAAAAAACAGTGTGGTACTGGGAAAGAAACAGACCTGAGGACCAGTGGAACAAATTAGAAGATGCAGAAACAACTCCAGACACACTCCGCCACCTCATCTTCAACAAAGGGGCCAAATACCCTCACTAGCAGAAAGATAGCCTCTTTAATAAATGGTGCTGGCAGGAATCCAATTACTCACTAACCCATTCTTTAATTTTAAGGATGTCAGCTCTCCCCAAAGTTGCACGTATCAGGGAGAGTGCAGGGACTGTCTGCATTTAAAAAGGCCAGGCTGGGGGCTGTTCCCTCTTATATATTTGAAATGCATCTTGTCCAGCCTTTCTATGTGGAAGAAAAATGTTATCCACGTAGTTTTTACTAGTCTGTAAATAAGTGCTATGAAAAATAACTTTAAAGAACAATAATATGTTTGTGTCATATAAATATTCTGTGTACTTAGCACTTGAAAACAATTCCAGAATTTAAAAAAATACCACACACTGTTAAAAGCCTAACTATACTTTTTGAGAAATTTTCATTATCTAATTATAATAATATGCCTTATTCTTCAACTAGTGTTTTTTAAATTCTGGGTAGTTTTAGAAATCAGTCATTCCGTTGAAATGCTAGAGACCTAACATAGTCAGTCTGTGATCTTCTTTAAAAAACAAGACAGAAAGAGAGTCATGATTAGGGTGGCCTTTTGGGAAGAGAGAACTAAGTATCGCCATTGCCAAATATTTTTAATAATGTAAGGAAACACAGGGAGCACAAACCTTTCATTGTTTTGAAGTGTGAAAAATTAATTTAGTGCCTTTTGGCATACTTTTGATTACAGACCTACAGTATCAGCATCAACAAATCATAGTGATAAAAGAACTCTGTAGGTTATGATAGCATTAAAGGTTTACCCGATTTCGACTGTGGGGTCCTCAGAGAACCACGTTTTGGATGGAAATTCTCCACAGATTGAAATGCTGAAAACATAAAATATTACAGAAACTCACTAAGTTGAGTCCATTTTGGCAGAGCTTTTAGTTAAAATCAGTGGTGAAGAGTATGTGCCTCTCCCAGGAGTACTGCCCGGCCACCAGGTGAATCCAGGCTCTCAGCTAGTCAGGTCAGAGCAGCCAGCACCTGTCCACTCCCCTGCTGGACAGAGTTTTTCACAGTTGTAGAGTAGCCCTTGGCTCAGAAATGATACTGGAAGGAGCAAAGCGGAATCGCTCTTTCCTCAGTGTGGTAATGGGGAGAGGGGAAGTGGTTGGCAGACCAAAATGTGAATTGGTTCAGTAAAGCAACAGCTGTGCCAGCCAGGCCTTCATCAAATAACGAATCAGCATTTCTTAGCAGTCAGCACCATTCACCCGGACACCCCTGAGGTTCAGTCCTGTCCCGTGGAGTCCCTGGTCCTTGTATTTCTGTCTGCCTGTACCTCCATCTCTGTGAGTCAGGACTACATGAGGCGACCAACGTCAGATACACTCCCATGACATAAACTGCCAGCAAACTTTCTAAATTTGTATTTTAACTGTTTAAGAGATTAAAATTTTTGCATAGAACATGTCCAAATTATGGACTGTGGTTCTTACTTTTAGAAATCATTCTTTATGTTTAAAAATTGAAAAAAAAAAAACTTTCTGGGGTATTGGTAAAGGCCTCCATGGAAGTGTGTTACAGTCTCTCCATGCTGCCATTAAGCCAAAACGAAAGCTGTGAAAATAAAAAGAGCTTGAGAGAGTGTGTGTTCAGAAAGTGATTTATTTACAGATTGAAGTCTTTATTTCATGAAGCTACCAAATGTTAAAAGAATGTCACCTCGTTTTCTTTGTTATGGAACCCAGAGATTATAAAATTAAAGAAAAAGGTTTTTGCTGAATTTTTGATGCCAGCACGGTTTTTGTCCACTTTTTTCTCATGTCTGTGTATAGAAAATTCTGTTGTTTACTGTGGGATTAGTATTACATTTTGAAGTAAACAAAGAATTTGTACTGCCTGATAAACTCTTAGCTTGTAAATTTAAAACAGTTTCTTTACCTCAATTAACTTAAAATAATGGACCAATAAACTGATAAAAAATGCTTTCTTTAAAAAAAAAATAAAAATAAGTGGTGCTAGAAAATTTGGGTTTCAACTTGCCAAAGATTAAAACTAGACCTATATCTCTCACCATGCACTAAACTAAAATTAAAATGGATTAAAGATCTGAATATTAAAACAAACGCTGAACTGACTGGAACAGAGGTTAGGTAGAACTCTTGAAGACACTGGTGTAGGAAAAGATTTTATGAATAAAACCTCAGTTGCCCGTGAACTAGCACAAACAATCAACAAGTGGGATCTCTTCTTATTAAAAAGCTTCTGCACAGCAAGAGAAACCACCAGCAGTGTGAAGAGACAACCCACCATGTGGGATAAAATCTTCACCTGCTGTTCCTCAGACAAAGGTCTACTATCTAGAATCTATAAAGAACTAAACAAATCAGACCTCCCAAATTGAAAGACCCAATCCAAAAATGGGCATCTGAAATGAACAGACATTTCTCAGTCAAAGAATTAGAAATAGCAAATAAACATATGAAAAAATGTTCAACATCACTAGTCATTCAAGAGCTCCAAATGGAAACAATGCTGAGATTCCACCTCACTCCAGAAAGAATGGCTGCTATCATGAAATCAACCAATAACAAATCCTGGCAGGGCTGTGGGGAAAGAGGAACCCTGCTCCACTACTGGTGGGAGTGTCGACTGGTGCAACCACTGTGGAAATCAGTATGGAGATACCTCAGAGAACTAGGACTGGAAGTCCCATTTGACCCAGCTATTCCCCTGCTGGGTATCTTCCCCTAAGACTTAAAAGAATCATACCACAGTGATATATGCGCACCCGTGTTCATAGCAGCACAATTTGTAATAGCTAAAATTTCAAGCAGTCCAATTACCCATCAACTGAAGACTGGATAAAGAAAATGTGGTGGGTTTTTTTTCATAAAAATGGAGTACTACTCGGGCTTAAAAGATGAGAAATTAGAGATATTTATAGCTAAATGGATGCACATTGAGGCAGTACTCTTATGTGAAATAAATAGGACACACGTGTAAATACCAAATAGTTTCTCTAGTGTGAGAAACTGAAAGTGTAAATAAGGACTAAAATGTATAATAGGTAATGTGAAATAGGAAGAAAAGGGGCAAAGGAGAAGGGGAAATGGGAGGGGGAGGGGAAAGGAAAGAAGGGAGTGGAATTAATATGAGAAAATGAAAAAATGGAAACAAAGTCTTTGTAAATAGGGAGGGATGGAGATGTTGAAGGGAGGGCAGGGGAATGGGGAAAAAATAAGAACCAAGAGAGATCATGTAAAGGTGCAAATTTCCAATGATGAATGTCATTATATTGTATACCTAAAATGTACCAATTAATTAATTAGGGAAAACAAAAAACAAAGAAAAACAAAACAATACAAAAGTAAATCAAAAAAGCACAAGATTATCCTTTTCTCTAGCTACTAAATACAATATCATACATATACCTGCTAGGACTCAAATATTTGTTCAATGATGACTCATTATGTTGACCAAGTATGGTTTTACATTCTTTTTCTCCCATCTCATTATATTTCTATAAAGTTAGTTTTGTGTTTCAGCTTTGGTAATCAGAACTTTACCAGCTTATGTGTAGTTGAGATTATTTGCAAAGGACATCAAGTGACCTGTGAATTCTGAGAAGTTTCTGATGTAAACTTTTCAGTTACTCAAAAGAAATGGATGTCTGACAAATAGCACAATTGTTTTATTTCCATAGAGCAATGTAGGAAAATTATCTGCACATAAAATATTTTCCATCTTTAATAAGAAAGAAGCAGTAGAAATCTAATCTAACTTGGTTAAAGTGATGCATTTCTATAAGCAGTTGTGAATTGAATTGAATTTTATATTGAAGAGGTGACCATTGCTAATATATTCATTTTGGATAACTAAATTGACTTGTTTATTTTTTGTTTTTATTCTATTTTTCCTTTAGACATTTCACAAATATCATCATGATTAAAATTCCAGAAAAAGATTTAAAAAATAAAAGCTCACCCACAATCCTTTTGCTGACTCACAAAATCTCTTATTCTCCTTGTTCCTTCCTGATTCTTTCTCCGTACATGTGTGTAATTGTAAAATTTGTCTTTTATTCACAAAAGTTCAGGTTAACGAAGTACTCCATCATGTATGTTTTATTTAAATAGGTGTACCTTGTTTTGTTAACTATCAGCCGTGTTCCTAAAGTTGAATATGACGTGTTGTTCCTGTTTTCACATGATCTTGAATCAGAGAATTTCAATGGGTCATTTCCTAGCACTTTTCAGGTGTCAGTCTTCTCTAGTTCTTGATCTTTGAACATGTCTGTTTGTATAAAAAACACTTAAATGTTACAGAATTTAACACATAATAAATACCCCTGTCCCTCCTCCCTCAGTTGACCTACATGGAACTTCTACTTTTCATTTCTTGATTATTTTTAAGCAGAACGCTTCCCTACTTATCTTCTAGATATGTTATATGAGGAGTAGCTATATAAGGGTTAGCTGAGGTGGGCATAGTGGCCCACTTGTGTAATCTAAGCACCCTAAGATTCACAGGCAGGAAGCCCACAAGTTCAAGCTCAGCCTGGATAACTTAGGGAGAACCTGTCTCAGAATTAAATAAATAAAAATTGGGTGGGGATGTAGCTTAGTGTGAAGGCCCTAGTTCAGTCCCTAGTACCACACACAGAAAAAATTAGCTAGTATCTTGTACTAGCTTGGTATGTATGTGATTTATGAAAGTATTGATGGATTTTTACTTTGGAAGCGTGAGTTACAGTATTGGCAAAATTGACTATATCATCTGTATTTGCAAATTTTTCAACAAGTGTTTGTTAAATGCCATGCTTTGACCTTCTGTCAGATGGTGTAGAAAGAATTGAAGATGAATAAAAGTTTGTTTTTATCTCAGTGGGACTTTTTCATCTGTTTTCAGTTTTCTTTAGGATTTTTCATTATATTCCTTGAATTATCTGCTTTCAATATTGAGAACTTTCACTTATATGTAAATAATGTTCAGAAATTTAGTTTTAGTTACTAGGTTTCACATGAAACCGGTTTATTCACATTTCAGAAATGTCTCTTATGAGCAACAAGTCATATAGTTTTATTATTTTTTCAGTTTTTATTTTTATTAGTATAATTGCTAATGCTAGCTATAAATTAAGGTTAAGAAATATTCCAGAGTTTCACTTCTTAAGTGAAAATGCCAAGCTGTGATCTTAAGAGTTTAGGATGATGAATATAATGAAGTTGAAGGAAATAGTATTCAAGGTGAATAAGATCCTTGTGCAAAATGCAGTACCTGAAATAAAAGCAAACATAATTTTTTACTTCTAAAATTGTATTGCCTGATGAACAGCATATACTGTATTCCCTATTCTTCAGTTATTTCCTAGTTAGCTAAATCACATATCTCTGTAGACACTGCCATGTGAAGCTTTTTAATTTTTACATTTCTTTTGCAAATAGGTTGTACATATTTATTGAAATTAAATCAGAAATAGATACTAGCAGTATATCATGAAATGCATAGTAGTAAAAACAAATCATTACCCTAATGTAATTACCATTAATCATTTGTTATATTTTTACATTAGACCTTTCTACTGTAATATATGTGTGCTTTATATACTGTATACTTTTCTTTCTTCCTGCAATCCATGTTTTGTTTTATAATCTGATTTTCAGTGTTCGATTGTTTGAGCCTATAGTTGATTGGGAGTGGGACTTTTGGTCTTTATTGTTCCCTCTATTTAAAAAAGAACATATACTTGGGATGGACTTTGGGTCATTTAGAAATTTCAAATAAATATAAGCATGTATATTTTAGTATCAGTTCCTAATTAAAGCATAATCAAACAGCAGCTTTAGTTCAAAAAATATAAACATGCTTGAAGAGAATTTTTTATCTAGTAAGTCATATCTGCTGCATACTAATTTTTTTAATATTTAAAATTTATTTAAAAACATCTTTAAAGCTTTCAGAATAATCTTCTGTAGTTGTCCTTTTTGTATCTTTCATTTTTTCTTGTATTTTAAAATTGGTGAAGATGCTGCCTGCATCTCTTTTTCTGCTCCATCTACCCCAGGTACATACTAATTGTTTAGAATGAAAAGAGTAGTTCACACAATAGGTAAAGCTGTAGAATACATAATGATCACAGAGACCATATTTATGTAATTCCATTCCTTGAACAATCCCTAGCATTTAGTGAGGCCTAAAATATCTGAGCTGAATGAATGATTAAAGAGAACTTAGTGAGGCAGTTCATTTCCTTCCTTGTGGTAAAGACTAAATTAGCCTTCTCTTGAAATGTAGTTCTATCAACATATCCTGAAAACTGTAGTAAGTGAATAAAAATGACTTTTTTTTTGTTCCAGGAATTGAACACAGGACCTTGTGCTTTCCAGGCAGGCAGCAGCACCACTGAGCTAAATCCCCGGCCCAAAAAATGACTTTTAATCACCCAGGGATATTCCTTTCCTTCTAGACAAGGCATTTATTGGAATCTTGTGAGTGAGTGCCAGGAAATCTGTGACTTTGTCTTAATAAAATCTCATTCTTATTGCTTGGAGCTATACTTCTATCAACAAGTTTTTTTTTAAAAGTACAGCTGCCTTACTTTTGTCTCCAAACAGGTAGCTCAAAGAGGGGTGGTGGCCCTAGGTCAGCTTCTGACTCCTTCTTTCTCTTGCTCAGGTTGCCTTCTTCAGAATGATGCCCTGCAGAGCAGTGCTCACTTTTGCCCGATGTCTGATCCGGAGAAAAATCGTCACTATGGACAGTCTAGAAGATTCCAAACTGTGCCGCTGCTTAACCACCATGGACCTCATTGCCCTGGGGGTTGGCAGCACTCTGGGTGCTGGGGTTTACGTCCTTGCTGGGGAAGTTGCCAAAGCGGATTCTGGCCCCAGTATTGTTGTGTCCTTCCTCATTGCTGCCCTAGCATCCGTGATGGCTGGCCTTTGCTATGCTGAGTTTGGAGCCCGAGTTCCCAAGACTGGGTCTGCCTATTTGTACACTTACGTTACTGTCGGTGAGCTGTGGGCCTTCATCACTGGCTGGAATCTCATTTTATCTTATGTCATAGGTACGTTTCAAAAACAAATCTCAGGTGTGTAAAAACAGCACTCCTCAGTGTTCAGTTGTAGTCTACATTCCTTAGCTTCTGGGTGATTATGAATGGATTGCTTGCTCTTCATTTTTCTCATCTCTAAAATGTCTTTTTTTAATTGCACATAAATTCTGGGTTTCTGGTTCATCTCTAAGTATGCCTCTTTTTTAATATGCCTCTTAATGGGGTTGAAATTCCTATTTTTTAATAATAACTTTTCATTGCTAATGAAATTATTACCTGTTTCTTTACTTATGAACTTGGGCATTTCATTACTATTATTATAAAATTAGTGATATAATTTTATAATGTGATTAAAATTTCAATGAATATGAACTAGGCCATGATAATCTGGAATAGAATAGAAAATGGTGTTACGTTAATTTTCTGCCAGTGATCTATTCTCTGTATGTCCTGTGTTTTGGGAAGGTACATCAAGTGTTGCAAGAGCATGGAGTGGCACCTTTGATGAACTGCTTAACAAACAGATTGGTCAGTTTTTGAAGACATACTTCAAAATGAATTATACTGGCCTTGCGGAGTATCCAGACTTTTTTGCTGTGTGTCTTATATTACTTCTGGCAGGTAAGAAAATTATTACTATATACCTTTCTGTGTAATAAACCAAATTAATTAACCAGAATAGTAGGTTCTGGAACATGAGTTCTCCAGACTAACTCAGCAGATTCTTACACTTAAGTTACTGTTGGATGTCTGTGGGCTTCATCACTGGCTGGAATCACATTTTATCTTACATGATAGGTGTGTTTCAAAAAATAAGTCTAAATTGTGTGGAGTGGAAGAAATGGCACTGAGTCAGAGGCACCTGGAATGGACTAAATAATAGGATGATGAAATCAGTTTTGCAACTGATTGGAGGTTTCCAAGAATGGCAATGAAGATTTAATAAGGAGGAGTACATAATTTCATGGCATTGTTTAATCTTGTTAGATACAACTAAATATATTTATAACCATACTGTTTCTAGAAGAAATTCTGGGGTTTTTACCATGATTTCATCTATATGACAAAGGCAAAGGAAACATACAGATCATCTGTCATTTTAGTGCAGACATGGTGCAGACACACATACTTGGTACTGGAACTTTTCCATGTTCATCAGTATTGTAGCACAGCAGTTAGAAAGGAATATGAATTAGAGTAGGAACAACCAGATTTTCAGTTTTGCTGTGCTAGTTAACTCCTCTTGGAACTTAAATAATGTACTTAGTCTTTCCATCACTGTTTGTTCATCCGTAAGATGAGTACATCGTTTTGCTTGGTACACAATCATCACCCTGATGATAGTGGGTTTTTATCTTGTAAGCATGACTAATCTCTGCTGTGCTCTTTTATTTGTTTTAATTATTTGAACTCCTTCTATTTTGAATTCATTCCCATCTGCAGACCTGTTTAAAAACCCTTTGAGGGTAGCACTAAGCATAAAATCTGTATTTCTCCCCACTTTCTATTTGATTTTCCCTGAATAATCTGTCCCTTGCTTTCCTATCTGGATGGCCTTGTTTCCTCCCTGGGCTACAAGGATGTGACAGAAATATTGTTCTATTATGAAATGCTTTCCTATAAATTATAGTTTTAAAAATAGCTCTCCTCTTTACAAAGTTAGTCATTAAATGTACTATATAGGATAGGAACATAAACAAAACTTTCAGGTCTAAAACATTTTGCATTTTCCTTCTAATATCAAGAAAAATCACATCCATTGTTTTTCATCAAATTTTTGTTTATCTTGGCTTCTAAATAATCTAGCTACCACTAATTATAGTTTTTTATTTAAGTGTGATTTCAGTAAACAAAATATTTAGCTGTACTCCCTCAAGGCTGAGAAGTATGTAACTGATATATGTAGTTAGAACTCTTAATTCCATGGCAGGCCTAAATTTAAGACATTACCCTGCCTCACTTCTCCTCTGTTCATTCACCATATTTTTTCTTGAAATATAGTCTAAGCCTACATTATCACTGTTACTAGAATCTTTGAGGATCAAAACTCCATTATAAATCTTTATTATAATACCAAATGTCAACTGAAACTGTTAAACGTAATTTTGTTTGTTCATTAAAGAGACAAGGGAAGAATATGCAGTATTCAGTTGCGATATTTATGATGTCTAAACTATGGTTTGGTGGAAGATGAGGCTGGAGAGTAGATATATTATATCCCCAGCACTCCACATGGATGTTGAGGGACTAATATAAAATGTGGTGGTGGATTTGTTCTTCTCTGATGTCTATAGGAGTGGTTCCTAACCTAACGGACAATTATCTGAGTAATTGTGCTAACTCTCCAGCTTTCCTTTGTATCATTAATATAGTTTGTTATTATATGATTCTGGGAATTATACAACTACAAGAGTTAAATTTAACTTTTCTCAGATTTTATGAACAAAACCTCAGTTACCCGTGAACTAGCACAAACAATCAACAAGTGGGATCTCTTCTTATTAAAAAGCTTCTGCACAGCAAGAGAAACCACCAGCAGTGTGAAGAGAAAACCACATGTGGGAAAAAATCTTCACCTGCTCTTCCTCAGACAAAGGTCTACTATCTCGAACCTATAAAGAACTTAAAAAGATCAGACCTCCCAAATTTAAAGACCCAATCTGAAAATGGGCATCTGAAATGAACAGACATTTCTCAGACAAAGAACTAGAAATAGCAAATAAATACATGAAAAAATGTTCAACATCACTAGTCATTCAAGAGCTCCAAATGAAAACAATGCTGAGATTCCACTTCACTCCAGAAAGAATGGCTGCTATCATGAAATCAACCAATAACAAATGCTGGCGGGGCTGTGGGTAAACAGAAACCCTGCTCCACTACTGGTGGGAGTGTAGACTGGTGCAACCACTGTGGAAATCAGTATGGAGATACCTCAGAGAACTAGGACTGGAAGTCCCATTTGACCCAGCTATTCCCCTGCTGGGTATCTTCCCCAAAGACTTAAAAGAATCATACCACAGTGATATATGTGCACCCGTGTTCATAGCAGCACAATTTGTAATAGCTAAAATTTCAAGCAGTCCAATTGCCCATCAACTGAAAACTGGATAAAGAAAATGTGGTGTGTTTTTTTTTAATATATAAAATGGAGTACTACTCGGGCTTAAAAAATGAGAAATTAGAGATATTTATAGCTAAATGGATGTACATTGAGGCAGTACTCTTATGTGAAATAAATAGGACACACGTGTAAATACCGAATAGTTTCTCTAATGTGAGAAACTGAAAGTGTAAATAAGGACTAAAATGTATAATAGATAATGTGAAATAGGAAGAAAAAGGGCAAAAGGGAAGGGGAAATGGGAGGGGTAGGGGAAAGGAAAGAAGGGAATGGAATTAATATGAGAAAATGGAAAAATGGAAACAAAATCTTTGTAAATAGGGAGGGATGGAGGGGTTGAAGGGAGGGCAGGGTAAGGGGGAAAAATAAGAACCAAGAGAGGCTATGTAAAGGTGCAAATTTCCAATGATGAATGTCATTATATTGTATACCTAAAATGTACCAATGATTAGAATGAATAATCGATAATGCAGAATAGGAAGAAAAGGTCCAAAGGGGTAGGGGTAGTGGGTGGGGCAGGGAGAAGGAAAGAAGAGAAAGGAAAAATGCTGAGAAATGGCAAAAATGGAAACAAAGCCTTTGTAAATAGGGAAGGGTGGAGGGGGTGAAGGGAGTGCTAGGAATGGGGAAAAAATAAGAACCAAGATGCATCATATAAAGGTACAAGTTCCCAATGAGAAATGTAATTGTGTTGTATACCTAAAATGTACCAATAAAAGAATTTAAGTAATAAAATAAATAAAATAAAATAAAAAATAAATTTAACTTTTCTCATCTCTGCTTGGAAAATTTTGCCTGTGTGATGGTGGGTGGTATGGATATAAGAAAGAAGCCAGTAAATCTGTGGCATAATCCTTTCATAGCAATCATTTCTCCAGTGGCAAAACATAAACTCTCTTAAGTCCATAATTTATATCTTATCCTAGATGGATTAAAGACACAAATATAACAAGTATAATATTTACAAAGAAACTGGAAGGAAACAAAGCTACTATTTTTGGGGTAATGTTAAGGAAGATCTTATCAAAAGTAGGAACTAAAAAGGAAAAATTATAGATTATTCCAATTATTATCTCTACATAATCAACAATAAGGTTAAAAGCAAATGATAGGGCTAGGGGAATAACTCAGTGGTAAAGCACTTTCCTAGCATGCCAAGGTCCTGGGATTCTATCCCTAATGCCAGAGAAAAGTAAAATAAAATAACTTAAAAAGCAAATGTTAAACAGGGAAAGTGTATACTGTAACACTTATAGCATTAATACATAAATAAATGTTATAAATGAATATGTACAGAATAACTCGGTAGAAAAAACGGGCGATCTTTATTGGGGCCATAGTTTCTGTAGAATATTTTGACAATATAAATCAAAAGCCTTGTATAAAAGTATATATCCTTTGATACATGGTTAACTTAGAGAAAACTATTGTAAAGAATTAGAAAGCATAGAGAGAAATTTATAAAAAGATGGTGATGTCAGTGCTGTTTATAATTATACAAAATAAAAACCTAAGCATGATCTAATTGTCTATAAATAAAGGATGAGTTAAAGTATGGTATTTCCATATAGTAGATCATACAGCTGTCAAAAATGAGATTATAGTTGGGCACAATAGCATATAGTCCCAGATACTTGGGAGGCTGAGGAAGGAGGACCCTGTGTTTAAGGATACCTTGGGCAATGTGCTAAGACCTTGTTATGTTTTGTTTTTGTTTTTGTTTTACAGTGGAATTATGTTTATTGACATCGAAATATGTGTGTGTGCAGAATTCTAGAGGGAGGATCACAGTTGATTATTGTTTTCTTCATACTTCTATGTCTTCAACTTATTTTTACAATCAGAGTATAAAATAAAGCCATTGAAATAAGAGTAGATTTAACAGAGAACTTCTGGCATAACAACTGAATTATTTTCTGTTCTTGTGCTCAGTAAATATATAGCAGACATATGATTAAGCTTTTAAGAATATTTCATAACCTTTAGGCTTAAAGGGGCTTTTTAGAAAAGCAACCTATTAAAATTAAGCATCACCTTATATTTACCTGCCATTGGTAATAGCCAGTTACTAGACTTATATATTTCTTAGTGTAGAATCTCCTGTTAGCTTATTCTGCCTCCAGAAATCAAAGCACCTATGTCTAGAAGACACTTTCACAATTAGATGACTAAGGAGTAGGAACTGGCTGTAGAAATGGATACATAGGAGTTAAATATATGAATGTAGGTGCAACAATATCCTGAAGCCTGTATTTGCTTCAAATTGTCATTGTCTGTGCTACAAGTAAAAAGTAAAATGCCTTTTTTTTTTCCATAGGTCTCCTGTCTTTTGGAGTAAAAGAATCTGCTTGGGTGAATAAATTCTTCACAGCTGTTAATATCTTAGTCCTTCTCTTTGTCATGGTTGCTGGGTTTGTGAAAGGAAATGTGGCTAACTGGAAAATCAGTGAAGAGTTTCTCAAAAATATATCAGCAAGTGCCAGGTAAAATATTTAGGAGTTTTTCCCTTTTAAAAAAATGTTACATTTTAAGAGGGTGCATGTGAAGGCTTTGTGTAGAGCAGTGGTTCTCAGACTTCTTGTTTCTGAAGCCTTTCTGAGAGGGCTCCTTCTTTGCAGTCTCTCCTCCAGACATAAAGGTATAGGTGTGCTCATTGTGGGAACTGGGGCTGGTTCCCATCCTCAACTCTGCTGTGAGTTTAGGGGAAGAGAGAGGAGAGAGCCTAACTACTGGAAGAACTTGTCCCTTTCTCCCCAGCAGTTTGCCCCATAACAATGAGTATTTTTGAGCTGCATCCTTTGAGACTACCATTCAGTTTCATTCTTTCAGAGTTTTAGTTAATTTCAGTCTTTGTTTTCTGGGGAGTATTACTAGTTGCATAGCAGAAATAAGATTACAAAAACATATACTATGTGGAGTAAGGTACTCTATATGTTTTTCTTTTTTTGTTCGTTTGATTTTTTTTTTTTTTTTGAGGATTAGAGATTGAACCCAGGGCCTTGCACATGCCAGGCAAGTGCTTTATCATTACCTATATCCCCAGCCCTGTTTATTTTAAGACAAGGTCTTGCTAAGCTGCCCAGGCTGGCCTTGAATTTGTGATCCTCCTGCCTCAGACTCTTGAGTAGCTGAGATTACAGGTGTGTACCACCACACCAGGCTTTGTTATTCTTTATATATGTGATTTGTAGTCATTCTGATACAGAAAAATTATAAATCCTCTGATTTTATACAGTTTTTAACATATAATGTTCAACTTCAGTATTATTAATCAGCCTAGGAACTTTGTTTCACTTTTTCACTTAATAAATTCACTTCTTAGAGAATTTTAAAGATGTGTACTCTGCCTTACTTTGTACTTCATAAGTTGAAGAATGGATTCTTAAAGCAAAAAGTGTTACAGCACATGGCCCACAATGGTCTCTGTTCTCAAAATCCTGGCTTCCTTTGTGTTGCAGGCAGGGTGGTCTGGGAGTCATATATATTTACTGGTGATCAGCCTCTAGTTGGATATCTGTGACTGTTACTGCTGTGTCTAGATGTCCCCCCCCCAAAGCCTCATGCAGTCACAGGTAGGGCTTTTTCAAAGGTGTCTGGATCTAGAGCATGTGATTGAGTCACAATGCAATGCTAAGATTGAGGGTAAGTGATTAATAAATCAGTCCATTGATTGGATTGGCACTGCCTTAATCCTGGTAGCCTAGATTATAAAAGCCTCCCCCCAAAAATGCAGCTAAGGTCCCTTGCTTGCTTGCTTTGCTATCTTCTGCCCATAATGAACTGTTTCTCCTCTGTGATGCCTGTCTACCATGCCACCCTGCCTTGGAGCCAGCCAATTATGGACTGAAACCTCTACAAAGAGTGAGCTAAATAAACCTTTTCCCCTTTAACTTTGCATCAGGTATTTTGTCTCAGCAACAAGAGAAAAGTAACCAAGACAGTGACATAAGAGGGTTAGTGTGAGGCTCCTACCACATTCTCTAAAACAGGTTGAGATAATAAGGTTTTAATTTCACATACATGAGTTTCAAAGAGCTGAAGAACACAGTGGCCTTCCAAAGATATAGTTTCAAATTCCTAGATGGAACACGTTTCTATAAATATGACTTTGAAATGTGTTTGTTCTCTTTCTTCTAGAGAGTCACCTTTTGAAAATGGAACAAGTATCTATGGGGCTGGTGGCTTTATGCCATATGGTTTTGCAGGAACCTTGGCTGGTGCTGCAACTTGTTTTTATGCCTTTGTGGGATTTGACTGCATTGCAACAACTGGTAAGAGCAGTGTCTTGGATCTAGATGGAAGGCAAGGTGTCGGCCATACCACAGGAGAAGCTATGTGTGGAAGCAGAGGGTCAAGGAAAGACAGCTGGTTTGGGGATAAGAAGGGTGCTAATTCCACATCTGTTGGTGACATCTGCTATATAAGATTTTTTTTAAAAGACACTTATTGAGACTTTCTAAGCCTTGGTTTCTGCATTGGTAAAATTGGGAGAGCAGTACAAAGATTGCCAAGGTACACATACGACAAATATTTTGCAAGCTGTGAAATCCCTGACATATATAATTCATGATTATTGCCCTTAATCTATGTGGATGTGCTATCACTTCCAAATAATTATGTTCTTAAACTGACTTTTCCTTAGTGGACAAAATATTCTCTGTCATTTTCCCTTTATCCTGTACCACAAAGTCCTCATGTCTAAATCACTCTTGCGGTGCTCCTTCTAGCTTCTTGTCATTGCATGGCCTTATAACTAATCATGTTTGGGATACTTCAAATGTCAAATCTTACAAAAAGGGGAAATTTAATGTAAAATAAGTGGATCACACTAAAAAAACAGAAGGGACAAAAGCAGAGTAAGAATGCTATGGAAGAGAGAATTTGATCCACATTAAGTTGTTTTGGCTAAAAGTGGCTTATTAAACATACACATTGCTTTTTGTGGTTTTTTTGTATTTCTTTAGGTGAAGAAGTCCGGAATCCCCAGAAAGCTATTCCTATTGGAATAGTGACTTCTTTGCTTGTTTGTTTTATGGCCTACTTTGGAGTCTCTGCAGCTTTGACACTTATGATGCCATACTACCTCCTTGATGAAAAAAGTCCCCTTCCGGTAGCATTTGAGTATGTTGGATGGGGCCCCGCCAAGTATGTTGTTGCAGCAGGCTCCCTCTGTGCATTGTCAACAAGGTACATTCCATTGGCTTTGGGACTGGGGCTGTTTGGGTTCCTGCAAAGTATAGTCAATGTCTAAAAAATATTTGTATGTTCTAAAAATATCCTAACATGAGGAACATATTATGCAACTATGTATTCACTGAATAGTTTGCCCAGAATTGCCATTAAAAATCCTAAGTCATAAAAAAACTTTCCCTCATCAGTTAAAAGAGAGTTTTTCAAGATAATGTTGGTCCAAGGTTCCATATAAATATATATGGCATTGGTACACACACAAATACATGTCACATATGCATATATCTAATCTACGTATTGTAAAACTTTAGGATGCTTATTCTAGTATGTCTCTGCTGGCTCTGGGGTCATTTGAAGTGCTTCAGACAGTCTGAAACTGCATGCAGACTTGACATTTTCTGAAGTCCTTGTAATAATCTGTTACCAGGCATGGTAGCCTATAATTCCAGCACTGGGGAAGGCTGGGGCAGGAGGATCACCACAAGGTTGAGGCCAGCCTGGGCTATATAGTGAGTTCAAGGCCAGCCTGAACTACATAGCAAAACCGTGTCTCAAAAAAACAAAAACAAAAAACCAAACAAAATTTTTAAAGAGGTAATACAGTAGTCGGTGTGAGTGGAAGCTATGTAGCCTGTCATTTTAAAATAGAAATGTGTGCTTATAATTCATCAACCTAGCTTTATTTTTTTGTCCAAAATTTCTTATATTTTCTAGAGAAAATAAGATTAAGTGACGGTTAGAAATTAACCCTGTAAGCCAGATTCCTTGGCGTACACCTATAATCTCAGCTGCTCAGGAGGCTAAAGCAGCAGAATTGAAAGTTCAAGGCCAGCCTAGGCAACTTAGTGAGACCATGTCTCAAGGGGGTGAGGTAGGGTGGGAATGTAGCTCTGTGCCAGAAAGCTTGCCTGCTAGTTTATAGCTAGGCCTAGGCTCAGGCCCCAGTACCACAAAAGAGATATGTCTGAGGGCCGGGGATTTAGCTCAGTGGTTCTGCGCCTGCCTCGCAAGCTCAAGGACCCGAGTTCAATCTCCGGTACCCAAAAAAAAAAAGAGAGAGAGAGATGTCTGAACTGTGAAGGCCTGTGCCATCATGGTCTTAGAAGTGATGGACAGATTCATCTGTGGCCAAGATTAATCCACCCTTATTAAAAGATAAAATGAAAATGGATTTTTTAAAATCTATTTTTCCCCTTCTTGTGTGCCTCCCTGCAGGCCGCTGCCAGAAACTGAGGCCAGCAGTGCTACTGATCTGGACTTACAGTGGGGAGCCAGGCCGCAGGGATCCCCACCAAGATTTCAGATCCCGAGAGTGAATTTTTAAAAATAAAATCTTTCCCCTTGTATGTTATTTTTCACAACTAAGTCATATATGGGATGGTGCAGCCAATAAACAGAAGTAATTCAAAACATCTTTAGCAAAAAATATCTTACTAAATTTCATTGTTACTAACATTTAATTTTGGCTACTTCTATGTACTAAATTTACAGTTAGTCGTTTTTTAACCCTTCTCTTCTTTGACTATTTTATTGTGCTGACAATTATTACTAATTTGATCAAAGATCAAGCTATATGATTTTAAATGGTCATATAAATACAAAATTATTGAATAAAAGAGGTAACTTACTGTGGGGTAAAATTAATCTCTTCTTTAATTGCATTTTAATTTAGAAATTTAATTTTTTGAGTTATTGCCATTAGAAACATCATAATAATATTGGTTTGGTTTTTTGAAAAGTCTAATTACTTCATTTTAATTCAGTAATAATCATTGGTACACACAAATTAGTTACAATATTGTTTATAGACTGATAATTTGGTTGGGCAAACATCTGCAACAGAATAATGAGTAGCATGATGGTCAAGATTGGCAAATATTTTTAAATGCCCAATAATAGTGCACTTAAAAAGTAATTACTTCATAATCATACTATCATGCTGATTTTTATACAGTTTCCTAATTTCAGTCTGGTTTGTAATCGTGCATGAATGTGTTTGCCATACTGCATGTCTTTGCTTTTTATTCAGTCTTCTTGGATCCATTTTCCCAATGCCTCGTGTAATCTATGCTATGGCGGAGGATGGGTTGCTTTTCAAATGCCTAGCTCAGATCAATTCCAAAACGAAGACACCAGTAATTGCTACTTTATCATCGGGTGCAGTGGCAGGTGAGAGAGTTGACTTTTATCAAGAGAAGGGAAATCTTTTTCATCAAGGCCTCTGAAAAAAATAGGTGGTTTTCTATTTTGTTGTTAAGTTTTTTGAATTGTTTGTTCTGTACCTTAATGGATCCTATCTGTACCTATATATTTACCTGTCTAGATTAGTACTTTATATAACTCACATGTGGATTACGGATTTTTCTGTTCTAGTCTTCTGGGCTCTATGTTTCCTTTACCACGCATTCTGTTTGCCATGGCCCGGGATGGTTTACTGTTTAGATTTCTTGCCAGACTGAGTAAGAGGCAGTCACCAGTTGCTGCCACGTTGACTGCAGGGGTCTTTTCTGGTAAGCTTTACAAACATTGGACGGGAACATTTTGTGCGCATGCGTGGACTTACTAAGAGGATCTGCATGCTATGCATGTAAGTTAAGAACAAAATCCGGCTAAATTGGTGTATGAGTATTGGGATTAACATGTGAAAATTGTGGTGCTGGTTCTGCACTGAAATTCATGATTAACTGATCTTTTGGGACGTTTATTCTTTCATTATTTTAGTGATTCGGGATTCTAACAAATGTGCAAAAGATTCTACACTATTTGTAATTTGTGAATGAGCACATAAAATTCTACTTTTGATACAGAAAATTTTAATTGAAGAATAATTAATTACCTAGTTTTGGTAATAGGAACTTAATGACTCTGGGATTTTTTTATTAGTACATGTTTGCAGTACATGCAGTTTACAGACATCTTGGAGAGTGGGTAAAACATCAGAAGTCATAGGTGTAGGAAAGGATTTTCAAAGCAGAACCACAATTGCACAACAAGTAGCAGCATCAACAAATAGGATTATATCAAATTTTAAAACTTCTATACAGCAAAGGAATCAATCAGTAAAGTAAAGAGAAATATCTACCAAATGGGAAAAAAATTTTGCCAGCTATTCCTCAGACAGAGGACTAATATTTAGGATATATAAAGAACTCAAAAAAGTTAGACCATGTAAAATAAAAGACTGACTCAAGAAATGAGCAAGTGAAATGAACAGATACACACTTTACAGAGGAAGAAGTACAAATGGCCAACAAATACATGAAAAAATGTTCAACATCTCTGAGGGTTTTTAAAAAAACTAAACCACCCATTTTTAATCAAGCATGAGACATGTCAGAGATTGCTTATAGTTGGCCATTGTGCTTATTGCTTTTAGTAGAGTGGGCATCCCTGATTCCTGGGCATCTTGGTCCTCTAGATTAGCATCCTTTCAGACCCCATTAGGAATCTAGTTGTCCTTTTGACAGTTTGGATATGCAAGTTATGTTCAGAAAATCCAGATTGCCTACATTTTGACATGTCTTAATATTCATGCAAGATGCCTTTGGCCAGATTGTTACAGCATGAGGAAGTTTTCAGATTCTGTAAATTAAGAGGACAACCTTAAAGGTACTGTTATGGGAAGCAAGAGAAGACTTTAGCAAACTTTATAGCTGTATAAAATGTGACAGTCTTGGCATTAGAAATTCATCCTTTTATTGAGGCTCTGAAGTGTTAGGAAATTAGGTTACAGAATGCTAATGTCTCATTATATATGAAGCGGACTCTTTTTCAGGATCAGAAAGTGCTCACCTAATCAGCTTTATTTTAGTAGCAAACATTTTCTAATAGCTTTGATCTTTTTGATAAGATATACTGTATTTTGAAAGGTCAAGTTATATATTTTTTCAGGCTTAGATTTCTGTCCCCACAAAATGAAGATTGTGCTAGATGATCCAAAGCTCATTTTGTGATCAAAGTAGTCTATTACATTAAAGACAGTTCATAAATATTTCTTGACAAGGATCACATATCTTATTTAATTCCTAAAACCTTTTACTCTCTCCAGTAAAAATCTTGCCCAGTAATAATTCCACTTTATATTCAGAATTTTAAAAATAATTTATTCTTCTTGTTCCTTCAGGAAGAATATAATTTAGCAGAATAAAATACTGACATTAATTTTAAAGAGATAATTATAATAGAATGCTTTTAATGCTCTAAAATACTATATTTTTGTTATTTTGTACTCCCACACCTTATTATAGTTGTTTTTAACTTAGACCAGAGACCTGATACAGATAATCATTTTTTCCTCTCTCAGCTACCTTAGTTGGCTATCTATGATCCTCAAAAAACATACTAAAATTTTAATAATCTAATATGTATCCTAACAATGAAGAGTTTTCATAGTGAGGCATATAGTATATTTAAAGAAAAATGTCTAGCATATGTGAGGCCATAAATTCAATGCCTTGCACTACAAAAAAGAATAAAGAAAAGATGTGGTTATTGTGAAGGAATATACATAGAGATGTTGGTTTAGGTAGAACTCTGCCTGTATCAAGTGATTGTAGCCTTGCTAAGTTAACCTTTCTACAAGATGGAGGTATTTCCAAAAGGCCAAACCAAGGGAAACTGCCAGGGTTTTGGTCATTTTATATAGCCAAAATGAAATTTCCACCTCAAAGGATCATTGACTTGAAGATGAGATCAGAGCTAGAAAAGTTCCGTAGAGTTCTGGAACACCAAGTAAATTGAATGTGGTGTTACCTGCTTACTAAGATAGGGACTATTATGTGGTAAATTAAAAATTCAAGTTAACATTATATTTTACCTTCTAACTTTATTGGGATTTGGTGTACAGGATCAAAAATTGATCTTTGACATCTAATCAGTCAACACTTGGAAGCTGTAGCTTTAAAAGAGTAAAATGTAGTCTATATAAGATATAATTTAATTGAAAGTCATCAATTTCGTCAAAATTATTTAAAAATTTTGAGTTGTATAACTTTTAATACAGCTGAAAATTAAAATGACTTTTCACTTCTGTAATAAAACTTTGAATTTTTTTTTATTTTTAAAAACAAGCTAGTTACTATTTCCTAGTAATATTTTTCTTCTGGCACAACAAAAGATGGTTGATCTTCTGTCATCTGATGTTTTCATGTTGTGTGGACAAGTACATTGTAAAAAATCAAAGTAGACGTGTCTGTACTTGCAAGAGAGCGCACAAGTTTTCCAAGTCTTATTAGCCATTTATGTGACCTAAAGGACATCTTATAAACTGAGAAACATTTTTTATACTTTTTTTGATTTACCATTAGTACTAAAACAAAAAAATGCCAGTGATCTGTCTCGGACTTAAAAGAGACTGAACTGTGTGGAATCTCATCAGGAGGCTGTTGCTCTACCTTTCTTTACTTTCTTTTCTTAATAGCTGTGATGGCATTTCTTTTTGACCTGAAAGCTCTCGTGGACATGATGTCCATTGGCACACTTATGGCCTACTCTCTGGTTGCAGCCTGTGTGCTCATCCTCAGGTGAGTTACCAGTGATTCTGAAGGGTGTGTGCCAGGTGGGGCCCAGGGGGAAAAGACAGTTGACAGTGTCCTCCATCTTGCTTTCAAGGGCCTAATAGTCTCATCAAGGTGAGAGGCCATGTCTGTTGTATTAGTCACTTTCCTGTTGCTGAGAAAAATCCCAACACCCAAAACTTAAAGGAAGGAAGGTTTATTTTTACTCACGCATTTTATTTTATTTTATTTTATTTTTTGGTACTGGGGATTGAACTCCGGTCCTTGCGCTTGCATAGCAGACAGCAAAACCACTGAGCTAAATCCCCAGCCCTACTCACGCATTTTAGAGGATTCAATCTGTGGTTGGTTGGCTCCAAGGTAGAATGGCATGGCAGAAGAAAGCAGAGAGAGAAGGGAAGAGCCAGGGTCAAGAATACTCCAGATCATGCCTCCAGTGTTCTGCCTCTTCCGACCAGGCCCCACTGCCAAACACACAAGCTCATTGATGAATTAATCTACTTAGGAGTACAGTATAAAATTATATTTAATTATATGGATAAATATTTCTGTTTCAGTATACAAAGCTATATGTATAACATCTGAACTTAAATAATAGCATAAATTTACATTAAGAAGTGGTTTAGGTAGTGTGTATGTGTGTGTATGTGTATATATATACCTAGATGAAATTGTGCCAAAATGCTAATAGTGATTAGCACTGGGTAGGGGTGTTATGGGTAGTTTCAATTTACTTCTGCATACTTTTGTGTATTTTTCCACAGTAAGCATTTTTTTTTATATGGAGAAAAAAATGTTACTCTCTAAAATAAGCAAAGACTGCTCAGCAGGAGAGAAGGCTGCACTGGGAAGATTGGGGTAGATACTAGGTGGTGAAGCAGGATGGTATCTTGACACAAGCTATAGAGAAGAAGGGTAAACTCATAAAGGAAAATAGTGTACATGGGATGGGAGATGGCTGAATCACTAGATAAGCTTTTTTGGGTTAAGGTAGAGGAGCTGGGTTGGAAAGTTGAGAGATAGGGGTAGACTGTGTGTTAGCTTTCTGTTGCTAGAACAAACTTTCTATTGTTGTAACAACTTAAGGAGGAAAGGATTATTTTGCTCATGGCTTCAGTGATTTCAGCCCATAGTCAGCTGGCACCATTGCTTCTAGGCCTGTGTCAAGACAGAAACGTCATGGCAGAAGAGCATGGTAGAGGAAGGCTGCTTACCTCCTGGCAGACAAGAAGCAGAGAGAGAGAGAGAAAGGGGAGGAAGAGGAGGGGAGGGAAGAGAGTCTGCACTGGCGAGCTTCCTCCTTCTTTTGTTCCCTCTGGGCCTCCAGCCTACAGGATGGTGCTGCCTCACATTCAGCACATGTCTGCCCCCTTAGTTTGCTGTCCTATGTGCCTGTCATCCTCACAGATGCACCCAAGAGTATGCTTTACTAGCTTCATAGGTGTTTCTCAATCAGTCAAGTTAACAGTCTAGACTATCACAGACTTGATGAGGCTTTTGAATACCAGCCCCCCAGGAGGAGGCATTATTCTGTAGCTCATATTTAACTGGAGTTTCCATTTTGTTTTTACCCAATGCTTCCTTTGGACTTAGGTGAATTCAGAAATAATTATTCGATTGTCACAATTGCCTCATCTTAAAATTTAACTATTTTGCATCTACTCTATAACTTTCTAATTAAGTGGCCATCAGAGAAAACTCATAGTTGCTGCAAATACTTTATTGAAAATGTTTGTGGCGCTGGGGATTTAGCTCAGTGGCACCTTGCCTGCCTTGCAAGTGCAACATCCTGAGTTCCATCCCCTGTAAAAAAAAAAAAAAAAAGGGCTTGGCTTAGCATGGTTATGGGGCTGGAGTCACGAGAAGTATCACTTGACCACATACACTGGGACTTTGTAAGATGACTCACCTAGAGTCTTAGATGCTGGATTCATTTGGACCAAATGTCTATTTGAGAATAAAGACACAGATATTTATTTGGGGATAGGTACCAGCCTGGTTTATGTTATGAGCACCCAAAATATTCCCCTGAGAAAGAAGATCTGGGATCATGTACCACTGCCGACTCCAAAAGTGAGTCCCGGCTCACCATGCTACAAGGACGGGGCTTCAGCCTGCGAACCCTCTTCAGCCCCTCTGCTCTGCCTACAAGACAGTCAGCATCTCTTGTGAGCTTTCTGGTAGGATTCCTAGGTAAGCCATCTTCATTACATGTGTGGTAAAGACCCAGTAGATATATGTAAGAAAGAGGACCAAAGGCCCCACGGTGCCCTAGCATATGTTAGTTACCAACTAGAGTCCTGAAATTTCCATCTCGATAGTCATTAGTAATTGAGTTCATGTTTATACTGTCAGGATAAGTTTAACATAACTTGATTGGAGAAGAAAGGAAGAAATTCTTTAAGGTAAGAGGAGCCTAAATGCAAACTGGGACATTTCATTGGCAATTAGGCTGCTCTGTATGAAAGCATTAGGCCAGGCACACTTGCCAGTAGTGGAACTGGAGCCCAATGAGACTTGGAAGGAACATAGAAAACCCTTGTTTGCTCATCCACAGTTACCTAATTATCTGTATTTCCAGTGACATTTATTGCACCTCATCTGTATATCAGGCACTGTTGGGAATTCAAGATGTTGAGAGAGATGGTCCTTGCTGGTACAAGATTATTGGTGACACGCTAGAGAAGAGCAGGTTTCTCTGAGAGCAAATGGGAGATCCTTTAATGCAGACTTGGTGATCAGAGGTGGAATGATGTTATAGTCTGAAATAGGGACAAAAGATGCAGCTTACATACTACTATTTGTCTGCATTAGCAATCCATCTTTGCAACAGTTTGAAACAGATTGACTGTTCCTCATTTTTAAAAAGAAAGATATCCACTCCCAGCATATCCCATCAGTCCCTGTGATATAGCCCGAGAGTAGCAAATGAGGACCAGAGGTACATGGGCAGAGGAAGCAAGATGGTAGCTCCACGTGGAGAGGCTGGTTTCTGAGATATTTATGAAATGAGCACTGCTGCTTGACTCGGTGAAACTGACCACTTCTTTTCACAGTGGAAAATAAGAAAAGACAAAAGGAAGATTCTGAATTTACCAGAGTAGATATGTAAAGAACTTGATGTATCAGAATAGAATGCTAGAACTGAAAGATCCAAATGAAGCATGGGTGCTGACTCTGATTTACATGCTTTATCACCTTGCAGCCTTTCTTGTGCTGGGCCTGAGTATTCTGACCACTTATGGAGTGCAAGCTATCTCAAGGCTGGAAGCCTGGAGCCTCGCCCTTCTCATGCTGTTTCTTGTTTTCTCCATTGCTGTTGTTCTAACTATTTGGAGGCAGCCACAGAATCAGCAAAAAGTGGCCTTTATGGTATGTATCATGAGGATTAGAGATCCTAAATATAATGTACACTTTTTGTGTTAGTATGTGAGTTATTTCCCAAAAAAAACTTAACAAAGTTAACCAATGAGCAAGAGTGTCAAAATTTTTGATGTGTTCTCTTTGTCTCAGTATTTTGTCTACATTGTTTGTCTCGAAAATTCCCTTTCTCAAAAACCATATAATAAACAATATTTTCCTAAATGTAAAACATCAGAAAAGTAATTTGAATGCTTTATTTTTAGAACTTAGAACCCTCTCTCAAAGATTTATTTCCACCAAAAGCCTTTCCTCTACAACTTTTTGTTATCCTGTCTATAGGGAACAGGGGAAGGGGACGTTACCAGAACCTCTGCAGTAAGTCCTAGTCTCCTGCAAGCCATGGCAGCACACGGCAAATTACAGGAAAGGTAGACAAATGAGACTGAGAAGAAGCTGAGCTTTGGGTCTGATCAGTGCTGCTCTGGGCGGCAAAGACAAGAACCCCCTAACTTGCAGCACCTTTTTATTTAGTGCATCAGGAGAAACAAATGTAACAAATGAATATGTAGATTTCAGTACTTCACATTGGGATAAAAGAGGTGTAACAAAAGACTGGGTGGGAAATCTAAGAACAATGAGGAACTATGCAGAAGAAGATTTGGTTCCTCTCTGGCGTCTCCTGCAGGTGTGGTCTTGTCCTGGAGCATCACAGCATCCCGGATCACTGAGGTCTCAGTTGTGACCCGAGGCCAAAATGCAATTATGTCTGGAATGTCGTAGCTGGACTGTAGGCAGGAGAACTAGGCCTACTCAAATGATTTTTCCCTAGAATTATGTAGCAATGCTCCCAACACCTGTCCCATTGGCACTAGGAACAGGCTGGGGTGTGAAGAGAGCCTCCTAGAAGTATCTGCCAGGCTACTATGTGTATCCAGAGTTCCAGGGTTCCTGTTGATATCTGAACTAGATCAGTAAATCCTAATCTAAACAGAACCCCAAATCCCATTATATCCTGGTGGTGTTGTAGATGTTACCTGGTTTGATAGTTCTCCAGTTACTTTGAACTTTAGCAAACAATCTAAAATGATGTTCTCCTTTTAGTAATCTCTAGAAGAAGGATTTTCATTCAAGATGTCTTTTTTGTTAGAATATAAGCTTATTGATGTAGTCTGAAAGTATGTATGTCAAATTAATGTCACCATCTTGAAATTATTTGAGAAGTATCTTTTCAAAGTAGGAGTATATTCAAAAAGATGTTTTTTCTCCTTAGGTTCCATTCTTACCATTTTTGCCAGCTCTCAGCATCCTGGTGAACATTTATCTGATGGTGCAGTTGAGTGCAGACACTTGGGTCAGATTCAGCATTTGGATGGCACTTGGTAGGTCTTTTAACATTTTAATTTTCAAACCTTTGTCATTTTCTTTCCACTTTAATGGGCTGTGGAGAATTGCACATTCTCCCCTTTCCTGGAATAAGACTTTTCTTTAGTTTCTTCCTATCCCAGTTCTATCTTTAGAACATCAGAGTGCTTACTTTTCCACATTAGGCAAATGTTCTGAGATACTCCTACCATTCAGGTACCTTTTAAAATTCAAATCTCCCAATAATCAGAGAGAACCATGTCAATTTTATTTCTCCATCTTGTGGATGAGAAAAATAAAGCCCAAAAGAGTCATTTCAGAGCAACTTAAAATTCTTGTCCAGTTTATTAAAATAAACACAGCAAAATGCCTACATGTAATTATCTTATGAGGATATGTAAGACATGGCCTGATATCTTCACATGGTTAGCATGGCTATTAGTTACAGTTGCTTTAGATACAGTTCTTTGGTCTCTCCTGGTGATGGTGACATGTGGAAGGCATGTCCATGCCCTCTTTGTTGATACCAGACTTGCTTTCCACGATACCTGACCATGGTGGATAATCTACCACTTATATTTATTAAGGTATAATTTTAGTTTTTACCCCACATCATTTTCTTTAAAACATGTTGAGTTTTGAGAACATAAATACAAATTTTTTCCATATAAACATTTCCTGAAAAACATTTATTTAGAGAAAAGTGCATTCTATGAAGTTTGGAGGTTAAAAATGAAGAGGTACCGTCTATTGAGAAAACATTTATGGAGGAAGCCCTCATGAAGTATTTTGTATTTGCATTACATTCTTCTAATGGTAGCACAGAAGAAAAAGGAAAAGGCCGTTTAAATTCTGTATTAAATCTTCCATACCACAACAGTTCTTTCCTGACACACCTAAAATGTTGATTATTTTTTCTCTCCCCAAAGGCTTCTTGATCTACTTTGCTTATGGCATTAGACACAGCCTGGAGGGTAACCCAAGGGATGAAGAAGATGATGAAGATGCTTGTTCAGACAACATTAATGCAGTGACAGAAGAAAAATCTGCTATTCAAACAAATGACCATCACCCAAGAAATCTCAGTTTACCTTTCATATTCCATGAAAAGACAAGCGAGTGCTAATGCTTGCAGGAGCAGACCTGGTCCACAGTCTTATCATGCATGTCCTACATTGAGTAGACCCTGACAGAATGTCATGATCATGCTAGGTTGTCGTGGGTTTGCTGCATACATAATTCACTCTAATTTATTCTTACTCATCTAACCAGTATTTCCTCAAATGTTGAATTATGTGCCCTCCTGAGCTCTCTCCTCAGTGATGAATATCCCCAAAATAGTGTGAGAGTGTGTGTGTGGTTGGGAACATGACTGTCACAATTTATTTGGTGTTTTACTGTTATTATGTGATGTTATTCCAGTCTTGTCACAACTGGTGGCGTATCACTGAAAAGTGATTTGTATATGCCCTATGTGGTTGGGAAAATAATAGTTGCTTTTCCTTATTACTGTACGCTTCATTAATGTCAGTTTAGACATGGCTACAAGTGCACTTAGCCATCATGATGTCTAACCTTGGACCAGGGGTTAGAGGAGGGGATTAGAAATGAGCATTTTCTGGGCTGGAGATTTAGCTCAGTGGTTCTGCCGCCTGCCTCGCAAGTGGAAGGTCCCAAGTTCGATCCCCAGTACCAAAAAAAATGCCACCAATGGGGTTAGTACAAATATATTTTCCTACGTGGTATGACAGTTTGCTAAAACTTTAGCCAGGAAGAGCGTTTGCTTCTGCTGTACTATATAGGACAGAGTGCCATTCCATGTCATCATCAACATCCTTTTGAACTCTTATCTTTGTGCCAGTGGTCCTTAAATACGAGCCCTTCACCTGCTGTGAATGATGTATCACCTCCACCAGTCAGGGCTGGAGAGAGATACTGTGACCCATGGGGGACCCTTAAAGTTAGATCATGAAGGTGGTTCCCATAGTCCAAACACTGGTGTCAGTGGCCACACTGAGGATGTGTTTGAAAAATCAGAGTTAGGGATATTCTTGGATAGGTGGACATCCGATATCCCTCTTAAAGTTACTTAAACTAGTAAATCTCCCAAACCATACAGATGATAGAATGATCCATACTTTTTTCTATCTCTTCACACCTCATCATGGTTAATCTTTTTTAATCTCATTAGGCACAAAATTCACTTCTTTGTTTCTTTTACTTTGTTTTATTGTAGATGTGAGGGGATGCAGAAGTGGTTTCTGTTTTTACAGTGTGAAAAAGAGGAAAAGATGGAGGAATGTAAGAAAAGTTACCGTATTCTGATGTTAAAGTGTCTACCCAGGCATTAAAGAGCTCTTTGCCAGGGATTTAGCTCGGTGGTTTCGCCGCCTGCTGCACAAGTGCAAGGACCCTAGTTTGATCCCTGGTACCAAAAAAATAAAAAATAAAAAAAAGAGCTCTTTGCCCAATTTAAGGGATTCAGATCTAATTTGCCTCTGATGTTCTTTTGGAAACAGGCATGTTTTTCTCTCCCACCCATAAATCTTTAGCACTTTTTATTTGATTTGCTTTTAAATGAGCATACTAAGGCTATTAATACAAGCTCCAGTATTCTACAATAACTTATCAATAAGCGGGGAAATATTTTGGTTAAGAACATGATTACTTAAAACATCAAGCTAAAAAGTTAACCAAATTGAATTAAAACTATATAAATACAGTGATCTTTGTATATCAGTAAATAAATTTTGCTATGTAAGATTCTCTAATTGCTATATTTTATTTTTAGTGGATTATTTATCTCCAGTGTGTTTTTCTCTTCATATTTTCTACAAGTAGTTTATTAGATTAGGCTAGAAACTAGACACTTACATGTGGGTGACATTCCCAAAACACTATGGGGAATATTACCAAGCATGCTAGTTTATCTTGTAATCGAAAGGCAAGGAAAACATCTGTTTTCTGACAAATGATCTATGAGATCAGTTACTTCACTGATACTGTTAAAATCCAAGTTGCAATTACTTTGTGTAACCAAGAGTTTATTGTGATTAAATATCAGATAAATAGGTAGAGAGCCTGGGTTTCTGGCTGCTGCTGTTGTAGCATCCCTGACGCAGGATGTTATTAACATTCCACAATTTCCAGAATGCACATGGTAAAATCTGAAGCCCAGAATTCTCTTTCAAGTTTGCTGTTTTACTGAAGAGGAAGAGTTGGATAAGCAAGGGGTAAAATATTTTTGTAGGCGTGATCACAAATTTTTAGCAATACACTGAGGACTCCTTTGATTCTATAATCAGTCTAGAATAAGGCCTTCACCCAGGAAATATGAGCAATTTCATATATGAATATTTAAATCTGTAACAAAATACAAGATTTTAGCATGTGATGGCAGCTAAAACTATTATGCCCACTGTTTTCAGTTAGGAGCAGAATTAAGTTAAAAACTCTTTTTTCCATATTCAAACACTTTACATACGTGGATATTTATGAAGAGATGCTTTGTTGGTGACCATAGGTTTTGTTTCTATGGAGACTCAAATAAATATGCATGTTGTATGTATGTAAACATGTTTATATATGTGATGTGTGTATAAGTGAACGTGTTTCAAGTATCAGTGTAAGTTGGGTTTATGATGGCCTTTGGATGTGATGTTATGTGGACAAAAAATCAATTTATATGGAGAAAAATTAATGTTTTATATTGATATATATTTTAGGTTATAAACTATTTTAAAATATATAATTTTATATGTACATTTTCTATAGGTAGATTCTTTAAGAAATATTTTTCATGTTTCTAATATAAAATCACCTAGTACATAACAGGTGCTTTATAATCTGAATGAAGTAGGGGTAGGAGACATTAGGGTATTCCTGTTTACTTGTTTCTGTTGCATCTTTTCTTACATACTCA
The DNA here is from genome assembly GCF_053883595.1 of Heterocephalus glaber. Lineage (NCBI taxonomy): Eukaryota > Metazoa > Chordata > Mammalia > Rodentia > Bathyergidae > Heterocephalus > Heterocephalus glaber. The sequence continues at coordinate 24,210,985 of NW_028258308.1, read as the reverse complement.
CCCTGATGTTTGTTAGTGAAACCCAGCTTTTTTGCCACCTCTCTATTGCTGCATTTTGCTTTATAACTCTTTGAACAAAATGTTTTTACTTTTTTAGGGTTACCAGAATGTTTTGTATATAGATTTGACTAGTAATCAAAATTAAATAAATTCTTCTGTAAAAATTTTAAATACTTGTGTACACATTCTTTTAATTGTGATTGAGTAAAATCAGCATACATTACTCTTCTTTTGTTAAGCTGGGAACTGTGCTCTTAGCATTTTTAGTGAGAACTTCTCATAATAGCATTTTAATTTGATACTCTTAAAAAAGAATCATTTGTGGGCCGGGGATTTAGCTCAGTGGGTTTGCTGCCTGCTGCAACCCAAGTTCGATCCCATGTACCAAAAAAAAAAAAAGAATCATTTGTGAATTACCATATAATTACTATATAACCCTACAGTTACAAGGTGTCTATGCAAACTCAAGTTTTAAAACTCTTAATAAAAACTTACAGGAACCTTTGATATATACTAAAATACATATTATTGCAAAATCATGTTTTCCCCAGAGATAAATTCGGGAAACTAAGAATAGTATATTATTTGAATATCTCAATGGTGATATGTAAAATTTTACTATTACCAACCATAGTTAACAAAAACTAGTTTCTGAATTATCTTTCCTTTTTTTTGGTATTGGAGATCGAACTCAGGACCTTGTGCTTGGGAGGTAGGTGGCAGTACCACTGAGCGAAAAATCCCCAGGGCCTGAATTATCTTTAAAAGGATGAGAGCCTGTCTTCTTTTAATTTGTATGAATAAAATATTTTTAAAACTATCTCTTATTTTAAATGTTAGCCAAAATGTTTTCTAAGTCCTACGTATTTGCAAGTAGTTCTTCAAAAAATGTTTTTAATAAAACACTTTGACTTAGAGCCTGTTTTTTACAGAATTGTTTTCTAAATTTATTTGAGCACTTAACAGGGAGAATAAGGAGAAGTAATTATCCTCCAGTGCTAATGACAACAGAGGGAGCACCTGAGCCTTATTTTCTCTTTTAAATTTGGGCATATCATGAGATTTCAAAATACATGATAGATTGTCCCGAGATTCTGTCTGGCTCACCCTCCCTTGTAGTGGTTGTTATCCATGATTTCTCCTGATAGGAATCAAGTAACATTCAACACCAAAAGTATAATTTCCACAGGCCTGCAAAGGATTGGATTTAGAGTGTGCATGATGGATTATTAGAAAACATGAAGTCATGTGATTAGTGTGATTTTTGGTGGGGTGAGTGAAATTATCCTTTTCACTAGTGCCAAAACAGTGCCTTCTTTGTACATTTTCTACTTCATAAAGTTCTTTAATATTCTTAGAAATCAAGGGGGAAGTACTGAAGTTCATGTAGTAAATAAAGCCAGCAAAGGTCAATTCTTTGGTCATAAAAATACGAAAATAAGGTTGTTTGAATTTGTTATTTAGCCAAGGCTTATTTTTCCTTGTATAATTATATTTAAACACTTTAAAATACCTTTCTGGATTTCGAGAGGTTTGATCTGTTATTGTTGTAGTTGGTTTGGGTGTTGACTTTTGTAATACAAATTGTTTATGTGTACACATTGTAGTCTTATTACAGATGGGTAGCTCAACCCACTTGTAACACTGTTTGTTGAGAGCATTCTGCTTGGAGGTTATTCAGCATGCCTGAAACCAGTGCCACAGTCTGGGCTTAAAGACCCTTCTCTGAGCATTGCCACCACCACGGAGATCAAAATCAGGGCCTCAGACTGGCTCTGGGGTCTGGCAGCCTGCAATGTGTGAGCATTTATAGCTACTGATTGGTGTAGTAGATCTTTAGAATGACAGGGTAAAATATGAAGTAAGAGACTTCAAATGAAAATGAGGTCATTTGGGGTCCTCAGTTTCAGCTCTCAATATCCCATGAGTATGGCAAGATGAATAAGGACCAAGGAACATCTGTGGCTCATGGAAGAGATGGCTGCTGCTTGGAACTGGCATAGCAGAGCCTGGCCTGCTGCACTTCCTAGACACGCAGCCAGCCTTCTGGTGCCCAGGGCATGTCCAAGACCCAGTTGGTAAATAACTTTACTCCTGTCAACAAGGGTTGGTTTCTGGCCCACACCTGACTGATGACCCTTTGTTTTTCATATCCACTAGTGGTGCCCAGTTCTTTTCTTTTATTGCTTTGTTGTCATTGTACATAGTAGAAATTGTTCATAGAGCCTAAACTATACAGAAATTGTGTCTGTAAAAACCAGCAAATACAAGGGACTTGTGTGAACATAAAAATCTTTTGTTTAGTAAGTGATTTTAAATTTAATGTTTTCAATGATAATCAGTGTTTCTTTTTACTTATAAAGTTGGATTCTTTTTTAGAATTTGTAATAAAAAACTATTGCTCTTTTAACCTCTGTAAAATATGCTTTTTGATGTGACCATGTATTTTTAAATAAACTTTAATATGACTTATAATAATTTAGCATGTATATGTGTCACAGAAACAAAAGCATGCATTTTGTACTAATCTAAACACCTTTTTATGTGGGAACTTTAAAGTCCATAAATACATTAAAGCATTTTTATTATGCTCACCTAGCACCTCCTACTGTATTAGTACCAAATCCTGAGAAATAAGAGATGCTTTCACATTATGCAATATATACTTGTATAGAACATCTCATGACACCCCACTAATATGTAGTTTTTATGTTAAAAACTGTTTATCAGTTAAAATTTATCAGCTAAATTTTTTAATTAAAAGAAAGAAAAAATATTTTCACATATCTACATGGGACTTTCCAAAAATTACACATCTGAGGTCCACTGTTTCAACTGTCAGTTAATGGACCACTTTAATATTCCTCTGATCTTCAAAGTGCTCCTCAGTTTCCAAGGTCCTGAGTTCAATCTCCTATACAAAAAAGCAAAAAACAAATCAAAACAAAACAAAAAAACCCTGAAAAAAATAGGTATAGAAGCATCTTATCTCAATCTGATAAAAGCCACTTATGATAAAACTACTGCTACCATCATATTAAATGGGGACAAGCTGAAAGCTTTCGCTCCCTCTAAAACGAGGAAAAGCCAAGGATGCCCATTATTACCACTCCTGTTCAATCTAGGACTCAAAACATAACCCAGGGCAATCTGGCAAGAGAAAGAAATAAAAGGGATACGTATAGGAAAGGAGGAATTTAAAACTATCATTATTTGCAGGTGAGTTGATCCTCCCCAAATAAAAAACCCAATCAAGAAATGGGTAACTAAAATGAACAGAAACTTCTCAGAAAAAGTACCAATGGCCAATAAATACATGAAAAAGATGTTCAACATCTCTGGCCATTAGAGAAATGCAAATTAAAACAACAGCTTGTGTCCTTCTTACTCCAGAAAGAATGGCTACCATTAAGAAATCAAATAATAGCAAATGCTGGTGAGGATGCAAGAAAAAAGGAACCCTTCTACATTGTTGTTGGGAATGTAAACTAGCACAACCACTATGGAAATCAATACAGCGATGTCTCAAAAATGAAAAATAGAAATTCCGTTTGATGCAGCTATTCCTTTTCTAGGTATCTCTCCAAAAGAGTTAAAAGCATCATATCACAGTGATATAAGCAAACTCATGTTTATAGCAGCACAGCTCAGAATAGCTAAATCTTGGAAGTGGCCTGTATGTTCATTAACAGATGAATACATGACATTTATACACATTGGAATACTACTCCGTTATAAAAAAGGGATACATTTGAGTCCTTTGTAGGAGAATGGATGCACCATGAGACCATAATGTTAAATGAAATAAATCAGACACACAAGCTTAAATATTACATGGTTTCATGTGAGAAACCCAAAAGAGAAACAAAGAGCAAAATAAGAGGAATTAGGGGCATAAGTCTTTTACAAATAGGAAGAGGACAAAGACATGGAGGGAGTGGGGAGGTGGGGAGGGGAAAGTAATGAAAACAGAATTAAGGTGCGTTGTATACATGTACCAACTCCCCATGAAGAATGTAATCATTATGTACTGGACACATGTTCTAATAAAAAAAGAAAACTGTAAGAAAAATAAAGGGTATGTGGGGGGAAAGATCTTTGTTACTCTACTGTAAAAATTGGACCAATCAAAGGAAGAAGATCCAAAACAGACTGGACTCCCAGGAGTAGGCAGGAATACAACGCCGCCCAAATCATTGTGGAAATCAAGCTGGATTCTGGGCTCTGGGTCCCTTAACCCACACAGAGTGCAGCATTGTCAGGGTCCAGGATTCTGTAACTCCCAACTGATGAGTCACCAGGACCCCAAGATATTCCCCCACTTGTTCACTGATCCTTGATAATTCTCACAAACACCAAAGGTCTCATTGCCCTGGTAGAAATCACACTTAAATCACTAGTGTTCTTAAAACAAAACCATTGCTTTAAATGAGCCCTAGGGTAGAAATGACTAATGGTAGATGCTTTTCAAAAAGCACTTAGGGCAAGTAAATAGAGAAGAAAATGGGCAAGAGATACTTAAGTAGCAAGGACAGACTCCTTTAAGTAAAGAGAAAGAGCGAAAGAAGGAGAGGCAAGTACAAAATGGGAAGTTTCCTATTTATATTTTAGCTCAGAGATGTCCCTCTTTTCCTCGCTACTTAAAGGCTGCTGCTGCAAATATGCAGGTGATGCCTCTTTTCGACATGGAGGCAGTAAGGTAATTTTCTTTGCCTCGTTGATTTTAAGTAGACTAAGATTCTGAGATCCTTGTCTTACCCTATGCTATCTCTTAGTGAGTGGCTCAAGGGGTTTCAAAAATACCTGGGTTAAGGGCCGGAGATTTAGCTCAGTGGTTCTGGAGCCTGCCTCGCAAGCGCAAGGTCCCGAGTTCACTCCCTGGTACCAAGAAAAAAACCCCAAAAATTTGGGCCGGGAATTTAGCTCAGTGGTTTCGCCTCCTGCTGCACAAGCGCAAGGACCCGAGTTCGATCCCCGGTACCAAAAACACAAAAACAAAAAACCTGGATTAGAATAAGGTGCTCAGGGAATGCTATACTGCAAACCATTAAAATGAGTACCTGATAAAATCTTGAAATATGAATTTTTGTTAAACATCATCTCGGTTTTATTTCTGTGGAAAACTATTTAAAGAAGTTCAACACAGATGTTCCCTGTTTAACGACCTACCCAGTTAATGACTGTTCTGATTTAGACACGGTGCTCACTTTTGATCCGAATTCCGCCGTATGACTCAGGAACTCAAGCAGCAGTATACATACGGTGGCTTCTTCTACCATACAGTACTGTAATTTTGGCTGATTGAACTGTATAAAGTACAGTACTGTAGTTTCATGTTCTACGTTACAGTACTGCATGCAAGAGTTATGCAAATAAAAGCAACGTCATCAATTTGGAGTTTCTTTTGACTATTTCTTTATTCTGAAAATTGTACATACCACATAAAATTTCCCATTTAGCGACCGATTAATTTAATAACCTAGTTGGAAGAACTGAACTAGGTCATTAATGAGGAATGTTTGTATCCTCATTGTGGGACTGGGGAGGGCATGCCCAAAATATAGGGCTATATTTTAAAAAATGTTTGCTTACTTGAAATATCTCTATAAGTATTCACCACTTTGAGGGGAGGTTAAAAAGAAAAGAAGAGAAGGTAAAGAAGTAGGGAGAGCACCATTAATTAAAGTGTATAATGAAAACACTACATGTAAAATAACTCACAAACAAGAAAACCATTTAATGGATGAACTGAAATTTCACTGTGACCTTTGGTCACCTGGGGAGTTACTGACACTGCTGCTTTTCATCCATCAGGTATATATTATATTCTGTCATGCTTCTCAGGAAAATTGGAAGAAATATGCTTTGATAGATGTAAGTCTACAAATGCAACTGGCTCCCCAGCCCTGGATTATGGTCATCTCATCCTTCCACTGCTGATTTTTCCCACCTCCTTCTCTCTTCTCTTGCCAGTTCATTTGCTAGCCAATACAAGAAGCTGCTGCCTTCACTCCTCAGAGAAAGGTAATAATGCTCAAGCACTAGATAACACTGTGCCTCCCAGTGGATGGTGGCTCCTGAGGACTATTTTTATAAGATGTTTCTTCCACTCTTCCAGTATGAAGGAGCAGCTGATTCAGAAGAGGTATTCCATCCCAGAGCCACTCTGAGCTCCACAGGGTCAGGGGATCAGTGAACTATAAACACTAGAGGTTAATGTTAACCTGAGGCAGAGGGAGCAGATAGGCAACAGCCAACAAAGAAAGAAAAAGTTGCTGGTAATGTAATCATTTATCTCAAAACCCAAGAGAGCAACTGAAAACTTTTTAGACTAATAAAAGTTCATTAAGGTGATCAAATATAAGCTAAACATTCAAAAATTAATCATGCCTTAGGAAATCAGGCATCAAGTTGTATTTGTTTTAGAATTGCAAGATAATTCTTATTTTAATTGGCTAGCAGAGCAGCACTTATTGGAAAAAGAATAGAAAAGATCAACATGGAGATTCTAGTGGTAAAATTCTTTCTTACCCTAGAGACAAAGCACATTGGGTTTTTTAGTGAAATAAACCCCATTAAAATATAGTTTTGACAGTTTTATTATTAAAATTCAAAGCCATTTGAGATTTGTCTCATTCAAGAATAATAAGCCCTGTGGTTAAGCAGCTACATGTCTCAGGAAGCCTGCTTCTACCTAATATAGACCCCATAGTATTAGTTTCCTAGGGCTGCTATAACAAATTCCTGCAAACTGTGTGGCTTACATAGCAGACTCTATTTTCTCACAGTTGTGGAAGCTAGAAGTCTGAGATCAAGGTGTTGGCAGACTTGCTTTCTTCGGAGGCCTCTCTCCTTGGCTTTTAGATGCCCATATTCTCCCTCTGTCTCCAGTCTTCTGCATATTCCAATGTGCCTGTCCAAATTTCCACCAGGTATCTTTGATCAGGGCCCAACCTCAAAATTTCCATTTAAATTTAATTACCTCTTTAAAGACCCTTTCCCAGATATCACATTCTGAAGCACTGAGAGTTAGGACTTCAATGCCCAAATTTTGCGGAGGACACAATTCGGCCTATAACACAAACCTAAAATAAGAACTTCAGCTTCACTCACATGAATATAACAGCAGAGGCTTGGAATATCTTACACCTGGTCCCTCTCTCTTACTCTCACTGACCCTATGCTTCCTGGCTACTATAGGTGAGCAGCTTTGCTCCACCATCCCCTCTCCATCAAGATGCTCCACAAACAATGGAGCCAAGCAACTGTGAACTGAAACCTCTGAAACTGTAAGCCAAAATAAATCTTTCCTTCTTTAAATGGTCACAGTGACAAAAAAAAAAAAACAACTGACACAATGAGACAGGTCACATTACATTCATTTTAAAGATGAAGAAACCAAGGCACAGAGAAATCAAGAAATCCACCCAAATTCACATAATTAGTGAGTAGTAAATTCAGACCTAGTCTGTGGTCTATGATCTGCAGTCTTTAGATTCTACCCTCTTCCCTTTTATATCAGCTTTATTGGGCAAAATTCATCACAAATAATGAAAAAAACAAACCAATTAAATAACGGGCAAAAAAATGTGACCAGAGGCTGGGGATTTAGCCCAGTGGTTTCGCTGCCTGCAGCGCAAGCACAAGGACCCGAGTTCGATCCCCAGTACCAAAAAAAGAAAAAAAAAATGTGACCAGGTAACTCACCAAAGAAGATATATATATGGAAAGTAAGCATATTAAAAATGTCGAATTGTGTATTAAACAATTAATGAACATATTAAGATTAAACAATAAACAGGCACTACACCCATTAGCATGGCCAAAAATCTCACACACTGACAACACCAAAAGCCAATGAGGATGTGGAGCATCAGAAACTCTGATTTGTTGCTATAATTGAACGCAAATTAGAATAGCCACCTTGGAAGATACTTTGGGAGTTTCTTTTTAAATTTTATTTTATTGGTAATTATACGTTTACAATATAATGACATTCATCATTGGAATTTGCACCTTTCCATAGTCTCTCTTGGTTCTTATTTTTCCCCCTTCCCCTGCCCTCCTTTCAACCCCTCCATCCCTCCCTATTTACAAAGACTTTGTTTCCATTTTTTCATTTTCTCATATTAATTCCATTCCCTCTTTCCTTTCCCCTACCCCTCCCACTTCCCCTCCACCCCTTTTCTTCCTATTTCACATTATCTATTATATCTTTTAGTCCTTATTTACACTCTCAGTTTCTCAAACAAGAGAAACTATTCAGTATTTACACATGTGCCCCACTTATTTCACTTAAGAGTATTGCCTCAATGTGCATCCATTTAGCTATAAATATCTCTAATTTCTCATTTTTTAAGGCCAAGTAGTACTCCATTTTATATTAAAAAAAATCCACCACATTTTGTTTATCCAGTCTCCAGTTGATGGGCAATTAGACTGCTTGAAGTTTTAGCTATTACAAATTGTGCTGCTATGAACATGGGTGCACATATATCACTGTGGTATGATTCTTTTAATTCTTTGGGGAAGATCCCCAGCAGGGGAATAGCTGGGTCAAATGGGACTTCCTGTCCTAGTTCTCTGAGGAACCTCCATACTGATTTCCACAGTGGTTGCACCAGTCTACACTCCCACCAGCAGTGCACTAGGGTTCCTCTTTCCCCACAGCCCTGCCAGCATTTGTTATTGGTTGATTTCATGATAGCAGCCATTCTTTTTGGAGTGAGGTGGAATCTCAGCATTGTTTCCATTTGGAGGTCTTGAATGACCAGTGATGTTGAACATTTTTTCCTATGTTTATTTGCTATTTCTACTTCTTTGTCTGAGAAATGCCTGTTCATTTCAGATGCCCATTTTTGGATTGGGTCTTTAAATTTGGGAGGTCTGATTTTTTTAGGTTCTTTGAATCATACCACAGTGATATATGTGCACCCATGTTCATAGAAGCACAGTTTGTGATAGCTAAAACTTGGAAACAGCCCAAAGGCCCATCAACTGGAGACTGGATAAAGAAAATGTGGTTTTTTAATAAAATGGATTACTACTCAGACATAAAAAATGAGAAATTAGAGACATTTATAGCTAGGTGGATGCACATTGAGGTGATACTCTTAAGTGAAACAAATAGGACACACATGTATAAATACCAAATAGTTTCTCTGGTGTGAGAAACTGAAAGTGTAAATAAGGACTAAATGTATAATAGGTAATGTGAAATAGGAAGAAAAGGGGCAAAGGCGAAGGAAGTGGGAGGGCTAGGGGAAAGGATAGAAGGGAATGGGATTAATATGAGGAAATGGAAAAATAGGAACAAAATCTTTGTAAATAGGGACGAATGGAGGGGTTGAAGGGAGGGCTGGGCAAGGGTGAAAAATAAGAACCAAGAGAGATTATGTAAAGGTGCAAATTTCCAATGATGAATGTCATTATATTGTATACCTAAAATGTACCAATGATTAGAATGAATAACCGATAATGCAAAATAGGAAGAAAAGGTCCAAAGGGGTAGGGGTAGTGGGAGGGGCAGGGGAAAGGAAAGAAGGGAAAGGAAAAATGATGAGAAATGGAAAATATGGAAATTAAGTCTTTGTAAGTAGGGAAGGGTGGAGGCGGTGAAGGGAGGTCTAGGAATGGGGAAAAAATAAGAACCAAGATGCATTATGTAAAGGTACAATTCCCAATGAGAAATATAATTGTGTTGTATACCTACAATGTACCAATAAAAGAATTTGATTAAAAAAAAAAAGAAGGAGGGACTGGGAGATCAATCAGGAGGCTGGAGCCCCACTTTGGAAGAGAGAGGATAACAGCTTCAGCCAGGGCAGTGAAACTTGATGCTAATGGCAAAAGAAGGGTGCACTAGGAGTTTAGGCAGCAGGTAAAGCAAGCAGAACCTAGCACCTAGCAAGAGAAGGAGTCCAGATTGAAGCTCAGGCTCCAACACAGAAGGAGAGTAGAGTAGTCGACTCAGAGTCAGAATTAAAAAGGATCTCAGGGCAGCCCAGCGTTAGCCACTTGTGTGTGTACTCCCAGAGTTCTTTGCTCAAGTCCTCCCCAGAACAGGATACACCCCATTGCAGTGTCTAAGTGCTGTCTCCAGGCTAGAGTTCGAGGCTCTTATTCTTCATAGCCATAACACCAAACACATAGCAAATCTGTTGAAATGTCATCAGATCTAGTTCCCTGCTTTTACAAACAAATGACCTCCAAACCCAGAAGGTTAAGTGAGATGTGAGAGGAGTTGAGAGTCCCTGGCAGCATGGGGGCCTGGAGCTTTCCCTTATTCCTAGGCAGTGTTTTCTTCACAGCAACGCAGATGAATGCCAAAGCTAGGCAACAACTGACAACAGAGTCCAGGCATGTTGGTTCCTTCTGCACGAAGTGGCTGAGAAGTGCTAGCTTGTCTGACACTGCAGGACTTCCTCCCTTGGATGCTGAGGACAAGGCCCCTGTTCTGGAAAGTGAGTTAGTAGTGTTTGGTGCCAAAGGCCAGTGAGACTGGCTTCCAGGGGAGGCCCTGCTTCCCACCAGCACCATCACACCTACAGACTGCTTTGATCGTGTGCATTTGCAAACCCAAGAACCAGCTCTGTACTGGGAGGCACAATGCCGAAGTGCTCAGCTCCACCACAGCCCGCTGTCTCCCAGCCCAGCCTGTCTGGTCAGTGTTATTCTCCACTCTGCTTTCACAGCGACTGCCTCTCCTTTGCTCTATCAGGGCTCCTGGGCCAGCCTTGCTTTGTGCCTTAGCCTGTGCCCTCCTGATCAGAGGCTGCCCAGTCCATAGGGATGGACTTCTTCTACCCCGCCCTTCCCTCTGCTCTCCCAACTCAAGCCATGCCCCTCTCTCTGTGAGTTCCCACCTCACTTTTCTGTAGAATTAGTAATGTGTATCGTACAACTTAGCTTTTTCTTGTATTTTTATTTGGATTACTTTTTCCTTTTCATCTTCATCATCTCTGTATCCTTTCCAGTGAGCACACGAAAGGCTTTACAGGAGCATCCTGTGACCTTTTTGGGTTTCTTAATGTGCACAGGAGTGGGGTTCAATTGCTAGAACTGAAGAGCCTCCTGGAAGAAAACAAACCCCACATTTACAAGGCGCTCAGACGCTGACCTTGACTCAGAAGGGAAGATGGGAGGGCACTGCTGCTGCAGTTACTTGGATTTTTTTTTTCTGTACAGACCCTCCTAAACATTTACTTAACGAGTCTTGTATACACGAAGAAGGTTTCTGCCTCCAAGAGGAACAAGCAGTTCCCAATGCCTCTGCGAGACCCTGGGAAAGGAGTTGGCCTCCTGTGAGCCTGATGACAAACAGCTCGCCCTCTGTGGCGCCTCCTAGCGGCAGTGACAGGTTCAGGGCAAGATGCCCAGCGCATCCCTGGCCAGAGACAAGAGGAGCTGCCAGAACAACCAAGGGCTGCTGGTGAATGCAAGTGAGAGAGGGACCTTCTGGGAATGAACAGAAATTTAGGGGGCAATTTTTATCGAACACCAAGACCCTGCCTAAGTAGGTGGGGTGACATGGGGATAATTATAATCGCATGACTCCATCAGTACCCCCACAGGTTCACACTAGGCCTTCCTGAACCTGGTAAACTCAGCAAAAAAGCCGGGCTTGCATAAATTCAAGGAGTGCCTGTGGGGACCGACATCCCCCCTTAGATCTACTTCCACACTTAGAAATGGCGCTGCTCTTCACCGCTCCGCCAGAGGGCAGGAGAGGTCACATCACCGAGGGAATTTTAAAAATCCCAACTTTCCCCCCAAATTGTTTCTCCTCCTGAAACCTAATCCTCCTGCGGCGGCGGCCCAGGCGCCCGCCCCGAGCTGCCGCGCACCCGCCCGCGTCCCCAGCCCGTGCGCCCTGCCCCGCGCTGCCGCCGCACCGGCGCCTCGCCTCGGCCCACAGTCCCCACGTCTCTCCCTGTCGAGCCCAGCAATGAAGCTGTGGCTGCTGCTTGGTCTCCTGATCGTGCACGAAGCGCTGGAGGATGGTGAGTGAGTCTGGCCCGGCACCGCTTTCGCCCGGTCCCCACCCCGCACGCCCGGGGCCCGATCCTTTAACTTCGGTCTCGGCGGCTCTGCTCCCGCGCCACGCCCTGCCCCGTGCACCTGCCCCTCAGAGTAGCGGCTCCTTTCTTCCCCGCTCTGGGAAGGTGGTGGCCACTTTCACCCGTGGGCGCCTGTCCGCACTGCTCCAGCCCTCCCGGAAAGCCTTCGGCGAGCAAGCCCTGTGTCAACGTGTCGGCCTGGGGGTGGCGCGGGAGTGGCGGATGCGTCCACCTCGGCGCTGCGGCGCCGGGACCTCTGCTGCTGTGTCCGGATGCCACCCTGGCATCGCGCTGGCAGATTGTGGTGCAAAATTCTGATTCCTTTCCCCCTCCGCAATCTTGGATCTATTTTGTATGCCACCTCAGTCTGAAATCCTCAAGATCCACCTAGGTCCTTGACCAAATATTGCATATGTGTTAAACCTCAAAACAAACCAAAACTGCACAGCTGTTACATTTCTTTCACTTCCCATCTTATTGGCCGGAGAAAAGGTGAAGATAATGTATATTTGTGCCACGTGTGGGGGTTGTGAATCACTGCGCCTTTTTTTTTTTTTTTTGCACCGGGGATGGAACCCAACACTCAGCTACATCTCGAGCCATTTTGAAAAATTTTTTCTTAAATTTTGAGAAAACGTTTTTTTCGTAAAGTTTGAGAGCCTCACTAAGTTGCTCTGGGCTCAAACTTGAGATCCTCCTCCCTCAGCCTCCCAGAGCGCTGAAATTACAGGCGTGGGTCACCACACTTGGCTCTGACTGCACTTTTTAAATTGTGTGCCTGTCCACACAAGAGTCCACCTTGTTGTGTAGATCCATAACTGCAGACATTTTTGTGTGTATGTGTGCATTGTGTATTATTGTTATATACACGTATATATGTGCATAGCTGTTATCTAATTTAGTAGTCCTCTTTGCACCATTATTTATTTAATTGGTGTTATTTGCACAGAACGTCTTTCATCTGGTTACATCCTAGAATCTCCAAACTTCCCTTGAAATTCGTTGACTACAGACACAAATTTGCTTAATTTGTCTGAAAAGCAGCTTGTGTTGTTATGCGACCTTTTGCTGGGGCCAGCTCAACCTTGATCCCATTTTATCCACTCCTCAATGCTGACCAATTCCTGCCTTTCCTATGAAACTTCAATCTTTTGCCAAAAAGTACCACATTCCAGTTTGGGAATGCCAGGATGGTTGTGGAACTTGAAGATGAAGCTGAGGGTCCTAAGCCTACACCAGGCTTTAATAACGCACATGCAGTGCTTCTGCTCGGCAAGCAACATTCACTCTTTTCCCAGAGAACTGGCCTCAGTTCAGTTTGTAAAATGCAGTATTAAAACACTCCTGCCAGGTCCTTGTACGTGACTGCTGGAATGGCGGAGATGCAGTACTGGTATCATTTTGTAAATAGGACAGGGGATGCCAGACAAAATAATTCAAAATAGTCCATTCCGTTTGTATATACCCACGATGCCAGCCTCAGAGTTCAAGTGGTGGCTTCAGCCAACACGTACCCACACCATGTGAAATATTACCAACATCTGCCTAAAGAAATTAGCATGTTTAAACAAAATGTAATTCATACAATAAATATTTATCAGACATTGAAAGTTAAATATGGACTGAATCTTTTATAAGAAATTGTGGACAAATTTTAGGTGTGGTAACAGCATTGAGATTTTGTTTTTTAAAGTATATTTATATGATGGGCTATGGATAAAATGTTGAGCACATACTTGAAAAATCAAATTTGCTCCACTAAGTTATATAACAGTTGTCCTAACCCTGTCAAGTATTTTTTTTTCCTGTTTTGAGTTGCGAGGCAGTCTGGGACCTGGAGCAACCAATGAGAATGGGTGATACAGAAAGCCCTTTCGGTGTCTCTGATTGGCAGGTTAGGATATGCTGCCCACTGAGCCATCCCAAAGCTCAAACTATGGACAGGCGGCCATGACTCCACTTGTTCCACTGACTTTCCGTTTTTCTGACCACATCTGAGAGAGAGCCTTCTAAGAGGAAAAGGCTTTCTTGAAAGTACAAATGGGAGTGGACATCTGTCCAAACCCAGCAAAGTCTGCCTTGTCCAATTCTGAAATTATTACAATATTATTTTTCTCCATGAAATGGGGAGGTGGAGGGCACATATACCCATGGCATAAAAATGTTAATGAATTGCCTAAAATTTCAGTTAGAGTCAAACATTGCTCACAAGCACCTGGTTTTCAGTCTTTCTATGGATTATGTATCCTGTGTACATTGATATGGCACTGCCATTTTCATGTTAAAATATAAAATCAGCTGGGTGTGGTGGCATGTGTCTGCAATTCCAGCACTGGTGAAGCTGAAGCTGGATTATCTTAAGTTCAAGGTCAACCTGGACTACATAGGGAGACCCTGTCTTCAAAACAAAAAAGGTAGAATCACAGGAATTTACAAACTTTTGGTTATTTAAAAATTTATATTCAATGTCAGGAGCAAGTGATGAGGCATAAATATTAATTTGTTACAGCTGTTTTGTTGAACTACACCAGCCCTTAATTCATGCCAATTTGTTATTTGGTCTAATGTGGGCTTATTTTACATCTTATGAAAGAGTTTTCTTTCTGAGAGTTTCATTATGGTATGAAGGCAATATGACCAGATCTTCAAGAAGGTAAGACAAGCAAGATAATGGCCATGATTAGGTTAAAAAGCTCTGTCTTTGTGGTACTCATAGTCAAATGGAGAAGACAGATAACAAACGAGATCAAATTTCTAGAAGCAACAAGTCACATAAAAATCATTGATCAGGTATATTAGTCTCCTTGGGCTACTGTAACCAAGTACAGGTTGAATATCCATTATCTGAAATGCCTGAGACCAGAAGTGTTGCAGATATTGGAATATTTTCATATACAAAATCTGCTATCTTGGGGAGGGGACCCAAGTCGAAACACGAAATTCATTTATGCTGCATTTATATTTTATGCACATAACCTTAAGCTAATTTTGTACAATATGTTTAGCTCGCGTGCGTTTTGCCTGTGGCATGTCACATGAGGTCAGGTATGGAATTTTACACTTGTGGTATCATTCTGGGCTCAAAAAGCTTCACATTTGGGAGCATTTTGGATTTGGGATTTTCAGATTAGGGATGTTCAACCTGTGCAATGAGCCAGGTGGCTTGAAACAACAGAAGTTTCCTTCTCACAGTTCTGGAGCCCAGAATCCAAAATCAAAGCATCAGCAGGGCCTTGCTGCTTTTGTGACTCCAGATAGAATCTTTTCTTGCCTCTTCCTAGCTGCTGGCTGGTGCCCAACAACCCTTGGCACTCCTCAGCTTGCTGCTGCGTCACTCCAACCTCTGCCTCTGTGGCCACTTGGACATCATCTCTCTGTGAGTCTCTGTCTTTGCGTGGCATTCTCTTCTTCATGTGTCTCTTCTCTTTTATACAGACATCAGTTGTTTTGGATCACAGCCTATCCTGATGACCCCACCTTAACTTGATTTTGTCTGTAAAGACCCTGTTCCCAATGAAGTCCCAATCACAAGTACCAGGGTCAGGACTTCAGTTTATCTCATCAAGGGACACAAATCAATCAATAACCCAGAGCGAGAGTTGAGAGGGGAGCAAAGGTGTGGTTTGGATGGAGAGTCGGAAGCTGCCTGAGGTGAGGGAGCAACCCCTGCAGATGTCAGAGAAGCCCTGCACAGGCCAAGGATGTGAGGAGTGCAGTGGTGCCTAGGTGGTCAGGGCGGCTGAAGGATGATTGATTGTGAGACAGGAGGTGGCAAAGTCTTACAGGGAACAGGAAGACAGTGTTTTCTTCTCAATTAGATGAATGTCATGGCGGGCTTGAGCAAAGAAGTGCCCATGGTCTGACTTAAGTTTTCAAAGGTTAGAGTGCTAGGGTGGCAGCCAGGAACCTACCTACAGGGTGGTTTAATAGTCTGGGTGAAAAGTAGCTTGGTCCAGAATGGTAGCCGTGGATGGAAGGAAACAGTGTGGGTTCAGACTATTTTGAAGTTGGAACCAAAAATATTTGCTGCTGAGTGGGGTGTGGCTTAGGAGAAAAAGCAAAGGATTGAGTGAGGCCTGGTTTCTTTCCTGAGCAACTAGGTGAGCAGAGTTGTGATTACTGATAGAGAGAGCCCTAGGGAAGGAGCAGGTCTGAAGAGGCATCCGGAGGTCACTTTGGGACTCGTTAAATTTGAGACGCCTGGTGATCCTGCCTTGGCAGTGCTGGGTAAGCAATGGAATATTCAGATCTGGGAATCAGAGGCCTAGAGGCAAAGGAAGGGCTGCTTTCAGCTTGCAAACACGGCTAAAGCCATGTAGAACAGTGTGAGGTACCACAGAGAGGGAGTGAGAGTTAGAAGTTGCTAAGACTAAGTCCTAGGACTCAGGATGTGCAGGAAACAAAGAGGAGGAAGAGCTGCAGAAGAGACTGCAGAGTTGTCCGAGGTGAAGAAATCCAAGACAGCATGATGCCCTAGGAGCCAAAAGATTTTTAGGAAGAGAGTCTTCAGCTGTGTTCTAGATGTTCTGGGAAATGCTTCAAATTTTATCCTGGAATAGAAGTAGCTATTTCTCTTCTATTTTGTGAAAATGATACTTTAAAAGTGGTAACAGGGTTTTCTGGAGTGAGGTTTTCAAAGGAAGTAGGCAATGGAAAGGGTCTGATCTTTCTACCTTTTTATCTCCCTTGTCACTTTCCCACCTTTTCAGCTTTGCTCTTGCAAAAGTGTGTGTGTGCTCCTGTGGGGACTGTGGAAGAATGGAAAAAGGAAAGTGGAAGTCTCTGGTCTATCTTGGAGGAAGCAGCTAAACTATTTAGAAAGTTTCTAATGCTTTCTGTACTACCCTCAAGCATAGCCTTTCCCTTAACTGCCCATCAGGAAGGAAAAAACAAACAGCTACAGCTCTTTGATGTAAATGACTGTGTTTAACATATAAATCCCCCTCAAAACAGCATAGAGTCTTCTAAAGACTACTTTTTCCTCCAACTCAGTTCTATGGAATTAGAGAGGTTAATAGCCAGGTGACTTCAAATGAATAAAGTCTGACTATAATCCTCACTTGGTGCTGAATAATACCTGTGCCTTCCCTGCTGCCTTTTGCTTTGTCCGTGGGAGCTTTGGACCAGCCTCTCCTCATTTAGGGGTGCTAATACATGCCTTGGAAAAGCATCTCTGGGCCTCGTGCTGCTGTCCCCAGCATCAAGTTCTGTTTGGCTTGGAATGCATTTTTAAGGGCTGGGCTATGGGACAAACACCCAGACAATGATGCTATGCCTGAGGTGTGTGCAAACAAGGTGAAGTTGCAATAATATTTTAATATTTAAATGAATGAATGATAGCATGAACCGTGGAAAGCTCTAGACTTGGAGTAACAGGATCTGACTTTTTTACTACCTTCTTGATGAACTGGGATGAACTACTTGGCATCCGTAAGTGGAAAAATAGCTATAGTACTTTGCTTCTACCACCAGTTTATCATGGAGTCACATGAGATAACCACGAAACAAGTTGCACTTCACTAGCATTTAGTATGAGCCAAACACTATTCTCAGCATTGTAAACATGTTAATTTTACATTAATTATGTTATTTAATTTTCACAAATTTACATTAATTACATCATTTAATTTTCACAAAAATCTATGAGAGTAATTATTACTTTTATCCTCAGTTAACAGATGAGGAACCTCAGACAAAGAGGGCAATTAACTCTCCAGGGCCACACAGCTAGCAAGCTGGAACTGGAAGTCAAAAATATTTCATATTCTGAATTTTGCTACCTATTTCCTCTATAAAATATAGTATGTGATTGTCTCAAAAGTGAATCATGATAGGCCAGGAAAAAAAAAGAGTCATAATGGATTTTCATTTTCACTTATTTAGAATATAAATTCTTACATTTTTAAGGCTTTGGAATATAACTAATTTACTTAGGCCAAAGTCATATTCTTTTTGAAAGTTTGACAGAATACTCAGGAGTCACTTTTTTCCAGGACACTCTGGGTGTCTGTAGGGCCACTAGGCACGCGGGCGCATGTGTGTGTGTGTTGGGGGAGGGGTTGAACCCAGGATCACACATGCTAAATCTATACTTTCCCACTGAGCTACACCCCCAAGTCTTTAGGCTGATTAACTTAATGCCAATACCATCAAACACTGACCAATTCTGAAGTCAGGCCACTGAGCAATGACACAGTAAAATCAACTGGTGGGCCTTTTGGTTCAAAGGCCAGGTATAATAACAAATATGTGGGTACATACTATCTATAACCAGATAATCTGATGTTCCTGAGTAGTATAGGTTCTGATAGCTCAGAATTCAGACAAGTAGCACTGGTTGCCTAAATTACATTGAATTTACTGTCATTTTAATCACTTGAATTCTTGTTACATGATAAAGAAAACACACCAAATTAGACATCAATCCAGAGGTCCATTGATCTCATAGGCATGGTATGACTACACTTTTTAAGAGTACCTGTTATTATTTTAATCCACAGCCTGAAAGACTTTAATTAGATGATTCCTAGGGATCCTATAAATGTGGATGTTTTTGCCATTCTGTGGGAAGATATCAAGGCATTTTGTGAGCTTATGCGGACAGATGGGTCAACTGAAACTTAGGTATACAGTTACCTTTCATCCTTGCTGGGTGGATACAGTTGTACAGCTGAGATTTTTGGAGCCCAGTAGCTTGCAGAAGGGCGGAGCAGTGGGAGCCACTCTCCCTGGGCGCAGGCAATAAGGAGTGTATTGTCAGCAGCCAGGGCAAAAACAATGAGAAAGCCAACTTAAAGTAGGTCAGCTTTTTATTATCACTATTTGCCAGTGACTCTCAACAGTGTTGGTGATAACGTACTCCTCCTCCAAAAATATTTTTGTCAGGTAAAAGGGCTGAAAACCAAGACCAGACCAGACCACAACAAGCCTTTATTAGGGGAATAGATCTGCCCGGCTGTCTCTGAACAAAGGAGAGACAAAAGCAATATGGCTGGGGGCAGGGAGAGTCTTTTATAGAGACTGGGGTGGGGTTTGTAGGGGCCGAGGTGGGGTTGAGTGAGGTAGTGACTAGGGAATGGAGAAGCCGGTGATGTCACTAGGTGGTAGGAAGTGAGCTTTTTAGGTTACTTTCTAGGCGGGAACAGGGGCATGCTGGGAAGAAGGGTTTATTCTTTGGTGGGAGCAACCATCTTGGCATGACGTCATACAGGGGAGGGGGCAAGGCACGATAGGAAGAGGGCAGCTACTATACATAATAGCTGCTGAGGTAGTGGGAGACCTATCAATTTTGTTGGCCAAACTCTAAACTATTAGCACAGTTGACTTGAGTTTTGATGACTTATACTTAAGCTTTAAATTGACACACATTGAGAATCTATTCTTTAATAAATCTTCTATTCTAGATGGACATTTTTAGCCCCAGACAAACATACAGTCCACACTACACTTTCATTTTGAGAGAGTTCAGAATCTTTTGAGCACACTTCTGGTCCTATTTGTGTGCCTAGTCATGTGAAACTACACATCTCTGAATTTAACTAATAGATTGAAAGTGAACAATGAAAACACAGGGATTGCTAAGGTCAAAAACACACTGAGGGGCTTCAGTCCTGCCCTTCCGTGTGACCGTGATTTTGAGACAGACTGTGAACTATGAGGAATGATATTTTGTTTTGTAAGGGCAAATTTTAGTTCATACGTATTTCACTAAATTTGAATTATGTCTTTGAAGCTGAAGTAGAGTCCTTTTAATTGTTGTTTTTAAACTGAAGAATGGATCAAGACTACAATGATTATTATATGATTATTACTGAAAATAATTGTGACCTATGAAGTGGGCAGTGTCTGAAAGTTCTCAGCTCTGGGTTTCATGTATTCTGGGAATGCCACAACCGTCGCATGACTGCTGTCTCCTCACATTTATACAGTTGCTGCCCAACACCTTCCCAAAAACAAGCAGCCAAAGGAGCAAGGAGAGAATAGAATCAAACCGACCAACAAAAAGGTGAAACCCAAAGTTCCTAAAATAAAAGACAGGGACACAGCAGATTCAACGCCAAAGAGTCAGTCTATCATGATGCAAGTGACAGAAAAAGGTCGCTTCCAGAGACCTGCTGCTACCCTGAGTCTGGCAGCGGGGCAGACTGTAGAGCTTCGATGTAAAGGAAGTAAGATAGGATGGAGCTACCCTGCCTATCTCGATACTTTTAAGGACTCCCGCCTCAGGTAAGTGTGTTTTTCTTTTCTACTGATATGGGTCAGAGGTTTGCTTTTGTTCCCTCCTTCAATATTATGTTGTTTCTGACAACTACCATTTCACGCTAAAAGGTGCTAAAAATGGAAGCTTAGAGAACAAAAGCCATAGATGTTATGTCTTCACATGATTAAAAAGTTGTTGCAGATCCTACCAACAGTGTTTGAAAGAATGAAATTTTATAAGATACCATATGACAAGAGTAAAATTTTATAGGAAACCACAATTTTATAGGAAATTGTAATGTACAGGAATGGATGCTTAAAATATTAGTCAGTGAAAACTCATGTATTCAATGTTTTGTGATAGTTTTTAAGTAATCATAATGAAAACTGAAATGCTCTGGTGAGATCCCTATGAGGAAATTAATCAGAGATCTACTTTAATTCCTTTTTAACTTTTCACCTGCTTCTGATTATTTTTATTTCTGTGAATAAATAAGTCCTCATTGGTAAGAAGAGCAAATATTTCTCGTTTAAGCCAGTACTTTGCTGGGTGTAGTGATGCATCCCTGTAATCCTAGCCTCTGAAAGGCTGAAGCAGGAGGAGCACAAATTTAAGACCAGCCTGGGCAACTTGGCAACTTAGCAAGACCCTGTCTCAAAATAAGAAATAAAGAAATGGCTGGAAATGTAGCTCAGTGCAGAGGCCCTGAGTTCAGTCCCCAGAACCACACACACACACACACACACACACACACACACACACTCCTTCAGGAGGCTGGCAATAGAAAAAGTGGTTAAAACGATGATTATGAAAACTGTGTAGAGCTGGGCATGATGGTCCATGCCTGTAATCTCAGCAGTTGGAGGTTGAGTCAGGAGGATTGCTGCAAGCTCAAGGCCGGCCTGAACTACACAGCAAGACCCTGTCTCAAGGAGAGGGAGAGGGAGAGGGAGGAGAGGGAGAAGAAAACTATGAGCCAGGCATGGTGGCACATGCCTGTAATCCTAGCACTCAGGAGGCTGAGGCAGGAGGATCACCTCCAACTTGAGGCCTTGAGATGGTGAGACCCTGTCTCAATTAACAAACAAACAAACAAACAGACAGACAAATAGAAAACAAATCTGTATGTAAAGGGGGTGGAAGTATATAGCTCAGTGGTAGAGCACTTACCTAGTATGCATGAAGCCTTGTGTTCAGTTCCCAGCACTACAAAAAACAAACCCAACTGCAAAAAGCAGGACAGAAGAACATGCTTCAGAAGATGCGAAAGGAGCCCTGAATAGTCCCCATGGGATGAAGGGATGTGTTTGAGCTTAGAGTCCTGCATCTTGGAGAGGTCCTCTAAATCCTTTGAGTCTTGGTTTTCTCATTTTTAGGATGAAGGGAACGAAAGGACATGATTCTGAAGATTCTTTCCTCACTCTTTTCCATGAACTATAATGGAGAAATATAGGGCACTGTCTATTTGGGATGAGTAGAATGAAGGGAAGAATGTGGATGGCAAGGACCTCACTCTGCTGTTCAGCCAGGCATGGTGGCACACATCTGTGAGCCCAGAACTTTGGAGGCTGAGGCAGGAGGGTTGAAAGTTTGAGCCCAACATGGGCAACTTATTGAGACCCTGTCTCAAAATTTAAAATAAAAAAAGAGTGGGAAGGGAGAAGAAGGGAAGGGGATGTAAAAAGAGTTAAGATGTTTTATATACACATGCCAGCTCCTCATAATGAATGTGATCATTATGCACTGCAAATGTGTACTACTAACAGTTAAACTAGAAATTTTAAAAAGAAAGAAAGAACAGGGCTGGGGATGTAGCCCAATGTGAAGACTCTTGGTTCAATCCCAGTACCATAAAAAACAAAAAAGCAAAACAAAACAAAAAAAAACCTCTACATGTTTTGCATGATTATGATTTCTCCTCTGTATTTCTCCACAAACTCTACCATCACAGAAATTCATGCCCAGCAGGGACCCCACCATCTCCATTGCTCAGCCGGAAATCAGGTCACCGAGAACAGTCAGCCTTTTAAGAGCCATAAAGCTCCCCTTTGTCACATCCCAGATCCTGTAGTAACCCCCCCACATCCTCTTTCTGTCAAGGCAGAGCTGATTGCATCACTTCTGGTGCAGCACTGGGGTGGGGGGCTGTTTCCCACTGGGGCAGGTCCATCCTCCTCCCAGCCCTGAGACCCTCCCTGATCTCTAGAGTCCCCCTGGTCTCTATATGAATATTCCTGCTCTCACTGGCCTGGGATCCTGGGAGAGTCACAAAATCTCCAGGTTCTTGAGCCTTAAAAACAGCTGCCTTCACTGCCTGGAGCAGTTTTGGCCCCTCTTCACCAGGGCCACTACAGCCTAGGGTTTCTCTGGGAAGCATGCGGCAGGCCGCCTGGGTGTGCCTTCCCAGTGAAGCAGCATTTCCGCTCTCCAGTTCTCTTCAGACTGGAACCTACTTTTTTAAGGTTGTTTGGTTGGTTTGTTTTTTGAGACAGTCTCAGTATCAGTCCAGGTGGGCTGTGAACTCACTCTATAGCCTAGACTGGCCTTGGAGTTGATGGTCCTCCTATCTCAGCCTCCTGAGTGCTGGAATTATAGGGATACGTCACCACACCGAGCTTCTCTCTCTCTCTCTCTTTTTAATCTATGGTTTGTACTGAGGCTTATCTGAGTGCTTGGTATTTATCTTCATCTATTTAATCACAATGACAACATCTTCTCATTTTCCCAATATGTTTGCTCTTCTCTCACACATAGACATCTTAGAGAATAAGTTAATTACCTATGGTCTAGGTAGCTAGCTGTTAGCCTGTGTCAAGACCTCTTCCGTGTTTCTATACTGACAATACCCTCTGCCATCACAGATAGAAGTCTAGAGTCCTTCCTAAGGTTTTAATGGATTGCCTGGGGGTGGAGAGTGAGAGAGCCAGTCAGTTGTCAGTTTTCCCATATTTCTCTCCATGCTTGAAGTGTGTGTGTTAAAAAACACATAACATCAATTTACCTTCTTAATTTTTTTCCTGTGATGTTAGGGGTAGAACTGGGGCCTCACACTTGCTGGGCAAAGTGCTATACCACTGAGTTACACCCCAGCCTCTCTTAACAGTTCTTAAGTGTAAAGATCAGTGTTATTAACTATGTCTTGGCACATGTTGTACAATTGATCTCTTGAACTTTTCCATCTTGCATGATTGAAACTCTGTGCCCACTGAACAACTCTCATTTCTCGCTCCTCATACCCTAGCCCATGGCAATCAACATGCTACTCTCTGTTTATGAGTGACTATTTCAGCTTCCTCAAATAAGTGGAGGCTTATACTATTTGTCTTTCTGGTTGGCTTATTTCACTTAGCATAATGTACTCGGGGTTCATCCTTCAGGGTTTATCTATGCTGTAACATGACAAGGTTTTTCTGTTTTGTTTTGCTTTGTTTTATGCAGTCCCTAGGATTCAGCTATTTAAATTGCTTCCACATTTTGGCTGTTATAAGCAGTGTGGCAATGAACCTGAATGTACCCATATATCTTTGAGATCCTGTTTTCAGTTCTTTTGGATATATACCCAAACATGAGATTTATCGAACATATTTTAAATGACCTAATTTACCAAAATCAGGTTTACACAATTTGTAAAACCAGAATTTAGATAAATTACTCTGAATATTAAATCTTTGACTTACACAAAGTATCATAAACCTATAGGATTTGGTGCTTGAAGATTTAATATTTTCAAAATTATATCTAAACTACATGTTGAAATATGTTTGAAAACCTTTAAGGACTCAAAGTGAAATAAGCATGAATATATTTGAAGAGGAATGTCCAAGAGCTGAAATTTTTTGGATGTTTTAATATCAAATAACATTCATTCGATGCACAGTAGGGGCCTTATAAGAAAGTAAAGACAGATGTGGGTCCTGAAGGAGTTCATAAAACATGTAAAAATTGTGAAAAACATCTAATCATAACTCAAAAAATATGATTTCTCTGACACTAGAGATTCAAGAAATAGACTCTTGACATTGTTCCCAGAACGTGGTAACTTTGGACAGTGCAGAAAGTATTCATTCTGTGTTTTCTTTTGCTGTGAAATTAGTTCTTTCCAGCATTATGACAGCATTGGGGTTGGAAGTTCCAGGTGCTTCCAACAGAGCTGGGCAGTGTTAAGCAGAAAGGCAGCTTTTGGGGACTAGGGTCACATGCTGCCACCTTCATCCAGATTTGTTTTCTACGTGATCTTTCCTTGCTGAGTTATGAGTTCCTCCTTGTCACCATTCTATGAAAGCAGGCCCACAGAGAGAGTAATTTATGCAGAAGAAAGGAGTCCAATTAACTTGTACAGCCCCAGATGAGTGAAACAGCAGAGTCCAAGTTGAGAAAAATGCCATATATGTTTGGCTGTCTCAAAATTCTGGGGCTGTTATAGTCACTTGAGTGAATGAATGATTGAATGAATGAATATATTTGACTGTGTTCATTGAAAAATAACACTTTTTCTTAATTCAAACTTGATAACAAGAAGATAAAATAATGTCGCCAAAATACATTTCAGGTGATCTCTTTAGGACTGACTAGAAGATACAGAAGTCCCTCAGTGCCTGTTGATTTTCACATTGGTGTTTTTCCCAGTCTCTTAGTTCATGAAACAAGATGGTCTCTTAAGGATCTCCCAATTCAAGGTCTCTCAAAGATCTCTCGAATCTGGGATTTGAGAAAAAGACCTTTTAAACCTATACTTAGGTACATAAAGATATGTTAACCACCAGTAATTGCATATAGACTTTTAGATAAATCTATTTATAGTCTATCATTTTAATAACATTATAACATTCCAATAATGTAATATAGCATTGTCTTCTCAACTGGTTCCCAGTTTGTGACTGTCTGAGAAGTTTTACTATCATAAGTAGTGCAATTATAAACATTTTTATATAAATTGCTTGCTAAGCTTGTTTGCTATAACAGTAAAAGAAACATTCAGTTTTCTGAATTTTCATAAAGTTTGTTGTTCTACATCTCCCAGGAATGCAAGAATGTGTCAATATATGCAAATCAATAAATGTAATACATCACATAAACAGAAGCAAGGACAAAAATCACATGATCATTTCAGTGGACACAGAAAAAGGCTTTGAAGTAAAACAACATCCTTTTATGATAAAAACACTGCAGAAAATAGGTAGAGAAGGAACTTATCACAGTCTGATAAAATCCATTTATGAGAAACCTACTGCCAATGTTATATTAAGTGGGGAAAAACTGAAAGATTTCCCTCTAAAATCAGGAACAAGACAAAGATTCTACTATCACCACTTGTGATCTGCAGAGTGATCACCCAGATCACCTGAAACATTAGCAAGAGCAATTAGGCAAGAAAAAGAAATAAAAGGGAAATATAGGAAAGGAAGAATTCAAATTATCATTATTTGCAAATGACACAATCCTTTTCATTGAAGATCCCCCAAATCCACCAAAAGACTGTTAATACTGTAACCAAATTCAGTAGTGTAGTACGATATAAAAGTCAACACAGAGCCAGGGATTTAGCTCAGTGGTGCCACCACTCGTTTTGCTAGCGCAAGGTTCCAAGTTCTATCCCGGGTACCAAAAAAATAAATAAATAAAATAAAAAGTCAACATACAAAAAACAATAGTGTTTCTGTACACTAATAATAAACTCATTGAGAAAAAGATTAGGAAAACAATACCATTTGCAAAAGCATCAAGAAAAATTTAGATACAGGGAATTAACCTAATGAAGAAAGTGAAACATCTCTATAATGAAAACTACAGTATGTTGAAAAAAATCAAATAATGTGCAATAGGAAGAAAAGGGGCAAAGGGGAAGGGGAAGTGGGAGGGGTAGGGGAAAGGAAAGAAGGGAATGGAATTAATATGAGAAAATGAAAAAATTGAAACAAAGTCTTTGTAAATAGGGATGGAGGAGTTGAAGGGAGGGCAGGGGAATGGGGAAAAAATAAGAACCAAGAGAGACTATGTAAAGGTGCAAATTTCCAGTGATGAATGTCATTATATTGTATACCTAAAATGTACCAATAAAATTAATTTTACAAAAAGGAAAAATCAAAGAGGACATCAGAAAATGGAAAGATATCCCTGGTTCCTGGATAGGCAGATGTTATGGTTTGTATTTTGATGTCCCCCCAAAGCCTCATGCAGATGAGGTGGGACTTTGTTTTTCAGAGGCAGTTGAATCTGGAATGTGTGATGCTAGGGTTAAGGGCATGTGATTACTACACCACTACACATGAGTGACTGGTTTGGCACCACCCTAACCCCGATAGTCTGCATAAGATAAAAGGGGCAGAAAAACCCTTTTGTTCAACTCTCTTGTTACCTTTGCTGACTTATGTGTGCCATGTTGTTGCTCCTCTGCGATGCTTGTTTACCATCCCTGCCTTGGAGCCAGCTTTTTCCATAGATAGGGTGATAACTTCTGTCTTAGTCACGTTGATGAGACACAATACTGGACACTAACTAAAGGAGGAGAGGTTTATTTTGGTTCACAGTCTGTAGAGGTTTCAGTGCATAGTCAGCTGGCTCTAAGGCAGGGCAGTCTGGCAGAGGGGCATGGCAGGGGAGGAGCATGGTAGCAGGAAGCAGAGAGAGAGTGAAGGGAAGAGATAAACCCTTCCAGATCACAGCCCCAGTGACCCACCTCTTGCGACCATTTCCCACTTCCTAAGAGCAAGTCACCCACTGATGATTATCACACCTTCATTCTCCAATCACCTCCCAGAGCCCCACTTCCAAGCACATGGGATTTGGGGGACAACTAGACAGAAACCATAACAACTTCATTAGCTGAGAGGGAGAGCGATAGAGGAGATCTGAGGTGGAAGAGAGAAAACACGAGCTCTCCAGTGAAGTGTCTTCCGCTTAGCCAGGCAGGATCAAAGTGATCACAATCTCATGGCAGCTCTGTGGCTGTGAGCTCAGTGACCACGTGCCAACAAGAGAGGGCAAGTGAAAAGGTTACTTATAATTTATTTAATTAGGTTTCCAAGTGGAAATGAAGGGAGAACAGACCACAAGAGCACTCCTGGGTGGCTGAGGCAGGAGGATTGCTCCAAGTTCAAGGCCAGCCAGGGCTACATAGTGAGTTGAAAGCTGGCCTGCCTTACATAGCAAGACTCTGTCTCAATAAAAGAAAGAAAGAAAAAGAAAAAAAGAGTTGAGTAGACAGGACAGACCCCATAATCTAAGATGAGTAATTAGATGTAAAGACAGAACTCAGCCCAGGCAGGGTAAAGGAGAGAAAGAAGACAGCCAACTGCCTGATGGCTGCATGAGGTGAAGCATAGGCTCTGAGCCATAGGAAGGGGCCAGGGGACATAGTAGCACAGATATAAAATATGTAGACATTCTGTCTGGCTATCAGACCCCCTCTCCATACGTGCCTTGCACAATCAGCTCTAAGCATCTTAAATGCTGAATGAATGCGTGGCTAGGAACTCACTTCTGACATGAGCATGAGACCTCCGGGGAAACCAAAATATATGTCCTCTGCTCTGGTCGTGTCAGACACTGTTCTGTGTGCTAGGAACTGATGATGAATCAGACGGGCGTATTTCCCTGCAGAGGGTTCGCTCTTTCCTGAGGGAAGAGGACATACAAATTAGATTACAAAAAAACCCCTAAACAACTAAATAAAATGTACACATTGTTGAGAAAGCAGTATATAAACTTTCTTGGATCCCATATATCAGCAGCCAGGTTGATTGTGCCCAGTTCCTTCCTTTGTGTTAGCCCTGGTCAGAATTAACTGTCCCAAAAGATCACCTAGATTGCTGTGCTTGGGAAATATGCATTGTCTAGTTAACAGTTAGCTATGATTTACTAAGAATCTACCATGGATCGTGCACTGTACTGGCAGCACCTAGGATAGATAATAGCATCTCCACATTCCAGATGAAGAAACTAGGTTCTAGGGGAATTACTAGTCGAAGATCACTTTGCTCATTAGTAGTAAAGGTAGGATTTAAATCCAGCTGTGCCTCAGCTTGGCCTCTCTGTTCCATAACATGCTTTTACTTATTATCTCTCTGGTCTGTACCTCCAAACCCTCAGTCTTGACTACATTCTTTCAATAAATATTCACCAAATTAACAAATCCACCTTTGACTCTCATGCACCCTCCAGCAACTGCCTTCCTTTTCACCTTCCCAGCCAGACCCCTTAGAGGTGCCTCCTCCTCAGTTTCCATTTTTATTGTATTCATTTGTAACCATTCCATCTGTCTCCTGGCCCCAGGACTCCACAAGCATCTTATCACGCACAGCAACAAGGTCCCTGAAATCTGAGTTCACTTTTCAGTCCCCTGTGGCTTGCCCCACCAGGTCCTTTTGGCAGAGTAGTGTGTTCTCTTGGCTTCTACAAGGCTGTGTGGCCCTATAGGGTTTTTTGTGGTTGTGTTTTGCTCAGTGGTCCCCTTCACCAGTTTAAAATTCTCCACAAGATATTAAATGTCAGTTCTGTGCCCTCTTCTCACTAAACCCTGCCAAATGCTGTCAGTTTATCACGTTATAGTTAAATGTTTCTTCTGAGCTCCAGATTGATCTCTTCAATGGCCTGCTCCTCATACCGCTTGGAATTTTCATGACCCTCTCTTTAAACTTAACCGGTGCATTCTCTACCCTGGCCACTGCCTGTGCCCTTCAGTTCAGTGAATGGCTGCCCATCCATCCAGCTGCCCCTGGCCTGGGAATCACCTTGTCCACCTGACTCTTTCACTTCTGCATCCCATCAGTGATGCTAATTAATTCTTGGATTTTCCCACATTTTCCTACCACAACTGCAGGGGCTCTGGTCTCTTACCATACATGTTGTCTGTTTCTTCATTGTCCTTTCCCTGGCACCTAGCAGAGTTCCAGCACCCTGCAGGGCCCCTGTGTATTTCAGAGAACAAAAGGTGCTGGGAAATAAGCCAGAGCTGGTTTACAGTTGAGCCCCTATGATCATGTGACTTGTGACAAAATAAATTCATTGAACTTTAGAGCTAAAAGGACCTACTTGGTTATTTTGCTTAAGCACCCCCCTTTTTGTTTTTAAGTAATGTATAATAATTGTGCATATTTATGGGGTACAACAGAATGTTTTGATACATATATACATTATGCAATAGTCAAATAGATATTTACATATCTATCACCTCATATATCTTTCTCTTTTTTTTTGTGGTGAGAACATTCAAAACCCTCTCTTCTGCCTGTAGTGAAATATCTAATACAATGTTGCACCCTACTGTGCAGCAGAACACCAGAACTTATTCCTTCTATCTGTAACTTTGTTCCCTTTGACCACTATTCTCTCCTTCCCCCAACCCTCCCCAACCTCCAGGAACTACTCAGATAAGGAAACTGAGTCACAGAGGGTAGCTGAGTGGTTCAGGGCGACAAGGTGGCGAGTGACAATGTGCATCCTAGAACTCAGGCCCCTGGTGCCTGAGGCAAAACTGCTGTCCTAGTCCAGGCTCTGTGATATGGCCAGTGGGATTAATTTAGACCCCAGGTCACTATTGGGTTGAGAGAGGTAGCTCCAGGAAACATAGATTTATTGTTTATTTTTTAGTTTGGACCAGAGCTAAATAAATCTGATTTCAAATTTAAGGTTCAAAACGGAAATGAAAAAGGATATACATATCCAGGGTGTTGATTTCTTTCCAGGGATAGCTTAGAATCAATGCATTGACAAAACCATGTCATCATTAGAAGGACCACTAGGTGGCAGGTTTCAGCTGTGTTATGCTTGTCTCCCTTCTCAAGGTTCATCAAGCAGGAACTCTGTGGGTACAAGGCACAAACACTTAGAGCAGTGCTTCTTTCATCCTGTTAGCTATGCAGTGGTCACAGTTTCAGGTTACAGCTAAAATGACTAGACATTTCATTTATCACCAAAACAGAAAAAAAGGGTGGGCCAACGTAAATTTATGTATCCAGAAGAATAAATTCATGCCTACCTCTGAGCCCTCTTGGGCTACTTTGAACAGTTTGGTTGGTTCCTCAAGGGGTAATAGTAACATGTTAAAAGATTCTGTATTTTCAGGTGCTGAAGCTGATTCAGATCTCAAGTTACTACTGAGTCTATCCCTGATCACATAGATATCTCCTCTCTTTGAGATTAGAAACAGCAAAGATACTTCTGACAATACTTGCCCTGTTTCTTGACTTTTCCCCTTCTTTCAACAATTTTTTTTTGAAGCATTAACTATGTACAAGGTCTTGTGCTAGGTAGATGCTAATGTGAGGGCGAATAAAACAGACACAACTCTACATCCATGGAGCATTTTCCCTTACAGGAAGAGGACTATTAAACAAGCAACTTTAATATTGCTGTGTGTATGCCTCATCAACAAAAGTGCAGGCAGAGAGGAGAAAATTCAGATCATATCCAAAGGTTGAGAGTTAACCTCTGGTGTAGAAGAAGGTAAGAAAATTCCAGGAGGAAACAGCGTGAAGGAAGCACCTAGAAGTGAGAAGAAAAAGTATAGCACCTGGAACATTGAGGATGTGTGGCAAAGGCTAAGGGAGGGGAAGGAGTTTACCCAAGAAGAGAAAGGACGGTGGGAGTTAAGCAGTGAGCAGACCATGGAGTACCTGGTTAGCCATGTTGAACAGTTTAGTGAATCTAGGGCAATTATGAGCTGTGGATTTAAGCCTTGGTAAGTATATGTACATAGAAAATATAGAGGTATATAAGTCACAACTTGAGGGTTGGTACATGTCATTTCCTTTAGGAAAAAGATAATGTCTCTTTCCAGTCCTAGATACCTGCTTGCTCTGCCACCATGCACTCTAGCCTCAAATTGGAGTCTAGAGACATATCCTTGGATCTAGTGCTTCTTTGGAAGAATTTAAAAATCTTTTTCATTTTGTTAACATAAAACATATTAGTATAAGAATATTCTAGGTCATCTGATCATCTGCTAGAGCACCAACCTGATCCATTTCCATCTTCTCTGGAAATATTTCATTTCTTTGATCTCATCATAACATACTTCCAGAGGACAGCAGAACTCTTGGCACAATGCTGAGCCAGGGAAGAAAATAAGGAATTTAGACTTGATAGCCTGGCCAATGGCTTCAGTAAATCAGTGCTGGTAGAACCAAGGCAGTGCTACAGATTTCAGCACAGTTGTTAACAACCTCACAGCAGTGAAAACAAGCTAGGCTGATGTGGTCGTGCACCCTGGTCCTGCTCCCTGGAAAACCAGGATCCAGGGATTGTCTCTCAGGATGTTTCTGTAGTGTCTGGTGGGATGTTGGCATTTTTCAGTCAAGAACTGGAAGTTGGGAGGAGTGGGTGGGGCACAGGAGATCTCTCTGCTGGCTAGTTCCTCTAACAACAATAAATAACTTCTAGTGAGAAGGGAAGGAATCCAGGATTTTGTTTGGCTGCAGTTGGCAAGAGCTTCCTCCACCCACAGACAACACAAAGGAGGGTGGGCCTGGGAAGCAGACAATGGCCCCCTCCAGTCTCCTCCTGCAGCCTGGGCAAGGAGTGGTCTGGAGGACACTTTAAAAGAAAAAGATGTGAAGAAGAGTTTGTAAACAGACTACCACTACTTAGAGAAAGCCTGTACAGACTTTGGTAAATATTGCAGACAACGCCACAGTGGTAAATTGAGAGGAAGGTATCTTTTTCCCCTCGATCAAATTCATTTTGATAAAGTAGACATAATAGAAAATGTACCATTGTAGTCATTTTTATGTATGTGATTCAGTACATTTAAGTGCATGTACATTGTTAGGCAAGTTTTGGGGGGGTTTTTTCCATTAAGTTTATTGGTACATTTTAGTATACAAAAACAGTTACATTCATCATTGGGAACTTGCACCTTTACATGACATATCTTGGTTCTTATTTTTTCCCCATTCCCCTGCCCTCCCTTCAACCCCTCCACTTCTCCCTATTTACAGAGACCTTTTCCATTTTTATCTTTTCTCATATTTTTTCCTTTTTCTTCTTTCCTTTCCTCACCCCTATCCCTCCCACTTCCCCTTCCCCTTTAGACCTTTTCTTCCTATTTCAAATTATCAATTAGGCAATTTGATCCTTATTTACACTTTCAATTTCTCACACCAGAGAAACTATTTGTTATTTACACATGTGTGTCCTATTTATTTCACTTAAAATTATGGCCTCAATGTGCATCCATTTCGTTATAAATGGCTCTAATTTCTTGTTCTTTATATCTGAGTAGTACTCCATTTTATTAAAAATATATATCTTCTTTATCCAGTCACCAATTGATGGGCAATTGGTCTGTTTCCAAGTTTTAGTGATTACAAACTCTGTTGCTATAAACATGGGTGTACATATATCACTGTAGTATGAAGCTTTTAATTCTTTTGGGAAGATACCCAGCAGGGGAATAGCTGAGTCAAATGGGACCTCTAATCCTAGTTTTCTGAGGTATTTCCATATTGATTTCCATAGTTGTTGCACCAGTCTGCACTCTCACCAACAATGGAGAAGGGTTCCTTTCTCCCCACAACCCCTCCAGCATTTGTTATTGGTTGATTTCATAATAGCAGCCATTCTTTCTGGGGTGAGATGGAATCTCACCATTGTTTTCATCTGCATCTCTTGAATGACCAGTGATGTTGAACATTTTTTCATATGTTTATCTGTTGCTTTTATTTCTTTGTCTGAGAAATGTCTGTTCATTTCAGGTGCCCATTTTTTAACTGGGTCTTTAAATTTGGGGGGTCTGATCTTTTTAAGTTCTTTATATATTCTAGATAGCAGTGTTAGGCAATTGTCTTTCAACTGCAAACTCACTTTCCCTCAAAGCTGGCTTTTCCTTATTTTCTGGGCAAAACAAATGAAGACTGTGAGGCTTTCTCTGCTCTTCATCCTCACCTAGAGCAGCAGCTGGGCTCCAGTGGCAGTGGCCAATAGAACATGTATGCTGTAGCCAAACGCAGATACTTACCTACAAGTGGGTTTTTATTCCAGAAATTAGAAACAAGTAACCCATCCAGACCTGAAGGTGGAGTTCTCTCTTCCCAGACTTCATGGCACCAGCACCAGGCCCTTGCATGTATCCCCAGAGATGGACTGATGGGAGTGGCAGGATACAAGGCTTCTCCCGATGTACAAAATGTTCTGACAGTGTTCAGGTTGTATAAAAACACAGCTATGCTCTGTTTAGGATGTAGGTGGGGGAGAGTAATAAAGAATCAGTCTCATTGTGTTGTCAAGAATATGAGATCATGCATGTAAAGTGCTTGGCTGTCTCAATAATGATGAGTTATTTTTATTCACACTACTGGATCCTAAAGAGGTTAATCACAAGGAAACAGGCAGTTGTTTTGAAAATTTGCTTCAAGAAAATGTTTTAGACTCATAGCTCCATTTCCTACAAACTCTATGTTGTCCATGCTATAATTTGCATCTAGAATGTCTCCCGAAGTCCCATGTGTCCAAAGTTTGATCCCTTTTGGGAGGTGATGGAACCTTTAGGAGGTGGAGGCCTGGCAGGTAGGTCATTGGGCGCATGCCTCAAAGAGGATATCGGGGACTAGCCCTTTCCTTTCTCTCTCTTTGCTCCCCAGCTGCCGAGAGTTGAGCACCTTCCTCTGCCATGTGTTTCCACCATGATGTTCAGCCTCACTACAGGCCCAGAGGCAATGAGCTAAGCAATCATAGGCTGAAACCTCCAGAACTATGAGCCAAAAGAAACCTTTCCACCTTGAAAGTTGATTATGTCAGGTATTTTGTCACAGTGGTGGAAAGCTGACTGGCAGTCTGTAACTGTGTATTCACCCCAATGGTCCTCAGGTACGCTAAGATCCAGCACTCCACCACCACCAGTCAAGTCACTAAAAGGGAAAAAATGTCTTCTGCTAACTCTTATTTTAAGAGAATGTTAAATAAGTAAAACATTTCATTTTTGAGCATTCTGGTAAGTCTAGGTTTGATTATCCCAGATATATAGTACAGGATTCAGACATCGAAGAAACATACATAATACAGTCAACTTAATGCATGTAACCAAAACACAATAGGAATACCACAAAACTACTTTTGATGATAATTTTAGAGACTGTTGCACAGTGGAACATTGTTTATGGTGTAACTTTGAGTGATTGCATGTGTTTTATTAATGAAATCCTGCTTTAACAAATATGTGTATATGTGGTTGAGATGTGGAGGTTAATGTGAAAAAATGAAAACTAGTGTTATCATAGTATGTGCTTCTTCTTTTATTCTTTTTGAGACAAGGTATCACTGTATCACCCAAGCTGGCCTTGAACTTTCTATCCTCCTGCCTCAGCCTCCCAAGTGCTATGATTAGAGCCCTGTACCCTCGTGCCCAGCTAGCATGATCAATTTTACCAAGTATTTCAATATGTAAAATTTAAATAAAACCATTTTTAAAGATACATCAGAAGAGGGAGCAAAAGAAAATAGAATAAAGGATAAAATATAAACTGGTAAGTTTTAAGTCTGCTGGTATATAACTGTGTACAATGACAGAGAATTAAAAAAAACAGCAGTCCAAGAAATCAGTTTTTCTTCCAGGCTCTGCGCTGGGCTCCCTTGAGACCTCCAGTCCTGTCACCCAGCAGCTGCAGGTGCACAGTTGCTAAGTCGCTTCCCTGAGGAGTCTGCCCAGAGCCTCCCATTTCCCCTTGCACCCTGCATTCCCAACTTCTCTACTCTGTCCTGGGGACTTAGGATGCTGTCACTGGACTTGCTTGGTGACTTACTGCTCAAACTCTTGGCTGCATTGACTTTTGGGCTCAATCCTGACTTCTCCCTACTCTGTCTTCTGGATCAGTCTTACTGCCCAAAGCCTTTCTCACCCAACCTACCTTTTAAACCAAATGAGATTTGGTGTCTCATTTGCCTCCTGGAGGTCAAGAAGTGTAACAATACTATTCTTGTGTATGAACTTGAATTGGTAGCTGAGACAAGGCAGGGGGCATAGGACCCTGCGTAGCAACCAAAACTAATGTGAGAGAATGTGCCTGCATGGCTGTACTTTCCTTGGTTGCTCATGGAAGGGCACAATACATTACACGTGCCGGTGCGCAGCTTGGGAAAAGAGGCAGATGATAGCAGTTAAACATACAAGAGCAGGAGGGCTGACCGCAATAAGTATGTCACAGCTTGAGATTAAGAGCTGTTCAGCTGAGTGGAGTGCATGCCAAACATTTTTTCTGCCTACTTTATATATAAAAACAGTTTATGACCTCAGACAGGCATATGAGAAGAGAGCCAGAAATGCTTCTAACCTCAACCAGCTTATGAACTAGTGAGAAAAAAAACCATACCAGATGCAATTGCAGAACATCATAAGACAGCTTGGGTCAGGTGTGCCTTCGTGAAGACTAACAAGGAAGAAAGAAGACAGCCGTGTGCAGGGTTGGAGGCAGACTAATGCTGAGTGATTGATTTCCTCAGTTCTTTTGAATTTTTTTATTAGTACATATTTGCAATACATAATGAATACATTTATGATGGGGAGTTTTACATATACATCTTAGATGATTTTTTTATTGCTGTCATTCTAGACCCCAGTATAGAACCTTCTAGCTTAACTAGTCAGAAATGCTAATCATCCTTTCCATAGACGTCTCCTCAGTTGCAGATGCTAAGATGGAGGAGGTGGAAAGTAGGGGCAAAAAGAAGGGGCTGTGTCAGCTTGGGGAACCACTCATCTGGGTTGGACTCTACATTGTACAAATGATCAGGTTAGAGTCACAGAGGGTAAGAGGCTGTCTTAATTTTACAGCTTTCATTTGCTATTGTTGTTATTATTATTGTAGTACTTGAGACTTGACCCAGACCTTTGCATTGAGCTCCATCCCTGGCCTTTTGTCGTGTTTTATTTTGAGACAGAGTCTCGCTAAGTCACTAAGTTGCTCAGGCTAAGCTCAAACTCGAAATCTTCCTCAGCCTCCCAGAGTGCTGGAATTACAGGTATGCTCTACCAGGGCAGCCTTAATTTACAACTTTTAATAAAGTAAGCTAGACTTGAGCTAAATTCCCAACCCCCTTGTCAAGAAAGCAGTCTGTTTCTTTAGGTTTCGGATGTTTGTTCAGATTTGCCCACAGACTGCCATTAGTATGAGCAGGTCCCATAAAAACGCTGGTAAGAGGGAGGTTTGGTGGACTTTTCTCCACAGCCACCCTACAGTGGCCTGCTTGAATGGGCCCCGGCCAGACAGTCTCTGCATTCACTATTCTATCTTGGCCATAAATGTGCTCACTGTAGCTATTGGCTTGCTCCTTAGTAATCCACAGCTTATTCTCCTTGCAAGAGTGGCAGAGGCTTGCTCCATTGTATTCTGTCCCTCCCTCTTCCTCTGACCCTTTTCTTCCTAGAATACATGACCATAAGTATTCAGCTAAGCATGGTGGAGATCTTTATATGATGTTACCCACAGAGCAGCACTGATGCCCTTAGCACTAATCTTACAGGGTAAGAGTAGAATGGCCAGTAAGTAAGAAGCAAGGCTCACTAGGGTCTGGGTGCTTGGGAGGCCAAGGCTAAGCTGCAGAGGGATGGCAAGGCCTAGGGAGGTCCACACATGTAAGCAATCTGTTCAAGAACAAAGTCAGCCTGCATTCCTAATTATTTTTACATTCAAATGGGCATGATTTTGATGAACCATCATAAAATGATAGCCTGGATTTTTTAAGCCTCCAAAGGAATTCCTGCTGGCCCTTCCTATTGGAAATTCACATTCTAAAAAGGTGATGTGATGTAAGTCACCTCCACATATTTAAAAGACACATGAGCCAGCCATAACAACACATTTACAGACCATCTGTTCTGCAGTTGTGTATGTGGTTAAACTTCTTTTGCTTTTATGATAGTTTTTCTTATTAAAAATAACACATGCTCATTTATTTTAGAAACTTTATAGATAAAGCAAAAAGAAAAACCTGGCCACTGAGAATTCCAGGATACACTGTCAACTCTATGGTGTAAAATCTTTGAGATCTTAAAAAAATTTAATGTAGTACTGAACATTGAACCCAGGGCTTTTACACCAAGCAACACCTGAGCAGCTCTTTTTTATTTTTTGGGACAGGGTTCTTCTAAATTCTTAAATTGCCCAGGTTGGGCTCAAACATGTAATCCTCCTGCCTCACCCTACCAGTATGCCACTGTGCTCGGCTTCTGAGTCTACCTTTATGTGGAAAAATTGCACCAAAATATATAGACAACTCTGATTAATTTCTTCTTATATGTCATAAATACTTTTCTGCATTATGTCTTTTATACCATAGTAGGCTTAACTAAATGTCTTGGATCTCTTGTCCTCTTGGATTCTGTTCCATTTTCTACCATCACTGTCATTATACACCTCTCAAGGTAACAATGATCAGTTCCTATGGGTTGCACCCTAAGCTCTGTGCATTTTCAGACATTATTCTAGGTGTCCTGATCAACTTTCTGTCAGACCGATCTCTGGTATGTAGGCCTGGTTTTGGTTTGGGATACCAAAGGGATATCTATGCCTCATGTTTTCAGAATATAAGATATCTCTGAGAAGGAAGAGATTTCCTTTGATAAAGAAGCCAGGTGTGCTGGACAGAGAGGCAAAAAATAATGATGTCAGCAGGCTGAAAAGGTAGAAGGAGGAGGAAGGGGAATATCCTAGCCTGATGCTCAGAGTCTGGTCAGTGCCAAGGAGCTGGAAAAATGAGAGAGAAGCTAGCTGGGCCAGAGGGACATCACAAATGTGAGAGAGTGAAAGTGCCTGGTCTTACTTCTTTCTCAATAATACAGAAGACTCAGCATAAGTCATTGTAGTAGAAAGACCTGAGGCACATTTCACATACATTAGCATAACTGGTTGTTGGAATATTGTATATTATAAGAGTTTGAACTAGTTTCTTGGCTAGTACTCAAATGTAGAGACAGATAATAGATCAATAAATAGATGACAGTTAAATAGATCATAGATAAGAGATGTAATTGAAGGATACAGTGAATGTTTAAATTTTAAAAGTATTACAGTAAAAGACATATTGCCATTAATCTCCCTCAGAATACCCCTGATCATTTCAAACTTTCTTCATCATTCTTGCCACTTTCTGAAGCAGTTCTGGAAGTCCTCTTTCATGAATGTCTTTAATCTCACTGTTGAGGTGCCTCAATGTCCTGAATTCCTTCAAAAAATATTTTTACAAAACTGCTTTTCCATTGCATGGCACTAGGCAGCAGCATTTACCATATTTTTTATCATAACAAGTAAAGACACTCATGAAAGAAGACTTCCAGATTTGCTTCAGAAAGTGGCAAGAATGATGGGATAAGTGTATTTTAAGTGAGGGGAAGTTTTCTGAGGAAGATTAATACATTTTCTAACTTAAATATGCTATTTTTATCACACTTTATAGATTGATAGATAGTAGATGATAAACAGATGATACGTGATAGACAGATACCAGCCTAATTTCTAATATTGGATCTATATTTACTTTGAAGTTCTGTAGTTCGCATATTTGGTTCTCTATGAGTTCTTATGCGTATGTCTTTTTCCTTTCTTTTAAAAAATGTAGATGGTGACAACTTCAATATGTCTGTTTCCCAGAATTTGTTCTCTGTTCATATGGCTCCATTCCCAGAATATTGTGGAGCAATTCTTTTCTGGCACATTCTTAAATCAAGACTTGAAGTAAACACAGGCCCTTTAGCAACAGTTGAAAATGAAAAAGCAAATACTCATGAGCCTTTATCTCCCTTAATTCTTGGCACAGTTCCTTGCATGTGGTGGAAGCCAACCAGTTAACTCTTGAAATCAATGTTGAGTAAGGATATGTAAGGATATTTAATTACACTTTTTTTTTACTTTACC
Source organism: Heterocephalus glaber (assembly GCF_053883595.1). Taxonomy (NCBI): domain Eukaryota; kingdom Metazoa; phylum Chordata; class Mammalia; order Rodentia; family Bathyergidae; genus Heterocephalus; species Heterocephalus glaber. The sequence continues at coordinate 24,171,884 of NW_028258308.1, read as the reverse complement.
TCTTACTTTTTTGTGTGTTATGCTAATGGATCAACACAGAGTGTTCAAGGCAGAAAATCTGAGTCTAGTTGAGTGGCCCTGGGAAAGTTATTTAAACTGAGCTTCCAAGTCCCCTGTGGCTCTGGGACTTCCTGTATAACCTCTGGAAAGTTTCCTAACCTCTCTGGCCTCAATTTGTTATCAAGAACATAAAAATACTGATAGCACCTAGCTCACAAGGTCTCTGGTCATCCACTGATATCCTTTTGCCTTTAAGATAGCTTGGCCCTGGTGAGGGTGTCTGTACTCCCAAAGATTGGCTGTGGGATGACTTAGTAGATGTTCCCACCAGGAAGGCAGTTGTAGCTACTACTTCTAGACAAACAGGTAATTGCAGTGCCACCATGTGTAAGTACTTACAGCAGTAGGGTACCAGCCATAGGACATCTCCTAGTCTTTCAGTGAGGACTCTTATTGTTAGCCTCCATGGATCAGAGTAACAAAGGGTGACAATAAGACATCCCCCTGTCACATAAACCCAGGCATCCCTATGTGGTTGAAGACAACCATTCCCAGAAAGGCATTGAAGTGCCTCATGAACTCCTTTAACAGTAGGATTGCTAGAACTCAGGTAATGGGGCTCAAAGTAAGAGCCATAGAACTTAGTGACCCACATTTTACATAAGCTAAACAAAACATTCCTAGGCAGAGTTTTTGTAACAAAGATCCTAGTGTTCAAAAGAAAATTAATATGTTTTTCTTTACTTGCCATACCAGTGGTTACCTAAGTCTCCTCTAGAGTAATGGCGATGCCTTCTAATAATTGGTAGAGCCTGGGAAATCCTTGGACCTCCTCAGTCCAGGAGTAGGTTCTCTCTTTCAGGGGAGTACATCCAATCTTGGACTTGAAGTGAGTTATTGTATGACCATTTCTAGATTGGTCCTTTACAGTGACCCTTCTCCCAACAATACACACACTTGTTTCTCCTTAATCTGCGCTGAGTTTAGTTTTGAGGGTCTTGTGAGTTACCCTTAGGCAGTAGTTGAATAAAAACAACCAAAAGCAGTGTCTTTTTCCTCTAATTTTTTTTATCTTTCTTTGCCTCTTCTGGCTGGCCCAGTTATTATAAACTTTGAGGGCCTCTTTCACTAAAATTGACAGTGGGGTTTGGGGTTGTGCCTCAAATTTTTGAGACTTCTAATATTGGGAACAGACTGCATCAGGAAATGCCTGGCTATTAGAGCTTCTCCTAACTCTGGTCTGGTATTAGTATGCTTTCAGAAGGCTCCTGGGAAATGATTGAAAAATACAGCAGGATTCTCCTCTTTTGTTACCTCTTTAACCCTGTCATAATTGATAGGCTTTATCCAGGTATTACTTTTCTATTCCTTCAGGAGCAAGTTACAAAATGCTTCAATCTGTCCCTATGAATAAGCTTTTCAGAGTCCCATTTAGTATCTGTATGAAGACTGTATGGAAACTGTGTACCCCCAGACCTCTTGACATTGTGGTCTGAAGTATTACTGTCAACCCATCAGGTACTTTAGCAGTTTTTTACAATTACCTTCTTTTTCATTAGAAGTGCAGCAATGGTTAACACTTAATAACTCCCAAGTCAGAACAAGTTATTCTCAACTTAATAAATGCATTTATAAATTCATCAAGATTCTCCAAAAAGAATGCCTAACCTCTGTTTACACTGAGATTTGTCTATCACTGAAAAGGGGACATGGACTACGAAGACTTCCCCATTCCCTCCTGACACTTCCTGTAATGGGAGCAGGTTCCCCTGAGTAAAGTGGGGTACTACTTTGCTTCCTGATCTCAGACCTAGCGAAGATATGATTGGCAGGGTAGATGTTGGTGAGAGGTGGTAATAGAGGAAAGGGAGCTATCAGTTGGCTCAAGAGTCAGAAAGGGTGGCCTTACATCTGATGCTGTAGGGCCCTACACTGAGTAAGAGAGAGGTACAGACATTTCCCAGCAAGGTGCCAGTTGGAAGTGGGTCTGGTAGGGTGTCTGTGTCTGGAGGGATTTAGAAACTGCAGCCCCACAAATAACTTCATAGTAACCTGGATATAAGGGATTTCTTGCCCTTCTTTCCCTTTTACAGAACAAATCTGGCTGAAAATGGTAGTACAATTCAGACACCCATTCTTTGGCTAGTGTTCTTTGTCTTCCTGATCTCCCAGTTTATATTGAACCAAACTGGTCAGCCCCTTTTCTTTAAACCATCCTCTTTAAATTTACACCAATTAGTTAAAAGGTATCCTAGTGACAAGTCCCATGTTTGGTAGGACCTTTACCAGATTGAGTGTCAAAAAACCTAGACTTGCTGCCTATTTGGCCACTATCTAGGATGAGAGAGCTACAGCAAGCAACTACCAAAAGGAAAAGTTCCTTCATGCACCATATCCTTAATACCTCTAGGAAACATAGCAACAACAAACAGAATCACAAGAGAAGACGGTAACAGACTAGACTTCAGCAACAGTTAGCAAAATAAACCAAATAAACTGTAGGCTCAGTACTTTCCCAGACAAGTACACAATCCGAAGATTGTTTCAGCCGCAAATCACTTACACAGGCACAATAGCAATACAGAGCAGACAGCATAAATTAAATACAAGAAACTCTGAGGAACTCGGAACCCCTATGCAGAAAATCCATTTCCAGCAGGAAAAGAATGAATCATCCCTTGAACCAACAAACCAATAAAGCCCAATACTCTGATAAATGTGCACCAAACCAAGCCACAGAACTACTTCTTCAAGGACTAAAGAGGTGCAACCTGCCTAGCACTTGATTAACTCTGGGTGATCATGCCAAGTTCATCATGGCCCCAACCACCCTACTGTTGGTGTCTATCTGTTCATTGTCTCACTCTGCCCTCCCAGCCAATATTTTGACACACAATCAGGCTTATGGCCTCAACCCATCCTACTGTGGGTGTCTAGCATACATCAGAATGCATAATTATGGAACCAGTTTTTCCCACTTGGGCAGCTGATAAAGAGAGCCTTTTTAAGTACCAGAATTTTAAACCAGAAAACATGAGACAGAGAAAAAGAAAGCAGAGACAGAAATAGAAGCTGGCTATAGAACAGAAGGCAGAGGGAGTTTGTGCTGCTCAGTTGGGGAAGGCCACACAGCTTGGGACAGCCAGGGCAGGACCTTAGCAGTTGGCCACTTGTCATCCATGAAGTAGGTCTATGCTGATTGTTAGCATTGTCTGTCCTTTTCTTGGTGACCTTCACAAAAGATGTGTCCCATCTGGGCAAGCAAATGTCACCAATCAGTTGAGAGTCCTCTTGCTTTGAACCTATAAAGTGCAGCTCTCCTCATGGCTTTGGGCACCAATGGCCCTCAGCTCTTAGTGTTGCAGCTCTGGGCCCTGATGCTGCTGATCAACAGCTGGATTCCATCACTCAGCTCTGCCACTTGCTGATCTCTGCTGCTGCCAGCCACCACCAGTTGATGCCAGCTGTGCCAGTTGGCACCAGTCGACTCTGGTAGTTGCTGCTCTCTGTTGCTGATCTTCCTTGGTTGTTGGTCACTAGATGCCTTCAGCTCTAACAGCCCCTAGTGCTTATAACTCTTTTTTACAAAGTGACCATTCAGTCCACACTACTCAGGATAATTCCCAAGTAGATTTATAGGCCCATCTGAGTCCACACTACCCAAGAAACAAATCATGAGCAGATGGATAGGACTACCAGAGCAAGGCTTTACTTGAACAGGACCTGTGCTGCAGCATAAGGGGAATCGGTACACAAGAGGGAGTTCTCCTAGACCAGTTTGAGGAGTGCAAGAAGACTGGTGCTTACATAGCCATGGCAGGCTGTGATTGGTCCAAATTTGGGCCTGTTGATTGGCCTGAACTGGTCTAAATGCAAGCCTTCCAGTCTGAGTCTACTGATTGGTCCAAATTCAATTTTACTGCTTGGTCCAAATTCATAGCTACTATGGTCAGGGCAAAGTTCTCCTTAAGCCAGCATGGAGTGTCCAAAACAGCCACAGCTGTCATGGTGTCAGTTTGGTGATAGGGAGATGTGACTGTTTGATTGACAGCTGTTGTGACTCCCTGAAAATAATGGATCTAAAACCAGGGAACCTTTGGAAGGGTAGATGTGTTCATCACAGCTTATGAGAAGTTGGGGAGGTTGAGGATATTAATAATGGGCCCAAATCCTTCCCTGGCTTTTGCCATGTTAATTTTTTTTCATTAAGTTTATCAGTACATTTTAGGTATAAAATACAGTTACACTCATCATTGGGATCTTGTACCTTTAGATGATGTATCTTTTTTTTTTGGTACCGGGGATCAAACTCGGGACCTTGCACTTGCAAGGCAGTCGCTGGAACCACTGAGCTAAATCCCCAGCCCTAGATGATGTATCTTAATTCTTATTTTTTTCCCCATTTCCCTGCCCTCGCTTCACGCCCTCCACCTCTCCCTATTTACAGAGACTTTTTTCCATTTCTCATATTTTTTCTTTTCCCTTCTTTCCTTTCCCCTACCCTTCTCACTTCCCCAACTCCTTTAGACCTTTTCTTCCTATTTCACATTATCAATTATTATCAATTATATGATTTGAAGCTTATTTACACTTTCAGTATTTCACACCAGAGAAACTATTTGTTATTTACACATGTGTGTCCTATTTATTTCACTTAAGAGTATGGCCTCAATGTGCATCCATTTAGATATAAATGTCTCTAGTTTCTCATTATTTATGGCTGAGTAGTACTCCATTTTATAGAAAAAACACATCTTCTTTATCCAGTCTCCAGTTGATGGGCATTTGGGCTGTTTCCAAGTTTTAGCTATTACAAACTGTGCTGCTATAAACATGGGGTTGTCATGTTAATTTAGAGGTGGTTTCCCTTACAGCTTTTTAAAAAGGCAGCAGCATCTGGAGCTGCTGGAGTGGGGGAAGGACACCTCTGCTGACCTCTGTCAGAGTGGCCTGGAGAGAGGCCACAAAGTGACCTGAAGGGCAGCAGGAGGACATTGGGGCAAGTTGTCCTAATCTACCCTCCAGCAATCATTGGGGAGTGAAGGGGAATGAGAGGCAGGGTGTGGCAGCTGTTGGCCAAACCATGCCTCCTCTGGTGTCATAGGAAAGAAATATTCTGTATCACCACCTCTCACAGCAGTCCAGCCAGCTTGTGTTGTGCAGTGCACCTCCATTGTGCACCTCCTTCTGTCTCCTCTCAGGAGATACCCTTCCCCTGGAAAGCACGTTCTCAATTTATACATGTTGAAATCCTTCAGGACCCTTTGGATGTTGGAGCTTTTCCTGGGTATCCTACTGAGAATTGCTGCAGGATTTGCTATAGAGGAACTTGAGAGCAGAGAAGGCTCTAGACATCGCTGCATTCCTCCTCTCCACTTCAGTGCCTTCCACTTTAATTTGCACTCATGAAGTATTTATGGAACTAATGAACAATTATCTTATAACCAGGAGCTTACTTCCTGCCCTGGGCTCGCTGAGTCTGGGAGGAGGATTCCATCATTGTTACCTGGTCATTGTCCTGGTTGAGAGGCATAATGGTCCCTGACTATGGAAGGTGTCAGCTTCCTCCTTTGTGCTATCCTAGGACTTCCGAACCACCTTCACAAGAGAGTATCCTGGGCTGAATGCAGGAAGCTTCAGAGCTCCACTGATGGGAATAGAATTCCATACCTATAAAGGCCATGGGAGCCAACTGGAGACACATTCACACACACACACACTCACTCACTCACACGTATGTGCATACACATGCACACGTGCAAATGCAAAATCTGAAATTTTGAACAAATGCTCTTTGAATCCTGGCCTTGTCCATCACTGAGCTCTCCATGGGTCAGAGCTGGAAGGCTAGTTTGGAAGAAAATGGCCTGAGGTGAGCTGATGTGTTGGGATATTCAGAGCTGCTCCAGTTGATGTAAGTTCTACTGATTTTATTTCACTTTTTTCACAGCACCTTTAATTGCTCCGTTCACATTTCACATCCTCCATTTCTTTCCTCTTTGGAGGTGTTCATTGGTTACAAGTGAAAGCGCAGTCGTTGGATGAAGCATTTCTTTACAAATAGTGGCTCTGTAAGTTTAAATAAATTTTTTCTCTATTTCATGACAGTTTTCGCCCTTCCCCCCAAGACTGTAGTCTGTCTTCCACCACTTGGGCTGCTTGCTGCTTGGACTGTGGAAGACCATTAGCAGAAATGGACAATTTAAATCCAGGCATTAAACTTTAATCCTGCTAAATAATTTATTTCCTGTTTTATATGGTCTGCACTGAAGAGGGGGTGGAAATATGCAGAATGTTTTCCAGCGCATTTCCTTCCGTCCGCCCCCAGTCCTGCTAAAGATACAGCAAGCTGACTTCACGATGGTGCTAGGGTTATTCCCAGGTGTTAGACTTTTATGTGCCCCACTTACTTTCCCAGTGGGAATGGCGTCTTGTACATTCTGTCACTGCAATGTGAACAAGTGCCGGGGCCAGAGAAGGTGCTCAGTGAATTCATTCGTTAACTGCTGGCTTTGTACCCTCGTTCTGAGCTCTGCAGCAATGTGGCTAGGCACCATGATCCACAGGGGGAGACCTCCACCTTCACTTTCTTTTTGCCACTTTTTATCTCCTGAAATCTAGCTCCATCCTTAAAACTGAAATTGACTTTTTCCAGTTGCCCAAGACTTTCATTCCGCCAAATGAAATGTGTGTGTGTGCGTGTGTGTGTGTATACATGTGTGTGTGAGACCACAACCACACCCAGCCACCTCCTACACCCAGCCCAGACCCCAGTGCTCCTTCCTTGGCTGCTTGGTAAGTGAACCATGCACCCCTCTCACTCTTCTGAACAATACGTCTGTGACTTCCAACCTCTGCTTCTGTCTTATTCTGGAATTAATGGATGAAATCCGCAGTCACTGTTAGGCTGCTTCCACACAGTGCATAGCAGGGCCACAACAGTGAACACTGCAGACCAGGTCCCCGCAACCCCACTATGGTTCATAGTTTCCTGAGCAAGTATGCTGTGGTTGCTGCCTGCCGGTGTCCTGCAGTCCCCCTCTGCCTCCCCCTACCTTTATATGTCTACCTCGTCTCACCTCCTCTTCAAACTACCTTCAGTCTCTTCAGCCCACAGGTGCAATCCCTTTCAGGATTTCTTCCATTCTTATGTGAGGGTTCCTTTAATTATTCTCAGATATTTCCATGTATATTAGTTTTAACTCCTTAGCCAGATTGTGATTTCCTTAAGTTTCAGTGTTTTTTATTTGCTATGTTCTCTCTCCAATGCTGAGTGTGTTGTTTGTCATTGCTATAGTATGGTAGTATCCACAATAATTACTACTTAATTATGTGTAATTAGAAATAATTAGGGTAATACACTGAACTTGACATTGCATGAAGTGGTTTATAGGCCATTTCTTATCTAATGAATGGGTATTCAGTATGTACTCAAGTGACTTAGGAAGACTTGCTCAATTGGTCAGCAGCTGTAGGTCTCAGGATGTCACTTCTGTGACTGAGACTCAGCTTTTCCATCTCTGGTCTCACCTTCCTATTACTGTGAGATACAGAAGAAAGGTTTATTTTGACTTACAACTTTGGAGGTTCCAGGCTGTGATTTATTGGCCTTGTGGATTTGGGCCAGTGTTAGCACATCATGGTGGGGGTTTATGGTGGAACAAAACCCCTCTCCTCATGGGTGGAAAGCAGAAAAAGAGGAAAAGGAAGAGACGGAGAGGGTCTTACTCTCCCCTACACCCACAATGACTAGAAGACCTCCCCCACCCCCTTCTAAAGGTTCCACCGCTTCCTAAAGGTGCCATGGGCTGGGTTCAAGCCTGCAACACAGGAGCCTTTGAGCGACCCAAACTACAGCATCTACACAATGGAGAGCTGGATGGCTGCTTTTCAAGGTTCTTTCCATTTTCAACTGTCTGGTTCAATCCAATTTCAAATCACTCTTGTTTAGGGAATCCTTACATGTACTCTATACAGATTTGTCACTTAGGGAATATAAACCAAATAGGGCTCAGTCCCTTCCCTTATTACGATCTAGTGTAATAACAGGAAGCCAGAGGTATCCAGGGATAGAGAACAAGGGAGCAAATTACTTCATGAGGAGAAAGTGGGGGAGATTCCTGACAGTCTATTGTAATTAGAAGCTTCGTGAGGGAGGAGAGATTTCCTTTCAGTGTAAAGGAGGCAGTTGATGGAGTGGGAGTACAGAGACACCTCTTGGCAGCACTGGTGACCACAGCAAGCTATTCAGCAGTGAATCAGGCAGGGCTCTGTTTAGGAGCCACCAACTGGACATTTTGGGTGTGTTAAATTTCCAGTGGTGAACATGTGGATATTGATGTAACATAAAACAGGAGAATCTTGACTACATCCAAAAAGTATGTGGAGCTCAGAGAAGTGAAGCATTTGGACATTTGAGATGATCCTCTGGCTAGAGCCATTTATTTTGGATCCCCAAAAGCTGAGAGTCAGCCACGGGAGAGCATCCATTGTGAGGATGATAAATCTGGATTCCTGTCATGCTATTATACAATTAATTACAATTAGCCAATACTAGTGTTTACTGGGCAATATGTCTTTCTTCAACTCGAAAAGGAATTGAAGTGTCTTGCAAACATATTTGCCACAGGACAAAATAAAAATACAAGAGAGAAAATAAAAATAGAAATAATAGGGTGAGACCATAGGAAAAGCCGAAGGTCCACCAGAGGTGGGTTGCATGCTGGGTATTTTCCTGTAGCTGGGATATAATACTCCACACCCACAATTTAAAGGAGGAGACAGTTATTTTGGCTCACAGGTTTTAGAGGATTCAGTTCGTAGTCGGTTGGCTCCAAGCCAGGAAGAACATGCTGGAAGGGTTCTGTGGAGAAAGCTGCCCATGTCTTGGCAGTCAGAAAGTAGAGTCAAGGGAGAAGCCAAAGAGGAGAATACACCTTTCTGGGTCACCCCTCTAGTGACTCCCTCCAATCAGACTCCACTTCCTCGGCATAGTCAGGGCTTCTGTGATCCAATCACCTTCCAGAAGCCCCACCTCTGAACACATGAAACTTCTGGGGGCCTTTGAGGATCTAAATCATAACAGCATCTTAGCAGCCAATGCAATCTTTCTTTTAGGGAAAGATTTTATTTTTAGTATGATAATGTCACCTCCTTAAGAGTCCAAGCTTTTATTCAGAGACTTATTGATGAAAATGATTTTGGATATTGGATAATCCTGTGTGCTTTTATTTATGTTGTTTGCTTTTAAGAAAATTCATTAGAAATACAGGCTCAAAGCAAAACACCAGTCCAAGGCTTTTTGGCTGAGCTTCGGAGGCCACATTGTTAATATACTCATGATCTTACTTATGGAAACCCCAGTTCTGAGGCCAGAGAGAATTTCCTCTTTGGAAAACATAATTGTTGTGAATGATTTCCTTCTAGGAAAGGCTTTTATCTTTGCTTCCCGCTACACACCTTCTCCCTAAAACATACTTTGCTTGCTTTGTGCCATCTGCGGGGAAGTATGAATCTGCCTCAAGTCTTCAGGCTGTTTACATCTGAGAGCAATGGAGTAGAGTGGTGACTGGAAGGTGCCTGCCCTGCTCTGACCTGCCCTGCATCCCCCTTTCTTGTACTCAGCGTGAAGCAACATGAGCGCTACAGCCAGCTGACCCTAGTCAACTCCACCGCAGCCGACACAGGGGAATTCAGCTGCTGGGGGCAGCTCTGCACTGGCTACATCTGCAGAAGGGACGAGGCCAGAACGGGCTCTACCTACATCTTTTTTACAGGTAATGTGCTTAGTGCATTAGTGGAACCCTTCCAACTTCTGCACTTGGCCCAGAACTGGGATTTCCACTGCATGCTGAATAGCAAATGATAGGAAGAGCCCTCGCTATTTAGGCTCTGGGCTAAATGCTTTACATCAATTACATCATGTAAATCCTGCAGTACTTCAGAGTAAGTATGAACATCATTTCTTTTTTTCTTTTTTCCTATGGGAAAGTTGAGGTTTAGAGAGATTAGCTAAATCTCTAAGGTCACACAGCAAGTAAGTGGTGGTACCAGGATTTGAACACAGAACTGATTCTAAGGTCTCTACCTGTATGGCTCAGTATGGTAGTCTCTGAACACATGGGGTACTTAAATATAATTATTAGTTGAAATTAAATAAAATTAAAAACTGATGTCCTTGGTCACACTTGCCACATTTCAGGTTCGGTGGTGATGTGTAGCTAGTGGCTGTGGTACTGGACAGCACGGAGAACATTTCCATCACAGACAGTTCTATTGGATAGTACTATCCAAAACTCCAGTTTTCCAACTTCCAGTTTTCAGTGTCAGAGTAAGGAATCAAACTGTTTTTCTGACCTAGGATCCAGTGTTATTACTGCTTAAACTCTCTCTAGGACAAAGCATTAAACAGACCGATAGAACTGGCTGGAACTGTCAGGAGCATTGTTCTCAGTTGCTCACAGGCAATCCCTTTGGGTCTTCATTTTGGAAGATGCTGCACAGAATTGTGCATATGCCCTTTGTATATCACACTGCAAAGCAACAGTAGAAAAGGCAGCTAAGACAAGTAAGAGTCCATTATCCCAAACAAGGATGGAAGCCACATGTCAAGTTGCTCAATAAAGATCCTTTGCCAAGTTTAGCACTATTGTGTCTTCCCAGACTGTTTCAGGTTTTTAACTGAAGGCTTCACTTGAGGACAATATTCCATTAGATTTATGGGTTCTCTTTGAATTTTGTAAGTAGGTCTCTTTCTTAATTTACTGATGTCCTTTAGGGAGGCTAAAACAGATTTACCTTGACTTTCAAGAAACAAAGTCAAGGCAGGTGTGGTGGTGCACACTTGTGTAAGATCGACACTCGGGAGGTTAAGGCAGGAGGATAGCTGTGAGTTTGAGCCAGCCTGGGCTATATAGTTAAAGGCCAGCCTGAATTACTTAGTGAGACTTTGTTTCAAAAAACAAAACAAAGCAGAAACCAAGTCAAAACCAGAAGTGACCAAATATGTTGTGTCTTTTTAAAATTTCCTCAATGCTAAGCCAAATGTCCAGGTGGATTTTCATTATAGGGTTTGGCAGTTTGTCCTTCCAAGTGTGGATGGATTTGGAAAACCCAGATGGCTGGTTACAGAAGCTGAGGTTCCCATTGCTAGCTCTGAATTCTTTCAGAACATATGCTTCTCCACTACCCATGTAGAGAATAGCTGCCGTTCATTCTTAGAGTTTGGATGAAAATACTTTGAAGCTTCTTTTGGGGGACTAACTGTTATTAATTTGTACACTGTTGGATTAAGTGATTGCCCCACATATTTTCTCTTCATCTTTATCCAGAAGGCTCTCAGAAGGGCTTCTTCTCCCACTTCCTATTCCTATAACATACATAAAGGTAAACATTCAGGTCCTGAGTATACAGCTCAGTAAGTTGTCCTCAGGGAGCAGACACGTGTAACTATCACCCATCAAGGCGGAGAACATTACAGGCAGGAGGGCTCTCTTAGAGTGCAAGGCCTGAGCAATTATTTTTCATATGTAGGAAAACCACGTTAATAAGTATTTTACCAAATACTGAATTTTCCATAATGTGGATATTAGTTTATAGACTTTAATTTTTTGAAATATAAAATCCCATGTGTTTAGTAAAAAAAATAATAAAATAATATGTTACATGCATAAACACATTTATAAGAGACATATTTTACCTATAATTTAAAAAATGAATTTCAACATACTTTTTCTGTTGTAGACAGAAGTCACTCCAGGTTTGAAAGGCCTGTGGATTCAGGATGTAGACAGTACATACATAGAGTCTGTGTGTGTGTGTGTGTGTGTGTGTGTGTGTGTGTGTGCAGGGGATTCTGGGCATAGAAACCTGGGCCTTGTGCATACTAAGCAAGCATTCTACTACTGAGCTATACCTCTAGCTATGCAAATACTTTAAATTAAAGCACATATCATAGTACAAGAGGTAAGGTATCATTTTGTGGTCTGAAATTCAGATTGTTTAATTCTTCTGGCCTGGCTCATTGGTTCTACTTACAAGTCCTTAAAGCAAAATTTGCCTCTACAATCTTATAATTGTAAAATCCTTAAGTGTTATTGCTAAAAAGGTCTTTAATATTATCTACTCCATATTCTCTTTATGAAGGGGGATGTCGAAGCATGGACAAATGAAGTAACACATCCCAGGCCATATAGACACACTCTGTGTAAGCACGGGGATGCCAGGTATAATAGAAAATGCCCCTTGCCAAAGCCTGAAAGTCAAATTATCATAAAGTAGCATGAATCACCCAAGCTGGTTGATACAAAGCCTGGCAATGATGGAGACTCTCTGAGCTATAACATACTACTTCCTAATTATAGAGCCAAGAGGAAGGACTTCCATGTTTGTGAACTTGGTTCTTGCAGCAAAAGAGCTTTGGCCCATGGAGACATTTGATGTAGTTTCCAGGAATCCCGTTACCAACCCAAAACATCATACAGTGGTAACATAGAAAGCTAGTGGAGGAGAAAGCCAAGAATAATGACTTGTTTCAGAAATACTACAAGGAAAACAGAAGAAACCCTTTAACAAGGATTGTGTGGTATGCTTAGCTCCAAAGATTTATCTTAGTGATTACTATAAAATTCCCTGATAGAATAATCCAAAAGATAAGGATTTAATGTGCTGTGCCAAATAAACAAAACACATGGGTACACAGACATACACATATACACCCCAGACCCTTGACTTAAGGGTAGCATGGGTCAGCCAGTCCTTCTTTATCCCATTTATGTAGGATAAAAATGCCATCAATCTAGGGTTCAAAGGATCTGCTAGAATACATTTCAGAGGGAAGATAAGGAGGTAAGAGGTTGACTGAAGGTTCCCAGCCAAGTAGTGGTCAAGCAGAGGCCAGACCTGAGACCAGCAGGTTCCTCCCTGTCCCTGCTCCACTCCCTTATACTATCTTGGGTGGCTTTAGGTCCTGTGGGCAGGGAACAAGGCAGATGAGGATGCAGATACTGTCACAGTGCTGAGCCTACCAGAAGAACTCAATGTGTTGGGAAATGTCTCCCAGTTGGCAGTTACTGACTATAGCTATGGGGCTAATTTCTCTGCATAAAAGCAGGAATTGTTCCAAGATTTAAAATTGCTCTTAACATAAAGAAATCAGTCTTCTTCCCTTCTTCCTCAGTGTGGTGATCCATGGTCTGATTTGGGTTGGAACTAAGACCTTTTTTGTTTCTTTTAAGGAGATGAGAAGTGTGTTGGTCAGCTCTGTGTCACCAAAGGAAAATACTCAAGGCAATTAACTTTTCAATAGTAAGGGTTCATTTTGGCTTACAGTTTTGGAAGTTCCAGTCCATGATCAATTGGCCCCATCTCGTTGGGCCTGTGGCAAGGCAGCACATCGTGGCAGGATCATGTAGTAAAGCAAAAGCACTCACCTCATGGCCAGGAAGCAAAAAAGAAAAGACTCACAATCCCCTCTTAAGCCACATGCCAGGCCCTCCCACTAGGCCCCAACTCCTAAAGGGTTTAACACCTCGCAGTAGTGCCACTGTGGGGACCAAGCCTTTAACATGTAGACTTTGGGGGAACCTTCAACATATAATCTGTAGCAGAAGTAAAATCATTCTTCCAAAAAAATAAAAAGCATGAGAAAGTCAGCTTTCTCTGTTTAAAAGGACCCAGTATTCTGAGTTCATTGCAAGTCCTCTCATCTTTGTGCATGAGTGTTAAGAATCCTTAAGGCACTCTTAACAAATGTCTCCACTGTAAATGAGAATGTGTTTTCCCTTTTGCAGAGAAAGGAGAACTCTTTGTACCTTCTGCCAGTTATTTTGATGTTGTCTACCTGAACCCGGACAGACAGGCTGTGGTTCCTTGTCGAGTGACTGTGCTGTCAGCCAAAGTCACACTGCATAGGGAGTTCCCTGCCAAGGAAATCCCAGCCAATGGAACGGACATTATTTACGACTTGAAGAGAGGCTTTGTGTATCTGCAGCCTCATTATGACCACCAGGGGGTGGTCTATTGCAAGGCCGAGGCCGGGGGCAAGTCTCAGATCTCCATCAAGTACCAACTGCTCTATGTGGAGGGTAAGTCTGCTACCCCCAATTCCTGGATTTTAGTTACTTCACACGGGTCCCCATCAGGAACTGCTATTCTCTGTTATGGATGGAAATATAGAGGCATAGAATGCTGTTCTGATGGGTTCCCCTACTGTCTTTCCACTTCTAGAATGTTCTACTTCTTTGCCCTGACTCTGACCCAACATTCCTTTATTGCCTCCCTCCAAATTCTCCCACCAGTAGCTCTGATACTGCCTCTGTGTTTGATTAGTCCCTTGTATTTGTAGCCTCCTCTTGGAACATCCTCCCAGCCTCTTTGTTTTAACCACAATCCCCTCCATTTCCTTGATGGTGAAGTATGAGGTAGCCAGCCACTCAAGCAGATGCCTTGGGCTCCCGGTAGCCCCCATTCTGCCATCTCTCCCAGGACTCTTCCACCCTGAACTGGTGGCACAGAGGCAGGCTGGTGAGCAGATCCCTCCCTGGGGCCTTCTTTCTCCCTTGACTGCCTCAGCAGAGAATCCCCTCCTAGCCCACTGGAGAGGAGAGAGCAAGATTTCTCCATGCACTGTGATCCCTCCAAGATGAATTTCCTTTCTCTGAGAACTCTTCTGCTGCTGAGTGGTCTGTGAGTGGGGTGGAGTCCTTCCCACTGCTATTGTGGTTCTTAAGCAGCCCTGTGGAGAAATGCATGTCCCAGAGCTAGCTTTCTCTGAAATTAGAATTTGGGCTCTTTAATGCCTCCTGTTCCCAGCTGTGAGCCTTATTCAGTAGGGCATGGCCACTCTCTGTTACCAAGTAACTCTCACAAACTGTCTTTGGCCACCCTCAGCCCTTTGCTAAGGCCATCCTCTCTCTTAGCACAGCCAGACTCCCTGAAAGAGCCCTCTGTACTCCCTGGCTGCACATCCTTTCCTCCCACACGCTCCTCAGCCCCTGCCTGTTAGCTCTCTCCCCTGTCCTCCACCAGAACAGCCTTGCCAGCCTTGCCAAGGATCTCAGGGACTCTCCACTATTAAACTCAGCAGGCAGTGTCTGTCCTCATCCAACCAGAGTCCATCTCTCCTGTATCAGACTCCCAGCGCCACTTTTCTGCTCATCCCCCTCCTGCCAGCATTCTCACTCTGCTTTGTCAGCTCTTTGCCTTCTGTTCTTAAACATCAGGGCACCCCAAAGTCCCCTTCTTTTTCACTTCTTGAAGTGAAGCTTCACCCATACCCATGGCCTCATGCGTATCTATGTATTTATTAATGGCTCCCGAGTGAGTATCTGTGGCCCAGAGCCATGAGCACTGAGTTCATGTGTCCAGCTCCCATCTGCCTTTAGGTGCTCCACAGGCCACTCAGCTCCGACGGGCCCAGCAGTGCACTCAGCATTGCTCTCCTGGGTCTGGTTCTCCTACATTCTCTGCCTCAGTGATGACAGCACATTTGCCCAGTGTGCAGGCTCAGAGTCCAGCCCAGCCCCCTTCTCTTCCTGTCTTTTAGTCTTTCATTAAATCATTTTCAAAGGCAGTGGTTTCTCTCCACCCTTACTATGAAAAGGGCTCAAGTTATCATACATTTCTAGAACAAATACGAATATCTTTCTAAACATGTCTTCCTCTTTCTCCAATCCATTTTCCACACTGTTGGTGATTATAATTCCAATTAAACTATCCCATAGGTTCCCCTCTCTCCTAGGGCCACAGTCACAGTCTTCCATGTGGCCTGCCCTTCTCCATCTCTGTCCTCCTCACCTGCCTGGTCTGGCTCCTCTTCTTCCCTCTGCTGCCTCCACTCGGGGCAGGGCAGCCTTCATCTCACCTTAAGGGCTGTGCACCCAGGGATTTCTGGCCTGCCAGTCCCCCTTTCCCCATCCAAGTCTTTTAAGCTTACCCTTAAGATTTTGCTTCCTTTGTTCAGACTTTGCTTTCTCAAGGAAGCCTTCCCTTGCTCAGACTATTCTGAACTTTCAGAGCAGTCTGGGCTTCTCCCCCATGTCTCTTAACACAGTTTTAAAGAAACCATATAATGACTTGCTTAGCGGCCCCTCCCCAGGAATGTACACTCAAAGGGCACAGAGTATGGTTTTGGCTTGTTGGCTCCTGTGATCCCAGCTTCTAGCACATTTCTTTGCTCTAGGCTATCATGAAAGTTACTTGCAAACAAAGAAATAATGAAGAAATGTGTTTCTGAAATGCTATGAAGTAAATGCACTGCAAACACAGGTAGCACCAGTGCCCTTCCTGGAAACATCTTTCTTATCCATATATTTATTTAGGCTTCTGTTTTTTCTGAGAATGGATGGCCACACACCTATGTGTCCGCCTCCAACCCTCCCGATGCTACCATTCAGCTGCTTTCATTATGTTCTTCTTGCTCTTACCTGAAATACCTCCCCCGCCCCCGCCCCGCCTCACCTTTTTATTCCCTTCACATGACCCCTGGCCAAACTGTTAGCCTCCCACCCTATCAGCATGGTGGCCTTGGAGCCTTGGAGTCATTCTAGACTCCATTCTGTTCCATCTGAGAGCGGCAGAGGCTGCTTCAAAGGAAACCAAAAGTAGTGGGCTAACACTGGCCTCGTGCTGGTGGGGAAGCTGTGCAATAGGCAGAAATGTTACATCTCTTGCCAGGGAAAAGAATACATGTGTAGGTTTGTCTTTAGTGTCATATTCATGGATTTCATCTCACACTCCCTGTCTCCTGTTCACTTCCAGTCCCCAGTGGTCCCCCATCAACAACCATCTTGGCCCCCTCAAACAAAGTGAAAGGTGGGGATGACATCAGTGTGCTCTGCACTGTCCTAGGGGAGCCTGATGTCGAGGTGGAATTCAGATGGCTCTTTCCAGGGCAGAAGGTAAGCACCATTCCTGGCCTTGGAGAGCCTTTTAAAATCACCTTTGTCCCCATTCAGTGCAAGAAACGTGTGGGCCTATGGTAGGGACCAGAGCTTATCTTCATCCAAGACAGTGGTGGTGAACCTATGGCACTCATGCCAAAGTGGGCTGTTTGTTATCAGGTTCGCCATCACTGGTCTAAGATGTTTCAGTGTATTTACAAATGTTTTCTTTTCTTTTTTCTTTTTTTTTTGGTGCTGGGGATTGAACTTGGGACCTTGCAGTTGCGAGGCAGGTGACAGCACCACAGAGCTAAATCCCTGGCCCCACAAATGTTTTCTTTTAAAGGACAAGAAAAAAGGGATTGGCTCCATTGGCAATTCACTCAGTGTATGCTCTTCATATGCATTTTTTGTTTTCGAAAACCCTAATTAAGAAGGAACAGTGGCCTCAAAGAGGAAGGAGGGACCTCAGTCTTTAAAAGCCTGATCTGCTGGGTCTACTAAACATTAATCTTACCTCCTTCCGGTGTTGTCATAATATTCTCCATCCAAGCCGTGCCCTGTGATGGGAGCTCTGAGCAGACACCCAAGTGGGCATACAAATATAGGCCTGTCAGAAAGGTGCTGTGAAGCCAGAGATCATTTAAAGATAGACTTTCCATAAAAGCAACTACAGCATATTTAGCCTTTGTGCATGTTCTGATCATTGAAATAAATAGCTTTGCTACCAACATGGAATAATCCCTTTATTGCAAGAAGAGATTTCACTTCTCAGTGGCCAATATACTTCTGACCTAAAAGCTGTCATGACTGGGAAATAACTATCCCTGAAGAGTAATATTTTCCAGCATCCTAGTACCAGGTACTTGGTATTAAAAAATGTTGCCACACTGGGATGATGTTAATAATGATTCCCAACAGAGGGCTGATATTTTTTACATTGTTAATTTCTATTTTATGAGCAGAAAATATTAACTTAGTAACATTAGTATTAAATTGATTCAGAAAACACTACATTTTTATCACTAAATTTGGCTGAAACATCTCAAAAGTGACCATTTCCTTCTAGAAAGGGATGTCATATAATCTAGGGCATCATTTTATCCATTCAGAGTACAACTTTCCTCCCTCTGAAGTCCCATGGCTCTTATGCCTAATTGTACCTCTTCTCTCCTAAGGCCGAACTAGGAGCTCTTCTTCATTTACAATGAGTGTTTTGGGCTTCTGATTTTAAATTGTGAATAAGAACCACTTGGGGAGATGTAAGAGAGCAATATAAAGATGGAAGCAGTGAAAAATTTGGTCCATATTTTTATGCTCAATACCAGTTCCATTTAGAGTTCCAAAAGGATATACTTTTTATTAAGTATAAGCTTACTGAAAAAGAGGGCAGAAAGAAATCACCAAACAGCATCCCGAAATTTAAGACTCCACTTGGAAAAAATGCAGTCTTGACTGATTACACAGTGGAAAAGCTCCCAGAACCCATGAGCACTGCATACCAAATACAAAAAGCTCACACAGAAGTGTGAGTTTTGCACTTCGAAAGGAACACTGTGTTGGGTGCATGGGAGCTGTTTAGAGCAGCTTGTCACTCTTGCTTCAGTCTGTGTTGGTGTCATTGCACAGGATGAAAGGCCTGTAACAATTCAAGATACTTGGAGGCTGATCCACAGAGGACTCGGACACACCACAAGAATCTCCCAGAGTATCATCACAGTTGAAGACTTTGAGACCATCGATGCAGGGTATTACATCTGCACTGCTCAGAATCCCCGAGGACAGACTACAGTAGCCACCATTGTTGAGTTTTCCTGACTTGGAAAGTGAAGTATCGTGAACTGATGGAAAGCCCATTTGTGTACACAATCAGTCTTGGGCTTTTTATTAGTGCTTTGCCACAGGCTGATATCAATACCAAGTGGCAATCCCTGCCTGTGAGTCAGATCCAGACATCCAAACTAAAAGGAAGTCATCCATCTATTAACAGAAAGCATGTATTTCTAACAGAAAGCATGTATTTTGATTGCTTACCTATGTCCATGTTTTTTATACTAAAAAAGCATATACACCAACAACCTTATATAATCATTTCTATTAAATGAGCAAGTTTTTATAAAAAATTTAAAAATGGGTTAAGTGCTTGTTTTTTAAGTTGGCTTGAAGGATACTAAGAAACATTTCTTGACAGTAATACTTCAGTCAATATATAGGGTTCTCTTTGATGTAATAATCCTACTACATCAGATTTTTTAAATGTACTAATACATAGTTCAGCTACTTATCTACAAGCAGCAACTTAAGTTTCAAATGCTTAGACATATCACTTTTCCTCAGTAGCAATTTAAAGCTAATGTGATTTTACAAAGGTATCAAAAAAATCAAGTATACTTGCTTCTTTGTAAATGGATGAACTCTAAAGTCCTAATTTTAGATTATTCAATAAGAACTAGAACATGTGTTTTTAGAGGTTTAACTTTCAACATAGATAACATAGATTAAGAAATATTTAATTTTTTGAATGGTGTCAAAAGTTTATTTGAAAAGTGAAAGGTCAAGGGGTAAGGGAAAAACTGGCTCTGCAGAGCACACTTGGGCCAAGCAAATGAAAGGAGAAAAAGAGCAAAAATAAAAGTACACCCTGGTCTAGAAGGGTTACTGTGAAGAGTCATGCTAGACAAGAAATATTTAACCTTGTCTAGACCTATCTTTAAAAGTATTTAGAGTGCAGTGTATTAAAACCAGGCAAAATTTATTTCTCAAATACATGTCTTTGAATTTAAAAAAGCTCAGCCCTAACTCTAGCTCTGTGAGCCCATTTTAGTCCATGACAAATTCCATGGTTTGGACTAGAAATTTCTGTGAAATGGCTTAGGAGACATAATCTTGGTTATAAGAAGTACAATGAGTGACATTTTGAAAAGTAAAATAGGCCAGAGGCTGAAATTCTTATATTGAATATTCCAGCATTATTTATTTGATCAAAATAAAAAATTTTCCATCACTACAAACAGCACAGCTACCATTGTTTACACATCTATTTTTATGACGTGCTAACATTTTGCATCCTGTGTGAAACATTTGGTTTAAACAAATCTCAAAAATTCTCTATTTTATTTCCTATATTCTCTCCTGTTGTCTCCCATCCTCTGAGAACATTTTTGTTAATTGCTGTAAGATTTCCAAGACACCTAAACAATATGGAGGATAGCAGGGAATAGCATGAGATTACAATGCATAGGGGATGAATGGCAAACCCAACTTTGGCCAGTGTCATTGAGAACAACATAGAAGTGGGAGCAGAGATATTCCAGGAGCGGGCAGTGAATCTATGACCCACTTATCGGAAGCAAACATGGAAGTTACATACATAATAAACTCTTGGAGGTTAAAGACCTCAAACACAATCACTATTTAAAATAAACATGCATGATGAATATCAACTGGCCATGTATTGTACATGTAGCTGATGACTCAAATACCCACCTCTAGTTTCCTAATCTGTTCTTACTATAGGGGCTATTTGCACAGCCATCCAATGCAGATTAGTAAATACTGACACATCACAAGATTGACATGCAGGGAGGGATGGGAGGAAAAGCCACAGTTGTCCTACCTTCCACAAAGTTTTGAGCTGGGGGTGGATAAGGGAAGTTCTAAAAAGTTCAAATGTAACTTGGAGAGTTGTCAAGCCACATTTTCCACTTGTCAGCTGGCTATGCTGCTACCTTTCTAAAGAAAGGAGTGCTCCGAGGTTACCCTTAAACTAGCACCATCTTCCCAGGTATTTTGTTCTATTAAACACAGTGTTATTGCCTTAATCAAGGTGCTTTTACTTACCAGTGAGTGCTGAATCCTAGCCTTCTTACTTCTAGCAATAACTGCCTCTTTCTCATCATTCTATATGAGTTTCCAAAACTGTGTATCAGATCCAGGTCTTAGTTTATATGGGAAATGAGTTCAGCACCTTGGAAATGAGCTGGCTCTGGAAAGGCCTAAGTAGGAGGTATAGGGTTTGCTTTTGTGGCTGTGGATGGTAGAAAAAGGAAAGGGAGAGATAAGGATAATGGGAGAGAAGATAAGAGTTTAAATCTGTAAGGATAGCTTAGCTCAAAGGTAAAAATAAGGAAGAACAATCCATTGGTACTGCATTTTTTCTTTAGATTTAAAAAAAAATTATGGTTCTATATTTGCACATAGCCTGAGAAAATCGATCATAGTAGAGTGTTAGGATTATGTAACCTACAGAAAAGTCTAATAGTTTACTGATGAGGATGAACATTGAAAAACTCTCCAGTTACTCTAAAAAGATATGGAGACTATACAGACGTTGACAAGTCAGAGCTTTGATCATACCCTCTCTGCTATGTCACAGGGTTGAGTACAGTTGGTGGTAGGTAATTATAACTCAAGCAACTATTGCTTTGTCTTCTATGGCTTTTGTTGAAATGTGTACACTACGATCTGATTTAGTACATACCCAACTATATTGAGCTTTTGACTTTTGTCACACAGTAAAGAAGGCTGCACCAGACACATGACACTCTCACATCCATTCCATTCATATACCCCACCCACAGTCAGAACGAAATAAAAATCACAAGAAGGTGTCGGTGGGGAAGAACATTACAAAGGTTATAAATCTTTATCTTGATAGGGCCCTGAGTTTTTCCTCTTAAGCTTAGGTGAAAAAGGCAATGAACAAGGTTCTCTCATTCCTTAAGTGCTTTGTGCAACAAGTTCCATGTCAATGCTGAAATCTTTTTTACAGGAATCTTTGGACAGAGTCAAAAGTCTTCCTCCAGAGTTCCAGTCTCCTATGTAGCCAATTTTGGTGGTAGCTGCTTTCCAGTTATCCTGCAGAAATTCCATGCGAGCTAATATAGCTCTTGCTCCCATGATGGTTATTAGGGCCGGTCCTGCAGACCTGCATCCAACTGCCCTCAGAGTCTCTTGGGGCTTCCAGGAAGCGTCATCTGGGTGAAACGCTAGGGCTGGGGAAGGAGCCCGAATTCCTGGGTGACTGAAAGGGGATGGCTGAGGACGTGGGGGACCTCTTGGGGCTGCACAGGTCCCCATTGTGCAGCTTCCACAGCAGTTCCTCATTCTCCATGGAGAGTCGCTTGTTGACTTTTGACTCCTTCTCCAGCGACTCCTGCAGCACGGCCTGTTCAGTGGAAAGTTGCCTTGAACACAAAAAAGAGCCAGAAACCATGTGAATTTAAGTTAAAAACCAACTTGAAAAACTTCAGCAATTTAACTTTGAAAGTCCAAAAACCTACAGCATTGAGAGAAAATAGAAACCTGCAGAAAGTCATGGGTATTAAAGCTGGCCAAACCCAGCCAGATATTAAACCCAAATACCTGAAACATAAGCCTGAGCAAAAGAGATTAAAAAAAAAAAAAGGGCTGCACCTTTGGGGCAGTTTGTAGTAGGCTATGTGACACAGGTATGCAACATGTTTTATGACTATCTTATATTTGGAGCTGTTTTCTTTTTTTAAAAGACTTACTTATCTGTTGGTGCTGGGGATAAAAAAGCCAAGGCCCTGTGGGTGCTAGGCAAGTGCTCTGGACAAGCCACACCCACAGGCCTGAATGTGTTCTCAGTCAGTAAGGCAGGGACTCTGGGAGAAGAGTTCCCCACTCAGGTCTCTGTTTGGTCCAGGCCATTTTGGTAAAAGCATGAACAGATCAATCTAATTTTTCATATTTTGGAAATTAGTACTTTTGTAACCACCTGCTTCAAATACATTTCCAGGGGGGACATGGTGGAGTGTGGAATGAACTAACATGTTCAAGGATGGAAGGCGATCAGGAAAAATGGGACTGGTTTATTTTTACCTTGAAATTGCCATGTGCTTGTCCATCCGAGCTTTTAATTCTTCGTTCTCCTGCTGGGATCGCTTCAATTTGTCAACCAGAGTTGTGTTGTTGTCCACCTTGGCATAAAGAAGAATTCCAACTTCTATTACACAGTAGTGAGAAATACAATTCCTTTGTTTCTTAAGATATATTTCTGACACGCTCATACTTTGGAGAGATTTAATTAGGTAAATTTAAAAGCACATTGAGGTATTTATACCCTGACACACGACAAAGAGACTCTAAAGCAACAAAATAGAGCATGTAGATACTATGTATTTAAAAAAAATACGCCAGGCCACTTAAAAACTGACACGCCCAGGTCACATTTTTAGAATCTCCTCTGAGAGCTGGTGCCCTGCCCCGGGGAACCTGGGCACTGGGCCTGTTCTCTTTTAAGGTGGTACAGCAAATGCTGCAGCTGAGCAGCCTGTTTGTCACAGCTATTCCTGTCATGAGTTTTGGGTGAAAAAACCCAAAAAACAACTCACATGAAAACTTGTATGCCAACAGTTCATAGTTCTTGGCTGCATTTAGTAAGGCCTTAAATACATTTCAGATTTATAGTTACTCTTCAGCATTTATCTCTGAGTGGCCACACAAAAGTACAATGCAGCAAAGTTCGTAGAGCATCAAATGAAAGAAGTAACACTACAGAAGGTTTCTCTCCTTGGCTCAATGCAAAATACACCTGTTCTCCTGCCTATGCGGAACTTTCAAGGGGAGCAAGCTGATCAGCTGAGAGATTAAAGACATTTAATCACTTAACATGATGGGGAGCTGATTCCATCCCAGCTCACTTTCTAAAGCCACGATTTTATTACTTAATAGGCAACTACACACCTTGGTCAGAATTAATTTTAAGGTACTGTCATTGCAGCATTATGATTGCTCTACTTTGACTAAAGTGCCTAGTTTGGATCTCTATTCTGAAGACATCCCAGTATCAAGAAAATGCTCAGGTCAAGCCATTCAGGTGAAACAACTTCCTAGAAAACAAGTCTACAATAAAATAAAAAGGGACTATGAAATGCTTGGTAACTATGGAAATTCAAAATAAAAACATAAGGTGGGAAAATCTGGAATTACAGCCTGGGTGGTGATTGATCTTAAAATACTATCTGGTCCAGGCCGGGGATTCAGCTCAGCGGTTCCACCGCCTGCCTCCCAAGCGCAAGTGCAAGGACCTGAGTTTGATCCCCAGTCCCAAAATAAAACAAAGCAAAACAAAAAAAAACTATCTGGTCCAATCCTTCATTTAAAAAAAAAAAAAAAAAGAAAGAAAAGGGAAGTAGTCCTGAAAATGTCAGAGCTAATTATTGGCAGCGCTAGTTTTCATATTCATATCAAGTTTTCTTCCTTAGTCAACCTCAGGCTGTAGCTGTCATCATAGCAACACATTCTTGTGTACAAACATATAACAATTGGACACCAACTGATATTAACATGATACCTCTTGGGTGTGACAAACAAATACTATGGATCAACAAAAAATTAAAGCATGTTATTACTTCTACAACAGGGTCTGTTTTATTGCACATGATCATCTAGAAAGTTCTGATGCATAAATGGCATATGGGCAACAAATTATTAACAGGATAATCTGAGTCATCACTGCCTGCCTGATTAGCAGAGCTCACACACCCGGTCTAACAGCGTGACCTTTGGCAGCAACCGGTATGCCTACTAGGTTGGGCCTATTAACCACGAGTTCCTTTCAGTTCTTAAAACAAAAACAAAAAACAAGATTTCTTGATGATATGAAGTTTATATACATATGTACACACAGACAAGTCATAGTCTCTAGACCAAACTAAATCAAATCTTCAAACTCTAAATGAACAAAAAACAGACAAGAGTGACTTCCCAGCCTCCCTATTGTTCAGGGCTGCTCTGGGTTTGAAAGAGAAACTTATTCAACTATGAGTCACCCATAACTTGGGGGAGCAAGGCAAGTAGTGCTAGGTGATGGGCACAGTCAGGGGCAAAGCACAGCAACACCTGGGATCACTTAAGCTGTTTGCCAGCCCTGCCAACTTGGTTAGAGTGCTGGCTAGCAGCAGCTGTGTCAAGGCCAAGCCAAGACTGACAATGAACACTCAGCAAGCTCCTCAAACACATGGTGCTGGGTAGACTCGTCACGCACACATTTCTGTTCTCTGTCCTGCATGCTGTGAATTAAATTTATTCATATTTTTCACAATGCTTGCTATTTGTCCAAATGGATTAATCTTATTAAAGCATAATTATTTTATATTTTAATTTACTGAAAAAGATGAGGATTTAGACAGATTACATTGCCCCAATGGTTTTGGTATGTTAAAATATTGATTTTATATTATTTAAAATCTTTTCTTATGCAGATAAAGATTCACACACCACTGAACATGAGCTGATCTGTTTGTTATAGTTTGTCCAAGAACTGAATGCTATTTCAACATAGGCCTTGAAAAATAAATGTTTGAGAAGGCCACAATAAATCAGCCTTGAATAAACTTGGAAAAGAAAATGTAACTTTTACCTTTTGTATGATTTCAAACATCTTTAAGTAGCAGCTAACTCAAGTCCACAATCCTAAATCTCCAAGCTCAATTCCTATTTCACAAGCATTACCCCATTTGGTAAGATCCTCAATCCACTGTTCTGAAGGAGACATACCAGTTTTTCCATTTTCATCAACTTGACATCCTGCTGATGCAGTTTCTCATTCTTGATCTCTAACACAGCTTTCAGGCTTTCTAGTTCTTGCTCCAGATACATGATCTCAGGGTTTTTCTGGAAAGAATACAGGAAGACATTGCTCTGACTTATTTCACAAAATCACATAGTTCAAATTCTTACCATAAAGAATCTTTGATTGGATTTAGACGTTAGATGAAGAAGCAGCAAAGAACTTCCTTCCTCTTAACAGTAATTTCAAAGAAAGAGGTGAGAAAGAATAGCTAATATTTTAATCTCAAATAATTTGGTTATAATATTGAAAACAAAAAATATCACTTATCAGTAATATCAAAAAAATATTTGTTGCATCAAATATGTTACTAGAAACAATAAGGAAACCATTGCTTGCAATACAAGAAGAGAGGTCTGACTAGAGATTAGCCACAAGGTGTTTGGAGGGACAAAAGGGAACAATAGTTCTCTCTAAGCAAAGCCAGTACCTGATCAGAAAGGGGACAATACTACATTTATAGAGCTCACTTGAAAGTAAGCAAAATAGTAATCAGGTCTTGAGTCTGAGTTTTTTCATGATGGTGCCATTTGACCTGTCATATTACTAGGGCAGTCATAACACTATCATTTTATATTGTGACATCCCAATATACAAGATCTATTGGTAAGCTGTTTAACGAGGGCATTTCTTAGATAAGACTCAGTGTTGTGCATATCAAAACCACCCTTTGGGGCAGTTGATTCCATTTTGGACCAATTCTTTGGGAGAATCCAAATGCCTTCCTTTAAAGAAAGATGAAAACTGTCCTGGAGGTTAACGGATTACTCAGAAAAGGTCAGGAAAGGTACCAGAGCCAGAAAGGGTCAGGACAGGGCAAACATCCAGATCTTCATTTCCAAGCTTCACAAACCTTTCGTATAATATTTTTACATATGATTTTTCAGAAAATAACAAATCTTACTTTTTGTTGGTGGGAACAGCATAATTTCTTCTGTTATTTTTAAATAAGAGCATTTACAGCCAGTACCTTCTGTATCACTTCTTCTCTGTCAGCCTGTCTCTTTCTGATCTCACTCTTTTGTGCTCTTTTTCTACAACCTCTGATGCTGAGGTGGGCAGGGTTCTGGTTATTACTGCTCCCCTAGACCTGTTTCTTCCTCTGCTTTTCAAAACTAGCTGCAGTAGAAGAACCCTCTTTGTGTTCCAGGAAGCTCTTTAAAACCTATTCCCTGAAACATTAGTGAGGTCTACACTTTGTGTGTAAAGACAGGGTGTCACTATGTAGTTCAGGCTGACCTTGAACTCACTGTGTAGCCCAGGCTGGCCTCGAAGTGGAGGCCATCCTCCTGCCTCAGCCTCCCGAGTGTTGGGATTACAGGCGTGTGCTGTCACACACTGACTTTGGCTAAGATTCTTCCAGAATAAAGAATTTTGAAATTTTCTTGAACATGATCTCAGTTAATTTTATCAAATGTCTAGGGGATTGTCCAAGCTGATCGTCGGAAGAGGATCTCACTGAGAGTTCTACAAATGTACTTGGAAAGCTGGCAACAGATTTTAAGTGTCAAAAATGCTTTGCTTCTGCAGTTCCAGAGCATAAATGTATCGAATGAAAACGGTGGTACTAAAGACATAAGCAGGAAAAAATATCCCCCCCCAATAAATAAGGGTGAGAGTAAGGATACAAGTCGTAAGAGAAAGCCGGGTTTACAAGACAAATCTGTACTTTGCCAAAGAGACAATTATCCATAAGATGACACAGTATTTATCCATAAAGAAGAATGATGTGCTAATGCGTGCTACCACACGGATGAACCCTGAGAACCCTGAGCCTCAAGTGAAGGAGACAATCACAAAAGGCTTATATGATGTGATTATTTTCATGAAATGTCCAGAACAAGCAAATCCACAGAGGTGGAGTGTAGACAGGTGGCTACTCAGTGCTGGGGTACTAAGAGTGGGAGGTGAATGCTAATGAATTGAGTTTTCTTTTTTGGATGATAAAAATGTTCTAGAATTAGGTACTGGTGACCAATGTACAACTTTATGAATATACTAAATCCCAATGAATTGTACATGCAATGGACCATCGAGTTATGACAGGCT
Source organism: Heterocephalus glaber (assembly GCF_053883595.1). Lineage (NCBI taxonomy): Eukaryota > Metazoa > Chordata > Mammalia > Rodentia > Bathyergidae > Heterocephalus > Heterocephalus glaber. Next base: position 24,144,359 of record NW_028258308.1, on the reverse strand, counting down.
TGACATATGAACAACTTGGGTTACTATCAGATTTTGTTTTAACTTACAACCAAAGCCTGGAGTTATGACCTGAATGGTGGGTGCTTGTGCTTCCAGATGGTCTCAGATAAAGATTTAACCTTTAAAGAGTTCTGGAAGGAAGATTACAACATCCTCTCCTGTATGGGGTTAATTGTGAAATCCTGGGCCAATATCTCTCTAAGGACACTGAGATCTGCCTATACACAGGAGAGAGACTTTGAAGATTGTGTAGAAGAGCCTGAGACTTCAGTTGACCAACTTGAGTTACAACCAGCCCTAGTGAATGAAATGAGTTTGTAAGTCAAGAGTCCACTGTGTTTTTTGTTTTTTTCAGACAGGGTCTTGCAATGTAGTCCAGGCCACTCTTGAACTCATAACAATTCTCCTGCCTTAGTTACCTGAGTGCTGGTATTACAGGTGTGTGCCACCACACCTGGCTTGAATTGTATATTTTAAAATGGTGAACTCTGTGGTATGTAAATTATATCACAGTTTAGTGGTTACTAACAAAAATAAGGTCTTTACATAAAAGATTGATAGTTTTCTTATTTTCCTATAGGTATTCACTTTGACCAACCAAAATATATTGGATTTCATCTGTAAGTCAATTCTTAGGATTAAAAAGAGACACCAGTGATCAAAGAAGTTGTTTTAACCAGTTAAACACATACACACACACACACACACACACACACACACACAGGCACACAAAAACCTGCAAACTCCAAACCTGTATTATTTCTCTGGCTGCAGGACATTTAATTGACCCTAAAAGGCAACTGAGCAGAAGGAAAAATGAGAAATGACAGATTAACACAAAACTCACTAAATTTGCCTTCTCTTTTGATACTCTTTTTTGTTCTTCTGATTTCAGCTTTTCATTCAAAGCATCATTTTCACTCTTCAGATCACTGATTTGTTTCTAAAACACAATGACATGTAGAATGTTAGTTAATAAGAAGATACCAGAAACAGGATAAAGAGACACAGAAACATACACCCAAGCCACATAGACATCAAGAAAGATGATGGGGGGAGATTCAGATTTACCCACCTCCAATGATTCCTGCTTCTCATAAAGTAAATTCTCAAGTGATTTCTTTTCCATTTCATGGCTTTTCTTGATTTCTGGAAAGAAGGGATTTTTTTTTTTGGTACCAGGGATGGAACTCGGGTCCTTCCACTTGCGAGGCAGGTGGTGGAACCACTGATCTAAATCCCCAGCCCCAGAAGGGATTTTTTTAAAGCAATACTATTCAATGAGATCACTGTACTCCACAATTACTGAAGGATATAATGTAGGAGCTGATTATGAAGTTAGGACTGTGTTCCTTTACATCTGTCTGATGCTGTTATTGAAACTGAGCAATCTCTTCTCAGAATAGGCTTATGAGGTGGGTAGGGTAGAGGTTCCCATCTTAAAACTGGGCATGCCGAGGCCAAGAGACCTTAGATAACAGAATGAAGGTCAGGGTTTCAAGACACTGGCTTCAGACTCCAAAGAGAAGTCTAAATGTAATCACATTCCTAACAGGAAGAAGAAAAAACAATGTTTACTAAATGTCTACCTTGAACCAGTCACTTTTATATTTCATCACCTGTGACATCACATGCTTCTGTTTTTCTGATAAGTCCTGCTAAAGGTCAGACAGCCAGCTAATACACGGCCATGTGCTGCTGTGTAGGATGCAGCTGGTTTACCGTAGGCTACAGCTGCACTGCGACTGAATTCTGGCAGACTGGCTTCTTGTTTTTTTCCCCTCCACTCAGCCTTTCTGGTAATGAGAGGTGAGATAATAACAAAAGGTTCGCTCTTCTTCCGACAAGTGCCATTTGCATTTCCCAGCAGTGCTGGTGTGCAAGCGTGCCCAGTGTGGATTCTCCATGCGGCCAGGATTTAAACTACCGTCTTCAACTTCTCAGAAACCTGAAGTAGCACCCACCACTCACCACCACCACCAAAGAGGCCTTCCAAATCTTTTCTTCCTAAAATCTTGTGTTTATGACAAACTATTATTTGACTGCTTGGTGGCAAAGGGCATCCATTAACAATTAACAATGCAAAAAGAAACCAAAACACGACGAACAAATACCACAGGGCATTCTCTGAGGGGAAAAGTTATGAATCATTTCCATCTTTAAAAAATACCAAGCTTTTCCATTATATCATGTTTAAATAGCATGAAAGGATGCTTGCCTGAAAGGGAAGTTTCATAGGCTTCCTTTAGCAATTCTATTTTCTCCGAGTGGCTAGCTTCAACTTCCAACTTAGAGGTTTCATGGGCAGCATTTAAGTTGTCAAACTATAAGAAACAAGCAACACGAAAGTTTACCAGGGAAACAAAAAGTCCCGAGTTGAACAAGCAGCAACATTAGGAGACTTTATATACAAGCATGTTTGAGTTCATGGGGTACCTAACACATCTAAACCACAGCCCAGTGTAGAGTGGCCACTGCTGACTCTCTACACTGTCCTCCTGGGGGACACAGAGCTCACGCTCCGCAGAGTTCATTAATGGCAATGGAGGAGCTCATCATAATGAGTAGGATATGTTTCACAGTGCCTGTCACACTGTCCACTACATCCTCAGCCCCATCACATGTAGCACTGTGTGATGTCACTGTATCAAACTAGCAGGCACTCTGTAAATTTCCACTATATTAAAAACTAAGCAAGAAAATTAAAAAGTTTGCAGCATACTAGTTAGTGGGAGGAAAGCGTTATTTTAAAAGTGCTTTTTTTTTAAAAAAAAAAAAAAAAAGAAGAAATGCAAATCAATGATTTAGTAGCATAATACCAGCATAGTTCCAAAGGCATTATTTCTAGACAGGGCTGTCTTAAATTTTATCTTTTCTTTTTTTCTTCTCTTCAATTCAACATATGTACACCATTTTGACCACAAGAAAAAATTCAACTAAAACTTTTTCCATCTACTAAAGGACTAAGAAAAACTCATACAAACATGTTAACAGCAATCAGAATTCAAGCAAGCAGCCATGACTGAGAACACGCTCCTGTTCCTAAGGCACAGACCTGCTCTTGCAACTGAGCTTTATACTTCTCTGCTTCTTCAATGTAAATGTTCTGAAGCTTTTCACATTCCCCAGTGTAAAATTCCTTAAGCCGATTTTCTAGCTCTGTTCGATCAGTCTGGTGCTGCTGGTTTAGCTTCTGGACAAATGCTTCATATGCTGCTTGCAACTCATTCCTGGCTTTTTCTAATTTCTCACAGGTGGTCGAAGCAGCAACTAAAAAGAGATGAAAAAGAAAAGGGAAAATGCCATTTAATTTGTTCAATGTCCTAAATTCACAATATAAATACATAGCTGTGATAACTTTAGAGTTATCACATAATAGTCTGTCAATAAAACACAGTAGCGTCTCAGCTCTTGGTGACCAGAGTTATCATTTGGATTGTAAATGTTCCCCAAACGCCGTGTTTAAGGCTTGATCCTCAGCCCACAGTGCTACTGGGAAGTGGTAGGACCTTTAAGAGGTACAGTTCAGGTCACTAATTATTCTAAGGAATATAAAATTGGTTGGTTCCTGGAGTGAGTTTCCTCTAATGCTTTATGTTTCTTTGGGAACATGGCAAGTGGCAATAGAAGTAACCAATACAGATTGTCACAAATGATTATTCCTTCAGATATAAATGAAGATATATTAAAATAATGATAAGATTAATGCCTAGAAAGAGAGGCCTTAAAAATAAGATACATCCATAAACAATGAAGGGATGCAATCAATAGTTTGGATGGTAAAGTCTTGCTCCCCAGCATGGCACCATTGGGAGGTGGTGGTGCCCTCAGGAGGTGGGGTCTAGTCAGAAAGTCTTTAGATTACTGGGGCTGTGCCCTCAAGGGGACTGTGGGACCCCAAGCTCCTCTTCTCTCTCATTCTCTTCCCAACTATGAGCAGGGTTTTGCTTGGCCCTGCGGTCCTGTCATGAAGTGCTGCCTCACTCAAGTAAAGGGAGCAACCAATCATAGACTAAAGCCCTTAAACACATGAGCCAAAGTAAACCTTTTTTTGTGTATAGGTTAATTACCTCAAGTGTTAGTTAAAGTAATGGAAAGTTGACTAACTCAGAGAGAAAGGAACTAACATCAAACAAACAAGCAAACACTGTGATAAAAACAGCATGGTACTGGCAAAAGAACAGACCCAAGGATCAGTGGAATAGATTAGAAGATGCAGAAACAACTCCAGACATATTCAGCCACCTCATCTTTGACAAAGGAGCCAACCACCCTCATTGGAAGAAAGATAGCCTATTTAATAAATGGGGCTGGAAAAACTGGATTTCAACCTGCCAAAGATTAAAACTAGACCCATACCTATCACCATGTACTACACTAAGATCAAAGTGGATTAAAGATCTAAATATTAAAACAGAAACACTAAACTTGCTGGAAGATAAGTTAGGTAGAACTCTTGAAGACAAGTTAGGTAGAACTCTTGAAGACATTGGCATAGGAAAAGACTTCAGGAACAAAACCTCAGTAGCTTGGGAACTAGCACAAAGAATCAACACCTGCGATATCACTTATTAAAAAGCTTTTGCACTGCAAGAGAAACCACCAACAGAGCTAAGAGACAACCTACAATATGAGAAAAAATTTTTAGCAGCTGTACCTCAAAGGACTACTATCTAGAATATATAAAGAACTGAAAAAAATCAGACCCCAAAATTCAAAGACCCAATTCAAAAATGGACATCTGAAATGAACAGACATTTCTCAGACAAAGAAGTAAAAGCAGCAAATATATGAAAAAATGTTCAACATCACTGGTCATTCAAGAGATGCAGATGAAAACAACACTGAGATTCCACCTCATCCCAGAAAGAATGGCTGCTATCAAGAAATCAACCAATAACAAATGCTGGCGGGGGTGTGGGGAGAAAGGAACCCTTCTCCACCGCTAGTGGGAGTGTAGACCGGTGCAACCACTGTGGAAATCGGTATGGAGATACTTCAAAGAACTAGGACTACAGGTCCCATTTGACCGAGCTATTTCCCTGCTGGGAAAGAATTAAAAGAATCATACCACAGTGATATATGTGCACCCATGTTCATAGCGGCACAGTTTGTAATAGCTAAAGCTTGGAAGCAGCCCAAGTGCCCATCAACTGGAAACTGGATAAAGAAGATGTGGGGTTTTTTAATAAAATGGAGTACTACTCAGCCATAAAGAACAAAAAACTAGTCATTTATAGCTAAATGGATGCATATGGAGGCCATACTCTTAAGTGAAATAAATAGGACATATGTGTAAATACCGAATAGTTTCTCTAGTGTGAGAGACTGATAGTGTAAACAGGGGTTAAAATCATTAAAACGAATAATTGATAATTTGAAATAGGAAAAAAGGTCCAAAGACGAAGGGGTGAAGCTAGGGGAAGGGGAAAGGAAAGGAGGGAAAGGAAAAACTATGAGAAAATTTTTTAAAAAAGGAAATGATGTCTGTGTAAATAGGGAAGGGCGGAGGGGGTGAAGGGCGCACAGGGAATGGGGAAAAAATAAGAACCAAGATACATCATGTACAGGTACAAACACCCAATGATAAATGTAAACGAATTGTATACCTAAAATGTACCAAGAAAAAAACTTAAGAAAAACAAACAAGCAAACAAATAAATAAAGCAAACAAATGAAACTACCCCATGCCCTGCACAGAATAGAGTCCCATTATCTTGCCTAGCCCTCCAGAGGGCCTGAGAAAATTGGATTCCTAAATGTATGTATGTATATGTGTGTATTTAATTTTATTGGTACATTTTAGATGTACATAATGACATTCATCATGGGGAATCTACACCTGTACATGATATATTGGGTTTTCCCCCATTCCTCTCCCCTCCCTTCAACCCCTCTTCCCTTCCATATTTACAAAAGCTTTGTTTCCATTTTTTCCTTTTTTTTTTTTCTTGTCCCTTCCTTCCTTTCCCTCTCTTCCCTCCCTTGTTTCTCTTCCCATTTGAACATTTTCTTCTCATTTTCCAATATCTATTATACATTTTGGTCCTTATTTATACTTTTCAGTTTCTCACACCAGAGGAACAATGTGGTATTTAAACATGTGTTCGATTTCACTTAAGAGTATGGTCCCAAGGTGCATCCATTTAGCTATAAATGTCTCAAGTTTATCCTTCTTCGTGCCAGAGTAGTACTCCATTGTATTTTTTAAGAAAAACACATCTTCTTTATCCATTCATCAGTTGATGGGCATTTGGGCTGTTTCCAAAATTTAGCTATTACAAACTGTGCTGCTATAAACATGAGTGTGCATATATCAATGTAGTATGGTGCTTTTAATTCTTTCAGGAAAATACCAAGACATGGAATAGTTGGGTCAAATGGAATCTCTAGTTTTAGTTTTTTGAGGAATCTCCACACTGCTTTCCACAGTGGTTGCACCAGTCTACACTCCCACCAACAGTGGAGAAGGATTCCTTTTTCCCCACTGGCCTGCCAATATTCGTTATTGGTTGATTTCTTGATAATAGCTATTCTTTCTGGAGATGGAATCTCAGCGTTATTTTGCATCTCTTGAATGACCAGTGATGCTGAACATTTTTTCATATATTTGTTTGCCATTTCTACTTATTCATTTCAGAAGTGTCCATTTCAGGTGCCCATTTTTGGATTAGGTCTTTAAATTTGAGGGATCTAATTCTTTTCAGTTCTTTATATATTCTAGGTATTATTCATTTGTCTGAGGAACAGCTGGTAAACTTTTTTTCCTACTCTGTGGGTTGTGTCTTCACTCTGTTGGTGGTTTCTTTTGCTGTGCAAAAGCTTTTTAATAAGATGAGATCCCAGTTGTTGATTCTTTGTGATAATTGCTGTGCAATTGGGGTTTTGTTGATAAAGTCTTTGCCTACACCAGTGTCTTCAAGAGTTCTATGTATTCTATCTTCCAGCAGATTTAGTGTTTCTGTTTCAATATTTAGATTTTTTATTTATTTTGATTTGAATTTAGTGCATGGTGAACGATATGGGTCTAGTTTTAATCTTCAGCATGTGGAAAGCCAGTTTTTCCAGCACCATGTATTAAAGAGGCTATCTTTCCTCCAGTGAGGGTGTTTGACTCCTTTGTCAAAGATGAGGTGGCTGAGTGTGTCTGGAGTTGTTTCTGGATCTTCTAATCTGTTCCACTGGTCCCACTGAGAGAGGGTAAACAATTTGCCCACAGGCACCAAGCTAGTAAACAGCAGGGGACTGGATTTTGGTAAACAATGTTCTTGGTGTGTGGCCTGGATCCCTTGCACCCCACCAAGCTGCCTCTTGTATCAAGGCTGATGAGGCACATGAGGGGCCTCTCACTTGGAGACGCATTGTCTAACTGAGCAGACACAGACACAGGAGAACCCGCAGTACTGGGCCCACAGAGGGGCACTCAGGGAAGTTTATATCCACTCAGGGTAGAACAGAAGGTTTGATTTTTAATTTTTTTTTTTTTTTGGTACTGGGGATGGAACTCCAGTCCTTGTGCTTGCAAGGCAGGCGTCGGCACCACTAAGCTAAATCCCCAGCCAGATCTTTAATTTAAAAATAAATTTTTTTGTAAAATTGATTTACCTAAAATTTATTGGTCTTAATAATTTTGATTGTACAATTCAGTGGCATTAAGTACATTTACACTGTTGTGCAACCATCACTTTACCATCCATTTCCAGAGCTTTTACCACCAAGTTCCCCAGCCTCTAGCAACCATTACTTTATTTTCATCCTCTATGAGTTTGACTTTCCTGGGAAGCTCATATAAATGGAATCACACAGTACTTGTCCTTTTTTTGCCTGGTTTATTTAATTTAGCACAATGTCTTCAAGGTTCATCCATCTGTCAGGATTTCCATCTTTTTAAGCCTGAATAATTTCATTGTACTAATATATCACATTGTAAAATATATTTATCTGTTGATAGATGTTTAGTTTGCTTCCACCATTTGGCCATTGAGAATAATGCTGCTACGACTCTGGGAGCACAAATATCTGTTGAATCCCTCCTTCCAATTCTTCTGTGTGTGTGCGTGCGTGTGTGTGTGTGTGTGTGCGCACGTGCATGTGTGTGTATGTATCCAGTAGTAGAATTCCTGGATCATACAGTAATTCTAATTTTGAGTGACCACCATTACTCTCTTGCATCTTGGTTGCACCATATAATAATAGGCGTGGGTACAAGTTTCTCCATAGCCTCATCAAAGCATGCTTTTTTTTTCAAATATATATAACAGTCATCCTAATGCATGTGAGGTGGTTTGGATTAGGCTCACAGACTGTTAAATGAGCCATGTGATATAAATAACATTCTGGTGTCAACAGTGGAATTGTACTCCAACAGGAGCAATCGTGGGAGACTAGACTATTGCTATCTATAACATCTATGATATGAACTTTCAGTCAGGCTTGGAACTTTTTTTCTCCTTTATATAACTGATATCTGAAATTCTCAAGGAATTAAGTGAAAAACTATCTATGCCTTCATTGATTGGTTACAAGTATTTTTTCATCACCTGCTTTCAATGTCTAATACAGGGTGCACACAAAGAACCTTCAGAGAAAGGATCCCATACTTAGAGTCCCACTGTTTTATCTGTGTACACTGCAAAGTCAGCTAGCTGAAGCTAATGTTACTGTGTTTACTATTTAAAATCAAATAGGATATACAGAAATTCTTTCACATTAGCCACCAGATAGGGCTGTTTCCTGTTTAAAAGCCCCAAATAGTGTGCAATTTTGTTGGCTACCATGCACAATATGATGGGAGGACAGATGGAAGGAGTGGGAGAGAAGAAAGTGGGTCAGGTGGGAGAGTGGCTGGCTCACTTGTTATTCCAACAATCCGCAGCAGCAGACCCAGCCCCAGACAGTGACATCACCCTGAAGCTGTGCAGAGACCTCTACTCTGTTTACTGGGCTGGGCTGTACAGTATACACAACAGCTGGGCTGCAATTACCACTGGCACAAATGGCTTTCATTTCAATAAACTGGCCTGATTTCCTAAAGAAACATTTATTTGGAATAAGAAGTCCTGAACTATTTTTAAAAGGATGCACATGTAAACATTGTATTAAAGCTTCTCAGCGTGCTCCTTGTCTGCTGCGATACTGTGTGTGTAGGGAGGTCGTCACCCAATTTCAGGCTGTGGACTTTCCCTTGCACTTAACGCAGCACAGGCGAGATTTACAGTGCACCTGTGTGGGCTCCCATTCCTGCCCTCGGTCCACCCTCTTCTTGCTTACTCTCCAGAGTTCTACTTACCTTCAGTTCATCAAATACCAAAATCAAATATAAAACCATCAAGACTCTGGAATAAGTAAGCACAGAGTTTTCCCACAGTGATAGGAGCAAGGTTTAAAGAAGTTGCTACACCAATACACAACCCATCTGCTAAAGTCAGAGGAGTCTTTTTGCCCTTGCTTTAACCATTCCTTTAGTCAGTTTTTAAAAGGACATTATGATTAAACACACCAAGAGACCACTGCCTGTAGAAGATCTGTTTGATTATAACTTTTGTACGCAGTTGTGAAATACAGAAGCTAGCTACCTTAAAGTGGAAAATGCAGTTTTCAGGGTTAACAAAACAATCTACCAGCTCATTCAAAAAATCATCTCTAAAACTAAAGAGCAGAAGTTGATACTTACGCCTTGCGATAGGCCAGCCCTGAGAATTCCAGGCCAACAAAAGAAAAGGAAAAATGCAAGACGCATCCTGATAGTTAATCATGGCTATCTAAGCAAGGAAAAAAATATTCCATCAGAAGTGGATGAGTGCTTTAAGCTTTACTTTTTAAACAACTGTTTGGAGGACATAGAAAAGTGCCACGCCATAGCCAAATCTAACCTCAGGAAAACAGAACCAGACTCTCTACAGGTCCATCAGTAGCTGCCCCTGCAGAGTAGAAAAGTAGCCATTGCTCAATTAGTCCTCATGGACTTTTGTTGGAGGGAATGGTTAGACTTATTATTTCCATCTCATAGTGACGTTTCCCTTTGTTGACGGATAAATGTTCTGTTTACCATAAAAAACATTACACAGCCATGGCCTGAAATTAATATTCTTTTGAAATGACACAGAGCTTTCTGAATTTTATTATAATATATGCTATATTATGCTATATGTATATAATATACATAATATATGTGTATATATGTATATAATATACATAATATATGTGTATATATGTATATAATATACAATATATGCTATATTACAATAGCATGCTTCATATGAGACAACAAAAATATTCTAATGCTCAAGAACATAAATAAGTATCTTAGTAGAGTCAGAATACTTAGGTTCAAATCTCAGCCATGGTATTTATCTGCTCTGTGACTTGAGCAGATTACTTAAGCTTTCTAAGTCTACATTTCCTCATTTTTAAATGGAGATAATACCAGTGGCTTGCCTATGGGATTAAATAAGGTAAGACCTATAAAGCACCTGGCTCTGTGCCTGATCAGAGTAAGTGTAAAGTAAATGCTACTGCTTTTATTACTAACCAATTCAAATCAGATGTGAAGATTTCTCAGAGACATGCTTGGGATTCCATGAGAGAATATAACAATTACTGGATGCAGTCTCCAGCTCCACTACCACCAAACAACAAATAAGCAAACATTCCCCCAAAATAACAATAGAGAAAACCACACACACACACACACACACACAAGAAAACAGTTAAAAAGAACCATTTCTGGTCTAGTACTTAAAAAAATTAATTATACATGCACACACACAGATGGTAGGACGTTACTGTGAGTATACATCTACCTCAATCTTCACCTATGGTTACTGTTATTATTGACATTATATACAACAGAATCTTCTTGATTTTTAGTTTTTTTCCTAAATCATTCCTAAAATAAAAGAAAGAAAAGGGAAAATAAAGGAAAGGAGTAAGGATTTCAAGGAAGGTCAGGCAAGTTTTCATGATGCCATACAGACATTGTGGCAGAAAGAAGGAACAAACAGAAAAAAGATGACAACTCCACTTTCCAACTGTATACACATATACACACTTCCCTTAATGCTTCTGGCAAGCCTGCTGTGGGCAGCAACCTTTATTCAGCGGGCACCCCTTCTCTGCACTATGAGGGAAATGAGATGCCTGTGTCCAACTCTGGATTCAGTCCCTCTCTGGTCACCTGGGGAGCTGGCCACCTGCACTGAGTTGTGGGCTCCTGCACACTCAGTCAATGCATTTCTCAGGGTAAATATTAACATCCTTATCTTACTTCTCCTGGACCCCATCTTCAGAACCACAAATGGAGACATGAACTTCTACCATAGTAGTATAATTGTTTCATAATAATATGTGAAGAAGAATTCAGGGCAAGGGACTATCTTAGTGATTCTCTTAAAGAAGGGTATAATCTGTTTTAAATGGAGATAGTAATATCATTGAACAAAATAACCAATAAGCCATTTTTAAAAGTAAACTGATGATCGCTTCTCAGCCTTTTGGCTAAGATCAAGTGTAGTATTTGTTCTTAACAGGTGAAAAGTAAACTGGTAGTTTGTGAAAAGGCAGCAGCAGTTTATTAAACAACAAAAGGGTGGGACCCAGGGTATCTGAAAAGTTAGGCATTTCCAACTTGCAGAGCCCCTGTGATCTGATTAGCAATGTAGGAAAAATAGCACCTGTTCTAACAACCTTATAGCTTGGGGAGAATGCAGTGAAATACAGAGTTATCACTATTCTTTGTCTAGCAAGCCTTCACAGACCATGGAACAGTCACCTACTCATAAGAGTTCCAGCTTTTGCTTCTCAAAAGGTACTTTTTCGCATGACCAAGAAGGTAGGCAAGACTCTTTTCTAAATTTTCAAAGTTAGCTGCAAATGGCTTTCTGATTGCTCTTGGGCATTATATTCATGAATCAACATGAACCAATTTCAAAGTCCTCCACTAATCATAACTTATGAGGAATTGACTTTTATAAAATGCCTGCACTATCAACTCTCTCATAAATATTGCTCTACCTTTCAAACTTACTTCAGACTTCACAAAGAGCTCTTGCATTTATTTCTCCATATAATAATGCTTTGATATGATCTGTAGGTATTATCATAAATCTCATTTTGCCAAAGAGGCAGGTCATCATCTTGACCTGGGAAAAGTCCTCAGGGCCCCTCAGTTCCATGGCACAGACTACCAAACAGGATCTGATGGGCTACTTTCCCAACTTAAGATGTAAAAGAGAGAAGTTAATTCAGACATACAGAGGATCTCTGGGGATATCAAGTCCTAACTGTCCTGTGGAGGCACTACTGAAGGCAGGTGGAAAATGGTCCCTTTTCTTCTCCTACACTGATTAGTCCTGACAAAGTTGTGTTGGCCGACAGGGTGGTAATCTGGCCCAGTGTGCCTATCTTCTATCTTCTGACACGGGTGCCAGCAGGGCCTCCACTGTGCTGTGAGATTCTCCCTGCCAATGCCCATCCAGCCCTGAAGACAGGTCTGAGAGAGCTTTGCTGATTTTCAGTTCACTCACTGGCCAATGACTGGCTCCAAAACACATGCTCTTCTTTTCACAACAAATATTCCATATAAAAATGAAACCAACTAGGGCTGGGGATTTAGCTCTGTGGTTCGGGCGCCTGCCTCGAAAGCACAAGGTCCCGAGTTCGATCCCCGGTACAAAAACAAACAAACAAACACACACACACACACAAAATGAAAGCATCTAGAAATGACAGCAGATCAAAGATGAAAGCATGGCTGGGTGACTGACAGTGTATTCCAAGATACTGGCCCAAGAAAAAGGAGTTTGAATTTAAAGAATCACACTTCAATCAAAAGAATAAGCTTAATGTTAACAAATACGTGGTTCTGAGTCAGGTACTAACTAGTCTGCCTCTCATTCTCCCTGATGAATCATTTTTAGAGCATGAAGGCCAAAGAGCTGGTAAGAGTCCTTGGCATGCATAAAATTTGGAAGCCTGATTTACCTGAACGGGACTCAATTCCCATAGCTGGTATTACTAGTACTATGCTTATTTGGTTTTTATATGTTTTTTAGCATAAAAGAAAGAACATTCTAGACAGCTAGTGTGGTGTCAGAGTGTACTCCCAGGAGCACCTGTGTCAGAATCACCTGGCTGATTATTAAAGTGCAGATGTCTGGACTCCCTCCCGAGCCGGCTGAGTCAGAATGGCTCAGTTCTCATGCCTTTTGATGGGTGTGAGAACTAAAAGTCTGCACTTGAACTGAGTCTATTTCATGACACAATAAAGCTTAAAAGCCACTGCTCTAGGCAAATGACATTAAGTTAGGAAAATCAAAAAGTCAAGAGTCTGAGGTTAAGACAAAGAAAAATTATGCTTTTAAAATATGCTTTTAAAAACAGATACCACTGGTAATATTTTTCATCCTTGCATGTGAAAGAAATGGCCTTTTACTTATAAATAGAGCCAGCAAATATCGAAATTTAGGATAGACATGGTTGGAAAACGGTGAACTAAGTTTGAAGTAGCTATCAACCCCATCTCAAATAACTCAGCAAGATAAAGAGCTCTGTTTGGGTGTATAATTGTTTTTGTTGTATTGATAGTTTTAAAAAAATTATTATTAAAGGTGCTTCAAGAAAATCACTTCTGGAATTTTGTAACTCAAAAGTGACTTAAGTATAAAGATTTTTTTTTTTTTTTTCTTTTTTGGTACCGGGGATTGAACTCCGGTCCTTGTGCTTGCGCAGCAGGCAGTGAAAGCACTGAGCTAAATCCCCGGCCCAAGTATACAGAATTTTAAAATTTACTTTAAATATATAGCCCTGTTAAACCAAAATTATAGCCCACACTGGACTGATGAAAGAATTAACACATTCCTTAAGGTGTGAGGGAGTCTGATACTCAAGGGATTGGGTAAGTTTTGATCATATGACTTATATACTGCTTTTGACAAGTTACTTTTTAAGAAGATAATAAAACATTCTTGTTTAACAATACTGTACTTCATAAACTCTTGATTAGAAGAAAAAGATTCCAAAAGAGGTTATTAATGCAAACTAGTGTATATTGCAAATGATTTCCAACATTTAGAAAAGTTACCTGAAGCTTTCCCTGTTTTCATTGACAGTTGCTGAGAAAGCTGGTCATCCTGGGTTCGTATCCAAGATCTTTGTTTTCGAGGTTTTTTTAACCTTAGGAAAGTTACTTAATTTTCCTTTACTTTCTTTTTTGTACTAGGGATTGAACCAGGGCCTTTGCACTGCACTATATCTCCAGCCCATTTTGTAATTTTAAACTTTGAGATGGTCTAAGTTGCTAAGCTGTACAGGATGGGCTCACATTTATGATCCTCTTGCCTCAGCCTCCCAGAGTGCTGGGACTATAGGTATAATATCTTTCTTTTTATATAATGCAAACTACTGAAAGCTGAACATTGCTTGTTAGTAATGTGTAGGTACCCAATAAATGTTACTTCCATATTCATCTCACTGTTTATGCACAGCGGGCAAAATCAACTAGTCTTTTATACTTTATGGGAATTCCAGGAATGTTTGGAAATTAAGGGTTAAAATACTACTTTCTTCGTAAAATAGAAGCAATCGGGATTAATGCATAAAATAATGTGAGAGTTAACTGTCAGTTCTTATGGCTAAAAACTAATTTTGAATAGAAAATCACCTTTATCTTTCTTAATTTAGATGAAAAGTCTGATTCCGAGGATTAAAGTTAGTAAAGAACAATAGTAACCCCAAAGACCATAAGGATGCCCCCTTATATTACCAGCTTTTACTCAACAAGACCCTAAACTAAAATGACCTACTTACTCCCTGAGAGGCAAAATGTTGACTGTGCATGTAGATCATTAAATTGGACTGTAAACTATATCAAAGGCTGACACTTTCAAAATGATCTAATGATTAACTGGGATTGTCCAACATATGGTTACAAGAGAATTTAGCACATCTTTATTATTATGCATTCCTAAAGAAATGTTTATTATTAAAATAGTTTCTAGAGAAACATTTGTACATATGTTCCATTAAGTATTCGTGTATTACGAGGAGAAAAATCACCTTTCTCCTGCTTCCACCCTCAGTAGGACAATCTATTCATTGGCTACAGCTTGAGAACCAGGGACCCAGGCTGGGGATTTAGCTCAGTGGCATCGCGCCTGCCTCACAAGCACAAGGTTGTGAGTTCAATCCCTGGTACCGCACACACACACAAAAAAACCCCAGGTACCTGCCAGGCAGAAGGTGGGAGAGGTATAAAAGTGAAGGAGACACAAAGCTTGCCTTTGAAAAGCTCATAGTTCTGGATGGCAAGGGGAGGTCTATAAACAAATATAACAATAAAGACATGTTTGTATAAAGTACAATGAAGGGCATAAGAAAAGGCAAAATTGATTTGCTTGAAAGATTTGGTCAAAACTCAACTGAAGACAAGATAGTTTAGCTAGGACTTAAAAATAAGCAAAAATGAAGAGTTGAGAGGCAAGAAGAGAAGGGTAGTAGAAAGAGGGACAGCACACCAGGAAGACAGGATAATATGCAAAAGAGATGGAAGAGGTAGGGATGTGCCCATGCTTAGGGCTTGGGAAGACAAGGATGGGGTGAAGTCAGGCTGAAAGGTCATGGCCATTCTGATCAGTGTTGTGCTTTAGTATGTCTAGATGTTTCCCCAAAGCTAGACAGAGTCATTTACATATCTTAAAAATGTCTAGTAGAGGACATGTATCAGATTTATTAGTACAGTCTTGGGATCTTGTGGTGAAGAGAAATTTGGGCCTGGAGGCAAGGTGACCTGTTGTGTGTTCACTGCAGTGTCTTCTAGGTAGAGACACTATGGAGCTTAAATTAGAATAGCAGTGGCCAGAATGCTGAGGAAGGTGGATCTGGGTAATACTCAGAACACAGACTGACATGCAAGCAGAGGATGGAGGGAAAGAAGTATGATTCAGTTGTTAGCTTGGGTGGTACGTGAACTAACACTGTCACCACAGAAGCTGAGGATAGATTCTGAGAAATAGGTTTGAATGAGAAGACATTGCAGAAGGTTCAGGAAGCAAGGGGCTGTGTAGCTACGAAGGTCTGACCACACAAGATGGCTCGCCTGGAGACAGCCCTGTAGGAGGAAGAATGTGCCTACAGCTTAGAAAGGAGAGGACTAGGAAAACACACCTAGAAGTCCTCATCATTTGTATCTATGACCGCAAACCTTTCAGAGACCAAGTGCCCAAACTGCAACCCAAAACCCACTTATTTATCACAAAGTGCCAAGACTGCAATTAAACCTGAATACTGAGGTTTTAGTTTAGAAAAAACAACTCTACATTAACACCTTTTGTCTTAAAAGAAAAATATAATAACACATGTGCCATAGGTTCGCCACCACTGATCTATATGATAAGAGAGTGAAGCCATGGTACAGGGAATGGATGGGAAAACAGTGGATTACAAGTATTGGAGAGGTAAGTGAATCTGTGGTACCTCTACTACATGGACTTGGCCACAGTCATTAAACATGATCATAATGCAGGCTATGACGCAATACAGGAAAAGTGCTTGATCTGTTAATTTTTAAAAGATCAGAGGATTCATATAGCAATATAAGCACCTCTCAAAAACACTGGAATGCTTGTGCTGGGCCTGGTGGTACACACTTATAATCCCAGCACTGAAGCAGGGGATCGCTGCAAGTTCCAGGTCAGCATGGGCTATATAGCGAGACCCTGTCTCAAAAAACCAAATCAACACACACACACACACACAGACACACACACACACACACACACACACACACACTACATTGGGTGAAAGAAGTCAAACACAAAAACAAACATAATTTACATGAAATTCTGAAATAGACAAAACTAACTGATGGCAGTAAAAATCAGATCAGCATTTGCTTCTGGGGGGATAAAGAGGAACCAATAGAAAGGATAAAAAGGTGCACAAGGGAGTTTTCTGGGGTCAGAGAAATGTTCTATTCCTTGCTAAGGGTGTAGGTTATATGAGTATATATGTTTGTCATAACTGATGGAATAAGAATCCATTATGCATAAATTATACCTTCATTTAAAACATCAGAGTATAAAGTTGTACACATTCATTTAAACAAAGACAAGGGACTATGCATATAAAAGTTATGTCAGGGTAGTGGAGCTATGGGCTATTCTTGCTTAAAATCTTTCTTTTAATACATTCTTCTTAAATAAAAAAGAACTTTAAAACCACAGACACCAATAAATATTTATCAATTACCAATGAGAATGGAAGGCCTATTATAATTTTTTCCCAGTAGTAAGCAGGAAAGAATCTCTGCATTAAGGACTTTACTATCTGAAGATAAGGGAGACAGACACAAGATCAGTAAATAAACCAGTTTAAAATATCTAGGGATGACTGCAGCAAGGGGAGTGTCCTGGTTTTAAGGAGACTAAGAGGTTTCCAGAAGAGCTTTTGCAGAAGCAAGTAGTGAATCATCCTGTAGGGGTGTGGCTCAGATGGCAGAAGCAGGCAGGGTGCATCTGCAATGAGCTGGCTTAATTTGGTAGGAAGCACATGCATCAGGGAAATGAGAAGGTCAGTCAATGGTAGGGATGGACAGAGGGCCTGTATTATAGTTTGTGCCCAAAACCTCATGAAGTCTTAGATGGGGCTTTTTAAGAGGTGGCTGAATCTAGAGTGTGTGACTGATTCATGGTGCAATGCTAGGCTCAAGGGTACTAGGATTAAGGAAGGGTGTGAGTGCTACCTGCTCTAAGTGGTCTGGATAAAAGGGACAGAAAGGCTGTTAAAATTCCCTTGTTGTTTTGCTACCTTCGGTCCGCCATGAAATGTTGCCCCTCTGCCATGTGCCATCCTACCTTGGAGCCAGCCAGTTAAGGATTGAAGCCTCTACAGACTGTGAGCTAAATAAACCTTTCCCCCCTTTAACTTTGGGTGTCGGGTATTTTGTCTCAGCAACGAGAGAAAAGTAAGTAAGATAGCTTGAGAGTCTGAAGGTGACAAGTACAGACTTTACCCAGGGTGCCTGGGTGTATGAGCTGTCTTTTTTTTTTTTGGTACCAGGGATCAAACTCAGGTTCGGTGCCACTGAGCTAAATCCCCAGCCCTGAGCTATCTTTTATTCTTTGCAATTTTTTGTAGTTTGGGAACCTTGTCCCAACTCACAGGGAAGGTAAAGAAAAATTATCCAATGGGGGAGTGATATCAATGACCCTGCATTATTCATTTGGGGGGAAAAGGTGGATACCTTGGAGATGGGGATGATGATGACAATGCTAACAGTGATGGGCGCTCTCTCCCCTTGAGTTGTCTGTGATGGACCAGGTCCTGTCCATTGTTTCACACACATTATCATTCTACTCGGCTCTACAGCAACCCAGCAAAACACATATAGACTTCATATCACTAGTCAATAAACTGTACTCAAAGAATTAAGGTAACTTTTAACTAGGAATGAATGGACAGAAACTTAGACTATCAGACTCCACACACTGAACTCCCCTGTATCACGAAAGGATTGATCAGGTCTCACTTCCATTTGTGTCTGAAGAGCCTGTCCTGAGGGATTTCTAATATTTCACTTAATTACCCTTCCTTCTTGTAATACAGTTTATGCCCTCACAAAACAACAAAGGTAGTTAATTACTACACTATAAAACTGCATATATCTTAATACCCATTTCTCAGCAGTTAACACTTGGTGATAGATGCTTTACAATTACTTCATGTGATTCTTACAACTACCCTTGGGGCAGAACATTATTACTGACATATTAGAGAGAATAAAATCGGGACAAACACACATAGCTTGACTTGCTCTAGGTCACCCAGCTAAAAGGGATTTGACTCTGGACACTGTGACAACATAATCCTGAGCACTTTACTGTTTCAAATTTTAAAATAGAATTTTGAACTCTGCTATGAAAACCTCTTTCCATCTCAGCTCATGCTAAACCTTAAAATCTAATTGGAAGCCTTGAGACATTCTTCCTGGCCAGTTTCATCACAAACGTTTAAAGGATTCTCTTCTCTATCCACACAGAACCAAACTCTCTCCAAAATGCTTTATCCTATTATTTGAGCAATGCTTTCTTATTCAAAAGCAGCAATGACACATTCCCTGTGTACAGCATCAGGTGACAGAACAGTACGGACAGGCCATCCATTGTGTCCTGACACTTTGACAGCAGCAGGAAAAAGCACACCAGGACACACACCCCTTATCACAGATGGAAGGTGACAGTGGGTACAGGCTGATGGCTATTTCCTGACAGGCTATGTGGCTAACTGGAGGTGCTGAGTACCTGGACCCCTACTTAAATTGCTTAACTATGCCACCCACTGAAAGGTAAAAGAGGATCCCCATTCAAGCAGAGTGAATAAGCACAGTGTTCCATTTTGGTTCTGGTTCTGCCTTAGAGAGAGACTGAAACATGAAACCCAACGTAGGCTCATCTCTTCCTCTACTGGGGAGTAATGAATTCCAACACACACAAAAGGCCTCTTTCCTGATCTTCTAACTGAGACACAGACAAAAGCAAATTAAGCTGGTCATCCGGATAATCCAAAGGGCAGCATTTAAGCCAAGTCACATATCAGGAAACCTTCAGTCTCTAAGGACTGGGCTGCTTGCTCCTCAGCTGTGGTTTCCTTAAACTGTTTCACTAGAAGTCTAAAGTTTTGTTTGTCTTAAAATTACTTTTTCATAAAGTATCCTTAATTCCCATAGTCTAAAATAAGGTCAAGAATGCTGTCTTGGCTAGGTATTAGTAAGAATCTGAGAGTGAACCAAGAGTTTGGCCTTGCCTCCCAGTGGGAGGTGAAAGAGATGAGGAATGCAGAAAGTTCTGACGCCACATGCAGTGCCCTTTCATCTTTGTCCTGATTGGGCTGGGGTTGGTGGTGGAGTAGGAGTATTCCAGTCTAGCAAGCTAGATTGGCAATGCTTAACATCTTCCCACTAGCTTGAATCACCAGTGTGGTACATGTGTGACTATCCCACTGGGTGGCTTGTACCACTGATGGTAGGAGTGGTACAGTCATGCTTAGAACAGTCATGTATGTACCACCAGTGGTTCAAGCCACCCAGCACCGAGACATATGAATTATGACCCATCATGAATGTGTTAAGCTCTGGTCTTGTCCATAGAAAAATAGGCAGATTATTTCCTAACTGGATGAACAATTTGCTTCTCTAGCTGTTACCTTTGTATTCATTACTTACACTTAAGCCTATGCATACATCCAGTGGAGTTGGCTGGTAGGCACAGAAAGCTGCAAAGGGCAAGGAAAGCAGCCTTTTGTTGAACAACTTTAGATCTGGCTAAGGCTAGAGCAGGAAACTGGTTTTCTAGACTGGGGAGCCACTGTAGACTGGGGGACCCCACCCTAGTCAGCTCATTCCAACACAGGAAGGGGGGAGTGGCACCTTCTCTGTGCTGCAACAGGGTCTCCGGGGCAGAGAAGAACGGAAACAGTCTGGCTTCTGGAGAGGAATGCTGAGTGTGTCCTGCCCAGACACAATGCGCCCTGTGATGCTGTGTGGTCATTCACCTTCAGCCCCACCCAAGTTGTTAGATTGGCACAGAATATGCCTTTTTTTCAGATGGACTGTTGTAACAAGCAGTGCCCTTTAAACTTTATACTCACTGCTCACAAACCACCCCCAGGAAGGGTAACGTAATTACTGTTATCAGAGAGGGAATTTCCTCAACACTCTTTAAGGTGAAAAGTGGTTCAGAAAAAAACAGGAATTCACGTAATGACAAAAAATCATTCTGTCTCTCTCTCTTCAGCAAGAGACATGTTTTGGTCATCAGAGGATCTGCTAGGCTTAGTGAGATCAGTGCCAGGAATTCTGTGAACTTGAAGTCAAGCTGCCAACATTCAAGAGAAATGTCGATAGTTAAGTGTTTGCACAGATACCAGAGTGCAAGTGCAAACAACTGCCGTTTGCGACTCCAGCCTCAATGCAGACCAGAAAACTGAATACTCCAGTCCCCCCTACCCCGGTCCCATAAAATTTACCACCACTACCAGGCCAAAAAAGTAAAAGCTCTTACCTAGCTCTCCCTGGAGGTTAACGAGTTCTTGAGATAGGGTTTTGTGTTGTTTCAGGGCTTCCTCCCGCTGCAGAAAACACACATCAAGTTACTAATGTTTTCAAGAGGGTCTCTTTTCCATCAGTGCACATTTGTTATCACTAGGAAAACTAGACACAGAATCAAGAAGCCAAGATATGAATCATTTAGACCAACACAGTTTGTGTTGTTGAAAACACAGATGTCCCTTAGTTGTGAAGGAAATCTGCGTTTCGAAAGTCTATTTTTTCAAGTCCTAGTAAAACTTTCCTTTGAGAAACTGAATGGCTCATTTAAAAATATTTGCTTTGAGCCAGAGCTTCGCTGATGATCCATAGCACCTTTCAGCTAATGCATACTGTACTTAAGATGCAATGCATTCTCTTCCTCCAAGGGCAAGAAAGGCCTAATCGGTCTAAGATAAATATTTAATGTTCTAAACACAGGCACTTACATATACTTTGTCCTACAGTCACAGATAATAAAGTTTTGCTACAAGACCAATCCTTAACTTCTAAAAGACAAAAAAGTTTGTTATAAAGCTATGGCAAAAAATATTCCTTTAGAGAAGAAAATTAAATTGATTTATCTAGCTACTCACCAGTTTTCAAGGATTATTATACCTTGGAGCAGCTATAATTCTAAGTAGATGTTAGAGAAATGAACCAAAAGAATTCAGGAAGCTGTATCAGTATTTAGAAAGCAACCATCAACCTTACCATAAAGAATAATTTTCAAGTTACCAGCAACCCGTAAGCAACCACACATCCACACACACTTACACAAATAAAGTAGTTAGACTCAGTTCCTTACACGGTAGATTCCCTAGCACCAGGGTGTAACTAAGGCAGACACAGAATTTCAAAGCTCTGAAAATGCCTTCACTGGGATAGCCCCAGATGTAGCTAGCACCGCATACTGATCTCGTATTGCAGAGATCATGAGATCCATCCAGCCTTTGCAGCAAGAGTTGCTTGTCATTCAAAGCATTTCCTGGATTCCAGACACCCTCTGCCATAGTCCCTGACATTCTTCCAGAAAAGCACTATTAACAAATACTAATTACCCTTGTTGCTGCACATGGAGGAGAGAGGCACATTTTGCTGCTGGGGCAGCCCATTTTCCAGCTTCTCTCTCTAACTCCCCCACCCCCTGCACTGTCCAAGAAGTGCACAGGTGGCTGCACCACCCACCAGTCAGGTCTGTCAACATTCAAAGCTCTACCAGGAGGAGCGCCATTGGCCCTCAGTGGCCTTCCTGCACGTCCTGCAGGTTACCGTAAGCCTCAGACTCCTCTCTCCCCACAGAAGCTGATACTGCAGCTTCTGCCTTTGGCACAGGCAGCCTGCGATTACTTAAAGCCATAGCCCTTCATTTATGAAAAATGAGAGCCAGACATTAGACTGATCGATTGCCACTTACTTAAATATCAGCTGGGACAATGGAAACAAAAACTGGCCCTCTCTGCATGGATAATGGAGTTATTTTTAGATTTGTGAGCCTTTTTACTCCCCTCTCTAATTGAGGTCATTAGATTATCACACTTACTAATAGAAAAGGGAAAGTTAACTTTCTAAACCCATACACTAAATGAGGTTATAAACTAGGTGAAGGGCAATGAAAAGGGGAGAGTTGTGATTTTGAATCTTAAGTGACATTATCAAATGAATGATGTTCCTCTCAATATTTAATCTGATTGCTTAGAATGTGGTCCATTGATTAAAAAAACTTTGAAATGCTGATTTGAGTGTTAGAGGTTACATACATCTTATCGCCTATTTTGCACTAGTCTCTCAATAGTAGCTAAAGCTGTAGACACAAGCAGCATTGTGTAAACAGGTAACAGTGACTGGAATTTATTAAATACTTTTACCATCAAGCATATTTTGGTCTTGAGGGTATCCTAAATGCTTGGTTTTAAAACACATGGTATTAAGTTGTTCTGAAATTACAAATCCGTGAGCCCAACTTTTAAAAATAGTAAGTAGGGCTGGGAGTGTAGCTCAGGGTAGAGTGCTTCCTATTATGCACAAAGCACTGGGTTCAATTCCCAATATCAGAAGAGAAAAAAAAGTAATTGGTTTTCTAATGTGAAAATTAAAGTTGAAGGACAATCAGCCTGGTTAATAAGGAAAGAAAACTTTAAAAAATACGACTCAGGTCCTCCCCCTCTTAATTTCATAAACTTAAACTTTAAAAATCTAGTGCAGATAAATAGCAGCAACTTTTATCAGTAAAGTGACAGGAAAACCAGAATATGGCTTTATTAAATATCCATAAGCAAACCTAAACATATTCAGTGGGCTTGCTTAAAGTTCACTTTCTAATAGGAGCCATGTTGCTAGTAGAAGAGATGGCAAGAGAATTAAATCACTTCTCAAACTCATGGAAACTAAAAGGGCAAAAAAATTAAAAATTATTGATGATATAGTTTCAAAGGACAATTTTGTAAACATCCATTCTTTTACGACAAATGCAACCAGGTGATATTTTTGCTTTTTAAAGGGGCTTAGGGGACAAGGCATTTCTCTCAACTCCACTGCATACAACCATCTTATCCTCAGTGTTTCAGAAGCTTTTTACATACTCTGGTCTCTGCCATTCACAGTCACAGCAAGAAAAGAAGGCTGTGGTCACCTCACTCCTTATCTCAATGGAATGTGCAAAAGTCAGTCAGTTCTCCCTTCATAACATGTCTTGAATCTATTGTACTTTTTCTCTTAGCCTCCACTCTAGCCCTGATCCTCACCAACCCAGTTCCAGACAATGGACAGGATCTCTCCACTTTGCAGAGGGCTCTCAGGTTATTATTCCATATTTTTTGTGCATATAAATTCCCTTACTCAAAAAGAACCTCTCATTGAGTGGATGAAAGGCCAGAAAACACAGCTAAGGTGTAGCTCAGTGACAGAGTCCATGTTTAGCATACCTGAGGTCCTGGGTTCAACTCCCAGCACCACACAAAGTCACCACAGACCTGAATCATCCAGCTTCTGTTCAGACTCCCAGGCCCTCTCCTGTATAAGTCACAAGTGTCACGTGTGTCCCACCCCACTGTCAATGCCACACATCCTGGATGCCCCACTTTCTTTACCTGACCCATTATATAAACCTTCTGGGAATACTAAGTATCAGAGATACCTATCCCCTTCCCCTAGATGCCTAGAAAGGACATTTATCCTTCTGGACTGGTTGGCAAGTTATCATTTTGTACCAACCAAGCATTTTTCATAGTATATGCTGTAAAAATTATGTAAGAAACTTAAGATATGGCTGCTGCTTTCAAGAAGTTTTGGTGGAACTAAAATGGCCAGGCCCAATTCTTTGGTCATCAAACATAAAACCTCATTTGAGAAGAAGCAGTAATAGAAAAACTGAGGGCCTTAAATATGATCCTTATGTGAAATGTTGACTACCATGCCCATCTTCTAATAGACATATACTCAGTATTTCTGTTTGACTTTCCTGGTAGCTTGCCCTTTAAATGTACTTATCATTTACTCGTAATGATAAAATATATTTTGTCAGACACTGATTCACTGTTTCTTTTTATTCAGATACTCCTAGATTAGGGTTTCTGTCTTAGACGATAAATCCTTTAGAGTCCAGGTAACAAGTTTATTTGATTCTTTGTATTGTAACATGCAGAATTCCACACACACAGTATGATAAAAGAGAAGGTAGAAATCTAGAAAGATGTTTCTTTACTCATGAATTAAATATATGAAGTGCTCCAAGAAAAAAATGGATTCACTATAATTTAATTAGGGGTCTCTGGGACACAGCACTTAGTCTCTGGCTGCCGTCCCATCGCATGCCTGGATTTTGCTAGCTACTGCATATCATCAGCAGCACAGGAGCCACATCAGATGGCTCTGAGTGGCTATGCCTGCCCTCCTCCCCATATGGTGAATCTGTCAGTGTGGCCACTGTTTTTGGTCTGAGACAGTTTTACTTAATGTAGACAGTTAATGTCATTCAAAATTCACCTTGGATTAGATGCTACTCTAGTTTAGATTCCATTTACAAAGCAAAAGATTTAGAGGCACTTTGAAGAATTAAGTCAGAGGTATGGGGAAGACCGTGGTCCTGTAGAAACCTACACGGACCCTTTATGAAGACACTGGCCTCACCACCACCACACTGCTGTTCACCTTGGCTATCTGTGCAGAATATTGTTCAACCATGCCAGGATGAACCAAGGATTAGAACTGAAACTAACATTACTGCGTCCTTTGAGAAATAGTGACAGAAGGTTTCCACACTGATGAGATATTTATCAGAACATATACATAGTAATATGTGCTTGTGTTGCAGTTATTAAACAGACTTGCAACAGAAGGAATAGGGATAGTTCTCAGATTTCCTGTAATCAAACATTTTTACTCATAATCTAATGACTCAACATCATCTAGAAAAGATCTGCAATCACAAGATACACATAATATTTATCCTTATATATTTTATATACATTAAATACAAGTTATGATTAAATATACAGTATATTTAAAATTTAAAAATTATTACAATAAAAGACATTACCACTAATCTCCCTCAAGACATGCCCTTCTCTTCCAACACACTTTCCCCATCATTCTTGCCACTTTCTGAAGTAGTTCCGAAAGTCCTTTTCTTGTGCGTGTCCTTAGTTACACTGTCATGGCTGCTTTGATGGCCTGAATTTGTTTAAAACATTTGCCTTTCGTGGTAACTTTGACTTTGGGGAAGAGCCAGAAGTCACACAATACCAAATCTAGTGAATAAGATGGATAGGACATAGTGTAATGTTTTTACAAGCCTGCCTTTCCACTGGACGGCATTCAGTAGCAGCATTCACTGTATTTTTTATCAAACCCTGCAATTACACTCACAAAAGAGGATTTCCAGAACTGCTTCAGAAAGTGGCAAGAATGTGATAAATGTGACTAAAGTGAGGAAGAGTATTTTGAGTGGGATTAATGACTATGTGCCTAAATTTTTAAAAAATTTAAACACTATGTTTTTTGGCCATACCATGTAGACACATACAATTATTGTGTATACATTCACACATACTTCAGTAATTATTTCGAAAGAACTAAAGACTTCAAAGAATTTCTTAATTGTTTAACTTTACTTCGGTTATGTCTTTCTTTTCCAGCCACTGTATTACAGGACCCCGTATACATCCTTCTCAGGATATCCAACCCAGTGAATTTTTAACAGTGTTGCACCAATTTTTTCCCCAAGTGAACACCTGATAAGTGCCTGGCTTGTGTTTAGGAGCCAGGTTTAAGGGGAAAAAGTATTTTAAAACAGTAAAATTGCATATAGTGTAGAATGTTCATGCCACACAAGGTACTTGGAGTCTGAGAAGATGCCTGAGGAGTAGACACTTGTCTTTCATCTCAAATCTGTTTTTGGGTCTTTGGCCACTGAGAGGCAACAGAAGGCAGACCAGTTCCTTTACTTACTTTGCATATTTACTTCGGCTGTTTGTATAATGAATGAATCTGTGTAAATTAAATGTAGGCACTGATGTGATAATGCTAAAGAAAGATCTGCATATGTAGGCATGAGAGCCCGTACAGTAGCCCAGTAGCAGATGAACAAACAAGATGAAAAAGTACAGGAAATTTTGAGTTCATAAAGTCCTAGCCTGGGGCTTACATCCAAGTCTTCCTCTTGCCCGCTATTTAATGTTACTTGATAACTCTATGCCTCAATTTTCTTTTTTACAAATTCCAATTCATTGTGGTTTTGTTGAGGGTTTTTTTGGGTTTTTTGGGTACCAGGGATCAAACTCAGGACCTTGCTCTTGCGAGGCAGGTGGCACCACTGAGCTAAAACCCTGGCCCATGTTGAGGTTTTAATAAGGTGAGTAAGAATATCTGATACCTAGAAAATAGTCAGAAAATGTTAAATTCCTCTTGTGTCTCCTCCATCTCCCAAATACACAGTCCAACTGTTGGAAAGTGAATGTAACAATGAAAAGGGCACTTGGTGTCAGATTACAGAGCTTTATATTCCAAGTTATAACCCAGTGTCATCCAAAACAAATATGTAGGGCTGGGGATTTAGCTCAGTGGTTCCGGCGCCCACCTTGCAAGCACAAGGTCCCGAGTTCACTCCCTGGTACCAAAAAAACAAAACAAGTATGTGACTTCTGTATATAATTTAAATTTTCCCAGTAGCCACAATTTTAAAGTTAAAAAAGAGGAAGCAAATTTTAATATTTTACTGAACCTAAAATATATACAAAATATTTTCATAGTCAACATAAAAATACATTTTATATCTTTAAAAAATTCTCTTTGAAATCCATGTGTATTTTATACTCACCACATATCTCAATTCAGACTGATTACATTTCACATGCTCAACAGTCTCCCTAAGACTTGTGGCTATGATACTAGACAGATCAGCTGTAGACAATGGAGTATTTAATCAGAAGAACAGAATGCTTTGGAAAGATAAAACTGTTAGCAGTAGCTAAGTGTGGTGGTGCATGCCTGTAATACCAGGACTCAGGAGGCTGAGGCAGGAGGAGTGAGTTCAAAACTAGTCTAAACTATGTAGTGAGACCCTGTCTCAAACAAACAAACAAACAAAACTTGTTAGTAGTGCATGGGACAGATTATAGGAGAGATACGGTACAAGCCTAAGGACTAGCCTAATCGGGTGTGGTGGCCCATGCCTGTAATCACAGCACTGGGTAGGCTGAGGCAGAAGGATTGCTGTGAGTTTGAGGCCAGCCTAAGACTGGTCTGAAGAAGAAAGACATCTTTAGGAATAGCCAAAATCAGATGAAGAGAGGAAATACTATGGGTCAAGAATTTAGATGATCCAATGATTGATTTCATGTGAGTGACAAAGGACAGAAAAAGAATGGAGATGGGGCTTTTGGACTGTGTACAATAAGACAAAACAATTGGCTTATCTCTAAATAGAAAAGCTAAATGTTCCCTACAATCAACTTTGTATGGTTTTCGAGCTAACCTACTTCATTATATAAACCAATTCTTGCATTGCTCTCTTACTTAGTAAAGAGAAACAAACACAGTAAAAACGTCTTCATCTCCCATGTTTAGTGGCACAGCGCCTGCTCAACATGGGTGAAGCACTGGGTTGGATCTCCAGCACCACATATGCACAACACATAGACAAAACCACAAAATATTCATCAAGTATTAATCTAAAGTGATTATTGCATGCTTGCTTCAGCAGCACATACACTAAAGTTATTATTGGCCTGGTAGCTCCCCAAAGGCACGGACCAAACCTCACTGACTTCTGTCTCCCCTCCCTAAGCAGCCCCATCATAGGAGTCTCTGCCTGAAATCAGTCTAGGGTTATTGTATTGAACTGAACTATAGAACAAATGGAATCATTTCCTTCTATCGAGATGTCATACATATCCACCTCTAAAACTGATTAAAAAACTGAAGAGCTCAAGTTATATTCTTGTCCCAGTTTTCCCCTTAGAAAATTGTAGTTTTTGTTGCTATGTCTAATTTTTCTCCATGAATTTTAATTAGTTTCCTGAAATAACATTCCTGTAGAATATCAGAGAAGAGTAAGTAAACAAAGAAAATCTGCTTTGCTTTTGTTGTACCACAGTTTATTTTAGGAATGGATGGAAATTGAAGAGTCCTAGATCTGATTCTGGGAGTAAGTTCAAAAAGAATTCTTTGATCTATAATCAACTTCATTTTTCAAAGCATTAAATTAAGTGTGATATGGAAAGCTACATATAGTTAGACCAAAAAAGTAAAAAAAAAAAAAAAAAAAAGTAATGGTATTGTAAGGTTTAGAGGCATATAAAAGCACCATAGACAATCATCTCTTCCCTGTTAAACTTTTAACTGAGAGACTCTAGGGGAGAAAATGGGGTACTAAGAAAATGTTTCCATCACAAATTTCTGGAGACTAACTGGGGTATCAAGTGAGCAGAAAAAAAGTAGAGTTGGATGAACCACACCTGATCTTTCAACCATTAATTTAAACATTCACGCGACAGGGTGTGACCACTGTGTCCCCTTCAGCTATCCATGGTGCCCCAGCAGCCACCCCAGAGTGTGCCTCCCCAACAGGGCTCGCCCCTCACCTCAGACAGTAGGTGCTGGATCACAACTGTTAATGCTTCCAGCTTGATATTGCCAAGGGAAACAAGGTGCTTGAGATGCTGGATAAATCCACTTTGGTTCTCACATTTCGTTTTATACTGAGCCAATTCAAGTGCTTTTTCAGAGGACAGCACATCTGGAGACGTCTGTGTCTGGATGCATAGACTCCTGGGATTCTTTTGCTTGCCCTTTTCAACTGCAAAAGGAATGAATGCAGCACAAAGATATGTGAGGTTAATTCTTATAATCACCCCCACATGGGTTCAAAACCAACTAGATAAGCCACAGAAATGCATTCAAGTTATGTTTACATAAGAAACTCACATGGACAAGGACTGGAGTGGATCAAAGATCTAGATGTTTGGAATTCATAAACATAATGGCCTTAGTTCTGACTTTCAAAGATTTATGTGGAGCAGAGAATTATGCATATGAAACAAATAGACTTAGCGGCCCAGAAACATGACAATAGTATGTAAAATGTTGATTTCATCATTTTTAAGGTTTCCCGTTAATTGGCAGACATCCGATTGTGACTACTATTCTGACCATCTGATCACATATGCAGAAAGGAACACTCAACATTTTCTAAAAACATCTCATCCTTTGATTGCTGACAGCCTGATCATTACAAAGTTTATTACTGCAGATGTGTCATTATCTCATCTCTAATAAATCAGCACATATATTGAGAATTCACTCACATCATTTTGCCCCTAACTTTAAGTTTATACTTAAGAGTGAAATAGTGTGGCTATATATATTATTCCACTTTCTATCAAACACAAGCTTTGTGAAATATTTTTAATACCACATGCTAATACTCCAAACTCATGTAAGATATCACTGAAGGTGATTATTCACTTCTTATGCTGTCACGCCCTATGAAGAACTCTGTTTTGAAAAACTGTTCAGTTTTGGAACCATTCCAAGTGTCTCAGTCAATTTAAATATCAAACAGAACTGGAAACAGGAAACAAATTGCTTAGCTTTTTGTAATGAACAGGCCAAACACAAGAAACTAAAATTTAAAACTGTTCCCATATTCTGGTATGCATTTTCTATGGCATCCACGTTCTGTAGTGACACACACAGATCCTAAGAAAGACCTTTTGAGCAGTCAGGGAATGTTTTCTGTAATTTTTCAGGGAGACATAAACCATGATCATGATTACTTAAAGAAAATAAACAAAGAAACTTCAGTATTCATGTTCCAAGAACCAATGACAAAACACATTCAACATTCTAATTATAAGACAAAAACAAAAAGGCTTTTGTTTCCTATGGTTGCTTTACAGGGTTAGACAACTTATATTTGTATCAATATTTGATAATCCTCAGTTCTAAAATGACTAAGATATCCTTTGTGTTTATAAATACTTAAAGAGACAATTTATCCATTATTTATTAGTAGTTTTTAAGTTATTTACCAATATCTGCAACTTTCTTAGTAGATGGAGAAAATGTTCAACTTAATATTGTCATAATATTACAATCTAGAAGAACAAGTTATTATAGAGTCACTATATTAATGAAAATAATCTACATATTTTACAACTTGTCCAGATATCTGTGGTTGGTATTTATTGTGTCATTTTCTAAATATTCTAAGAAACTGTATTTGTCACATAATACATAATAATAATTACACAGTTTTCTCAAGAGCCACCACCACCCTCGTTTATTCTTTGAGACCATCTGGCTCTGTTGTATAGGCCAGCTCTGAACTCAAAATCCTCCTGTCTCAGCCTGTCCAGAGGTACTGGGCCCACAAGTGTGCGCAACCACATCTGGCTTCCCTCTCTTTTGACCCTCCCAGTAACCTAGGTAAGGAAGGCCTGTGGAGGTAAAAACCTCCCCAGGCCTCTGACATAAGTCTCTAATGTCCCACACCTTTGGGGAAGTGAATTAGGTTGAGAGAGAATGTACTTCTAAATTTTAAAAATATGCTACAAACTTAAAAATATTAAAATATTATTTTTAAATATTCAGGTTATATATGCCCATCAATCGAATGGATAAAGAAAATATGGTATATATACACAATGGAGTACTTCTTGCTTTTTTGCTTACAAATGTATGACAAAAATACTGCAGAATGCATATGGAAGTATTAACAGTGTTTTCCTTTTTAGGTTAAGGAACAGAAATCAGATGGATAAACTGTCCTAAGACATTTTTTTGACTTTTAAATCAAATTTTATATTTAATTTTTAAATAAATAATATATTCATCCCTTGGTTAAAATTATAAAAGGTGCCTTAAATTAAAAATGTAAATAAAAATTTTAAAAGACGGCTAAAATGAATTCTGAGCACTTAAATCCTTATGTAATGTTTAACCATCAAGAAAATATAATCTATTCAGAATTCTTCTTTAGGTAATCTGTACAGGAACCTAAACAACACCGTCTTGTTACTGGCTCAAGACAGATTTAAAATTAAGGAGGAAGGAATACACTGGCTTACTATTAGGCTAGGAATGCATGTCTCCAACTATACCAAGTGCCCTCTTCCTGGAGCTGGAAAAGCATGTTTTGACCTCAATCTTCCACCCCAGATGCTGTGCTCCCCCAGGACATGGCAGCAGATGACCCAGTTTGTGCCTCCTTCCCTCTCCTAGCTCCTGGTTCAACCAAAGATCAGAAATGTTACAAAAATCTCCAACAATGTGCAATCCCCTAAGGCTCATATAAGTAGCATGCTTCACAATACAGAAAATCCACGGATTTCCCTTAAATCCCTCAGGATTTATTATTTACATGAATTTAGCATAATATAAACCACACTTTGCTCTTCTATCCTTACATGTCCTTAACATACTAGGATATTACTGTTCTGATAATGCAGCTGTATTTAAAAGTATAAACTATTTTATTATATCTACTAAAAGAACATATTCTGATTTCAAAGAATCATTTTAATCAGATATCTTAAAATGCCATGTTAACTTCTATGTCCATTCAGATTTCTCTCAACAAGATACAGTAATTATCATTATCACTTCTGATCCATCCTTGCTAGGGTTCACCTTAATGAAGGTAAAACCTCCACCAACAAAATATATCCTGAATCAAAGATATTTGCCCACTTTAAAAAAAAGCTAAATAAATCTTTGCTCTCTTTGTTCTTTCTACTCAGAAATCTCAGTAAGTTTAAAACTAGCCCACTGAACTGATTTATCATCTTCTTACAGAAACTGATTGGGTAAAGAGAAATAGGTGCATTTTTCAGACTCAAGTTACTCAGACAGATCAATTCCTATCTCAAGACCAAAAACCGTTTTTAAGAGAGATTTAACCATGAAGCCATAGACAAACCATGATCACAAAGACAGTCATCCTAAGGCCAAAAAGCTGTACATTTACTGAATCTTCTAGTTTTCCAAAATATGAAGATCAATTTAGACACATGATTATTGAGAGTTTGCCTTGGGTTCCATGAGGCACAAAACTCAGAATTCAGTAACCGGCATTGCAGTTTTATCAGCACACACTCACTGACCTGGTTATTCATCAAATATTTATCAACATCTAACACAACAGCATTGCTGAGGGGGACAGACCTGGCCGGTGCCTTGAAAGCAAGGGTGGTACTGCATGGGGAAGCCAGGTTCCCTGTGTTCATTTCTTCCTGATCCACTCTCAGTATCAATCTACCTGTACAAAGGTGCAGGCACCAAGTGCTATGTGCATTCACTACACGCTGCATTGAAAGCTAATGTTTGTCATCTAATATAAAACACGGATAATGAATTCAGGGGGTCTCTGAATTCCTACCAGCCTGGACAGACATCTAATTCCCTGCTTTCTGCCTTCATCTGAAACCACGTACTTAGCACCTGTAACAGGGACACCCAAACACAAGTTCTTTCTGTCGGTGTTTCTTCAGCATCTGATGACAGCTGTTTCTCGTAGGATATTTCATGAAAGCAAAACATTACAATGGGAATTATTGGAAAATATGTTTTCTGATAAAAGGGAGTATCCAGACATGACATGTAAATGTCTATGGGATGCATTCCTAACACACTGGTGTTTGCAATAAATTTTTGTGTAGCAGAGACAGAAATATGCCATCAACAGTGGCAATAAGATTTGATAATTAGATTCTAGACTTCTGTATGCAGTGTGGTGAGAGGACATGCAGTGAAACACATAGGCAGAGTTACTAGAGGCAGAGTTTGGATGGACATTTGCACATGTGACAGACAGATGAGCAGAGGAGAAGCAGCAGAAGGGTGTTTCAAGGTGGTAAAGCCAGCAAACACAAAGGCATAGAGGTACAAAGCCCCTGGATGTGTGGATATCACAACACAGCAATCCAAATTAAAGCAAAATGAAGCTTATAAACAGGGTGATAGCATATGGACTATGCAAGGTTTTATCTTATAGGAGCCAGGGAACAATGTTGAGCAGGGTCCTGGAAGTACAAAGGTGCAGGCATCAAGAGCTATGTGCTTTCATTACATGCTGCATTGAAAGCTAATGTTTGTCATCTAATATAAAACACAGATAATGAATTCAGAGGCTGACCAGAAGACTAGACCAGAAGCTGGGGCCCAGAGGGAGGCCCAGGAAGAGGCACTCAGGGGTCTGTGGCAATGAATTGGCACGAAAAGGGGAATGTGCCTATGAGGTAGAACAGGAGGAGTGTGTGCCCACTTAGATAGGAATGAAAAAAAAAAGAATTAGGATGAGTTATGTGCATGTACCAACTCCCATGAGGAATGTAATCATTATGTACTGTAAATATGTACTAATAAAAAATAGAAACTGTAAAAAAAAAAAAGGCATCCAGGGTGAGTCACAGGCTTTCAGCAAGGAAACAATATCAGGAGGAAATTAGCAGGAAGGAATGAGGGCGAGAGGAGAAAAAAGTAAGAGTTTGGGGTAGGTTGCATATGGAAGGTGTTAGGACATTCTCTAACACTGCTCCTAGTCTCCAAAAATAGTCTATTCTAAACTCACCTGTTTTGCAAATTTAGTCACCTGCCATGTAATTTTCTCCAAGTGCAACCTGCTCTTTATTTCTTACTGTTCTGAAGACTGCCCTAAAGAGTGAGAACATATACACTTGCTAGTTGTATCAATACAATAGCAAAACCATGGTAACCTATACAACCTCACTAAATATTTTTTATTTGTTATGGTCTTAGTTACTTTTCTCCTGGATGGGACAAAATAACTGAAATTGTATCCCTGGACCCCCAAAGACTCATGCACATCCCTTTATGCAAAAGGCCTTTAGTCTATCTCTAAGAATTCTCAAAGTCCTAACAGTTTCAGCATTGCTGAAAAGTCCAAGTCCCAAGTCTCTTCTGAAATTTAAGGAAACTCAGCTGTGAGCCCCTGTGCAAATGAGAAGAAAGTTAAACACTTCCAACATACAACGGCACAAGATAGATATTACCATTTCCAAAGGTACAAATGGAGGGATACAAAGGAATGGGACCAAAGCAAGTCAAAAATCTAGTGGGGTGAACATTAAGCCCTGTAGTTCCATACGCAATATCTAAGGCAATCTGCGGTAATGTGAACTCCAAAGGGCTTGGATGGCTTCACCCGTAAGGACCTGGTAGTGGTTGCAGCTCCCATGGCTTCTCTTTTGGGACAGCTCTGCTCCTGCCTTGCAGTTTTTCTCAGATGATCCACATTCCTGGCTTTTCCAAACTTCTGAGGTCTCCACTGCACCTCCGGCTTCACACTCACAGCTTCACACACTGCCCTCTCAAGGGGACACTGCCTGGCCTCCCAGGCTTTCTTCTGAAAGTTAGGTGGAAGCCTTCCTGACCCCACAACTCTTGCACTCTGAATGCACCTAAAACCAGCACTATGTAGATGATGCCAAGTTCTGCTGCCAGCTGGAGCAATAGCCAGGCTTCCTTCTCCCTTGGCTATAGGGGTCAAGTGCCTGAATCCCTGAGCACTCTGCATCCAATCCTGAGGAACAAATTCTCTAGGCCACACTGTTCTGGAACACTGTGCTCTGGGGCTCTCTTCTCAAAGCAAAGTAACCTTTGTAACTCTGACACTGCAAAAGCTGCAGTCCTGCTGGTTCTTGTGATGTCCTTACCTATCTTTTCTGTTTTCTTCTGAAATAGTTGGATTTTTCTTATTAGTCTTTTCAGTAACCAATTTCTCCTCTGTTCCATCTTTGCAGGCCACAACTTTACTGGAGCTCCCTTTTTGGTCAAACTCACAGCATTTTAAATCATTCTGCTGGGCTCTTTGCTCCTGACTCTCAAAATAAATCTGACTAAAAGCCCCCAACAGTAGCCATGCTACTGCCTCAACATTTGAATACCTTAAAATTTCTTCTGCAATATTAGTCTGGCATCCTTAGTCGCAGGCAAAAGTCTCTGGAAACAGGCAAAATGAAGACAAACTTTTTGCCAAGACATAGCATACATAATCTAGAGTCCAACAGCCAATGTAGTCCTTCTTCCCAGAAGAAACCTCCAGTGTCTGGTCTTTATCAGTAGGATTTCTATCAGTGTTCTGGCCTTCTGAGCTCTGTCCAGAATCTCCCATCAAGTACCACTTATGGCATTCCAACTCTTTTTCAACTGGTATCTCCGAACTTTTCCAAACTCTTCCCACAAGCCAGTCCCAAAGGCTCCTGAACCACATAGTCATGGCAATGACCCCGCTTCTCTGGTACTAAATTCAGTCTTAGTTACTTTTCTCGCTTCTGAGACAAAATTCCTGACACCCACCAAAGTTAAAGGAAGAAAGGTTTATTTAGCTCACAGTTTGTAGAAGTTTCGGTCCATAATCAGCTAGCTCCAAGGCACAGTGGATGGTAGACAGTCATCACAGAGGAGAAACAGTTCATGGCAGGCAGAAGGTAGAAAAGCAAGCAAGAGAGCAAGAGACCAACAACCCTCTTTCTGTCCCTTATATTGTATCCAGGCTACCAGGATTAGGGAAGTGCCAAACCAATTAGTGGGCTGATTTAGTAATCACACACCCTTAATCCTAGCATTGCACTATGAATCAATCACATACTCTAGATTCAGTCACCTCTGAAAAAGCCTCACCTATGATAACATGAAGCTTCAAGGGGGGGACATCTAGATACAACCAGAACATTTACAAAATACTAGAATTAAATTTATATAAAGCCTCCTAGTATTCTTTTTTATATTTGTTTATAAAAAGTTAATAGTAATCACAATTTAGGAGATACATCTAATATTTTTCTATTTCTAGGTAGATACATCATTTAATATGGAATATTTCAAGCTCTGCAAAGCACAGTAATAAGTTTTTAAATCACATAACCCAGCAATTCTTGGGGTGGAGGGGGGAATCTAACACCTTAGCATTTAAACTTTACTATATTGTTAGAGTTTGTTGCAGTGACTTGTATTATATGTAACAGGTTTGCTTCTTTTTTCATTTTAAAAGCAAGTTAGAAAACAGAAGTCATATTCACATAAAATTACTGTTTAAGATTAGTTACGCTTATAAATTTTTTCTGAAAAAAAAGTAACAGTCTAAACTTTCCCATGTAGCTGGCAGGAAAATAAGTAAAATTGTCATATATCTCAAATAGACTACCAATAATAAAAACAAGGGTTAATAAAAATTCACTTCCCTGAGACATACTTTAAGAAGGTATTACCTCTTTCAGTTAGATGGCTTCTAAATAATCTAAAAGTCTATATTGCTATGTTAATTTTTAGATTTGTTTTAGGCCTAAAAGAACATATTACAAAAATGCAACTCAACAAAAATTTTAAGATAACAGTATTTTACACTGACATTAAATATTTTAAAAGTATTTTCATTGTAATCATGCAACAAAAATTTCATTAAGAATATGACTTTTAATTTTAAAAACTGGAATTTTTATTTTAAATTCAGAAGAATAAAACGTGTAACCACAAACTCCCACGGATGGTCACAAGGTGCTGCTTCACAAGACAGCAGCCACTGAAAGTGACTTGCCCTCTTCATTACTATACAAACTTTAATTTCCCTTCCTACAGTGTTAAACAGTACCCTTCATTTGGACCTCTGTTCTTTGTTTTGTCTTAATGATTATTTTGACTTTATCAATTTTATTAGATACCTAAAAATTAAAAGCCTACTCAGTGTAACAAAGCCTGCTTATGCCAATTAGTTTTTTTTTTAATTTCAGCAGTGACAATGTACAACAACGAGGAGTCCATATTAATTCAACACAGGGATGAACACAGTACCAAAAATAATGTCCTGTCACCACCTGTGACTGATTCCAAAAGAAAAGTTTGTAAGGTTCTTCCTGCGATTACTGCCTCTAATGCATGTATGATTTTGTAATTTTAAATGCTGTCTTTCCTGTAGTTCTCACATTTGGAGCTAGCCAGCTCAGGTAAAGCCTAGGTTACTGCAAGTGAGGCCACATCCCATGAGCTGTCACTCCCCAGTTACAAATGGCCCCACTCTCATGGCACATTGCAATCCGCTGCTTATTAAACAGGGCCCTCCACAAAACAGCATAGTTGAATCAAGGCACATGGAGACATACAACCAGACTGAGGGACAAAAAATCCCCCAAATACACCCAAATGGATTTTTAAAAACCCCAAAACCGCACTGTTGTGTATTACAGGCAACAGACTATCTTATAAGATAAAAGAAATTACAGCAGCCAGTCAAAATATTTGACAATAGGAATGTCTATAGAGCAAACAGCAAATAGAGAGTAATACTAACCTTAAGGAAAAACAATTGAAAAGGAAAGAGCCTACAACACTGGTGACCAGGGACCAATAGGAAAAAGGCAAATCTCTCACTTTCTTTTGAAAAAGTCTTAATTTTCCCCAGAGCTATATAATTGCTGTTATAAAAAGGACCCTCATGTGCTAATAAACATTACCTAAGATGAATACAGAAAACGGATATTCACCTAAAATCACACCTGTTGTCTTTTTACCTAAGAAAACAATACACATATAATATTAGTGAAATATTTTAGCTCCAAAACATGCTTCAGAGCTAACAAAAATAGTACATATTAATTAGAATGAATTTCTATGAACCAAAACTCAAGTAATAAGAATATTTAATTGTTCTAATGAAATTGGCATTTACTATATCTATAGGTTACCATATTGTTCCAGTGTCAGCTGATGAAAAATATCATTATACTTCCCATTCTGAATCCAACTCTAAATGTTACTTTATAGTTTAATTTCCACTTTTGTATGATACAGATACTATATTAAAACACAATTTATTGCAGTAAAACTATCTGAAATCTGTCAGATTAAGATGTACTGGCTATCTTTTTCAACATCTAACTTTTAGAAACTTATCTAGATAAGACAAAAATCTACCGTGAATAAAAAGTCATTTGACATTCGGTTGTCTTAAATAGAAGGCTGTAACTATAGAAGAGCAGATTTTCCTGTCATAGCAAAGCTATAGCTATAAGATCACCATAGCTATACCTTAGTATCAACCTATGACAAAACTTTTTTAGTATCCCATTTATAACACTAGTTCTTGGTAAATGCCTATCAATGTGACAAGAGGCCAGAAAAATATTCAAGACTGCTTTCAAGGAAACCAAAAAGAGGAATCTGGAGTTATATAATAAAGAGTTAGCAGAAGGCTGTATCTCTTATATGTGTTATTCTTGAACTTAGTTCTTCTGAATTTTTTTGCATTCTACAAATGATTAAATTTTTTTCTTTTTACACACAAATTGTAATACAGGTATTTTAGTGAAAGTTTTCTATAATGGTTTCACTGACTTCTATATTTTGTACCATAAGAGAGACACATGAGAGAAGTTAAAGTTTACTGCCCCCTTAATAATGCATGAAAAAGATACCCACCGGGCCTGGGGATTTAGCTTGGTGGCACTGTGCCTGCCTCGCAAGCGCAAGATCATGAGTTTGATCCTTGGTACCAAAAAAAAAAAAAAAAAAAAAGAAAAGAAAAGAAAAAGATACCCACCATAAATGCATTACTAATATTAAGTACATACATAAAAGCCATATCTGCATTGAAAACATTTTTCTCAATGCATTACTTTAAAATGGAAAATTCACTAAAGTGACCAAAGTCAAATAATAAGACTGAATCCAAACAATAAAACAGCTTGAAAGTTTAATTTAAATACAGTAATTATAACTAGGTAATCACTCCCCCCCAATCTTATTAGAAAGATATAATACACCAAGACTTGTTAAGCAGTGTACTTCTTCATTTACAAGTGGCCAATAACTGCTTGTGAGAAGTAACTGTTTTGTCTTCTCTCAGGGAGACACTATAAAATACAGGCATGTACTACAGAGACTAGAGAAGTCAAACCCTCAATTTCTCAGCCTCCCTTGTAAGGAGAGATAGCCACGTGACTGGGAGCTAGCCAATGAGATGTAAGCTTAAGTGATTTGATAATACCTCACCCTATTTCTTTTCCTTCTTGAAGCAGCCATTGTGAGATTATGAGGCAAGAGTTATGGAATTAGGGCTAAGGAAATAGCATAGATGTGGACCCTGACATTGATGACACTGAACATCACAGCTTCTGCTTCTTAGCTGAAACAAATAAACTACTTAGTTAAACTGGGATCTTTCTGCAGTTAAAAGCAATCCTACTTGATAGTTCAAAAAGGAAATACCAAATCCAAGAAGATAATTTGATTAATTTCATTCTAATGAAACAAATTTATTCACATTCTGCCTGACACTTATTGAATACCTAGTCAAATGATTCTCTTTAGTGCTGCTTTAAGTACAAGAAAGTATTTCATTTTGATACATTCATTTGCCTTGCTACAGTAATCTTTTTTAATCCAGCTAGCTCAGCAAAAAGAATTTTATTTCTTAGTGTAGTAAATCATCCTGAGTCAGAGAGACCATTTACTCTTTGAGGTTCCAATGTCAGTATTCATAAAAATTAACATAGGTATTTCCAGCTTTGAAGGAAAACTGAATTCTAAGTGGCAAGGAATATTTCTACTTAGAAAATCTTTTCCCTATACTGACTTATTACAAAATTGGAACTAATGTGTTGGGAACTTTTCTGAAATATACTAAGGTCACTATTTCAGTGAGAAGGACTGTTGCCAACTCTTGGTCAAGCTGGGGAAGTCACTTTTGGGGTTCTCAGAAGTCCCCTCCCCAGTCCTGACATCTCCATCCATGCTCACGTCCTGCAGCATCACACAAGACTCCTGACAAATTCACTCCTTAACTTCACCCTTATTTACTGGGGGCCGGGGCGGGGCGGGGATCACATCCTGGATCCAACAACACATTTTGTCAATGGGTGCCATGCAGTGACAGTATACCAACGTGTGTGGCGCCTGGTGCACAAACCTGTGCTGGCTGTGTCTCTGTGATCGCCAGCCCCTCTTTCATTACATTCTCTGCTCTGAAATATCATAATTCTTTGGTTTCCTTGAAGAAACCACCCTGTCCTTCACCTCCTGGTTTTCCCCAGCTACATTCTCTAAACACTTTTTATTTCTGAACTAATCCACATATCCTGAAGACCTAACTTAAAGCACGCTTCTTTTGGAACATCTGGATAAAGGCCACTCCATCTGCACAGAGGCTCCCTGGGTGCCAGTCCACACCTGACCATGCTCACCTGATGTTCTGCCTGTCTGCCTGCCTGCCTATCTGTCTCTCTCTCTCTTTCTGTCTGTGTGTGTCTCTCTCTTTCTCTGTCTCCCTCTCCCCCTCCCCCCCCCCCCGTAAACTGTAGACTGGGTAAAAGCAGGAGCCTTATAGAACTTAGTCCTAACCACATTCTTAGCACCCAGCCCTGTGCCTGGCACACAGCACATGTCTAACAGATATTTATGAGAAAAATGAGTCAATCCTGCAATGTTAAAAGTAGTTTAGAAGCACAGAAAAAGCTAGTGACATCAGCCAAATATAAAATCCTTCAGATAGCCCATTCAACACAATAGGGTTGCATTATATTGGTGTAAACATCTGGCCATTTTTTACTAAACGAAGAGCCATTTCAAATGTTACAACTGAAATGAGTGAAGTAGGCTAATGGCAGGAGGTAAAACTGAATAGAAATTACAAAGGATGAAGTCTCAGATTCTTGCAACTAATTGGTTGTGGGTAAATGAGGACAAATAATAATTCAGAGATGTCTGAAGTTTGATGATGAGATAAGGGAGAAACATGCTGCCATGGACAGAAACAGGTAAGGCAGGAGAATTAACTGGATTTAGGAGATAATTAGGTAAGATGGGTTTCTGTTGTACCAATACATCCAGAGTTTGAAAACCCACAGTTTAGGGCCGGGGATTTAGCTCAGTGGTTCCGCTGCCTGCCTCGCAAGTGCAAGGACCGGAGTTTGATCCTGAGTACCAAAAAAAAAAGAAAGAAAGAAAACCCACAGGCAAGGAATTCACAAAATTTGAGGATAAGGGTATCTTGGAAAGCATCTCATCTGACTCCATTATTTTGTAGCCCTGTGCTGCTAGGTGAACAAAGTCATTCTCCTAGTTACTAGTAGGTCCAAGGGTATAACCCAGGACTCTTGGAATCCAGGCCAGCAGTTCTGACACTAAGGCAACACTACCACTTCATTTACTAAGAATACAAACAAGTCATGACTCACAAATCATTTAGACAATAGTAAATGCAATGGCTTCAATATTCAGTTTGGGGAAGATATTTTTTGGACCTTAAAATTACATAACATGGATAGGATCACAAAAGATTCTTATAGGGGAAAGCAGAACTATATTCTTTATATAACTTTTAAATATTTCCCCCATACAAACTCTTTCTCCATCATTACTATTCTCTGGGTCTAACAGAAATACAGCAAAACTCACAACCAGAAAAACCTGTAAGCCAAAAATTCTGAACAGAAGTCCCAGGGTTTTAGTGTCATCTCTGTCACTTACTGTGGGCCCTTGGGCCAGTTAGTTCACTTCTCTGGGCCTTGGACTTGTAGAAAGTAAGGTAGATTTGATCACTGCTGTCTGTATTCTAGCTCTAAAAATCATGACTGCCATCAAATAAATATTTAAAAAATATTCTTAAATTCAGAATGTGTCTAAACATAACTATTATAACTCATAATTATAGTCTTGTGTCTTTTGTTCACGTGCTCTTGAAAAGCTGTCTGCTTCACAAAAGTACTGCAAGCAACTTAACATGTCAGATAACAGAAGGCTGGTTACGTAAATCATGGCTCACACAACAGTGGGGTGTTACAGGACTTAAAAAGAATGAAGTAAACAAAAAACTCTTATGTTAGTCTTAAGAAACAAGCCATAGAAGAAAATATACTATGCTTTCATTTCTGTATAACAAAAAAGGGCACAAAAGCCCTACATAGGTTTCCTGTGATTAGAAAAATCAGGACACCCAAGAAACCATGAGGAAGGGGTTCTGTGGGGAGGGCTGGGAGCCTGTGCTAGGAGAGGCTCACCTAGGACCGTGCGGCTCTCTGTAGTGTTTGATTTTCTTTTTAACATACAGCATGGGTTACATTATTCTAAAAGGAAAAATTGTTAAATCAACACTCTTTACATCATACAAATTATTACAAAGGTGGAGCACCCTTTCATTGTTATTTTCCCCGCATTTTTAGTCTCTTGGGGCGGGGGGGGGGGGGATGAGCTTGCATGCAGGGCCTCCTCTGGCCCTGAGCTGCACCCACAGCCTCCACCATTTTATTTTCTAAGGTTGAGAGAACGAGAGTGGTATTTGGGCTGGCAGAGGAAGAGCCACTGTTTACTTCCTGGCTTCCCTCATTTACTTTCAGCTGTCAGCGCCGCCCCGGAGGAAAAGGCTGGCACACTCAAATGACAGGTCAAAGGGTGTTATGAAACTTAAGCAAGGGTTCTGGGAAAAATGAGAATTATCCCACAGAGAAAGGAGATGCCTCTGGGAAAATAAAAATCAGCTTCCTGGAAAAAAATATCACCAGGGACAGAGATGTGCCAAGTGAAAAACAAGACACATGCAAGCTGACAAATACATGAAACAGAAAAAAATCTATTTACATCCCTATTAATCAATCCTACTGTCAACACTAACCAGCCCCAAACCAAATGTAACAACACCCTAGTTTTCTTGGAAT
This sequence comes from Heterocephalus glaber, assembly GCF_053883595.1. Taxonomy (NCBI): domain Eukaryota; kingdom Metazoa; phylum Chordata; class Mammalia; order Rodentia; family Bathyergidae; genus Heterocephalus; species Heterocephalus glaber. The sequence goes on along the minus strand of NW_028258308.1, from coordinate 24,101,120 downwards.
AAAATCTGCTTCGTTTGCCATAGCTGTAATTATCATCTAGACTAAGAGGCAACAAGGTGAGAATATCAAATCTCCTAAAAGTAAGCAGGTTGGTTTATGTGTGCCTGAAATACACACTAGATTTATTTCCATCTTAAGCAGCAAAATGACAAGCTAATACAAACATAAATGTCAGGGGTGGCAGTATTTTTTAACTGCAAATATTTTTACTATTGTGACAAAAAAAATTAATTTGTGGTCCACAAACATAAAGGTGTTTTATTTCAGGAGCATTTAGAATACAGAAATCTTATGGTTTATTAAAATAACAAAATAACCAATCTCAGAAACTTCATAATAAGAAACTACAGAAACCCTCTCATCTTTTTTTTAATGTAAAGAGAATTATTATTTCTTCATTTGCTTGAGGTCCTATTTCCAAAATCATCTGAAGTCAAATGTAATTTAACAGGTGATTTTTACAGATTTGATTGGTGACAGAGAAAAGTGCCTGCGAACACTATGGTAACAATTCTGCATTCCACAAACACAAACAGCGCCTGCTTACAAATAGTGCAAGTACACTCGTGTGCAGGAACACAAGAGCAAACTGCTTATTTTCTCCCCAATTAAGCCTATTTCTTTCAGTAAAGAGAGCCTTATTTTTCTGATCGTCTATCTCCTTAGAAATCCAGTAAGCATCTGCAAGTTAATCAAGATGTCCCCTGTGCAACACTAGGCAGAGATCTGAGCAAGACTAACCTGTATGGAAAATAACAGTGCTTTTCCTAAACCCTGAAGGAAGTCGAAGATTCCGAAGTAATCCTTTGGCAGTCAGTCGGATGTGCATGGTGGATAAGGAGAATTTGGGAGACAACAACATGTCTTCAGAGCAGGTGGGATGATTTCACAGATGAAGTGGCTTCCACGAACTCACATGCTGTCTTTTTAAATTCAATACTCTTCAAAGCCCAGAAGCACAGCAAGAGGAAACATGCCTACATGGCTAATGTCATTACAGCACAGAGTCACTAAAGGAAAAAGAAAAAAAAACAAACAAAAACCCCAGAGCTATCCAAGGGTTTCTGGCTTCATTTTCACTCCCAGATGTTGACAAAACAATGCTCTTCCTCTGAGTAGGACCTCCTCTCAGCAAATCCAGAAGCTTGCAGCCTCTGAGTGACATCACACTGTACATGAGCTGCTGTGCTTCTCATCAGGGACAGGAAAGGGGAGGAGAAAGTGGGGTGTCTCAGGAGCTTTATATTACAGCCAATAATGCCGCAGCCCCTGCAACTTCTGAAGATCATTAAGGGAAATCAACTACCTCGTGTGCCAACTTAGTATTAAGGAAAAAAAATAAGATTTCTTTAAATTAATGTGATTTAGATGTTTTAAATCCTGTAATGCATACTAACAGCATTGAGTAGGTTTTTTTTCCAGATATTTTACTTATAAACCTGACACTTTGGATAAAGAGAAAACAAAAATCTTAAAGCAACAGATGTTCTCCATCTTTAATAAAATTTTTACTCTAATATGTTTAATGATAGATTGATAAAACGCTCAGCTTTAATTGTTACATGTTTAGGACCTCACTAAATATCAACAATAAAAAGTGAAGACTGCTGGGCAAGGTGGCATGTGCCTGTAATCCCAAAAATCTGAGAGGCTGAGACCGGACTGCAAGTTCGAGCCCAGCCTGGGCAACTTTGTAACTTAGCAAGACCCTGTCTCAAAACAACAACAACAACAAAAAATTTGTTTTAAGCTTAGTGCAAAAGCTCTGGGTTCAATCCTTGGTACTGGGGGGGAAAAAAAGGTTATGCAATTTCTCTACCAAGATAATAATAGTTCCAGTGGAATACTCAATCAGATGGACAGTACAGCGAGGGCTATACTTACTGTATTTATAGAACATCAGGTGGGCTGGGATACTGCTTAGGGATAGAGTGCCTGCCCACCTAGTATGAGACCAGGTTTGACCTCCAGCACCAAGAGGGGGAGGGAAGAGCATCAGGTGCTCTGGTATATGATCTTTTCAGACTAGGAATGTGGGCAGGATATGGTTATGAATATCTTTTACTGAGATCAACTTTTATTTCAGTAGAATGGTTTGTAAAAGTACATTAAAATATGATGGCCAAACCCAAAAGAAGTTGGAAGATAAACATATGAATATAAGAAAATTAACATGGACAATATGCACACTTAAGCAAAGCCAATTCCATTGAACCAGGAATAGACTGAATACAACAATTTTTTAATTTAAAAAGTACAACACAACAATGAATAAAAAATGATCAATGCCTGATTCCAAGATTTACTAAAAATCGGAAAAAATGCAGAAATTATTAACCATAAACAATCTTATTAAATGCTGTTAAGATAGAAAAGAAGTAGTTATTCTTTTAGTAATGGTATAGAACATGTAGAATGTGAAGAGAGAACGAGACAGGTGGAAAGGAAAATTTTAAACAAGCCCTCTTCCCTCTTCGCTTAGCACCCCATAGCTTGTCATGCTGGCGACTGTCAACAACAGAAGTACACCCAATAGCCTTTCCAGGGACCCTGTGAGAATACAGTATGTTCATACAGTGAATCTTCCAAACACACTGGGTCCACGACAACAAAAGCACAAATCATCAAAGGATTAAAGTTAAGAAAACCTACCTTTAGGTGTTGTCTTTCTATTTATTATAGTTTATTACTTTAAAAAAATCCAAACACCTTTCCCCCAATTTTCAAATATTAAAAAATATTGTAACCTCTTCCTATACACCAAAATTATGTAAGAAACCAAAATATCAATCTGCATCAGAATCACAGAATAATAAAATCAAATATTACTACTATTACAAATAGACACATCACAGTCCACAGAGTTAAAGATTTGGGGGGGGCGGTTGTTTTTTTTGGGGGGGGACTTTGTTTGTTGTTAATACTAAACTCTAAATTATCCCTGTTAAAAGGGAAATCTTTTAGCAGTCTAGTCACGAATTAGTTATATTAATTAAAATTTCTATTTGAACTACACTAAGCTATTCCATGTACATTAAGAATGTTGTTATTAATGATCTTTTTAAAAACAGCAGATCAAGAAACTGAAAGAACAAATATAAGTAATGCCAGTGCGGAAAATTCAGAAGTCAAACTAGCAACTGTTTGTCTAATAAAATACACACACAGAAGTAAAAACGTATAGCCAGATAGAAGAAATGCTCATTTCAATTCTTTCACAAATATAGTCTGCCCCCTGGTGGCCATGAAGAAAGCCAACATTTACAATCTATTATTCTAGGCTATCCCCTATACACTATACATTAATTTACTCATTTAAATAACCAAATAAGTGTTAAAGTTTCAACTATTTTTTATAATACTGGGAAAATCAAAGGGTAAAACAAAACTGGTTCAAAGAAGGTTTTTGTTTAATCAGCTCATCACTTCTATACTATCTATAGATTCTGAAATTATACTAAAAACAAATATGTAAGAAAGTGTCAGCACTATTATTTTACAAATTCTTAATTTTATTTAAACATTATAAGGCTTACCAAGGACACGGGGTAAAAAAGGGGAAATTTTGGTACTTAAGATGGACTAGTTCACAATTATAAAAATTAGATATAAGGACTTAAATGAAGTGCACCAAAGCTTATGTTAGGATGTTAAGTGGAAAAATAAAACTATGATTTCAAATTTTACTTAATGTAAGATGTCAACTTTAAATAGAAAGAGTAAAAAATATTGAACCAAATATGTATACCAAAACTTCTGCAATACTAGGGGAGATTATTTTTCTTTGTTATATATTCCTATGTTTTCTTTCCTCTTTAATGTTTTTATTAAAAACAGATCTCAGGGACAGGAAAAAATAAGCTTCCCAGTAAGCTTAAACACTGAATTGTTTTACAGAAAGCCTACAAAACAAGCTGAGTTTCTATTAATGACACAAGTAAAGGGAAACAATATAAAAATTATATAAAGTCTTATTATAGTTTATATCTAAAATGTCTCCCAAATGTTTCCCAAAAGTTTCAGTGTGTTTGGATCATGGGGTGCTATACTAATCAGTAGACGCATCCAGTGATGTATTCAGTACTTCACGTGCTGTTAGGAGGTGGGGCCTGGTTGGAGGGGTGGGTCACTGGGGGCATGCCCTGGAAGGCTATAGCCTTGTCCCAGGCTCTTCCATTTGTTTCTTTCTCTCTCTGCTTGCTGGCTGTCAAGGGTTGAGCAGCAATCTTCCACCAGACCTCTCCACCATATCTTCTCTAAGAGCCAATCAACCATGGACTGAAACTTCTGAATCCATGAGCCAAAATAAACCTCTCCTCCTCTGAGTTTGTAGGTGTCAGGTATTGTGGCCAGCAATGAGAAAGATTACTAACACAGTACAAGCCTATAGAGTAAGGCTTCAATTAGTCCATTTGGTCCAGTACATTCAAACAACAGCATCACAAATTTTACTACACAGATTGTATGGCAGAAATGTGTCTGGTTTGGTTTTTGTTTTAAATTAGTAATTTGGAAAATGATAGCGTAATTGTAGACATAATTCTAGTATATGCTGCACAGGGGTGCATAGATGCTAAGATACACATTCGAAGCAGGGCTGGCTTATTGTTGTTAATGATCACAAAGAATCAGAAGATTAAATTTAAATCAACTGGCTTGTTCAGAGATTCAAGCATCTCTATCCAACCAATCTTTCTTAGGCTAAACAGAGTATTAATCCCAATACTTATCTCCTTACTTTCCTTATCACAACACAAACTGCAACATATTCTTCATTTTGATTCAACTCAAGGACCAATTTTTCCATAATGTCCTCTTCCTTAGTAGGAAGATATACTTTTGTAATTATTAAAAATTTCACAAGAAATAATTAGAAAAACATTCAAATCCCATCCACCATAAGATTTTATAATGCCTTCAAGAACAGTTAAATTGCCTTCTATTTCTTTGGTCTCCCAAAACAAGATCTTAACTAAGAAGCAGTACTGCTTTCATTTCATGTACAATGTTAGTTTTCAAAAACAAACCAAAACCCTCATATGTTCATTGTAGAATTATTTTTAAAATACTGTAAAATTTAAATTACCCTTACTTCATACTGTTCTGTAACTGGTTTTAAAACTTCAAATAAGTTGATAAACTTAAAAATTTCACACTTATCATCACAAGGTATTAAATAACTCCCTGTATCAGTGATGGCAAACCTTCTAGAGCTTTCAGTGATAACCAACAGCTGGCTGTGGCACCCATGCCGTAAGTTTGCTACCACTGCTGTTATTTTGATGGCATTCAAAATGTCATTAAAGTGTCAGTGAACATAATTTAAATAACATACAGGCTGTTTTCAATTTTTCCTGCTTTTAAGTAATTGTATGTTGGGAGCCATTCTACATAATTTTGGGGAAAAATCATTTCACAATTAAATTATGATTAAGCCTAAGTCTTCTTGCCTACATGCTGGCTATGACATGCCAAAAAACTCCATTTTTGCTTCAAGTCACAGCTGAGACCTCAATGGTCCTGTGATGCTGTGACACTCAAGGGCAAGATTACATCAGCTGAAGACATCCTGGTTCCTTGAGAACCAAGTAGTAAGAGAAAGGTCTCACCTGGGGAGGAACAAATTCCTTATCAGCTTAACTTATCCCACCTACTGTTGTAAGAATGTCTTTGATCATCTTACCTTCCTAATCAACTTAAACACCTCATGGACCTAAGATCCTCATCAGCATAAGATCTTCCTGGATATAGGATTACCACCACACTCCAAGACATGATTATAAGATCCTCATCAATCCAGGATTATTGCCACCTTCTGAGTCATCTGTTACTCCCTATGAACCCAATAAGTGGCAAGCTCAGGGTACCTTCATCTTTGCTACCCAGAGCACCACTGATCAGGCCCAGAACCCAGCTTCCTCTCTAAGTCTTGTTTCCTGTCTTTATTCTTTAATTCTCCTTGTGCTGTTGTGGCTCATAGGGCACCAAAACCCACTGCACGGGTTCTGGTAACGTCCCCTTTTCCCTGTTCCCTACAATTGTACAAAGCAATAAACAAGTAAATCAATCACTTTCCTAATGTTAATTCTGATAATGGAGTTCCTGAGTAGAAGCGTTTTGCTATATGCATGGAAGTTCTAATTTATACTCAATCACCAGTATATATAAGTACCTATTCCTCTTTATTCATTTTCCATAGTAGATATTACCATTAAAAATTAGGCAAGAACTGAAAGCACATTATTTTAATTGAGTAACTTTCATTCATGATTCCTAGTCCTACATATTTTTCTTTCCAATGGTGTTTTGTGTATTCTTCTATTATTACTGAAGTAAGAACACCTAATATGAGATCTACCCTCACAAAGTTTTCAGTGGACAATACAATATTGCTAACTACAGGCACAATGTTATATAACAGACCTCTGGATTTTGTTTTTGTTTTTTTTCCATACTGGGGACTGAATCTAGGACCTTCACACATATCCCCAGCCCTTTTTCTAAGTTTTATTTATTTTGAGACAGGGTCCTTAAATTGCCCAAACTGGGCTTGAATTTTCAATCCTCCTGCTTCAGCTTCTCAGAGTGCTGGGCTTACAGGTTTGCTCATCTTGCATACCTGAAACTCTACTCCCCTTGAACAGGAACATTCCATTTCTTAGTAATCATCTCAGGGACTACTACTCTACACTCTGCTTTTGTGATTTTGGCTATTTTAAATATCACAAATAAGTGGCATCATGCCACATTTGTCCTGCTACTGGCTTATTTTATTTAGCATAATGTCCTCAAGGTTCATCCATGTTATTATAGTATCTCCTTCTTTTATAAAGCTGAATCATATTTCATTGTATGTATATACTGCATTTTCTTTATTCTCTCATCCACTGATAGGAATTTGGATTGGTCCCACCTCTGAGCTATGGTAATAATGCTGCAATGAATGTGAAAGAGCAAATTTCTGTTTTAGATCCTGATTTTGTTTTGGTAAATAACTCCTTATTAGAGGTATGGTTTACAAATATTTTCTCCCATTCTGTAGGCGGCCTTTCACACAAATGATTGTTTTTTTGCTCTGTAGAACAGTTGTAGTTTGATGCAGCATCATCTGTCTAATTTTGCTTTTACTGCCTGTGTTTTGGTGGTCATACCAAGAAATCATTACCAAGAACACTGTCTAAAGCTTTCCCCTCCTGTGTTTTCTTCTAAGACTTTTACAGTTTCAAGTCTTACATTGAAATCCTTAATCTACTTTTGAGATTCTGTATGGTGTGAGATGAGGGTTCAATTTCATTCTTTCGCTTGTGGATATCCAGTTTTTCCAACACCATTTGTTGGAGAGACTGTCATTTCCTTTTGTATTTTCTTGGCATCCTTGTCAAAGACCAGTGCACCACACATATGCGGATTTATTTCTGGGCTATTTCATTCCATTGGACTATGTGTCTGTCTATCTTTATGCCAGTACCATACTGTTTTAATTACTGAGGCTTTGTGATATATTTTGAAATCAGTAATTATGTTGCCAATGTCTCAGTTTGTTATTTGCTTATAAATATAATAATTTTGACAAAAGGGAGGCTTAAAACATTTGTTGCCATAATCAATGTCTTCTTTTCTACCAGTGTTTCTGGAAAGACCTTTTACGCTCAAGTCTATATTCTTAGTGTTATTTTAATTGTGTTTAAAAAGAATTCATATGAAACACAATTGTGTGCAATGTATGAAGAAGAGATCTAGCTCCTGCTACAAAGGAAGCCAATGCCACAAGACTTATTAAATATCCATTCCACACTTCACTCTAATTTGAAACATGAAATTTATCACATCTCCATACAGCTTCTTCCTTTTAATTGTGAGAGGCAAGTTATGATGATCATAAGGTGACAGTGGAAGACAGGAAGAGAATACCTGGCAGAATCAACATATCCTCACCAGAGCAGGTCTGCTATTCTCAACCATTTCCCAACACATGGACAAAGGAGATACAAAGAGCCACCCTATCCAGTACTCTCTACTAAAAGGGTACAGAAAGAGCAATGGAACTCTACCTTCCAAGGCAGAGCACAGCACCTGGGAATGCTGATCTTGTGGAAAACAATCAGGGAGCTGGATAAACACAGCTCAATGCCTCTGGTAGCCCAAACAGCTTCTCTGTGTGGTAGAACCAAGGTAATAATAGTATACTGCAGTATGTGCGACATCTTCTTTATAAACAGTAAGCCAAGTTTTATTTAGAGTCAATGTTGCCTAGAACCTTGTAGCATCATAACCTTTAAATAAATTACAACAGCTAGATCCCATGGAGGTGGTTCTTGACCCTAAGTGGTCTCTTCTGCCTGCATTAAGGGTTTAAAACAATTCAACTTCCTGGAAAAGAATTCATACAAACAAGCCAATAGAAGTACAAGGACAATGGAAAGGATTATCACCATCACTATCCCTAGCAACAGAAGTTGCTACCATTTGAGGTCCTTGTATGCAAAAATTTTAGTATGTCAAAATTATTCCAATCCTGGGAATGACTCCCTAAATATTCCCACAGTGACAAATGAGAAACCTGAGACTTGTAGAGGCTTAGCAAGTAGCTCTAGGTTAGGTCACAAACAGAAAGTGTCAGAACCAAGATTCATACCAGTACCTAGTACCTCAAAAGTTCATTTTCTTCCTGCTCTTCTTCTTCTTAGGAAATAATGGCAATTTCTTTAACATAACTGATTAAACATTGTAAAATATGTAAATTTAAAAAATTTTTAAATAACATACACTGTTGACCAGGGAGAATATGGTGAGGCCAGCACTCTCTTATGTTCTCAATCATGGCATTAACGGATATGAAGCTTCTGGAAAAGAATTTGGTTATCTGAGTGAAATGACAATAACTGTGCATAGGTTTTATTGACTGATACTACTTTTAAGAATTTGTCATAAAAAACTTCCCCAGGCAGAGGAGCATGCCACAGCTCCCAGTGCACAGGGGGCTTCCGGGTAGGTGCCCCAGAGCTGCCAGCAGAGGGGAGGTTTCCAGGTAGGCGTGCCACAACTCTCAATGCAGAGGGGGCTTCCGGGTAGGCATGCCACAGCTCCCAGCACAGAGGAGGCTTCCAGGACAACCTATTGCCATTCCCAGCATAGAAAAGTTGAGCCACGTGGGAGCCAACAGCATCCCACCACTGCCCACCACACCCTCGCCGAAATGTGAAGACATGAAAACAAGCCTCAGAACCAGACTTCCAGATCACCTACAGCAACCTCAAAGGGAAATAGGATGGAACACTCTGATACTCAACCACCTTGACTCCCTAAACTAGCAAAGAAAGATGATCTGGAAAAAATGAAAACAGAAGTAATTTCTCACATAAAAGCAGATATTGTGCCCATAGTGCAAAACACGATTAATAAATCTAGAGAGGACACAGATAAAAAAAATAGAGGAGCTGAGGAACATGATGGAATCCTAACATAGGAAACAAATGGAATCCATAAAACAGATGCAAACAGATTTCCAGGAGATTAAAAACTCCATTGAAAGTCTATGCAGCAGAATGAGCCAACCTGAAGGCAGAATTTCACATACAGAAGATAAGATTGCAATTAGTGACCAGGAAAAGAAAAATTTATTTAAAATTGTAAGGAACCACAAGAAATCAATCCAGCAGCTGCTAGATGATGCAAAGAAGAAAAACATAAGACTGATTGGAGTCAATGAGGAAAGAGGAGAGAGTGCAGATGACATAAAAAAACTCTTCACAGAAGTGATGGCAGAAAACTTCCCAAGGAGGGGAAAAGAACTTGAAATACAGATAAGTGAGGCATATAGGACTCCAACTAGCCTTGATTAACAAAAATGTACACATAGGTATACAATTGCTACGATTCCAGAAACCCAACAGAACAACAAAATTCCACAAGCAGTGAGAGAAAAGAAACAAATCACATACAAAGGAAAGCCCATCAGAGTCACAGCAGACTTCTCAACACAAACCCTCAAGGCAAGAAGAGCTTGGAGTGATGTATTTCAAGCCCTAAAGGAAAACAACCTCCAACCCAGACTGATGTACTCTGCAAAATTATCTTTCAAAATTGATGGAGAAATAAGATACTTTCATGACAAAGAGCACCTTAGGAACTTCATGAATACCAAACCAGCACTCCAAAAAATTTTAGAAAAAATCCTAGGAAAAGACAATGAGGATCACAACCCCAGGAAGCCCAGCAGAATGATTCCACCAGGCATGACAAGAAATTAAAAGGGGGAGAATCCAACAAAAAGAAAAAGTCATGACAACAATAATTCAATATGTATCAGTTATAACCATCAATGTTAATGGTCTCAACTCAGCAATCAAAAGAAAGAGACTGGCAGAATGGGTCAAGAAGCAAGATCCAACAATATGCTGCATACAAGAAACACACTTAATTCACAAAGAAACTCATAGACTGAAAGTTAAACGGTGGAAAACAATACTCCATGTGACAGGAACCTGAAGGAAAGCAGGAGTAGCTATCCTCTTGGCAGATCAAGGGGATCTCGAACCAACACTGATTAAGAGAGACAAAGAAGGACACTATATCCTTTTAAAGGGAACAATTCAAGAGGAAGAGATGACAATCATAAATATCTATGCACCAAACACTACTGCACCCAACTATATAAAACAAATACTAACAGACATGAAAAGTCATATATGCACTAATACAATTGTAGTGGGGGACCTCGATACCCCACTGTCACAAATAGATAGATCAACTAGACAAAAAATAAGTAATGAAATACTAGAACTCAATTGAACTCTTGAACAAATGAACTTAACAGATGTTTACAGAGTATTTCACCCCACAAAATCAGAATACACATTCCTTTCAGCTGCACATGGGTTGTTCTCCAACACACACCACATACTCGCTCATAGAACATGTTTAAGTAAGTACAAAAGAATTGAAGTTATCCCGTTATATTATCAGACTATAGTGCAGTGAAACTGGAGATCCACAGCAAAAGAAATTGCAAAAATTTCATAAACACATGGAAATTTAGCAACACATTTCTGAATAACCAATGGGTCACAGAGGAAATTAAGGAAATCACACAGTTCTTTCAATTAAATGACAATGACAATACAACATATCAGAATCTATGGGACACAATGAAAGCAGTCTTACGAGGGAAATTCATAGCAGTGAATACTCATACTAGGAAAACAGAGTGGGCCCAGTTAAACAACCTGATGCTGAACCTCAAGCCTCTAGAAAAAGAAGAGCAGGACAAACCCAAAGCTCATACAAGGGAGAAAATTATAAAGATCAGAGGAGAAACTAATACAATGGAGACTAAGAAAACAATACAAAAAAAAATCAATGAAGCCAAGAGTTGGTTCTTCGAAAGAATCAACAAAATTGACATACCCATAGCCAAACTTATCAGAAAAAGGAAAGAAAAGGCCCAAATCCATGCAGTTAGGAATGAAAAGGGTGAAATGACAACAGACCCAGCAGAAATCCAGAGGATCATCAATACCTACTTCCAGAATCTATACACCAATAAGATGGACAACACAAAAGAAATGGACAGATTCCTAGATACATATGAATTACCAAAGTTGAACAAAGAAGACCTAAAAATTCTAAACAACCCAATATCAACCAATGAAATTGAAAATGTAATTAAAAACTTACCAACTAAGAAAAGCTCGGGTTCTGATGGCTTTACCGCTGAATTCTACAAGACATTGAGAGAGAAACTACTGCTACTACTGTTTAAACTCTTCAATGAAATTGAAAGGGAAGCAATACCCCCAAATTCATTCCTGAAACCAAGCATCACCTTGATCCCCAAAGCCAAGAAAGACCCAATCGAAAAAGAGAAGTATAGGCCAATCTCACTAATGAACACAGATGCTAAAGTCTTTAATAAAATATTGGCAAATAGAATGCAGAAAGTCATCAAGAAGATCATACATCCTGATCAAGTGGGATTCATCCCAGGTATACAGGGATGATCGTTCAACATATGCAAATCAATCAATGTAATACACTATATCAATACAACCAAGGGAAAAAATCATAGGATCATATCAATAGATGAAGAAAAGGCATTTGACAAAATCCAACATGCATTTATGATAAAAACCCTACAAAAAATTGGAATAGACTGTCTCTACCTCAAACTGATAGAAGCCATCTATGAAAAACCAACAGCCAATATCATACTAAATGGTCAAAAACTGGAATCCTTCACACTAATATCAGGAACAAGACAAGGATGTCCACTATCACCACTCCTGTACAATATAATCTTGGAAACACTAGCCACAGCAATTAGATGAGAGAAAGAAAAGGAATAAAGATAGGAAATGAAGAAGTCAAATTGTCATTATTTGCAGATGACATGATACTCTATATAGAAGACCCCAAGAACTCCACCAAAAGTCTTCTAGACTTAATAACCAAATTCAGTAAAGTAGCTGGATACAAGATCAACACACAAAACTCAATAGCTTTCCTCTACACAAACAACAGACTCACTGAGACAGAAACAGGAAAACAATTCCTTTCACAATAGCATCCAAAAAACTGAAATGCCTAGGAATCAACCTAATGAAAGAAATCAAAGACCTCTTCTCTGAAAACTATGGCACTCTGAAAAGAGAGATTGAAGAGGATATCAGAAAATGGAAAGACATTCCTTGCTCCTGGGTAGGAAGGATCAACATAGTGAAAATGGCCATACTTCCAAAATTGCTATATAGATTCAATACAATCCCAACTGAAATCCCAGCAGCATACTTCATGGACCATGAGAAAACAATCCAAAAATTCATTTGGAACAAGAAGAGACCCAGAATAGCAAAAGCAATTCTAGGTAACAGAGATATGGCAGGGAGTGTTACAACTCCCAATTTGAAACTATACTACAAAGCTACTGTGACACAAACAGCATGGTACTGACAAACAGACCTAAGGACCAGTGGAACAGATTAGAAGATGCAGAAACAATTCCAGACATACTCAGCCATCTCATCTTCAATAAAGGAGCCAAATACCCTCACTGGAGGAAAGATAGCCTCTTTAATAAATGGTGCTGGAAAAACTGGGTTTCAACTTGCCAAAGATTAAAACTAGACCTATATCTCTCACCATGCACTCAAATAAAATCGAAATGGATTAAAGATCGAAATATTAAAACAGAAATGCTGAACCGGCTGGAACAAAGGTTAGGTAGAACTCTTGAAGACACTGATGTAGGAAAAGACTTCATGAACAAAACCTCAAGTTGCCTGTGCACTAGCACAAACAATCAACAAGTGGGATCTCTTCTTACTAAAAAGCTTCTGCACAACATGAGAAACCACAAGCAGTGCAAAGAGAAAACCCACGATGTGGGAAAAAATTTTCACCAGCAGTCCCTCAGACAACGGTCTACTATCTCAAATCTATAAAGAACTTAAAAAAATCAGACCTCCCAAATTTAAAGACCCAATCCAAAAATGGGCATCTGAAATGAACAGACATTTCTCAGACAAAGAAGTAGAAACAGCAAATAAACATATGAAAAAATATTCAACATCACTGGTCATTCGAGAGATGCAAATGAAAACAATGCTGAGATTCTACCTCACC